>NW_026262995.1:0-745000 GCF_947179515.1 Apodemus sylvaticus
AAGAGTTTTAGCTATTCTGTGTTTTTTGTTATTCCAGATGAATTTGAGAATTGCTTTTTCTAACTCTGTGAAGAACTGAGTGGGATTTTGATGGGGATTGCATTGAATCTGTAGATTGTTTTTGGCAAGATGGCCATTTTAACTATATTAATCCTGCCAATCCACGAGAATGGCAGATTTTCCCATTTTCTGAGGTCTTCTTCGATTTCCTTCATCAGAGACCTGAAGTTCTTGTCATATAGATCTTTCACTTGTTTGGTTAGAGTCACACCAAGATACTTTATATTGTTTGTGGCTATTTTGAAGGGTTTCGTTTCCCTAAATTCTTTCTCAGTCTGCTTATCCTTTGAGTATAGGAAGGCAACTGATTTCCTTGAGTTGATTTTATAACCAGTCACTTTGCTGAACTTGTTTATCAGATGTAGGAGTTCTCTGGTTGAGGTTTTTGGGTCACTTAAGTAGACTATCATGTCATCTGCAAATAGTGATAAATTGACATCTTCCTTTCCAATTTGCATCCCCTTGACCTCCTTATGTTGTCTAATTGCTCTAGCTTCAACTTCATGTACTATATTGAAAAGATATGGAGAGAAAGGACAGCCTTGTCTAGTCCCTGATTTTAGTGGGATTGCTTCAAGTTTCTCTCCATTTAGTTTGATGCTGGCTACCAGTTTGCTGTATATTGCTTTAATGATGTTTAGGTATGGGCCTTGAATTCCTGTTCTTTGCAATACTTTTAGCATGAAAGGATGCTGGATTTTGTCAAATGCTTTTTTTTGCATCTAATGAGATTATCATATGTTTTTGTTTTCTTTGAGTTTGTTTATGTAGTGGACAGCATTGATAGATTTCCTTATATTGAACCATCCCTGCATCCCTGGGATGAAGCCTACTTGATCATGGCGGATGATCGTTTTGATGTGTTCTTGGATTAGGTTGGAAAGAATTTTATTAAGTATTTTTGCATCAATATTCATAAGAGAATTTGACTTGAAGTTCTCTTTCTTTGTTGGATCTTTGTGTGGTTTTGGTATCAGCATAATTGTGGCTTCATAAAACGAGTTGGGTAGGGTTCTTTCTGTTTCTATTTTGTGGAATAGTTTGAAGAGTATTGGTGTTAGGTCTTCGATGAAGGCCTGATAGAACTCTGCACTGAAGCCATCTGGTCCTGTGCTTTTTTTGGTTGGGAGACTTTCTATGACCCTTTTTATTTCTTCAGGTGTTATGGGCCTGTTTAATTGATCTATTTGATCCTGATTTAGTTTTGGTGTCGTATATCTGTCTAGGAAACTGTCCATTTCCTCCAGATTCTCCAGTTGTGTTGAGTATAGGCTTTTGTAGTATTGTCTAATGATTTTTTGAATTTCCTCAGTTTCTGTTGTTATATCTCCCTTTTCATTTCTCAGTTTGTTAACCTGGATACTGTCTCTGTGCCCTTTGGTTAGTCTGGCTAAGGGTTTATCTATCTTGTTGATTTTTTTTCAAAGAACCAGCTTCTGGTTTTGTTGATTCTTTGTATGGTTCTCTTTATTTCTACTTGATTGATTTTGACCCTGAATTTGATGATTTCCTGCCTTCTACTCCTCCTGGGTGAAATAGTTTCTTTTTGTTCCAAGGCTATCAGGTGTGTCATTAAGCTGGTAGTGGATACTCTCTCCATTTTCTTTTTGGAGGCACTCAGGGCTATGAGATTTCCTCTTAGCACTGCTTTCACTGTGTCCCATAGATTTGGGTATGTTATGTCTTCATTTTCATTGTGCTCTAAAAAGTCTTTAATTCCTTTCTTTATTTCTTCCTTGACCAAGGTATCTTTGTGTAGAATATTGTTCAGTTTCCACGTGTATGTGGGTTTTCTGTTGTTTTTGTTGCTATTGAAGACCACTTTTACTCCATAGTGATCTGATAGGAGTCATGGGATTAGTTCGATCTTCTTATATTTGTTGAGGTCTTTCTTGTGACCAATTATGTGGTCAATTTTGGAGAACGTACCACGAGGTGCTGAGAAAAAGGTATATTTTTTTGCTTTAGAATAGAATGTTATATATATATATATATATATGTTAAATCGAATTGATCCAAAGCTTCAATTAGTTTCATTATGTCCATGTTTAGTTTCTGTTTTCCTGATCAGTCCACTGAGGAAAGTGCAGTGTTGAAGTAACCCACAATTATTGTGGTAGGTGCAATATGTGCTTTGAGCTTTAATAAGTTTCTTTTATGAAAGAGCGTGCCCTTGCATTTGGAGCATAGATATTCAGGATTGAGAGTTCTTCTTGTTGTATTTTTCCTTAGACCAGCAAGAAGTGTCCCTTAGGGTCTCTTTTGATGACTTTGGGTTGAAAGTCAATTTTATCTGATATTAAACTGGCTACTCCAGCTTCTTTCCTGAGACTATATGCTTGTAAAATTGTTTTCCAGCCTTTTACTCTAAGGTAGTGTTTGTCTTTGACCCTGAGGTGTGTTTCCTGTAAGCAGCAAATTGTAGGGTCCTGCTTATGTACCCAGTCGGTTAGTCTATGTATTTTTATTGGGGCAATGAATCCATTGATGTTAAGAGATATTAAGGATTAGTGATTGCTACTTCCTGTCATTTTTGACTTTTTTTTTTTAATTTGATTCGTTAACTTCTTTTGGTTTTGATGAAAGGTTACTATCTTCCTTTTTCCAGGGTGATGTTTCCCTTCTTGTAATGGTGTTTTCCTCCTATTATCCTTTGTAGGGTTGGGCTTGTGGATAGATATTGGGTAAACTTGGTTTTGTCATGGAATATCTTTGTTTCTCCATCTATGGTGATTGAGAGTTTTGCTGGATATAGTAGTTTTGGCAGGCATTTGTGTTCTCTTAGAGTCTGCATGAGATCTGCCCAGGACCTTCTAGCCTTAATAGTCTCATGTGAAAAGTCTGCTATGATTCTGATAGGTCTTCCTTTATATGTTACTTGTCCTTTTTCTCTTACTGCCTTTAATATTCTTCCTTTGTTTAGTACATTTTGTGTTTTGATTATTATGGAACAGGAGGTATTTCTGTTCTAGTACAGTCTGTTTGGAGATCTGAAGGCTTCTTGTGTATTCATGGGCATATCTCTCTTTAGGTTAGGGAAGTTTTCTTCCATAATTTTATTGAAGATATTTGCTGGCCCTTTAAGTTGTAAATCTTCACTCTCATCTATGCCTATAATCCTTAGGTTTGGTCTTCTCATTGTGACCTGGATTTCCTGGATATTTTGGGCTACCAAGCTTTTTCATTTTGCATTTTCTTTAACGGTTGAGTTCCTGGTTTCTATGGTATCGTCAGCATCTGAGATTCTTTCTTCTATCTCTTGTATTCTGTTGTTGATATTTGCATCTCTGTCCCCTGATTTCTTCGCAAGGCTTTCTATCTCCAAAGTTGTCTCCCTTTGGGTTTTCTTAGTTGTTTCTACTTCTGATTTTAGATCCTGGATGGTTTTGCTTACCTCCTTCACTTGCTTGTTTGTGCTTTCCTGTAATTCTTTAAGAGATTTTTGTGTTTCCTCTTTCATGATCTCAGCCTGTCATCCAAAGTTCTCCTGTATTTCTTTAAGTGTTTTTTGCGTTTCCTCATTATTGGCTTTTGTATTCTCCTGGATTTCTTTCAATGATTTTTGTGTTTCCCTTGCAAGGGCTTCTAACTTTTGATCTATTTTCTCCTGCATTTCTTTAAGTATGCCCTTTATGTGTTCCTGTACCAGAATCATGACCAGTGATTTTAAATTCAAATCTTGTTTTACTGCTGTGATGGGGTATCCAGGACATGCTGGTAAAGGAGAATTGGGTTCAGATGTTGGCATATTTCCTTGATTTCTCTTTGTGACGTTCCTGCATTTGCCTTTTGCCATCTAGTTCTCACTGGTGTTAGTTGATCTTGTCAATGCTGGACTTACCAGTGCAAGCTGCCCCTTCCCAGGTGGCCTCCGGTGCAGAGCTTACCTCTTACACTGCCTGGAGACAGGGTGCTGTTGCCCAGGCTGTTCAGATCCTGAAACAGACACCTGAAGGCTCCCTCTGGGGCCTGCTGGATTCACCAGAGCACACTGACTTCTCCCCGCTGGCTGCCCGGAAGCCCCTCTTGCCTCTTGCATAACCTGGAGATATGGCATTGCCGTCCAGCCTGATCTGGATCCAGAAGCAGAGAGATCTGAGGGCTCCCACCAGAGGCCTCAGGACTGGAACCTAAACTCCGTGCCACCGGAGCAAGCTGTGTGCTCCCAGACTGCCTCTGGGTGCACACCAGATTTCCTGCATTTCCCGGAGAACAAGTGCTGTGAAGCAGGCTGTTCAGATCCCAAATCAGACACCTGGAGGCTCTTGCCAGGGCCCACTGGATTCACCAGAGCACACTGACTTCTCCCTGCTGGCAGCCCGGAAGCCCCTCTTTCCTCTTGTAGGACCTGGAGATGTGGTGTTACCGCCCAGGCTTATCTGGTTCCAGAAGCGGAGAGATCTGAGTGCTCCCGCCAGAGGCCTCAGGACTGGAACTTAAGCACCGTGACACTGGAGCAAGCTGTGCTGTGTGCTCCCAGACTGCCTCTGGGAGTCAGGTCTCCCACACTTCCTGGAGCGGAATAACATCTTTTCACAACCAAAAATATATAGATATATAGATAGACAAACAGACTGATAGTCATAATAGTATTTTAGGAACAATAGGAGAAACATTTGAATGAAACATTATATATATATATATATATATATATATATATATATATATATATATATATATATATATATATATATATATATATATATATATGTTTATTTGTTTGTTTGTTTTGTTCTTCTCCAAAGTTTCTGAGACAGCCTTCTCTGAGTATCTTAGTATGAATGCCATTTAAAGGAAGGTTTTCTCTGAGCACCTTCTATGAAATTGCACTCAGAAGACAGCCTTTTCTGAGTATCCTAGAATGAATGCCATTTAAAGAAGGTTTTCTCTGAGTCCCTTCAGTGAAATTGCACTCAGGGACAATCTTTGCATATGCATATTCATTAATTATTGTGGGCTTGAGTTGATACACTTTACTCATAGTGAACCAGGGTTCTAAATTAACTTAGGAGAGTGGGAAGGAGTTTAAATGAAATCATCATATGGAGTTTAAACTCCTGTGAATGTCACATCTATATGCACAGATATTCCAGGAACCTCGGGTAGTTGCTGAGTAGGTTCTTTTTTTATTAATTTTAGTTAGTTTTTATTATTAGATATATTCTTTATTTATATTTCAAATGTTCCCTTTCCTGATTTGTGCCATCTCGAAAAACCCCAAACCCTTCCCCTTACCCCTATCCCTGCTCACCAATTTACCCACTCCTTCTTTCCAGCCCTTGCACCTCCCTGTACTAGGGCATTTAGCCTTTTAAAGACCAAGCAACTCTTTATCCTGTGATGTAAAACAAGGTCATCCTATGCTGCATAAGCAGCTGAGACCATGTGTCCCTCCATGTGATTTCATTGGTTGATGTTTTTGTCCTTGGAAATTCTGCAGTTATTGGTTGGTTCACATTCTTGTTCCTTCTATGGCACTGCAAACTCCTTCAGTTCCCTGGGTACATTCTCTACGTCCTCCATTGTGTCTGTTGTTATCAGGAAAAGAGGAGGTTGAAATTTTAGTCCTGTCAAGGACTACAAGATCATCTCGAGTAGAGCGGAGGATCAGGCTCTCCAGAGAAGGTTAGAGAAGGGGAACTCCTGATATTAAATGAACTCCTCCATTTTGTACTAATTTTAGTGGAGTTATCATGTCATGATAGCCTGCAACCTGAATAAGCACTGCAAGAGACCAGTATGATGTTGGAAGCATTGGTCCAGAGATGGGTGTGATAGTCCCACTGTTTTGATTGTTAGGAGAAGAGAGGTGGGGGGGGGGGGGCTGCTGGTGCTTCATTTACTCTGCTTTTTATTCAGTTGGAAACCCCAGGACATGGAATGATGCCAATTACATTTGGTGTTAGCATTCCATCTTCAATTCACGATTTCTCAAAATCCAGAGATACATTTCCCTGATGATGGTAAAACTAGTTGAGGATGAAGATTAATCTTCATATAAACACACAAGTACTTGACAAGGTATTGACAAGTACTTTTCAAGGTAAGCTAATTTACTCCACTAAGTAATAAATATCAGGGAATTACATTGTCCCAACATCACAAGGAAAGATCATATTGAAACAGGTGCTCAGTCAGCATCTCAGGCTGGCACTCCTTTTTCTGGGCACCACAATGTATGTGCCCCAAGACATTCATCCCCAGATTCCCATCACTTCCCATTTCTCTGGTTAGAGGAACAATTGTGCACCTGATGACCAGAATCATCCTCAGATCCAGGGCAGTACCAGGAAGTACGGCAGCTGATGATCAGGTTCACTTATAAATCCAGGGCTATTCCAGGAGGTAAGGAAGACTTGGAAGTTTAGGTCCCTGGAGCTGTGCTCACAAAGGATGTCCATCATACACAATTTACATAGCCTCCCCTCACTTAGTTTTCATACTTATTTAAAGCTCATGACAACCACAGAAAGATTTTTAAAAAGAAACTGTGCTGACATTCCTATCTAATTGTTCTAGTCTAATTTTCTAAATATGTTACAATGCTGTTGTTCTTGATCAAGACTTATGATGGAGTAGAAGTGAACATGCTTTAGCCTCTGGATTTTTTCCCTTCAATGAATTATTAATGTGATTCACGTTCAAAAGTAGAGGATTCAAAAGTCTTGTGGAAGAATAGATGTGTAATAATCAATTCATGTCAAGTGATGATAACAGTCAAACCCTATTTCTGGTAACATTTTGAGGTAGCATTGAATACAAAGCAATTTACTTGTATAAAAACTATACTGTGGCAATGTAAATTATCTGTATAACTCAGATGTTTCAACCCATGGACATGGAAATAAAAAAGTAATGAAAATACATAGTGTAAACATTAAAATATATTTGTGTAAACAAGTAAAATGTATATGATTAATCAGAATATTTGTTTACAAACCATTAAACAGTCCCGATGATGCCTTAACCTTTAAACCCTAATTTTGAAAGATGGGAAATTTTGGTCATAGCAAAAGTAAATATTATAGCTTAGATGCCAGATAGTATGATTTTGATTACTTAATATTTACCATGTGATTATAGAATAATTATATATATATAATTATTATATATAATTATATATATATATAGTGGGTTTGTGTGTGTGTGATGGAATATTGCCCAGATGTACTTAAGTTCAATTTTTGGTAGCCTCATAATACATAAGATTTAATAAATGGCTTCAGTGTGCAATTACTTGTCTGTACTTTGTTGTTAGGAAGGCAGACTTAACTTTGAGACCCATCTCCACCCTTCTATCTCCCTGAGATGCTGACTAGTACCACAGGCCTCTTAAGCCCATTTTGCCCTCATCCTCGGTTATTCTATCAGAATCGAGTGCAGATCTCATTCTTTTGACATCAGTTTTTATTTAGAATGAATATACTCTAGGCATGGTGGTATTTACCTATAATTTTAGGTACTCAGGAAATTGAGTTACAAAGATCACAAGTTAAAGGCTGCTTCCTCTATGGAGTTATTCTAGCCTGAGCACTTTAATGACACTATCTCCTAATCAAAGTTAGAAAGAATTCTGGAGATATCAAGTTCTCTGTTAGTTTGCTACCCAAGTAGGCCCAGACAATGGGGTAAATCTGCTCAAAGAAATAGTAGTAACAAGAATAAAATAGCCTAATTAACTAGGAGGTTTCCTTAGAAATAACTAAAGAGAATGAAAGAAGTAAAATAGAATTTTAGATATTTCTTTCACTTCAAAACGTGCAAGCTCGTCAAGTACAGACAAAAATATCTCTATATAATGTAGAAGCTGGTACACATTCTGACTCTCTCCAGGTGATGGGAGTGTAACATCTCATTCTGGACATTGTTTGCTTTTTACTGAAGCCTGGGAAATTGGCATAATCTTCTGCCTGTTACCTGCTCCCTTTATATTTATACACATTAAAATAAAATCCTAACCAAGACACAAATAATCTAGTAAGCAACATTCATGCCCCAGTCCATTTTAGTGGGTAGATATCCAAGATTCAACTCTCATGACCAGAGCCTTCTAAGTGTATGTGTGCTTAAGGAGTAAGTCTGAGGTGGAGAACTCACCTTGCTGCTGGCTTCTAGGTGAGTATTGGTGTTTAAAGCTATATTGAACCTCTGCATAAAATATCCAAGTTTGGGTTTTTCACAGACAATCCAGGCAAGAAGGGAAATGCTGTGGATATTTTTGAATTTGATCTACTGGATGTATGTTGAAGGTGGGTCATTATAAACTCAAGAGCATACTTTAAGCCTCTAAGAAGAAATTAAGTATATAAATTGAAACTAAACACAGTGAGTGTGAGCATTCCTTCCAATGGAATTTAGCAAGAACTACTCTATTTCTCCTCTCATTCTTTCTCTGGAAAATGTACACTGTACACCCTAAGCATATGGAGACTGTTATGGATAGTATTATAAAGTAAGGAAGTGTAAGCTGAGAACTCTAAATTCAAGGAGAAAAATTTCAATTTATCACTTTATTTAGATACATGTGAGCAGTTTTGTTGTGTTCTGCTTTGACAGTATTAAGACCAGCCTGTTTTAGGCATATGGCCTATTGCTTGAAATACATATTGAAAATAATGCTGAAAAACAAACAAGAACATTAATTTCCTGGGATTTCTGAAAATTTCATGATGTACAAAGATCTTCCTACTTTTAGAATTAAACTGTTTTCATGTTGGCACATTTCAAACAATAAATATATTTAGGATGTGTCACTTAATATTTGTCTTTTCACCGACTGAGTAATGCTTGTGTGTCCATCTCATAAAAAGCAAAACAACTGGAAGATTTTGGCCTCTTTCTGTATTTTCAGGACTCATTTATTTGAAACAGGAAGGACTGAGTGTTCTGTACCTGCTTGGACTCTATAGAAATAACAAAGTCAAATGTGTCAGTTTAGTTTGAACTGATTATTTTCCAGTGTTATTAAAACCCTGAAAATAAATATTGAAGAAATGTAGAAGTAGTTCAGGTTCAGTTTCCTTCAAATAATGATATTTTACCACAGTTTGCTTTCATAATACATCACAAAATTTTTAATAACAACCTTCTCTGATCTCCAAAAGATATTGATACTTTCACTTGTCTGTAGGTCACTTTATACATTAGAATTTCATCTTTTTAATAACCTTTAAAAGATCAAACTTAAAAGGACACAGTATGTTCTAAGAATTTTAAATATTATCTAAATGTTACTGATAATTTTATTACTATTATATATTTAGCAATAATTGGTAGGAAATACAGAAATATCTATTTTTTCACATTACAGACTCTGTGTTAATGAGGTTATCATGTGCATAAGGGCAGTGATAAAGTTTTTTTGAACTTACTGAATGAAATACTATTAAACTACTTGGTTTTAGTGTTTTTATATTTAAGACTAAATAATGAAAACATTGAGATTTCAGTGTCAGACCCCTGAACCCAGCTATTCCTTCCTTACATTTCTTTATTACTTACCTAGAAGTGACCTTGGAGCTTTCCTCTGGCCAGAACAGAACCACAAGTCAGTTTTCTTCTCTGTTTTGAGAGTCAAAATGGACACATGGTGACAAATAATCTGACAGTAGAGTCTTGAAACTGCTTGTGATTTTATTTACTTTCAATTCACACCTTTCTATGAGAAAAGATTTTAGGAACAGTATGACTGGCATGTGTTCTATCTACAGGCTAGTGTCATCCGGACTGATTCCAGGAGAAAAACCATGAGATACTTGCTTTTTCTCTCTGAGAGAAACTTGGTCTATTGATCCACCATCGAATAAAAAATTGCCCCATCAATGCAAAAATACTCAACAAAATTCTTGCTAGCAAAATCCAAGAACACATCAAAATGAGCATTCATCATGATCAAGTAGGCTTTATCCCAGGGATGCAAGGATGGTTCAATATACAGAAATCCCTCAATGCAATCCACTACATAAACAACCTCAAAGAAAAAAATCATGGCTAATTTATTGGATGCTGAAAAAAACATTTGACAAAATCAGCATTGTTTCATGCTTAAAATGTTGGAATAAACAGGAATTCAAGGCCCATACCTAAAAATAGTAAAAGCAATATACAGCAAACTGGTAGTCAACATCAAACTAAAGGGAGAGAAATTTGAAGCAATCACAGTAAAATCAGGATTTAGCAAGGCTGCCACCTCTCTTCATATCTTTTCAATATTGTACTTGAGGTTCTAGCTTGGGCAATTAGACAACATACGGAGGTCAAAAAGATACAAATTGTAAAGGAAGAAGTCAAGCTATCACTATTTACAGATGATATGATAGTATATCTAAGTGACCCAAAAATCTCTACCATAGAACTCCTACAGATGATAAACAACTGCAGCAATGTGTCAGGTTATGAAATCAACTCAAGCAAATCAGTAGCCTTCCTAAACTCAAAGAATAAGCAGGCTGAGAAAGAAATTAGGGAAATGACCGCCTTCACAATAGCCACAAACAATATAAAGTGACTTGGTATGACTCTGACCCAACAAGTGAAAGATCTGTATGACAAGAACTTCAGGTCTCTGAAGAAGGAAATGGAAGATCTCAGAAAATGAAAAAATCTTCCACGCTCATGATTTCGTAGGATTAATGTAGTTAAAATGGCCATCTTGCCAAAAGCAGTATACAGATTCAATGCAATCCCCATCAAAATCCCAAATCAGTTCTTCATAAGAGTTAGAAAGATCAATTCTCAAATTCATCTGGAATAAGAAAACACCCAGGATAGCTAAATCTATTCTCAACAGCAAAAGAAATTCTAGGGGAACAGAATCCCAGATCTGAAGTAATAATACAGAGCTATAGTGTTAAAAACTGTATGGTATTGGTACAATGTCAGGCAAGTGGACGAATGGAATAGAATTGAAGACACAGAAATGATTCTACAAACCTATGGTCACTTGAACTTCGACCAAGGTGAAGAAAACATCCAGTGGACAAAAGATAGTCTTTTCAACAAATGATGCTGATTCAACTGGAGATCTGCATGCAGAAGAATGCAATATGGCCCATTCTTATCTCCTTGTACTAAGCTCAAGTCCAAGTGGATCAAGTATCTACACCTAAAACCAGACACTCTGAATCTAATAGAAAAGAAACAGAGGAAAATCCTTGAGGACATGGGCACAGGGGAAAAGTTCCTGAACAGAACAACAATAGCTTATCCTCTAAGATCAAGAATTGACAAATGGGACTTTATAAAATTACAAAACTTCTATAAGGAAAAGTATACCATAAAAATGACGAATTGGCAACCAACACAACTAGAAAAGATCTTCTCCAATCCTACATCTGACAGAAGGCTAAATTCCAATATATACAAAGATATGAAGAAGTTAGACAACAGGGAACCAGATAATGCTAATAAAAAAAAATAGCGTACAGAGTTAACAAAAAATTTCACCTGAAGAAACCTGAATGGACAAAAAGCAACTTAAGAAGTTTTCTATCTCCAAAGTTGTCTCCCTTTGTGCTTTCTTAGTTGTTTCTACTTCTGTTTATAGATCCTGAAAATTTTTGTTCAGTTCTGTCATTTGCTTGTTTGTGTTTTCCTCTAATTCTTTAAGCGATTTTTGTGTTTCCTCTTTCATGACTTCTGCCTGTTGATCAAGGTTCTCCTGTATTTCTTTAAGTGATTTTTGCGTTTCCTCCTTATTAGCTACAAATTTCCTTGTAATATGATTGTCCCTTCTTCAATCTGTCTTGGACAGGTAAAGCTTAGAAATGAGCAGCTGGTATATATTATACTCTCAAGGTTAAACATCATTAATCTAAACAACTCAAGCCAAAGGCACCTACTTTTGAGATTCTGATGTTCAACAGAACTGCCAAAACTGTTATAATAATTGATCCCTGTCAAACCAGAAAACAAACAACCAAAAAAATATGGCAGTATTCAAAAATTCAAAAATTTGGTCTAGTCCTGAAAAAGGAGTCATTTCCATTGCCGCTTGCTAATGGTTAATATATAGATATCAACATTGGTTCTGGGAAGTAAAAATATATGTACATTTTAAAGACACCAAGTAGATTCCTACACCTCTCAAAAACACTCCATTACCTGTACTATGCTAATGATAGAACCTCTTCTCCATCATTAAGAATGCAAAGTTTCTCCAAGTCAAAGCATGCCCATTTTTGTCTCCTGGATATTCTTCCTTATTTATTATCCAGTCATGGATATATGAAATCTGCTTTTGTTGTTGTTGTTGTTGTTGTTGTTTGATTTTTGTTGTTTGTTTGCTTTTGTTTTTTGTTTTTTTGTTTTCTATCTCTGACCTCTTCCAGGTACCTCTTAGCATGTTTCCTTTCTAATCTATAATGATATTCTTCCCTGTAATAATGGCTGGAAAATCTTCTCGTGGTTTTTTTTACTGAGATATGCTCATATAAATGGAATGTTTGTGATATATATTTTCCTTCAATGAATATAAGTTTGTCCAAAAATATGTCCTTTCTCAAAGAAAATGAACAGACACACCATATATTTTCCTTAGAAAACATATATGATCCCTGTGAATTAAAGTGTCAAGTGATGGAACAGTCTAGAGTTGTCATCACCCACTTCCAACAGTAATGTAAAGATATAATAATAATAATACCAATTCAATTTTGTGGAGCAATAAATAGAAAACAGTTCCTGAAATGTTTAGTTTAATATGAGATTCAAATTAGATAATAAATACCTTTTCTTTGGAGCCTGGAAGGGAGAACCTTTCAATGGAAATGAAATTTTATTTTGCCTTCCTCTACTTGAACCTCAATCTGGTGACTACATTGGTAGACAAACTACTGAGGTCTGAGGCGCCTTTAGTAGTCAGTCTGATGGACAATTGTGATGTCAATATTCTATGGTTCATGTCATCTGACATAGTGACACATACATGCATTTCCTTGTACTTAGTGGCTTCACAAATAATTTCTTTAATAGTTAGAATAATTGTAAGGAATAACATATTTTGCAAACAGGTAGAAAAATAGATAGTAAATAGATAGAGAGATAGAGATAGATTGGTAGAGAGGTAACCACAACAGTTTATGTGCAACAATGAAAAAATATTTTTGGAGCAACCTCAGCAGCAGCTGGTACAGAGGAAGGGCCATCAGCAGTGGAACCAAGCTGACAGGGTCCAGGCAGATCCTGTGCCCATGACCACTGGCCATCGCTGGCCAGCCAGGCTGCAAGGAGCAGCAGATTTAGAGTGCCTTTCACAAAGCAGGAGCCACTTCGGACCTCTGCTTCCCGCCAGTCAGTTATGAGAGATTGGCCTCCATCTTGGTTCTCAGATGCCAGAAAGATCAGACAGACTGAGGTACGCAAATACAGTCTGAGACCAACAACGAAGGGGTCTAAGCCCGATGGGCGTTGGCCTGCACCCAGGCTCTGGGCTGGTCGGGGGCCACCAGTGTGCAAACCCCACCAGGAGGTTGTTTGCCCAGGCAGCCATTTTGCAACCGGCATTTTGCCTACAGGAAGCCAGAGTCCTAGCAGGCAGAACTGGCTAACAGGCTACGCCGACACTGACATAGCTGGGGTCTAAGACAGTCAGGACCTGGACTGCCCCCAGGCCCTGGGATGCTCAGTGGGCCATTTGTGTGCCGACCCGACCAGGAGGTTGTTAGCCCAGCAGATTCTCCCAGCACTCTCAGGGAGCGTGTGCACACTGCCATCCTGGCCACCTGACAGACCCAATTAACACTCACAGCTGAGGGGAACTTTGCTCAGACATTAGCCTGCCAGGTTTTGCTTACACTCAGGGCCTGAGCTGTGAGGCTAGCCTTGTGTGCACCAATCTGGTTGAGAGTTCCACTGGCCAGCAGAGTGATCAGCACTCGGAAAGGTACCTGCAGCATACACCCTCATTAATCCCTGAAGGAGCAAACAGGCACCATCTAGTTCACAGACAAATCTGGGGCAAAGAACACTAGGGCTTCAAGGGTAACAAAGAGGAGGGCAGCACATCAGCAATC
Source organism: Apodemus sylvaticus (assembly GCF_947179515.1). Lineage (NCBI taxonomy): Eukaryota > Metazoa > Chordata > Mammalia > Rodentia > Muridae > Apodemus > Apodemus sylvaticus. The sequence continues at coordinate 14,073 of NW_026262995.1, forward strand.
TGCAACAGGGAAACCCAGCCATATAGTGTTGCAGTAGTAGCCCTAGAGCCTGTCAGGAGGCTGAAACACCAGACCAACTAGCTCTAGAGACCAAGATGGCAAATGGCAAACGCAGGAACGCTAGCATAAATCTAAGCAATATAACAGCATCTGAACCAAACTCTCCACATCAGCAAGTCCTGGTTATGCCAACACACCAGAGGAACAAGATATGGATTTAAAATCACTGGTCATAATGCTGATAGAAGAACAAAAAAAGGACATAAATGAATCTCTTAAAGAAATACAGGGGAACATGAATAAGCTAGACACCCGTATAATGGAAACAGAAAAAATCACTTAAAGAAATGCAGAAGAATAAGGCCCAAGAGATAGAAGCCAATCTGTCAACAGTCAGAAGTCATGAAAGAGGAAACACAAATATCTCTTTAAAAATTACAGGAAAACACAAACAAATGTTGGAACTGAGCAAAACCATCCTGGATCTAATAACAGGAGTAGAAACAACTAAGAAATCACAAAGGGAGACAACTTTGGAGATAGAAAAATTTGAGAAGAAATAAGGGCCATAGATGCAAATATAAACAACAGAATACAAGAGATGGAAGAAAGAATCTCAGATGCTGAAGATACCATAGAAACCATTGACTCAACTATCAAAGAAAATGCAAAATGCAAAAAGCTTGTATCCCAGAACATACAGGAAATCCAGGATACAAACCTAAGGATTATAGGTATAGATGAGAGTGAAGATTTGCAACAGAAAGGGCCAGCAAATATCTTCAACAAAATTATGGAAGAAAATTCCCCAACACAAAGAGAGAGATGCCTATGAATATACCAGAAGTCTACAGAACTCCAAACAGATTGGACCAGAACAGAAATACCTCCCATCACATAATAATCAAAACCCCAAATGCACTAAACAAAGAAAGAATATTAAAGGCAGTAAGAGAAAATGTCCAAGTAACATGTAAAGGAAGAGCTATCAGAATCACACCAGACTTTTCACCAGAGACCATGAAAGCTAGAAGATCCTGGGCAGACCTCATGCTAAGAGAACATAAATGTCTGTAAAGACTACTATACCCAGCAAAACTCTTATTCACCATAGATGGAGAAACCAAGATATTCCATGACAAAACCAAATTTACACAATATTTTTCCACAAACCCAGCTCTGCAAAGAATAATAGGAGGAAAACTCCAATACAAGGATGGAAACTACACACTGGAAAAAGCAAGATAGTTACCTTCCTTCATCAAACCCAAAAGAAGATAACCACTCAATGACAGGAAGTAATAATCACTATTCCTTAATATCTCTTAACATCAATGGTCTCAATTCCCCAATAAAAAGACATAGACTAACAGACTGGATAAGGAAAAAGGACCCTACAATTTGCTGCATACAGGAGACACACCTCAGTGTCAAAGATAAAAAATACCTTAGAGTAAAAGGCTGGAAGACAATCTTGCAAGCCAATGGTCACATAACCGAGCAGGAGTAGCCATTTTAATAACAGATAAAATTGACATTCAACCTAAAGTCATCAAAAGAGACATAGAAGGACACTTCTTGATGGTCAAAGGAAAAATACACCAAGAAGAACTTTCAATTATGAACATCTATGCACCAAATGCAAGGGCTCCCTCATTCGTAAAAGAAACTTTACCAAAGCTCAAAGCACACAATGCACCTAACAGAATAATTGTGGGGGACTTCAACACTCCACTCTCCTCAATGGACCGATCGGGAAAACAGAAACTAAACAGGGACACAGTAAAACTAATTGAAGCTTTGGACCAATTGGATTTAACTGATATTTATAGAACATTTCACCCTAAAGCAAAAGAATATACCTTTTTCTCAGCAACTCATGGTACCTTCTCCAAAATCGACCATATAATTGGACACAAGGCAGACCCCAACAAATATAAGATGATCGGACTAATCCCATGCCTTCTATCAGATCACTATGGTGTAATTGCGGTTTTCAATAGCAACAAAAACAACAGAAAGCCCACATACACATGGAAGCTGAATAATATTCTACTCAATGACACCTTGGCCAAAGAAGAAAGAAAGAAAGAAAGAAAGAAAGAAAGAAAGAAAGAAAGAAAGAAAGAAAGAAAGAAAGAAAGAAAGAAAGAAAGAAAGAAAGAAAGAAAGAAAGAAAGAAAGAGAAGAAAGAGAGAAAGAAAGAAAGAGAAAGAAAGAAAGAAATCAGAGACTTTTTAGAATTTAATGAAAATGTAGCCACAACATACCCAAATCTTGGGGACACAATGAAAGCAGTGCTAAGAGTAAAACTCATAGGCCCTAGTGCCTCCAAATAGAAAATGGAGAGAGCATACAGTAGCAGCTTAACCACACACCTGAAAGTCCTGGAACAAGAAGAAGCCAATTCATTCAGGAGAAAGAGAAGACAGGAAATCAAACTCAGGGCTGAAATCAATCAATTGGAAACAAAGAAAACTGTACAAAGAATCAACGAATCCAGGAGCTGGTTCTTTGAGAAAATCAACAAGATAGATAAACCCTTAGCCAGACTGAAGAAAAAAAAACAGAGAAAGTATCCAAATAACAAATTTAGAAATGAAAAGGAGGATATAACAACAGAAACTGAGGAAATCCAAAAAATCATCAGATCCTACTACAAAAGCCTATACTCAACACAACAGGAGAATGTGGAGAAAATGGACAATTTCCTTGACAGATACCAAATACCAAAATTAAGTCAGGAACAAACAGATCATCTAAACAGTCCCATAACCCTTAATGAAATAGAAGGAGTCATAGAAAGTCTTCCAACCAAAAAAAAAAAAAAAAAAAAAAAAAAAAAAAAAGCACAGAACCAGATGGTTTCAGTGCAGAATTCTATCAGACCTTCAAAGGAGACCTAACACCAATACTCTTCAAACTATTCCACAAAATAGAAACAGAAGGAACACAACCCAATTCCTTCTACGAAGCCACAATTATGTTAATACCAAAAGCACATAAAGATCCAACAAAGAAAGAGAACTTCAGTCCAATTTCCCTTATGAACATCGATGCAAAAATACTCAATAAAATTCTTGCCAACCGAATCCAAGAACACATCAAAAGGATCATCCACCGTAATCAAGTATTTTTTATCCCAGTGATGCAGGTTGGTTAAATATAGGGAAATCAATCAAGGCAGATACAAAATACTAAAATTAAATCAGGACAAACTAGACCATCTAAACAGTCCTATAATGCCTAAAGAAATAGAAGGAGTCATAGAAAGTCTTCCAACCAAAAAAAGCACAGGGCCAGATGGTTTCAGTGCAGAATTCTATCAGACCTTCAAAGAAGAGTTAACACCAATACTCCTCAAACTATTCCACAAAATAGAAACAGAAGGAACACTACCCAATTTCTTCTACGAAGCCACAATTACGCTGATACCAAAGTCAGACAAAGATCCAACAAAGAAAGACAACTTCAGACCAATTTCCCTTATGAACATAGATGCAAAAATACTCAATAAAATTCTTGCCAACCGAATCCAAGAACACATCAAAACGATCATCCACCATGATCAAGTAGACTTTATCCCGGGAATGCAGGATTGGTTCAATATACGGAAATCCATCAATACAATCCACTACATAAACAAACTCAAAGAACAAAACCACATGGTCATTTCATTGGATGCTGAAAAAGCATTTGACAAAATTCAGCATCCTTTCATGCTTAAAGTCTTGGAGAGAACAGGAATTCAAGGCCCATACCTAAACATAGTAAAAGCAATATACAGCAAACTGGTAGACAGCATCAAACTAAATGGAGAGAAACTTGAAGCAATCCCACTGAAATCAGGGACCAGACAAGGCTGCCCCCGTTCTTTTTATCTTTTCAATATTGTACTTGATGTACTAGCTCGGGCAATTCGACAACATAAGGAGGTCAAAGGGATACAAATTGGAAAGGAAGAAGGCAAACTATCATTATTTGCAGACGACATGATAGTCTACATAAGTGTCCCAAAGAACTCAACTAGAGAGCTCCTACAGCTGATAAACAACTTCAGCAAAGTGGCAGGTTATAAAATCAACTCAAGCAAATCAGTGGCCTTCCTATACTCAAAGGATAAGCAGGCTGAGAAAGAAATTAGGGAAATGACCCCCTTCACAATAGCCACAAACAGTATAAATTATCTTGGGGCGACTCTTACCAAACATGTGAAAGATCTGTATGACAAGAACTTCAAGACTCTGAAGAAGGAAATGGAAGAAGACCTCAAAAAATGGGAAAACCTCCCATGCTCATGGATCGGTAGAATCAATATAGTTAAAATGGCCATTTTGCCTAAAGCACTATACAGATTCAATGCAATACCCATCAAAATCCCAACTCAATTCTTCACAGAGTTAGAAAGAGCAATTATCAAATTCATCTGGAACAACAAAAAACCCAGGATAGCTAAAACTATTCTCAGCAACAAAAGAAAATCTGGGGGAATCAGTATCCCTGACCTCAAGCAATACCTCAGAGCAATAGTGTTAAAAACTGCATGGTATTGGTACAGTGACAGGCAGGAGGATCAATGGAACAGGATTGAAGATCCAGAAATGAACCCACACACCTATGGCCACTTGATCATCGACAAAGAGGCTGAAAACATCCAATGGAAAAAAGATAGCCTTTTCAACAAATGGTGCTGGTTCAACTGGAGGTCAGCATGCAGAAGAAAGTGAATTGATACATCCTTGTCTCCTTGTACTAAGCTCAAATCCTCATGGATCAAGGACCTCCACATAAAGCCAGACACTCTGAAGCTAATTGAAAAGAAACTGGGGAAGAACCTTGAGGACATCGGTACAGGGAAGAAGTTTCTGAACAGAACACCAATAGCGTATGCTCTAAGAGCAAGAATTGACAATTCGGACCTCATAAAATTACAAAGTTTCTGTAAGCCAAAGGACACCATCAAGAGGACAAATCGGCAACCAACAAATTGGGAAAAGATCTCCACAAATCCTACATCAGATAGAGTGCTAATATCCAATATATATAAAGAACTCAAAAATGTAGACTCCAGAAAACCGAACAATCTTATTAAAAAATGGGGTACAGAGATAAACAAGGAATTCTCACCTGAAGAAATTCGGATGGCGGAGAAGCATCTTAAAAAATGCTCAACTTCATTAATCATTAGGGAAATGCAAATCAAAACAACCCTAAGATTTTATCTTACACCAGTCAGAATGGCTAAGATTAAAAATTCAGGAGGCAGCAGGTGTTGGAGAGGGTGTGGAGAAAGAGGAACAGTCCTCCACTGCTGGTGGGGTTGCAAATTGGTACAACCACTCTGGAAATCAGTCTGGCGGTTCCTCCGAAAACTGGGCACCTCACTTCCAGAAGATCCTGCTATACAACTCCTGGGCATATACCCAGAGGATTCCACACCATGTAATAAGGATACATGCTCTACTATGTTCATAGCAGCCCTATTTATAATTGCCAGATGCTGGAAAGAACCCAGGTATCCCTCAACAGAAGAGTGGATGCAAAAAATATGGTATATCTACACAATGGTGTACTATTCAGCCATTAGAAACAATGAATTCATGAAATTCTTAGGGAAATGATTGGAGCTAGAGAACATCATGCTAAGTGAGGTAACCCAGACTCAAAAGGTGAATCATGGTATGCACTCACTAATAAGTGGTTATTAATCTAGAAAACTGGAATACCCAAAACATAATCCACACATCAAATGAGGTACAAGAAGAGAGGAGGAGTGGCCCCTGGTTCTGGAAAGACTCAGTGAAACAGTATTCGGCAAAACCAGAACAGGGAAATGGTAAGGGGCGGGTGGGAGAACAGAGGAAGAGAAGGGGACTTATGGGACTTTCGGGGAGTCGGGGGCTAGAAAAGGGGAAATCATTTGAAGTGTAAATAAATTATATCGAATAAAAAATTTACAAAGTTTCTGTAAGGCAAAGGACACCATCAAAAGGACAAATCAGCAAACAACAAATTGGGAAAGATCTTCACCAATACTACATCAGATAGAGAGACTGCTAATATCCAATATATATAAAGAACTCAAGACATTAGACTCCAGAAAAACAAACAAATCTATTAAAAGTGGGGTACAGAGTTAAACAAAGAATTCTCACCTGAAGCACTTTGGATGGCGGAGAAGCATCTTAAAAAATGCTCAACTTCATTAGTCATTAGGGAAATGCAAATCAAAACAACACTGAGATTTCACCTTACACCATTCAGAATGGCTAAGATTAAAAATTTAGGAGACAGCAGGTGTTGGCGAGGATGTGGAGAAAGAGGAACACTCCTCCACTGCTGGTGGTGTTGCAAATTTGTACAACTCTGGAAATCAGTCTTGCGGTTCCTCCGAAAACTGGGCACCTCACTTCCAGAAGATCCTGCTATACCACTCCTTGGCATATACCCAGAGGATTCCCCAGCATGTACTAAGGATACATGCTCTACTATGTTCATAACAGCCCTATTTATAATTGCCAGATGCTGGAAAGAACCCAGGTATCCCTCAACAGAGGATTAGATGCAAAAAATGTGGTATGTATACACAATGGAGTACTATTCAGCCTTTAGAAACAATGAATTCATGAAATTTCTAGGCAAATGGATGGAGCTGGAGAACATCATACTAAGTGAGGTAACCCAGTCTCAAAAGATGAATCATGGTATGCACTCACTAATAAGTGGATATTAACCTAGAAACCAGGAATACCCAAAAGATAATACACAAATCAAATGAGGTACAAGAAAAACGGAGGAGTGACCCCTTTTTCTGGAAAGTATCAGTGAAGCATTATAGGGCAATACCAGAACGGGGAATTGGAAAGGGGTGGGTGGGAGGACAGTGGGAGAGAACGCGGCTTATTGGACTTTCGGGGTGTTGGTGGCTAGAAAAGGGGAAACCATTTGAAATGTAAATAAAATATATTTCAAATAAAAAAATAACCAGGAACGCGTACTAAAAAAAGAAAAATATTTTTGTAAAATATTATGATGTATATATATCTCAGAATGTAGACCTCATCATCCTTGTGAATATTAGAGTCTAATAAATGCAAAATCATAGGATCTTTGAAGCCTATAGAAGAAGACACTCACTTATTAGGATTCAATCAAGTTTATGTTGCTCATAGATGTTGAGTGTATGGAAATAACCTTGTTTTCCTAAAAATTAAATCTAATTAGTTCTCTGTGTGTCCATATATTCTAAAATGCCATGATTGGCCCATGTAAAGATAGATGACATGGATTACATTTTAGATCTAGTAATTGGATTACTGATTTGTTTGTTTAGAACCAAACAAAGACAAAAGTCCCAACAAAGACTAGTATATTATAAAAATTAATAAAAGAACAATCCTTATTCAGAGAAAAGTGTCATTTCCCTTGCCTCTTAGAAAAGAAACTGGAATTCCATTCACTTGTGACTCCTATCAGTATTTTCAATAGCTAATCTTACCCTTACTTTTACCTGAACAGGAAATGAAAGTAATTGTTAATACCTTTCACTTAGATTTCTGCTCCTTCACAAACATCTCCATCACTTTTTACACTAAGGATACTCCCAAAGTTATAGAAGCACCATTCTCTTTTTGAAGCAAAGATTCGATCATTCTCTCTGATCTCTCTATTTTCTACCCTGATATTCACTGTTCTTTCTTACACAACCTTCATAAAATATAAACTGCCACTGGCTGTAAACATTTGTAGATTCCTATGAATATTTTTTTAATCCATAAGAACATTTTTCCCTACAATAATGGAGTAGCTACTTTTTGGTCATTAATTTTCTCTGCTCAAACAATACAAATGTTAAAATGATATATTAAGTGAGTTTATCTCTGGTAAAAACATAAGACATATTATTCAAAGAATATGTAGTGGAAAAACCAGCATTTATGTAGAAATCATTTGAGACATATGAGATACAAAGTGAGGAGGAACAGCAGCCAATCGTTCTCATCACATGCTTCAAACAATAATGTGTAGATGTTATAAAATAATACTAACTCAATATGGTTATTGCAACAAATTGAAAGGAAATTAAAATGTCTAGAAAGTAGTTCCTGTCTAATTTGATTTAAAGTTCAAATATTCAGATAAAATAATCCTCACTCATAGCTTGGATATTTTTTTTTAAAGAATTACAGGAGCTGTTCTCCTGTATGCTTAAAACATACCTCTCCTCATATAACAATGCTGTTTCTACACAACATTGATTACAAATATGGCTACCATGACTACCTTTTCAAGAAACTACTGCTGAGTTGAGAGTTAGTTCATTAGGCGATCATAAGAAACAAATTATTTATAAAAAAATAAATTTTAAGTGGTGCATGGGATAGAAAACATTTAAATAAACTTGAAATCGGGGTTCCTACTCCTAAAAAACACACTGGTGTCTGAAGTAGGTAGACAAATTATTAAAGTCTGAGTAATCTGTAGCAGTTAGGATAAAGAACCATTGTGATGTCAATATTCTAACGTGCATGACAACTGACATAAAAGCACATGCATTTCTTTCCCTTACACTTAGAGGATTTAATTTTTCTAACAGTTGCTGAACCATAAGTCTTTATAAGGATTCACATATTTTCACAACCATATATATGTGATGTGTGTGTATGTATATATATATATATGTGCATGTATATGAAATTTATACAGGTGAAAGAATGTAGAGACATATATATGATAGATCAATAGATATTGTTAGCTACTCTTTCAATGGTTCTTTACACTGATCATGCTATTGGAATATTAAAACATATATTAAGAGAATATTATGCTGCCCAATGCATATGATATATCTGTAAAAGCATATGTAGATATACACCAGGCTTTATGTAGAAAGCATTTAATAGCCATGAGAGCAGAGGAGTCAGGAGTAACAGCAATGACTATTATCAGAAATATCAAATAAAAATGTAGACATTTTAAAAAATAATTCCAATTCAGTTTCATGATATTAAATATTAAATTTAAATGGACATATATGGAAAATAATCCTTTCTATGTAAATGAACATTACTATTTTTTAAATTTTTAAAAAATTCAACATATATTGGAAAAAATAACGCTTTTCTGAAAACTCATGAATATACAGGTTTTGGGTTGAAGATCCACCATTGAATGTGTATATTGCTTTTGCCAAGAGGGCCATTTTAACTCTATTAATCCTGCGAATCCACGACCATGGCAGATTTTTCAGTTTTCTGAGGTCTTCTTCGATGTCCTTCTTCAGAGACCTGAAGTTCTTGTCTTAAAGATCTTTCACTTGTTTGGTTAGAGTCACACCAATATACTTTATATTGTTTGTGGCTATTGTGAAGGGTGTCATTTCCCTAACTTCTTCCTCAGCCTGCTTATCATTTGAGTATAGGAAGGCAACTGATTTGCTTGAGTTGATTTTATAACCAGCCACCTTGCTGAAGTTGTTTATCAGCTGTAGGAGTTTTTTGGGTCACTCATACTATCATGTCATCTGCAAATAGTGATAATTTTACTTCTTCCTTTCCAATTGGAATCCCTTTGACTTCCTTATGTTGTCTAATTGCTCTAGCTAGAATTTCAAGTACTATATTGAAAAGATATGGGGAGAGAGGACAGCCTTGTCTAGTCACTGATTTTAGTGAGAATCCTTCAAGTTTCTCTCCATTTAGTTTGACGTTGTGACCAGTTTGCTGTATATTGCTTTGATTATGTTTAGGTATGGGCCTTGAATTACTGTTTTTTCCAAGACTTTAAGCATGCAAAGATGCTGAATTTTGTCAAATGCTTTTTCAGCATCTAACGAAATGATCATATGTTTTTTTTTTCTTTGAGTTTGTTTATGTAGTGAATCGCATTGATGGATTTCCATATATTGAACCATCCCTGCATTCCCGGAATGAAGCCCACTTGATCGTGGTGGATGACCATTTTGGTGTGTTCTTGGAATCGGTTGGCAAGAATTTTATTGAGTATTTTCACATCTATATTCATAAGGGAAATTGGCCTGAAGTTCTCTTTTTTGTTGGATCTTTCTGTGGTTTTGGTATCAGTGGCTTAGTAGAACAAGTTGAGTAGTGTTCCTTATGTTTATATTTGGTGGAACAGTTTGAAGAGTTTTGGTGTTAAGTCTTCTTTGAAGGTCTGATAGAATTCTGCACTGAAGCCATCTGGTCCCGTGCTTTTTTTTTTTTTTTTTTTTTTTTTTTTTTTTTTTTTTTTTTTTTTAGTTGGGAGACATTCTATGACCCCTTTTATTTCTTTAGGGGTTATGAGCATCTTTAGATGATCTATTTGATTCTGATTTCATTTTGGTGTTTGGTATCTATCTAGGAAATTATCCATTTCCTCCAGATCCTCCAGTTGTGTTGAGTATAGGCTTTAGTAGTAAGATCTGATGAGTTTTTTTTTTTAATTTCCTCAGTTTCTGTTGTTATAGCTTCTTTTTCTTTTCTAATATTGTTAATCTGGATATTGTCTCTGTACCCTTTGGTTAGTCTGGCTAAGGGTTTCTTTGTACGGTTCTCGTAGTTTGTACTTGATTGATTTCATCCCTGAGTTAAATGATTTCCTGCCTTCTACTCCTCCTGGGTGAATTCGCTTCTTTTTGCCGCAGGGCTTTCACGTGGTCATTTGACCTTTGACAAAAGACCCAAAACCATCCAGAGGAAAAAAAAAATAACCTTTACAACAAATGGTACTGGCTCAACTGGAGGTCAGCTTGCAGAAGAATGCTAATTGATCCATTGTTGTCTCCTTGTACTAAGCTCAACTACAAGTGGATCAAGGACCTCCACATAAAACCAGACACAACGAAACTAATAGAAAAGAAACTGGGGATAACCTTTGAGGACATAGGCACAGGGGAAAAGTTCCTGATCAGAACACCAATAGCTTCTGCTCTAAGATCAAGAATTGACAAAGAGGATCTCATAAAATTACAAAATTTCTGTAAGACAAAGGACACCATCAAAAGGACAAAACGGCAACCAACAAATTGGAAAAAGATCTTCAAAAACCCTACATCCGATAAGGGATATATCAAATATATACAAAAACTCAAGAAGTTAGAGCCAAGAGAACCAAATAACCCTATTAAAAAATGGGTTACAAACAAAGATTTTTTTGCCTGAAGAAATTTGGATGACCAAGAAGCACCTTAAGAAATGCTGAACATCATTAGCAATTAGGGAAATGCAGATCTAAACAACACTGAGATTTTACCTCCCTCCAGTCAGAATGGCTAAGAGTAAAAACTCAGGAGACAGCAGGTGTTGGTGAGGATGTGGAGAAAGAGGAACACTCCTTCAGTGCTGGTGCGATTGTAAGATGGTACAAACACTATGGAAATCAATCTGGCGGTTCCTAAGAAAACTGGTCATGACACTTCTGGAGGACCCTGCTATACTTCTCCTGGGCATATACCCAGAGGATTCCCCAGCATGCAATAAGGACACATGTTTCACTATGTTCATAGCAGCCTTATTTATAATAGCCAGAAGCTGGAAAGAACCCAGATATCCATCAATGGAGGAATGGAAACAGAAAATGTGGTATATATACACAATGGAGTACTATTCAGCAATTAAAAAACAATGAATTTGTGAATTTTTTAGGCAAATGGATGGAATTGGAAAATATCATCCTAAGCGAGGTAAAGCAACCTCAAAAGAATACACAAGGAATGCAATCATTGAGACTGGATATTAATTAGCCCTGAAGCTATGACTACTGAAGATACAATTAGCATATCAAATGATTCCCATGAAGAAGACTTATAGAAAACATTCCCCTGGTAGCTCAAAGCATAGTACTCCTTCCTATATAACATTGTTTATTAAGGGAATTAGTACTGAATATTGCTACTGCGTAACTTTCAATGAAGCCACAGTTAAGTTAAAATTTACTTTTCTAGATCTGGAGAGTCAAGAAAGAACACTTCCTGATTCCATTAGAGTATCATAATAATCAAATTAGTTATTAAATACATTCCTTTATTGTGTAGCCTGGAATTGACAACCAATCAATGGAAGTGAAATGATCACTTTCTTTCTAGGCACTAAATACCAAAATGAAGATTGTAGTTAATAAGTCAACCACTGAAGTCTGAGTATTCTTTAGTAGCCATGGTGACAGGTCATTGTGATGTCAAGTTTCAAATGTTCAAGCTGTAACTGGGAAAGTGACAAGTGAATGTCTTGTGCTTCAGTTCTTTAGCTTTAAAAGTATATGCTTTTAACAATTGGAAAGGCTTGATCAAGCATGGTAGGGGAATATCAGGACAGATAAAAGGGAGGGGGAAAGACAGGAGAATGGATGGAGAGAAGAGGACTTATGGAACATGTGGGGGGACTTGGAAAGGGGGAGGCTTCTAGAATGTAAACAAAGAATATAGAAAATAAAAAATTAAAAAGAAAGATCAACCATTTTACAAGAAAAGTTCGTGTTGATGGTGGGTAAAACAATCAGACTATCTAGAAATACTCCTCTCTCATTTCAGGATAGATAGTTTTTGAAGATAGGAATTTTTATTTAAAGACATATTTTAATAAAAATATGTGTGACATGATAGATTATATATATATGTAGCTAGATAGAAGATAGATAGATGGATAGATAGATAATGATAGACAGATATCAGTAATAATACATGTACAAGAAGAGGAGGGGTGATTCCCAGTTCTCTGAGAAGCATCCAGATTGTTTTCCAGAGTGATTTTACAAGCTTGAAAACACAAGATCAGTGGAGGAGTGTTCCTCTTTCTCAACATCCTATTCAGCATCTTATGTTTCCTGAGTTTTTATCTTAGTCTTTCAGAGTTGTGTGAGGTGATACCTCAGGGTTGTTTTGATTTGCAATTTTCTGATGACTAAGGATGTTGAACCTTTCTATAGGTGCAACTCAGCCATTTGATATTCCTCAGATGAGAATTCTTTGTTTGTCCTTGTACTCCATTTCTAATAGGGTTATTAGTTTCTCTGAAGTCTAACTTCTTGACTTATTTGTATATTTTTTTTTTATATTTGCCTCTGGTGGATGTATGGTTGGTGAAGATCTGTTCTCAATTTCTTGGTTGCTATTTTGTCCTATGGACAGTGTCCTTTGCCATATAGAACCTTTATGCTTTTATATGCTCCAATTTGTCAGTTCTTCATCTTACAGCATAAGCTGTTGTTGATCTGTCAGGAAAATTTCCCAGGTGACCATGTGCTAAACGCTCTTCCCCAGTTTCTGTTCTGTTAGTTTCATTGAGTCTGGTTTCATGTGGAGTTTCTTGGTCCACTTGACCTTGAGCTTAGTATAAGGAGATAAAAATGGTTCAATTTGCATTCTGTATACTAGCTTCCTGTTGGTTCAGCAGCTTTAGATGAAAGGGCTACTACTCCTGGGAATATACTCATAGGATTCCCCAGCATGCAGTAAGAACACATGCTCCACTATGTTCATAGCACCCCTATTTATAATAGACAGAAGCTGGACAGAACACAGATGTCGCTCAATGGAGGAATGGATACAGAAAATGTGATGCATTTACACAATGGAATACTACTCAGAAATTAAAAACAATTAATCATGAAATTCTGAGTAAAATGGGTGGACCTGAAAATATCATACTAAGTGAAGTAGCCAAAACACAAAAGAACACACATTGTATGCACTCACTGAAAAATGGATATTAGCCCAGGAGTTTGGAATACACAAAACACTATTTGCATATCAAATGATGTCCATGGATAAGGAAGGAAAGGCTGCTGTGCTAAGAATGGCTCAGTGCAGCAATATAGGGGAATACTAGGACTGGAAGTGGGAGGGGTGGAATGACGTACAGTGGGATGAAGAGAGCTTATGGGACTTTTAGGGAGGGAACAAGCAGGAAAGGGGATAGATATCATTTGAAATGTAAATAAAGAATATATGTAATGAAAAAGAAGAAGGTGTATCTTATACAAAACACTGTGAAATGCATATTTATTCTGAAATATTCTCAGTATCTAATTCTTTTTTAAACTCTTAAAACTATATGTGAAATTTCAGTTTCATTAATACTGTGAACCTTAGAGACCAACATCAAAAAACCAAGGAGACTATAAAATTAATGTGGTTCACTGAATAGTGTCAGAAAGCTTCATCCACATGAAGGTCAGATGGCATTGGGGTTTTGTTTATTTCCCATTACAATGATTGCTTATTTTAGAATCTTTGCCTTCACCTGGGTCTCCATCAGAATATTAATAATGGAAACCATCATCATTTATGGGCACAAAATGCAGTTCTGACATCAACATAGCTTCTTACAGGTAGTATCATAGGTATCACAGCATATTTCACCTTCAACATTAGATGCTACATTCTTGCATCAGGATCATCAATTGAATTTTCTGTGACATGTAGGATCTCAGCCATCAATCTGATCTCCAGTGCCACCTAAGAATACTTGCTTCAATATGATTGTGGGCATGAGTATGGACCATAATATCCATTCTCAAGAAGCAACACCAATCACAGGATCTCCATCAGGATAGTCATAATGGACTCCATCAGGACTTACTTATTTCATTATATTGTCTTAATGAGAATAACCTTTATAATAGACTCTTCTGTCTGAGGGGTTTCAGACATCAAGAACCTCTTCAAAACCACAGTGATTCTGGATGTCAATATGTCACCATAGAGGTGTTGTAAATATATTTCCTTTGTCAGTTGGGATTTCTGATACCATCAACTGTTCCAAAGTGGCAGTAGGATTCAGTCACAGCATGTTTGCCTGTGGTGGGAATGATCTGTGGTATAAAATGATGTCAATTGGTGGGAATATTAGGGACATTAAGATAGTGTCAGAGAGCAGGTAAGACTTTGTACAGAAATGTGTAGTGTGAGGATTCAGTGTGATATCAGATTGGTTAATGCCTGGTAGAACACTTCCCATAAATTGGACTGAATTGTTGATAAATAACATCATTAAAGATTGCATGGTTATTTGTCCACAGTATCAGCAGGGTGCTGTAATTTCAACATACAGCAAGTTTGAAATTTACACATATATGGTTCTTTGTTGCAAAGTAGAAGACTTCCCTGAATAAGGTTTCAGGAGGCAGTACTGACCATGGAATTCAGCAGGGTCTTAGTGGGCAACAGGGATAATGGGTATTACGAGGTCTCCATTTGGACATCAGCATGGTTGATTGATATGTGTGAATAATCATCAGTCATTTTGACATAGTTTGTGTTTGCAGTTCAGGTCATAGACTTCCAACTGGAGAACTCTAGAAGTACATAACACTTACTCCAACATTGTCTTAAGCAGCCAGAGGAACCAAGTTTATCAACATGTCTATCTTGTGGCAAGATCAAGATGTCATGGTACTACATGGATGATGGCTATCAACAAGATGTCTGTAGAAAACATGGAGTATTGTTTGTCAGCATGTTTACTGAAGGCAGAAAAGATATGTGATATCAACGTAGTTGCCAGAGGCAGCAGGAATCATGTCCATATTTCAAAAAGTTTAACACACATGTTACTTCAGTATATTTAGGTATATTTTATAATTGTTACTGACAATTAATACTTTTTAAATGATAAAATATAACAAAAAACATAACATAAACACCTAAATATAACTTTTTATTTCTACAAACATAATATTAAACAATTCAATGCTTTGAAAACTTTTTCTGACACACAAAATTCTAGGATTTTAAGCCCGCATTTAAGTGATATATCTAGATATTAGTTTTCTACCCTTTATAAGTCTTCACAATCCACACATGAATACTTCAATTATCATTCCATACGGGACTACACCTTGGGGCGAATTTCTGTATTACCTACCATTTTCATTGGCTCCAGAGTATAAACTTCATGGGCTCAATGCACAGAATACTGTAACAAAATAGAAACTCAACAAATTTCAACTAATACCCTTTGAAGACCGTATTCAATAATGGCAATAATGAGAAAAATATACGAAATCTTTAAGAAGTCCTCTGCATATATATTATGCAGCTTTACATATTTATGAGATTCTTGAGTGTATGAAAGAATGGGTTTCTGACTCTTGTGCCTGCTCTTGGGATTATTTGTCTTCTTCTGGCCTTCCTGGTCCAGAATTAATGTGATGATATTTATATTTTTTATTTTATTTGTCATATTTAATTGATGCCTGTTAGATGTCTGTGTTTTTCTAAGGAGTGTCAGAAAAGGAGTGAATATGTAGGGGGCTGGAGAGGTTGGAAAAGAACTGTGAAGCGTAATGTTGTGGAACCCGTATGCAGGATTTATTTTATTAGAAATTAATTTACTCATTAATTTCTTGAAAGAAAAATAATTTAAACAAGGTATATAGCCTCCAAAGTGTCGCAACCACCCTCGACGGCAAGGCATGATGCAACACAGGAAGAGCTTCTTCAAGCAGTTTACTCAGCATTCCTGTGCTACTTCTTCTGACCCCGGAGAGAATCAGCCCAGCCCTTTAAAACTAATAGCCAGCCAATCAGGCTTAGCCACGTGGGCATTGTTGATAGGCTGTATCCACATGGAAGGCGCAAGACTCAACAGGCTCCACCCAAATAAGGACTTTTTACGACATGAAGCCCGCCAGCGGGAAGTCAGAAAACAGAAACCCGTGCCATTTTAAGGGCGCAGGAGCAAGCAGCTCCCTACAGTTCCTCCTTTTACTTTTCAAACATGCATTCAGGCGAGAGTAGAGGTTTGACCTCTGATATACCATTTGCCCATTGGGTGGACTCATAGACCTTGTTTCCACGCCCTTCTGAGCCATCATCCCAGTGAATTTCTTCAAACCCGTCTGGTACCTTTTGCTCAGAGACAGGTTCTGGAGTACTAACTTTTGTGCAGTCAAACATGCTCCCCTCAAGGGCTCTCCAATCATGGGCCCCTGAGTGCAGTGCTTAGCCTCACATCCTGAGTGTGGAAAGCATCTTATTAAGCCTTCATGACTGCCAGCCAGTCCTGGGAGGACTGTCCAGCTTCCATGGCTGTGAATGCCTGTACCATCATTGCAGTCTGTCTTTTTTGGATAAAATTCATTCTGCAGATGCACCACAGGCAAACAATTGAAAGTACTATCAAAAGGATGGCAAGGGCATACTTTTCATTTATGCGTCCTTCCTCTTTATCTAAAGGTGAATAAGGTATATCAATAGACTTGTTAGAACTAAAAAGACAAGGAAATAGCTTAGCATCATGATGTATCGGCATGGGTTTCAGGAACACGGACAAGATCGCCCATCTTGGTTCAATCTACACCAGCATCAACGTCTTGCCAAGAATCAGTAACAGCAGGAGGATCTTCATTTTTATTGCAGCATCTGGTCAGCCACTCAGGCACCCACAGTGGATCTTGTTGAGTCTGAGGAAACACACAAACAGAACCTCTCGCCCACGCCAACACTGGATCAGGGCCATGCCATAATGCAGTAAGCACATCCTTCCATTTAACATAACCCTTCAAGGTATTATTAGGGCATTGGTGCTGATCAGCTGCCGACAAACCATCATTATCCAGATTAAAAAAAAAATTAAAGTAAATAATGCCAATGAAAGTCGTTCTTTGGGTGTTCTACCATACCCAACTCCCTCTTTTTGTTTTGTTAAACATTCCTTAAGGGTACGATGAGAATGTTCAACAATGCCTTGTGCCTGAGGAATATAGGGTAGAACATGATTCAAGATTATATTCATTTGCTTGCACAAGGATTGAAAAAACTGAGCTGTATAGGCAGGGCCATTGTCTGTCTTAAGCTGTTGAGGTTGCCCCCAAGCCGCCCATGCTTCAAGGCAATGTGTAATAACGTTACATGTCTTCTCTCCACTCAAGGCTGTAGCATGAATGATGCCAGAATAAGTATCTACAGAAACATGAACATATTTTAAAATTCCAAATTCAGAAATATGAGTAACATCCATCTGCCAAATTTTTAAAGGTAGCAAAACTCTTGGATTAATTACTAAACTAGGGGATGATTATAAACAGCACATTGTTGACATTCGAGCACAACTTGTCTGGCATCTGCTCGGGATAGTCCAAACCTTCGTTGCAAGGTCTTTGAAGGAACATGAAATTGCTTATGAAAAATTCGGACATTTTCCAAAACAGAACTCAAAAAGGCATATTCCATTCTAGTGCAACGATCAACCAGATCATTTCCTTCACTTAATGGGCCAGGCAAGCCTGTATGAGCTCGAATGTGTTGTACAAAAATTTTTGACTCTCTCAGCCAAATGATCTTTTGTAACTCTCTCAGTAATTGACAAACAGTACTGCTTTGATTTATAGGTCCGGCCACCTCTAGAATTTTTACAGCATTTACCACATGTGCCGAATCAGAAAGCAAATTGAAGGGAAAAAGTCATTTTTTAAAATTTCCAGGACGATTTGCAACTCAACTACCTGTGGAGAATTTGACTGGAATTGATACAGGTCTGGTTTCTGATGTTCTACCATATACATCCCACATCCAGTTTTTGATCCATCTGTAAATATATTGGGAGCATCTGGTAAAGGATTTTGTGCAGTTACTTTTGGAAACACAACAGGATGTTCTTTAAAAAAGAAAAGCAAAGGATGCTTGCGATAATGATTATCAATAATACCATGGAAACTACAGTGCAATATGGCCCAGCATCAATTGCTCCACATAATATTTGCACTTGAAAAGCAGTATATGGAATAATCAGGGAGGTTGGATATCCTCCAAAAAACTGCACATAGTGTTGTATTAGATTAAGGGCCAAATTTGCAACAGCAGTGGTGTAAAGCTCTATGGATTTTGCTGGTGAGGCTTTAGGATGAATCCATAATAAGGGTCCTGCCTGCCATCACAGCCCCTTAGGCTGCAAAACAGTAGGCAGAATGCACAGAATGATATCCAAGTCCTCTGTGCAACGATATAATACTGCATCCGGTAGTCCTTGCTCTACCTTCCTCAAGGCCACTCGAGCCTCCTTAGTTAATTGTCTAGGAGTATCCAGTGCTGAATCACCGGCCAAAAAATTTGAATAATGGCCTTAATTCATAATTAGGTATTTTCAAATAGCTTCGGATCCAGTTTATATCACCCAACAACTTCTGAAAGTCATTAAGTGTTTTGAGATTATCCTTTCTAATTTCAATCTTTTGTGGAACTACTGTAAGAGGAACCAATCTTGCTCCCAAATAAGAGACAACTATACTGGGTTTTTGAACCTTATCAGGAGCAACAAACAATTGCTTTCTTCTCAATAATCTTATTAGCTCTTCATAAGCCTGATCCAAAACATTCTCATCTTTATTACTCAGAAGGATATCATCCATGTAGTGGATGCATCTTACTCTGGAATATTGGTCTCTTAGGGGAGCATGACAGCACTAACAAATACTTGACACATAGTGGGACTATTAGGCATGCCCTGGGGTAACACTTTCCATTCATTCCTCTTATCAGGTTCCTCGTGATTACAGGAAGGGATGGTAAATGCAAACTTCTCCCTATCTTTAATGCAGAGGGGGATTGAAAAGAAACAGTCTTTTATATCGATTACTATGACTGGCCAATGGTAAGGCAGACAACAAGGGAAGGCCTCGCTGCACTGGACCCATCACTTGTATTTGTTGATTAATAGCACAGAGGTCATTAAGCAGCCTCCATTTTCCTGTTTTCTTTTTTATAACGAAAGTGTGTGTGTTCTAAGGAGATATTAAGGTTTGAATGTGCCCAAGGGAGAGCTGTTCACTTACTAAGGAATGAGTGGCTGCAAGCTTTTCAGAGGAAAGGGGTCATTGAGGAACCCACACAGGTTCCTCTGTCTTCCATGTGATGGGATTACCCTCCTCAATGGCCCCTAGGAAAAACCCAGACCTTGCCAATCGGTTCTTTGTTGAGCAACAACTGGGCTAGTCCTTCCTTGTAAAAATTTCCCAGTGCCCCTTTTTCTTTTAACACTCTCTGCCTTTTCTGAGCTTTCTTCTTGTTAGATTTCTAAAGCTGTTTGTCCACCGTCTATGGCCTTACAGCATTTTTTATCTTCTAAACAGCCCCTAACAAGCTTCTAAATAGGTCTTACTCCTTCTTTGAGTGTGCCCTGATCCCAGGCAATGTCCAGATCCTTCCCTAACCTATCCCAGCAGGTGACCATTAGGCTGCCATAAACAGCGAACTAGGGTGCCACGGTATCACATTCATTAAGAAATCTCTCTAAGGTCGATTTCTTGATCTTTAAATTATTTGATAAATGCAGCTCCTGAAGACACAGAAAAATTGAATGAGATTGTAAGGTCTCCATTTTTAAAATTAAGGTTCTAAGTCCTTTTACTTGCGATCACTGGGGGTGCACGTCTGTCAGCAAAACCAGAACATGACTCCCCAAAACAGAACGCAGGCAAAAAATGTAGGACACTGCTATCAGAGCAGGGTCCATAAATTGTAACCATTTAATTTTCACTAGGTCGCTAATCTGTGAACTTAAACCTCGGTCCGCAAGACCGCGGACTTTACTTTTACTTTTGGTTTGCTTTCTGCAAACTTTTCTGCTCCCTCTTTGTCTAGAGAGCGGAGCAGACCTTGTTCCGCAAGACCGTGGACTTTACTTTTACTTTTGGTTTGCTTTCCACTTACTTTTCTGCTCCCTCTTTGTCTACAGAGAGGAGCAGGCAGTGGTCCGCATGAACGCGGACTTTACTTTTACTTTTGGTTTGCTTTCCGCAAACTTTTTGCTCCCTCTTTGTCTACAGAGAGGAGCAGGCTACCCACTTTTCACGGTCCCTTATGTCCCAACTTACCTTGGGAACTTTCCAGTGCACTACCCTGACTGCTATTAGGTCTGATCTTCAAACTCCCCAAACGAGGAGAGTTCCCGGATTTCAGCACCAGTTGTCGAGACCACCCTTGCCAGCAAGGAATGACACAACACAGGAAGATCTTCTTCAAGCAGTTTACTCAGGATCCCTGTACTTCTTCTTCTGACCCTGGAGAGAATCAGTCCAGCCCTTAAATACTAATAGCCAGCCAATCAGGCTTAGTTACGTGGGCATTGCTGATAGGCTGTATCCATGCAGAAGGCGCAAGACTCAACAGGCTCCACCCAAATAAGGACTTGTTTACGACAGGGAGCCCGCCAGTGGAAAGGCAGAAAGCAGAAACCCGCATCATTTTAAGGGCGTGGGAGCAAGCAGCTCCCTACAACAAAGACTGTACATTTTCTTCTGAACTATTAGGCCATGATGGGTTCTTGGTGAGGTGAAGCACATAAAAGTTTAATTGTACACATTCCATGGGTATCCGAGGCAATATTGGTGATGCCATGTTCATTTGCTAATAAAATTTACATAATCATTTAAGTCAGAATTACTATTGGGAACAGTCAGATTCGTAAGTAATAATTCTGCTATGCAAGCTTATCTGTGTTTGATCCATTATATGTACATGGTGGAAGTCAAGACAGAATATTGTGGCACATACTTCTGACTTCCATATATATGCTATACACTCTGCATAATCTAATGTTAGATAGACACATGATGGATACTGTTCAAGAGAACAGTAAAACTGTTAGAACTTATGAAATGTGGCACAGCAGTTAGACCAAGAAAAGTGGGTATGTCTGAGAGAGACAGAGACCAGAAGACTAAGTGTCCTGATGACTTTATGCTGTTGTGGTGTTTTTCTCTGCTGGCAACCCTTAGATCACCTCCTTCATAATCTATCAGCTGTATAAAAACTCTAAGTGAGTTTCTAAACTCTTCCTGGGCAATTTGATTTTGGCCCACAGTGTTAGAGAAACTGAACCTTTTCAAGCATTACTCCTGGGACAGATGAATGAGTCAAATACCACCCTTGGAAAGAACTACCAACAAACATGCCTGTCTAACTGTTTCACTGCTGTGAACAGACACCTTGACTAATGCAAGGTTTATAAAAGACAACATTTAATTGGGGCTGGCTTACAGTCTCAGAGGTTCAGTCAATTGTCATCAATGCAAAAACATGGCAGCATCCAGGCAGATATGGGGCAGGAGGAGCTGAGAATTCTACATCATTATAGTGATGTGAGAAGAAGCCTGTGAGAAGAAGATGTACATCCAGGCAACTAGAGTGAGGGTCTGAAGCCCACACCCACAGTGACACACCTACTCTAACAAGGTCACAACTCCTAATAATAGGGTCACTTCCTGAGCCAATCATATACAAACCATCACATTCTACTACCAGGCACCTTTAGACTTGTACAAACATGAGACTATGGGGGCCATACTTCTACAAAGTATAATGTGAAATACATTTCGTCCAACTTCAAAAGTCCCTGTAGTCTATAGAAGTCTCAACAAGTCCAAAGTTTAAGGTCTTTTTTGAGATTATTCTAATCACTTTACTATAATTTCCCAAGCAAGAGAGGAAACCAGCTGGGCAAAGTTGAAACTCTACATCTCCATGTCTGATGTCAAAGCAGTCTTCAGATATCTAACTCCTTTTTCATCTTTGTTGACTTCAACAAGATTCTCTCTTCCCAGGCTTGGTCTACTCCCTGTTAGCAGCTTTCCTTGGCAGGTATCCGGTAGCTCTGGGACCTTTAACATCTTGGGGTCCCCAAGTGAATTTCAGCTTTGTAGCTTCTTGTTCCAATTTCTGACATACACATATGATCTTCTGTGCCTTTCCAAAGCACTGGTGTCACTTCTCCTGCTCTGCCGTCTGTAGCACTCTAAATCCTTCTTGATCGACTCTGCTACCACTGCTTTTCTTGGTGGTCATCTCATGGTACTGGCATTTCCAAAATGCTAGGGTCTTCCACTGCAACTATGCTTCACCAAAGCCTCCCATAGGCTCTATTCATGGTACCAATCCTCAAGTCCTTTGTATGATCCCTTCAGTCCTAGACTGACTATTACAACAGAGCATGCACTTTCACCAATGGCCTTCCATGGCCTCTCACAGTGACAAACCTCAGCTGTTCTTCATGATGCCTTCATGCCTTCAAAACCAGTACAACCTGGATGATTCTTACACAATACCAAGTATAGTTGCTATATGAGGTACAACCTTAGCTATCACTGAAACACAGCTTCGTTGTGCTCTCAGAAAACACTTCCTGGAAGAATTCACTGTGGGAGACCAAACTGTGGGAAACCAGACTTTCAAGAGCTCTCTACTTGAGAATCCATTAACCTTTCACTTAACAGCTGAACCATGCTCTCTTTCACATAAGGCTGATCATGAGAATCAACTGATCTTTATCTTGGCTGAATACCTGCGGTTTTGTAGGCAGAACCAGCATTCCAGAAAAAAAACAAAACAAAACAAAACAAACAAACAAAAAAACAAACCAAAACAAACAAACAAACAAAAACCCTGCTAGATGTTTCAAGCCAAAGTCAGCATCAGTCCCAGATGACCTTTCCTCTTTCTGTTCTTTTAGATTTCCCCCTCAGCCCCTTCCTATCTCCTCACTGAGTGTTTATAACCAGACATTCAGTCTTTCATTAAACATACTGCAAGTAGAAGATTGACTTCCAGGCAACTAGGGTGAGGGTTCTAAGCCCACACCCACAGTGACACAGCTACTCCAACAAGGCCACACCTCCTAACAGGGTCACTTTCTGGGCCAATCATAATCAATCCATCACAATGCCTTTTTTGTAAAAGCTGGGCTGGTGATCAGGTGATCAGGTGAAGAATTGTACCCACATTTCCTATCAATTTTCTGATAAGATTTAATTAAAACATGGTTAATGAATGTAAGTGCTTCTTGGTTATTTGAGGTAGAAATAGTTGATTGTTTATATATATATATATATATATATAAATGGTTAGTTCTGTGATTTTAAAGATTTTTGTTAGATTACATTTTGAGACATATAATAAAGTAATTTATCCTTATTTATTACTGCAAAGTGTGCCATGCCAGTAATAAAAACTGCTGACTAAATTAATTTACTTGCTTACACCTTGCTAATCTATAACAATTTTCTTAGTTAGGAATATGTGTGGGTTCTCCAGAATATTTAGTTTGTTTTTTCATCAGTAATTCATAAACAAGTGATCATGGGAAAATATTGGAAGAGATGCTTTTTCTACAAATACTCATAATTTGTTACAAGAAGAAAAAAATGTTGTAATTGCATTGTAAGATTTGTACTTTAGACTTTGCAGGGATAAGTAAACAATGCAAGAAAAAAGAAAGTTGGAGCTTTTTTTCAATGCACCAAATATAAGTATATGTGTAAGGGGTTGAAGCTTTGCTCTATACACCAAAGGTGTGTATTTATATGTATTTAAGTATATGAAAACTGCATGAGCTTCTTAAAATTGCTTCTTCATCCCAGTGTGTAAATGTGTCTGTGTCTGCTATACATGACATCACACCGACATAACCTCTTGGGATCACTAAAGATGCTCTCGCAGCTGGTCTTGGATAGACAGACAGGCAGTAAGGTGGCCTGTCAGACAGACAGACAGAGACAGACAGAGAAATGCCTACAGGTAATGGCTTTAGGGTGTATGAAACCTCAAAGCCCACCTCCTCCAGTATCACACATCCTCCAACCAGTAACACCTACTAATACTAATAGATAACCACCTAATACTGCACATGGGCCTTTGGGATCAATTATATTCAAACTGCCATACTTACCTAGCTACATGCATACATATATTCATGGATGAGAGATAGAGAAAGAGAGATAGCGTGGAAAAACAAAGAGATAGATGTTAGAGAGATGATTGGGTACTACATAAATACATCCATTCATACATTCATTCATTCATATATATATCCAAATATATATATATATATATATATTTGATATTCAGGCAAATAGATGTAATGATTATCTAAACAGTCAAGGAATGGTGTCCTAACTTCATACACACACACACACACACACACTGACACACACACACACACACACACACACACACAAACACACATACATACACACACACACACACACACACACAGAGCACAGTTTTCTACCCAAATTAAGACATCATCATTGGTCATTCAAACTGAGAAATCTTCTAAAAACACACCCACAAAACAGACAATGTTAAATTGATGTGCATTTGAATAATGATTAAGCTTTCCTTTATTTCTGGCTAATTATAGGATTACAAAATAAAAACTCTCTAATACTTTCTCATTGCTTCAGTTATTACTGCATACTTACTGATAATTATAATCCACTAGACAGAAAAGCTACAGCAATTACTTAATGTACAGGAGATATTCAGTCACATACCCTCTGCTCCAAGATATATCATTTTAAGACACATCAGTAAGAAATTATCTTCCAAATGACACTGAATGAAATAGTCATCAGGTGGAAAAAACAAAACAAATTAATCAGTTTTGCAAGTAAAATATATATTCATGAGAATATTGATTAAAATAATTCCATTAGTTTAATAGAATTTCATAGTGACTGTGTCTTTGAAACAGTGGGAAAAATATGCATACATTGAGGCTTCCAAAGATGGTAGAAAATGTGAAACATTTAAACAGTGACACATTGACCTGTTTTGAACACCATTAGATGACTTCCATAACAAGAAAATAACAAGATGCCCTTTTCTAAACTTAAAACAACAAGAACAACAATAATAAGAGAACCACAGCAATCAAAAGTAAACATAACATCTTCAGGCAGATGTGCAGCAATCTGAGCATTGTTGCAAGAATGTGAGTGGGTGTTTAGTACTTTGCCAATTTGGTGACTTTGTGTTTAACTGTCCAGTTCTGGATATTAATTTGGGACAACTTGACTGATGATGAATGCCATGAAGATGATGAGTGCTACTTCTGGCTATCCTTGATGCACTGGAGACCACAAACCTAAGGGGGGGAATGTTATATTGATGAGCACAGGAATGGACAAAGCTTCTTTGTCCACATTATTTAAATTGATTTCACTTTGAGCCATGTGGAAGAACTGTTTGGTTAGATGGTAAACCAGAGGACTGCTGAATAAAGATGCTAGTATAGAGATCCCATGTAATGAGGAAGAACTGTCTGAATTACCCTTGGCCAGCGGTGGAATCTTTAGATCGCATTAGTCACAAAGAATATGTGGGCACTATTGATGGTCTCATAGTCAGATCAAGAGTGTCCCCAATATAGTCACAAATATGTGACCAGTGGTCATAGGTGAAAGATCAAGGAGTAAGGGGAAAGAATATGATGTGATGGTCTCTTCACATACCCTAGAAATGTGAAATCATTTGAAGAGGCAAAGCCCCAAGTGTGATTGGGTAGTTTAAAATTGAATACTCTTTCCTTGACACATGGACAAAATCCCAGCCTACCTTATACCTGTGGAGCACGTTCTAGGTACTGCCTTAGCAGCTCCTCATCACAAACTAGAGCATCTCTCCACTGTAGTGAATATGGTGCCCAGTCAGGCAACAGTCTGAGAATTTTATCAGAAAATATAATCGTCATTCCCACACTGATTCTCCTTCTGAGAGAATATAGGTCTAGGTATGAAATGTGGAGAACCATTAGTTTCTGCCTTGAAGCAATGAGCTTCTATTCTGGATGCACTTACTAAGCTTGTGCTCTGGAAGTTTAAGTCTTGTTCTGGAGCTCAGTTTCGGTGGATTGAAATATTATATGTCCTAAATGTAGATTGGGCAATGTTTGTAATCCCTGCAGAGGGGGAAGACAATGCAAGGTCCTCCTTAGTCAGAAAGGCACATTATAAAACAGCTTGGAGGAAATAAAATCTGAAACCACCTGTTAATTCAGAGGCAGTCGATCAGAACCTCTGTGGTCACAACAGAAGGATCTGAGTCCCAATTAAATATACATAGTAAATCCACTCACAGAGGGCCATATTTAAAGCTCTGAGAACCTTTTGCATATTGGTGTACTGTAGCTCTCTATTAGAATAAAGACGTATGGAATTCTATTTGTAAGAAGAAATTGTTGGGGTATAAAATTCATTTAAGGAGAGAGAATAGTCCAAAATCCAACTCAGTAAAAGAGGATATTCAGATTTCTTTAGGGAGGTATGGACATATCCAGTATCCCAGTTTGCAGAAGAGGATTTTTTTTCTGTGCCTCTGGCAGAGGTGATAGATATAAGAGGCTCTAAAGAAGGACTAGACAGGAGCCCACCAGGATTGTAAGGAATAGATGCGATCTTTTTTCATCATATGTCTACAGTTCTATTCTATTGATTAGATGTTGTAAGTTGATTGATACCTTGAGAATTATAACATCTTCCAGGAACTCAGTCCTGCATCAGCTCCAAACATAAAATAAAAATTTAGAACACACATCATCTGCATGTCCATTGTACACATGACAGAAATCTTAGAAATCTTCTATGAGGTTGCAATGCAGTAGTCTTGAGTTAATATCTTCCTCAAATATAAGTCCATCTCCACATTCCTCGGCATGGAAAACATGTTGTCTATGTCTAAGGAATCACAACAAAGATAGGATTCTGGTTTACCTTTGCCTTGAAACTCTTCAGTTTGGGCCCTCAGTCCTCAGTGCTTAGAAATGTCTTAGGTCAGAACAGTGCTTTCAAGTCCACAGAAATCAGAAGTTGTAGGTAGCAGATGAACTGTAGGGAAGAAGAGGAATTGTGGGATTTTCTCAATCTCACAGTCCAGGTCTGGAACACTCTCTGTTATGAGTGTCTAAATCTTGTAAGATAGGGAGGAGCTTAGGCAGCTTTGTACAGGAGGACTTTCATTCCCATCATCAATGAGGTAATGAACCAGACTTCATTGGAATAAGCGAGTTGAAGCACCCTTGTCATTAGCAGGATATCTAAGAAACTGTGCAAATGTGAAATTCTATACCTATTTGTCAGAGGAGTAAAATCTCTGCCTATTTTCAATAAAATAGGAAAGACCATTTCACATTGGAGAAAATGTAACCACCTTGTGGACAGGATGAATTTGCAGTATTTTATGAACATCTTCCATTTCTTTTCAGTATTAAGAATGTCCATATCTTGTGAGTGTTGTGTGAAAATCCAGGCAGCAATGATTCCAATTTTTTCCAATAAGTTGGATGGTTATCATTAGGCAATGAAGCCTTTGGTTAGACGAGATAAGGCCAAGGCCCCTTTCTTCAGTGGAGTAATGTCTCAGAATATTTGTAGCAGGGATAAGATTTGGAAGTAATCATAGACATTCAGAATACAGCAGAAAAAGAAAGTCAATAGAAAAAGGTCTGTTGACACCTTACAGGTGAGCGTAGGCATAAACGCCCTTGCACAACAGGAATGATTTTAGGACAATGTAGGCAATAAGAGAGGGCTTTCATTTCCACTAGACAGAGGGGAAAGAGGAAATATTTAAGAATAGGTATGGAGTGTCTGAACCTCCCATAGGCAGTGGGAGAGACATTGAAGCCCTTCTATGAAAGTAAGACATTTACAGACCTCTTGGAGAGAGGGTATGGATTTGAGGACCATCACAATGCAAAAATCATTCTGATATCCCTTTCTGATGAGGAGTTGAATGTGAGACACAGTTAATTGGAATATTTTGTCATGACATGCAGGAGAGTCAATGGTGTCCCCGAAACACATAGGAGAGAATGTGAGATCAGAGATGCAAGATAGAGACAGCAAGGCAGTATTCTAATCAAGCTGTTAATTTTTATTTCTTACATAATGCAATACAAAGGGAAGGAGAGAAAGTATAAGAAGTAGTAAAGGGGGTAAGTCATTGTTTCTGGAGAACAATATCATGGTGCTACTATCTTTTCTTAAGAAAAGCTTCTGAGAATTGTCTCTCAGGGCAAATCTCAGGGAAAATCGGGCTATTACTGCAGGAAGTTGGAACAATAAATTTATCACAAGGAGGTGAAACAGAAAGGAGTTGCTATGGTAACTTAGCCACAGTTGAGCTCTATTTTTTCTAGCCCATTCAGGTGAGCTCTGCATGTGCTGTCCATCTGGATACTTGGCTTGTCTTGAAAGCTAGTATTTTCCCTTCTAAAAGAAGGCTTGAAATGGCTGAAAGGAGTAGGTTTTGGGACCTAAGTGAGAATGGCTCCTGGCAATATTTGTGCTATCCTTTATCAGAAAAAGAATGGTTTTGAATCCTTGGTCAGAAAGGATAATTTTTGAGGACATTTTTACTGGAAGTGGTGGTTTTTTTTCTGAGACAGGTAGAGAAGAACTCAGAATGTGTTAGTCTTACAGGATAGATATTGGACCCTCTGAGATACAGAGGGAGGATTTGATATATAATGGGCAATAAGTGGTGGTCTATGTATTGATGTTTCTTAGTACACAATTAAAACAGTATTAAATTCTGCTTAAAATCACAAACCTATTTAAAGACAATGGAGTGTACTAGCCTACTCTGAACAGGGCATAGGACTGAGTCACTGTTTAGAAAATGCCCATCTTCAGATACTCTCTGGTAGACCTGGCAGCAATCTATGAATTATTCATTAGTCAAGATTGTTAGTCTATAAGTCTTCTTGAAGCTTATCACCAATTATATGGGTGTATACAGAAAGAATTGTATGAAAACAGATGATCTAATTTCCAGTCTCTGTTACACAGAGTAGAATTAAGTAAAGACCCTTTGCTGACACTTGTATTTTCTTTGTAGCCATGGTTAGAGAGAAATGATATAAAGTTCTCTATTAGATGGTTATGTTTGAGAATGCTATGTAGTTGGGGAATGCCCTTAGGACTTTTTGGTTTTGTTTTTTTTTTTTTTATTTGTTTGTTTGTTTGTTTGCTTTACCTTGTTGTAGCTGGCATATTTGTATCCTTCTTTTTTATTGATATATTTTTATTTACATTTCAAATAATTTCCCCTTTTCTGGGTCCACACTCCCTGTAAGTAACATAAGCCCTCTTCCTGCCTCCGTTACTCCATTTACCTCTTCCCATTTCCCTGTTCAGTAATTCCCCTATACTCTTGTACTGAGTCTTTCCAGAACCAGGGGCCACTCCTCCATTCTTTTTGGACATCATTTAATTTGTGGATTATGTCCTGGGTATTCAAAGTTTCTAGGCTAATATCCACTTATCAGTGAGTGCATACCATATGTCCTGGGTATTCAAAGTTTCTAGGCTAATATCCACTTATTAGTGAGTGCATACCATGATTGATCTTTTGAGACTGGGTTACCTCACTTAGTATGATGTTCTCCAGCTCCATCCATTTGTCTAAGAATTTTATGAATTCATTGTTTCTGATGGCTGAATAGTACTCCACTGTGTAAATATACCACGTTTTTTGTATACATTCCTCCATTGAAAGACACCTAGGTTCTTTTCAGCTTCTGGCTACTACAAATAGGGCTGCTATGGACATAGTGGAGCATGTGCCATTATTGCATGCTGAAGAATCCTCTGGGTATATGCACAGGAGTGGTATAACAGGGTCCTCAGGAAGTGTCATGCTCACTTTTCTGAGGAACCCCCAGACTGATTTCCAAAGTGGTTGCACCATCTTGCAATCCCACCAGCAGTGGAGGAGTGTTCCTCTTTCTCAACATCCTCGCCAACACCTGCTGTCTCCTCAGATTTTGACCTTATCCATTCTGACTGGTGTGAGGTGAAATCTCAGGGTTGTTTTGACTTGCATTTCCCTAATGATTAATGATGTTGAACATTTCTTATGGTGTTTCCTGGCTCTCTGAAATTCTACATGTGAAAATTCTTTGTTTAGCGACATACCCCACTCATGGTGGTGTTATTTGGTTCTCTGGGTTCTACTTTCTTGAGTTCTTTGTATATATTAGATATTGGCCCTCTGTCGGATTTAGGGTTGGTGATGATCCTTTCCCAGTCTGTATGTGTTTTGTCTTTTTGACAGTGTCCTTTGCCTTACAGAAACTTTGTAGATTTATGAGGTCCCATTCGACAATTCTTGATATTAAAGGATAAGCTATTGGTGTTCTATTCAGGAACGTTTCCCCTCTGTCCATGTCCTCCGGGGTCTTCCCTGGTTTCTTTGCGATTAGTTTCAGAATGTCAGGTTTTATGTGGATGTGGTCGATCCATTTGGAGTTGAGCTTGGTACAAGGAGATAAGAATGGACTCCTCTTCCAGATCCAGATCGGCCTGAGGAGCAGTGCCACATCTCCAGGTCCTGAAGGAGGCAGGTGGTGCTTTCGGGCGGCCAGCAGGAGAGGTCAGTGTGCTCCGGTGAATCCAGCAGGCCCCAGTGGGAGCCTTCAGACACCTGCTTTGGGATCTGAACAGCCTGGGCCGCAGCGCTCGGTCTCCAGGAGGTGCGGGGGAACCCTTGTGCGCCCAGAGGCAGTCTGGGAGCTCACAGCACAGCTCGTTCCAGCTTGGGCTTTGCTCCTGAGGCCTCTGGCGATAGTTCTCCGACCACTCCTCTTCCGGATCCAGACCGGCCTGAGGAGCAGTGCCACATCTCCAGGTCCTGAAAGAGGCAGGTGGTGCTTCAGGGCGGCCAGCGGGAGAGAGCCTAGGTTTCGGTCCTGAGGCCTCTGGCAGTAGCCTCTACGCTTCCGGATCCAGATCAGCCTGAGCAGCAACACCACGTCTCCTAAGTCCTGAAAGAGGCAGGTGGGGCTTCCAGGTAGCCAGCAGGGAGAAGTTGGTGTGCTCCAGTGAATCCAGTGGGCCCCAGCACGAGCCTTCAGGTATCTGCTTCGGGGTCTAAACAGCCTGGACAACAACACCCTGTCTCCAGGCAGTGCAGGAGGTAAGCTGTGCACCAGAGGCCACCTGGGAAGGGGCAGCTTGCACTGGTGAGTCCAGCATTGACAACACCAACTAACACCAGTAAGAACTAGATGGCAAAAGGCAGACGCAGGAAAGTCACTAACAGAAATCAAGGCAATATGCCAACATCTGAACCCAATTCTCCTTTACCAACATGTCCTGGATACCCCATCACACCAGTAAAACAAGATTTGGATTTAAAATCACTGGTCATGATGCTGGTACAGGAACACATGAAGGACATACTTAAAGAAATTCAGGAGAAAATGGATCAAAAGTTAGAAGCCCTTGCAAGGGAAACACAAAAATAATTGAAAGAAATTCAAGAGAATACAAAAGCCAATAAGGAGGAAACACAAAAAACACTTAAAGAAATACAGGAGAACTTTGGTCAACAGGCTGAGGTCATGAAAGAGGAAACACAAAAATCTCTTAAAGAATTACAGGAAAGCACAAACAAGCAAGTGAAGGAGCTAAGCAAAACAATCCAGGATCTAAAATCAGAAGTAGCAACAACTAAGAAAACTCAAAGGGAGACAACTTTGGAGATAGAAAGCCTTGGGAAGAAATCAGTGGACATAGATGCAAATATCAACAACAGAATACAAGAGATAGAAGAAAGAATCTCAGATGCTGAAGATACCATAGAAACCATGGACTCAACAGTTAAAGAAAATGCAAAAAGCAAAAAGCGTGTAACCCAAAATATACAGGAAATCCAGGACACAATGAGAAGACCAAACCTAAGGATTATAGGCATAGATGAGAGTGAAGATTTACAGCTTAAAGGGCCAGCAAATATCTTCAATAAAATTATGGAAGAAAACTTCCCTAACCTAAAGAGAGAGATGCCCATGAATATACAAGAAGCCTACAGAACTCCAAACTGACTGGACCAGAAGAGAAATACTTCCGTCACATAATAATCAAAACACCAAATGTACTAAACAAAGAAAGAATATTAAAGGCAGTAAGAGAAAAAGGCCAAGTAACATATAAAGGAAAACCTATCAGAATCACAGCAGACTTTTCACCTGAGACTATGAAGGCTAGAAGGTCCTGGGCAGATCTCATGCAGACTCTAAGAGAACACAAATGCCAACCAAAACTACTATATCCAGCAAAACTCTCAATCACCATAGATGGAGAAACTAAGGTATTTCATGACAAAACCAAATTTACCCAATATCTATCCACAAACCCAGCCCTACAAAGGATAATAGGAGGAAAACACCAATACAAGGAGGGAAACTTCACCTTGGAAAAAGCAAGAAAGTAACCTTTCATCAAACCCAAAAGAAGTTAAGCAATCAAATTTAAAAAATAACGTCAAAAATGACAGGCAGAAACAATCACTATTCCTTAATATCTCTTAACATCAATGGACTCAATGCCCCAATAAAAAGACATAGACTAACTGACTGGATACGCAAACAGGACCCTACATTTTCTGCTTACAGGAAACACACCTAAGGGTCAAAGACAAACACTACCTTAGAGTAAAAGGCTGGAAGACAATTTTACAAGCAAATGGTCTCAGGAAACAAGCTGGAGTAGCCATTTTAATATCAGACAAAATTGACTTTCAACCCAAAGTCATCAAAAGAGACCCGGAGAGACACTTCTTGCTGGTCAAAGGAAAAATACAACAAGAAGAACTCTCAATCCTGAACATCTATGCTCCAAATGCAAGGGCACCCTCATTCGTAAAAGAAACTTTATTAAAGCTCAAAGCACAAATTGCACCTAACACAATAATTGTGGGTGACTTCAACACTGCACTTTCCTCAATGGACCGATCAGGAAAACAGAAACTAAACAGGGACATAATGAAATTAATTGAAGCTTTGGACCAATTAGATTTAACAGATATATATATATAGAACATTCTATCCTAAAGGAAAAGAATATACCTTTTTTCTCAGCACCTCATGGTACCTTCTCCAAAATCGACCATATAATTGGTCACAAGACAGAACTCGACAAATATAAGAAGATCGAACTAATCCCATGTCTCCTATCAGATCACTATGGAGTAAACGTGGTCTTCAATAGCAACAAAAACAACAGAAAACCCACATACACGTGGAAACTGAATAATATTCTACTCAATGATACATTGGTCAAGGAAGAAATAAAGAAAGAAATTAAAGACTTCTTAGAACACAATGAAAATGAAGACACAACATACCCAAATCTATGGGACACAATGAAAGCAGTGCTAAGAGGAAAACTCATATCCCTGAGTGCCTCCAAAAAGAAAATGGAGAGAACTTACATTACCAGCTTAATGACACACCTGAAAGCCCTGGAACAAAAAGAAGCTATTTCACCCAGGAGGAGTAGAAGGCAGGAAATCATCAAACTCAGGGCTGAAATCAATCAAGTAGAAACAAAGAGAACCATACAAAGAATCAACAAAACCAGGAGCTGGTTCTTTGAGAAAATCAACAAGATAGATAAACCCTTAGCCAGACTGACCAAAGGTCACAGAGAAAGTATCCAAATTAACAAACTTAGAAATGAAAAGGGAGATATAACAACAGAAACTGAGGAAATCCAAAAAATCATCAGATCCTACTACAAGAGCCTGTACTCAACACAACTGGAGAACCTGGAGGAAATGGACAATTTCCTTTACAGATACCAAATACCAAAATTAAATCAGGACCAAATAGATCATCTAAACAGTCCCATAATGCCTAAAGAAATTGAAGGAATCATAGAAAGTCTTCCAAAAAAAAAAAGCACAGGACCAGATGGTTTCAGTGCAGAATTCTATCAGACCTTCAAAGAAAAGTTAACACCAATACTCTTCAAATTATTCCACAAAAGAGAAACAGAAGGAGCACTACCCAATTCCTTCTACGAGGCCACAATTACGCTGATACCAAAGCCACAAAAAGATCCAACAAAGAAAGATAACTTCAGACCAATTTCCCTTATGAACATCGATGAAAATTACTCAATAAAATTCTTGCCAACCGAATCCAAGAACACATCAAAACGATCATCCACCAAGATCAAGTAGAATTTATCCCGGGAATGCAGGGTTGGTTCAATATACGGAAATCCATCAATACAATCCACTACATAAACAAACTCAAAGAACAAAACCACATGGTCATTTCATTGGATGCTGAAAAAGCATTTGACAAAATTGAGCATCCTTTCATGCTTAAAGTCTTAGAGAGAACAGGAATTCAAGGCCCATACCTAAACATAGTAAAAGCAATATACAGCAAACCGATAGCCAGCATCAAACTAAATGGAGAGAAACTTGAAGCAATCCCACTGAAATCAGGGACCAGACAAGGCTGCCCCCTTTCTCCTTCTCTTTTCAATATTGTACTTGAGGTAATAGCTTGGGCAATTCGACAACATAAGGAGGTCAAAGGGATACAAATTGGAAAGGAAGAAGTCAAACTATCATTATTTGCAGACGACATGATAGTCTACCTAAGTGACCCAAAAAACTCCACTAGAGAGCTCCTACAGCTGATAAACAACTTCAGCAAAGTGGCAGGTTATAAAATCAACTCAAGCAAATCAGTGGCCTTCCTATACTCAAAGGATAAGCAGGCTGAGAAAGAAATTAGGGAAATGACCCCCTTCACAATAGCCACAAATAGTATAAAGTATCTTGGGGTGACTCTTACCAAACATGTGAAAGATCTGTATGACAAGAACTTCACGACTCTGAAGAAGGAAATGGAAGAAGACCTCAAAAAATGGGAAAACCTCCCATGCTCATGGATCAGTAGAATCAATATAGTTAAAATGGCCATTTTGCCAAAAGTAATCTACAGATTCAATGCAATACCCATCAAAATACCAACTCAATTCTTCACAGAGTTAGAAAGAGCAATTATCAAATTCATCTGGAATAACAAAAAACCCAGGATAGCTAAAACTATTCTCAGCAACAAAAGAAATTCTGGGGGAATCAGTATCCCTGACCTCAAGCAATACTACAGAGCAATAGTGTTAAAAACTGCATGGTATTGGTACAGTGACAGGCAGGAGGATCAATGGAACAGGATTGAAGATCCAGAAATGAACCCACACACCTATGGCCACTTGATCCCCGACAAAGAGTCTGAAAACATCCAATGGAAAAAAGATAGCCTTTTCAACAAATGGTGCTGGTTCAACTGGAGGTCAGCATGCAGAAAAATGCGAATTGATGCATCCTTGTCTCCTTGTACTAAGCTCAAATCCAAATGGATCAAGGACCTCCACATAAAGCCAGACACTCTGAAGCTAATAGAAAAGAAACTGGGGAAGACCCTTGAGGACATCGGTAGAGGGAGAAAGTTTCTGAAGAGAACACCAATAGTGTATGCTCTAAGAGCAAGAGTTGACAAATGGGACCTCATATCATTACAAAGTTTCTGTAAGGCAAAGGACACCATCAAGAGGACAAATCGGCAACCATCAAATTGGGAAAAGATCTTCACCAATCCTACATCAGATAGAGGGCTAATAACCAATATATATAAAGAACTCAAGAAGTTAGATTCCAGAAAACCAAACAACCCTATTAAAAAACGGGGTACAAAGTTAAACAAAGAATTCTCACCTGAAGAACTTCGGATGGCGGAGAAGCATCTTAAAAAATGCTCAACATCATTAGTCATTAAGGAAATGCAAATGAAAACAACCCTGAGATTTCACCTTACACCAGTCAGAATGGCTAAGATTAAAAATTCAGGAGATTGCAGG
Source organism: Apodemus sylvaticus (assembly GCF_947179515.1). Taxonomy (NCBI): domain Eukaryota; kingdom Metazoa; phylum Chordata; class Mammalia; order Rodentia; family Muridae; genus Apodemus; species Apodemus sylvaticus. The sequence goes on from NW_026262995.1 coordinate 50,508, forward strand.
TGTTGGAGAGGGTGTGGAGAAAGAGGAACACTCCTCCACTGCTGGTGGGGTTGCAAATTGGTACAACCACTCTGGAAATCAGTCTGGCGGTTCCTCCGAAAACTGGGCACCTCACTTCCAGAAGATCCTCCTATACCACTCCTGGGCATATACCCAGAGGTTTCCCCACCATGTAATAAGGATACATGCTCTACTATGTTCATAGCAGCCCTTTTTATAATTGCCAGGTGTTGGAAAGAACCCAGGTATCCCTCAACAGAAGAGTGGATGCAAAAAATGTGGTATATCTACACAATGGAGTACTATTCAGCCATTAGAAACAACGAATTCATGAAATTCTTAGGTAAATGGATGGAGCTAGAGAACATCATACTAAGTGAGGTAACCCAGACTCAAAAGATGAATCATGGTGTGCACTCACTAATAAGTGGATATTAACCTAGAAACCTAGATTACCCAAAACATAATCCACACATCAAATGAGGTACAAGAAGAAAGGAAGAGTGGCCCCTTGTTCTGGAAAGACTCAATGAATCAGTATTCAGCAAAACCAGAATGGGGAAGTGGGAAGGGGTGGGTGGGAGGACAGGGGGAGAGAAGGGGGCTTACGGGACTCTTTGGGAGTGGGGAAATCATTTGAAATGTAAATAAAAAATATATCGAATAAAAAAAAAGATTCAAAAAAAAAAAAAAGAATGGATCGATGCGCATTCATCTGCATGCTGACCTCCAATTGATCCAGCACTATTTGTTGAAAAGACTATCTTTTTTCCACTGGATGCTTTCAGCTCCTTTGTCAAACATCAAGTGACCATAGGTGTGTGGATTCATTTCTGGGTCTTCAATCCTATTCCACTGATCTGCTTGCCTGATATTGGAACAATACCATGCAGTTTTTATTACTATTGCTCTGTAGTAAAGTTTAAAGTCTGGGATACTGAATCCATGTGAAGTTCTTTTACTGTTTAGAATAGTTTTAGCTATCCTGGGTTTTTGTTATTCCAGATGATTTTGAGAATTGCTCTTTCTAGCTTTATGAAGAACTGGGTTGGGACTTTTATGGGGATAGCATAGAATCTGTAGATTGCCTTTGGCAAGATGGCCATTTTAGCTATATTAATCTTGCCAATCCACGAGCATGGAAGATTTTTCCATTTTCTGAGATCTTCTTCGATTTCCTTTCTCAGAGACCTGAAGTTCTTGTCATATAGGTCTTTCACTTGTTTGGTTAGAGTCACCCCAATTTACTTTATGCTGTTTGTAGCTACTGTGAAGGGAGTCCTTTCCATAATTTCTTTCTCAGTCTGCTTATCTTTTGAATATATAAAGGCTACTTATTTGCTTACATTGATTTTGTAGCCAGCCACTTTGCTGAAGTTGTTTATCAGCTGTAGTTCTCTAGTCTAATTTTTAGGGCCACTTAAGTATAAGATCTTATCATCTGCAAATACTGATAATTTGACTTAATTTTTTCCAATTTATATCCCTTTGACTTCCTTATGTTGTCTAATTGCTCTAGCTAGGACTTCAAGAACTATATTGAAAAGATATGGAGAGAGGGGGCAGCCTTGTCTAGTCCCTGATTTTAGTGGGATTGCTTCAAGTTTCTCTCCATTTAGTTTGATGTTGGCAACCAGTTTGCTGTATATTGCTTTTACTATGTTTAGATATGGGTCTTGAATTCCTGTCCTTTCCCAGACTTTTAGCATGAAAGGATGCTGAATATTGTCAAATGCTTTTTCATCATCTATTGAAATGTTCATGTGGTTTTTTCTTTGAGTTTGTTTATGTAGTGGATAGCATTGATGGATTTCCTTATATTGAACCATTCCTGTATCCCTGGGATGAAGCCTACTTGATCATGGTGGATGATCCTTTTTATGTCTTCTTGGATTCGGTGGGCAAGAATTTTATTTAGTATTTTTGCATCGATATTCATAAGGTAAATTGGCCTCAAATTCTCCTTCATAGTTGGATCTCTGTGTGGTTTTTATATCAGTGTAATAGTGCCCTCGAAGAAGGAGTTGGGTAGGGTTCTTTCTGTTTCTATTTGGTGGAAAAGTTTGTAGAGTATTGGTGTTAAGTTTTCTTTGAAGGTCTGATAGAATTCTCCACTGAAACCATCTGGTTCTGTGCTTTTTTTGGTCAGAAGCCTATCTATGACCCCTTTTTTTTTTAGAGGTTATGGGTCTGTTTAGATGGTCTATTTGATCCTGGCCTAATTTTGTTAATTGGTATCTGTCTAAGAAAATGTCCATTTACTCCAGATTCTCCACTTATGTTGAGTAGAGGTTTTTGTTGTAGGATCTGATGATTTTTTTAATTTCCTCATTTTCTGTTGTAATATCTCCGTTTTCATTTCTAGTTTTGTTAATTTTGATACTTTCTCTGTGCCCTTTCTTTAGTCTGGCTAAGGGTTTATCTATCTTGTTGATTTTTTCAAAGAACCAGCTTTTGGTTTTGCTGATTCTTTGTATAGTTCTCTTGGTTTCTACTTGATTGATTTCAGCCCTGAGTTTGATGATTTCCTGTCTTCTTCTCCTCCTGGGTGAATTAGCTCCTTCTTGTTCCAGGGCTTTCAGTTTTTTTCATTAATCTTCTAGTGTATGCTCTCTCGAATTTCTTTTTGGAAGCCCTCAAAGCTATGAGTTTTCCTCTTAGCACTGCTTTCATTATGTCCTATAGATTTGTGTATGTTTTGCCTTCATTTTCATTAAATTCTAAGAAATCTTTCATTTCTTTATTTCTTCCTTCACCAATTTATCATTGAGTATTGTTCAGTTTCCATGTGTATGTGGGCTTTCTGTTGTTTTTATTATTGTTAAAGACCACTTTTACTCCATAGTGATTTGATAGGAGGCATGGGATTATTTCAATCTTCTTATATTTGTTGAGGTCTGACTTGTGACCAACTCTAAGATCTATTTTGGAGAAGGTACCATGAGGTGCTGAGGAAAAGGTATATTCGTTTGCTTTAGGATGAAAATTATATATATATTTTATCCTATAAATATAAATATTTAACATAAATAATGTTTAATCCAATGGTACAAAGCTTCTATTAGTTTCACTGTCTCCCTGTTTAGTTTCTGTTTTCCTCCTGATCAGTCCATTGGTGAGAGTGGAGTGTTGAAGTCACCCACAATTATTGTGTTAGGTTTAATGTGTACTTTGAGCTTTAGTAAAGTTTCTTTTATGAATGAGGTCGCCCTTGTATTTGCGGCATAGATGTTCAGGATTGAGAGTTCTTCTTGTTGGATTTTTCCTTTCACCAGCAAGTTGTTACCTTCAATGTCTCTTTTGATGAGATTAGGTTGAAAATCAATTTTATCTGAAATTAGAATGGCAACTCCGGCTTGTTTCCTGGGACCATTTGCTTGTAGAATTATCTTCCAGCCTTTTACTCTAAGGTAGTTTTTGTCTTTGACACTGAGGTATGTTTCCTGTATGAAGCAAAATGTAGGGTCTTGCTTACATAACCAGTTTGTTAGTCTATGTCTTTTTATTGCAGAATTGAGTTCATTGATGTTAAGAGATATTAAGGAGTAATGGTTATTGCTTCCTATCATTTTTTACTTTAATTTTATACTTGTGGGGATATCTTCTTTGGGTTTGATGAAAGAAGCTTAATATGCTGCTTTTTCCAAGGTGTAGTTTCCCTCATTGTAATGGTGTTTTCCCCCTATTATCCTTTGTATGGTTGGGTTTGTAGAAATATATTGTGTAAATTTGGTTTTGTCATGCAATATTTTGGTATCTCCATCTATAAGTAATTGAGAATTTTTCTGGGTATAGTAGTGTCAGCTGGCATTTCTGTTCTCTTAGAGTGCATGAGCTCTGCCCAGGATCTTACAGCTTTCATGGTTTCTGGTGAGAAATCTTGTGTAATTCTCATAGGTCTTTCATTATATGCTACTTGCCCTTTTTCTCTTACTGCCCTAAGTATTCTTTCTTTGTTTAGTACATTTGGGGTTTTGATTATTATGTGACGGGTGATATTTCTGTTCTGGTCTAGTCTGTTTGGTGTTCTGTAGGATTCTTGTATATTCATGGGCCTCTCGCTCTATATAGGTTAGGGAAGTTTTCTTCCATAATTTTGTTGAAGATATTTGCTGGCCCTTTAAGTTGTAAATCTTCACCCTCATCAATGCCTATAATCCTTAGATTTGGCTTTCTCATTGTGTCCTGCATTTCCCGGATGTTTTGGGTTACAAGCTCTTTGCATTTTGCATTTTCTTTAACTGTTGAGTCCATGGTTTCTATGGTATCTTCAGCATCTGAGATTCTTTCTTCTATCTCTTGTATTCTGTTGTTGATATTTGAGTATATGGTCCCTGATTTCTTCCCAAAGTTTTCTATCTCCAAAGTTGTCTCCCTTTGTGCTTTCATAGTTGTTTCTACTTCTGTTTTTAGATCCTGGAAATTTTTGCTCAGTTCCGTCATTTGCTTGTTTGGGTTTTCCTCTAAGTTTTTAAGAGATTTTTGTGTTTTCTCTTTCATGACATCTGCCTGTTGATCAAAGTTCTCCTGAATTTCTTTAAGTGATTATTTTTGTTTCCTCCTTATTGGCTTTTGTATTTTCCTGAATTTCTTTCAATGATTTTTGTGTTTCCCTTGTAAGGGCTTCTAATTTTTGATCCATTTTCTTCTGAATTTCTTTACGTATGTCTTTTATGTGTTCCTGTACCAGCATCATGACCAGTGACTTTAAATCCAAATCTTGTTTTTATGGTTGTTGGGGTATGCAGGACTTGCTATTGTTGGAGAATTGGGTTCAGATGCTACCATAATGCCTTTTTTTTTTGTTGTTGTTGTTAGTAACGTTCCTATGTTTGCCTTTAGGCATCTAGTTCTCCCAGGTGTTAGATGGTCTTATTGTCACTGGCTGGTGCGTCAACCTACTGTGGATCTTTAAGGTTATCTCTGCAACACTGGATGACTGGGTTTCCTCTGGCACAGATTACTGATATGCTGCCTTCCTCTTTTATGACTTTGGAGCCCTTCTCAGTCTTGCTTTAAGCAATGTTATACTTAGGTTGTCAAGGTCAACCAGGTGTTTTCTGTCTTCTCTATTATGGAGCAAAGATGTTGTGGTGGTCACTCCCTCTGTTGATTCTCATATAGGACACAGGTCCTGCGATGGACTTACTTGAAAATGAAGCACCTATGTTTTCAGTTCCTGAGTGCAGGCAGACCCCTGGTGGTTTGCACCACCAGAAATCTAAAGCACATGGTGATACAGTACCTAGTGATCCTTTTCTGTCCAGGCAGGCATGGAATATGGCCTTGTGGCTTCTCTCCTTCCACAGCTCACTGGGCAGGACACAGGCCCCATGCCAGGCAGGCTGGCAAACAGACAAACCGCTTATGTGCTCAGTTCCTCAGTGCAGGCAGACCCCTGGTGGTTTGCACCACCAGAAATCTAAAGCTCAGGATGATACAGTCCCTATTGACCCTTTTCTGTCCAGGCAGGCAGCAAGTTTGTCCACGGTGCTTCTCTCCTTCTTCAGCTCTCCGGGCAGGACACGGCCCCCGAGCCTGGTGGGCTGGCAGACACACCTGCCTATGTGCCCAGTTGCTGAATGCAGGCAGACCCCTGGAGATTTGCATTACCGGAGATCTATAGCTCAGCGTGATACAGTACCTAGTGATCCTTTTTTGTCCTGGCAGGCAGCAAATATGGCTGCTGGGCTTCTCTCCTTTTGCAGCACTCTGGGCAGGACACGGGCCCTGAGCCTGGTGGGCTGGCAGACAAACTGCCTATGTGCTCAGTTCCTGAGTGCAGGCAGAACACTGGCGGTTTGCACCACCAGAGATCTAAAGCTCAGTGTGATACAGTACCTAGTGATCCTTTTCTGTCCCGGCAGGTAGCAAATATGGGCACGGGGTGGGGGTTAGGACTCTTAATACTTGGTCTACTTGGGAAAAATGAAAATTCAGAAATCGGAATAATAAACTCCATACATTTTTTAATAGTGGATGGAAGAGAAAGTTTTGGGATATTATTTTTAATAGCAGAAACGACTGGCAATCCTTCATTCAAATGGTATGAGATGACAGTAAATTATGACCAAATTGAAAAACCTGTATTCAGAAGTGCAACTTCTGGGGCCATCCTGAATTGCTCTGCTAAGAAAGTAAGAGCCTGGCCATGTTTATCTAAATAGCAAGATCCAGTCTCCACACAATGTAGAAGTGAAATAAAAACCTATCAAATCTTGGGTAATGGGAGAAGACTATTGTGCTTGGTCATTTGTTTCCAACTGGTACTCTGACTTCCACTATCTATCCATTGTATATACTATAGGGGAGAGTACAAGAAGCAATCAGCATGCTCTTCCAACTGGAAGAGTTGTTGTCTGATCTCTGAGTCTCCCTGAAGTTTGTCTTGGTCTTTACCCATCCATAACTGAGAATGGGAACACTGCACTTCTGACAACCACGTTTAGGTAGATGGCATATATATCAGTTTTTCCTTTCTATTCTCTGACCTCTGTCCAAAATCCAGATATCTGTGAGCTCCACCTTTGAGATGGCAAGTGTGTTTGTCTGAAAATCATGGTCACAGTAATTGTCACTAAGGCAATATGAGTTTAAAGTCAATTGTAAGTTGTCTTTTGAATGAAACAATGTTCATATATGTGAATAAAAAATAGTAATGGTGCATTTTGATGACCAACTTTGAGGTTCAGGGAATGAAAGCCAATTTCAGTTTTCTATATTCTGTTCTATGCTTTAAAAGGTGAGACATGTGAGATACCATTGGCTGCAAATTATATCTTAATCAGAGGGATATCTTTAAATTAAAGTTAGTTTATAGGGGTATTTGTGAGGCACAACATGAAGCGAAGCTCTGGTGTGTCATTAGTTGAACATGTAAACCTGAAGACCCATAGTGTAGAGGGTGGAGGTCTGAAATACACCCTTTTGTGCAGGAATTAGATTTGAAAGTTCTTTCAATACACTTTACATTCCCAGAGCACCTAGAGCAGGAAATAAATATGTAAAACCCACTTGGTTAATTAAAATAGAAAATAGGTCCACAGTCTTATTGGGAAGGCAGGAAATATTAGATGATATTTGTGTAGAATATGTGGTATATATCTTTCTTAATATACCAGGCATTTAAGGCAAAACTGACTTAAAGGCATGTAGTAGAAATAGGAACATATAAGACAAAATACACGTTTTAGGTCCCTTTTGGCAAATGAGCACTAGGCCTATGTTAGTCCTAGGACATTCCAACATTGTGTTCAATATAGTGTGAAGGAGTAAGTTAAAACTGGGAAATGTGAGCCCTATGTAATATGAAAATTCTGAGGTCCTATTTAAAAATGAGGATAGAATCAACTTCAGGCAGAGAGAGGGAGCCATAAACACTTCTGTCAAATTAAAGGTTCTTTGTACCTTATACAGTGAAGAAAGTAATTAAAAGTGACCATAAGCCTTCAATTCCTATGCAGATATTTGTATAATTAGAGTTTGTCTTCATTCTTGGAGATTGGAGGCAGAAACTTATTTTCCTCAATGTTTGCATGATTGTTGCTGGCTACGTTTCTTTTTATAGTTTGTTCAGCTGTTCAGATCTAGGCAGAAATGTTGAAGTTTGTACATTTCTATTGACTTTCTAGAAAGCAGACGGCACAGGTTCTATGCTTTGACTCTAACCTTGAACCAGTGGATCTCAAACCAAGGACTAGAGTCCGTTGTTTACAGGAGGAGTCCCTTTTGGAACTATGCCTGATAAATTAGGAATAAGCCGACTTTTACCTTATATGGGTGGGTCATGGGCATCATTTTTGAGAGAGAAGATGTTGGGAGAATGGGAATCATAGAAAGGTCACAGAAGGCTAAAAGGTTACATTGGGAATTGGAAGATGGTGCAGAAATTACCTTATAAGGTGAAAATGTCCTCATGGTCCAGTATACCCTTGTTTTCTGGGGCTCTGAAGTGAACTTGGTAGAAACCAGAACATTCTTCTTACAAAGTAGGTGGTAATCTCTGGCTCTATATTCTCCACAAGCTGTCCAATGCCAGCACAGGAATTGGTAACAATTGGAACTGCTTCAATTCAAGTGTAAGTCTTAAATACAGAAAACAGATTAGGGCTCAGATTTTTACTCTCATGTTCCAGGTCATCATTTCAGAATGTTGGCCAGTCTTCCATCATTTGAGTATTTCCTGCCATCCAGGTCAGAAGGGAACATTAGGACCTCCTAGAGGAATAGAACAGAGGATTCAATGTATATAAATGGATTCTCTAAGGAAAATATTGTCAGGAGATATTGGTTTAATGTTTCCTAGAGAAAATGAACATCAGTGGCTTCTCTGCAGGCTCCTTAATCAGAATTTTCAGTGTACTAGGAAGAAGTGAGGCTACTTTTAGCAGAAGAAATAGATTTTTTTATTCAATATATTTTTTTATTTATATTTCAAATGATTTCCCCTTTTCTGATTCCCCACTCCCCGAAATTCACATAAATCCCCTTCGCTCCCCTGATCTCCCACCCATCCCTCCCCACTACCCTGTTTGGTTTTGCCTTATACTGCTACACTGAGTCGTTCCTGAAACATGGGCCACTCCTCCGTTCTTCTTGTACCTCATTTGATGTGTGGATTATGTTTTACGTATCCCAGTTTTCCAGGCTAATATCCACTTATTAGTTAGTGCATACCATGATTGATATTTTGAGACTGGGTTATCTCAATTAGTATGATGTCCTCCAGATCCATCCATTTGCCTAAGAATCTCATTAATTCATTGTTTCTAATGGCTGAATAGTACTGCATTGTGTATATATACCACATTTTTTTGCATCCATTCTTCTGTTGAGGGATACCTGGGTTCGTCCCAGCTTCTTTGTATTATAAATAGGGCTGCTATGAACATAGTGGAGCATATATCCTTATTACATGCTGGGTAATCATCTGGGTTTATGTCCAGGTATAACAGGATCTTTTGGAAGTGTCATGGCCAGTTTTCTGAGGAACCGCCAAACTGATTTCCAGAGTGGTTGTACCAATTTGCAGCCTCACCAGCAGTGGAGGAATGTTCCTCTTTCTCCACAGCCTCACCAACACCTGTTGTCTCCTGAATTTTTAATCTTAACCCTTCTGACTGGTGTAATGTGAAATCTAAGGCTTGTTTTGATTTACATTTCCCTGATGGCTAATGTATTTGAACATTTTTTAAGATGTTTCTCCACTATCCGAAGTTCCTCAGGTTAGAATTCTTTGTGTAACTCTTTACCCCATTTTTAATAGGGCTATTTGGCTTTCTGGGGTCTAATTTCTTGGGTTCTTTGTATATATTGCATATTAGTCCTCTATGTGATGTAGGGTTGGTGAAAATCTTTTCCCAATTTGTTGGTTGCCGATTTGTTCTTTTGATGGTGTCCTTTTCTTTACAGAAACATTGTAATTTTATGATGTCCCATTTGAAAATTCTTGGTCTTAGAGCATAAGCTATTGGTGTTTTGTTCAGGAACTTTCCCCCTGTACTGATGTCCTCAAGGGTCTTCCCCAGTTTCTTTTCTGTTAGCTTCAGAGTGTCTGGTTTTATGTGGAGGTCCTTGATCCATTTGGAGTTGAGCTTAGTACAAAGAGACAAGGATGGATCAATTTGCATTCTTCTGCATGTTAACCTCCAGTTGATCCAGCACCATTTGCTGAAAAGGCTCTCTTTTTTCCATTGTATGTTTTCAGTCCCTTTGTTGAGGCTGAAGTGGCTATAGTTGTATGCGTTCCTTTCTCGATCTTCAATCCTGTTCCACTGATCCATCTGCCTGTCACTACAAATACCATGCACTTTTTAACACTATTACTCAGTAGTATTGCTTGAGGTCAGGAATAATGATTCCCCCAGAATTTCTTTTGTTGTTGAGTATAATTTTAACTATCCTGGGTTTTTTGTTATTCCAGATGTATTTGAGAATTGCTCTTTCTAACTCTATGAAGAATTGAATTGGGATTTTGATGGGTATTGCATTGAATCTGTATATTGCTTTTGGCAAAATGGCCATTTTAACTATATTTATCCTGCGATCCATGAGCATGTGAGGTTTCTCCATTTTTTAAGATCTTCTATTTCCTTCTTCAGAGTCTTGAAGTTCTTATCAAAGATATCTTTCACAGGTTTGGTAATAGTCACAACAAGGTACTTTATACTATTTGTGGCTATTATGAAGGGTGTCATTTCCCTAATTTTTTCTCAGCCTGCTTATCCTTTGAATTTAGGAAGGCTACTGATTTGATTGAGCTGATTATATAACCTGCCACTTTGCTTAAGAAGAAATAGATTTTAAGGGCTCATGTTCGGAAGGGAAGATGTGAGATCCCCTTCAGAAACTGGGACATATTTCAATATTGCTTAGGTAGAATTGATAACTTTAGAGTTTTTTTTTTTTTTTTTTTTTTTTTTTTTTTTTGAAAATGGAAGTGTCTTGTGCATTCTTCATGAGAGGGTATATGAATAAGTTCATCAGGTATATAAAGGGACAGTCCTGAAAACTCATTTCAAAAGGAAGTAACTGCAGTGTCTTGGATAGAGTTATAGGTCCTAGAGGGCCTGGACTACTTGAGAAAGTTCTAGAAATTCTAGGGAGACATTGGTGTTCCCTGGACCACTTGTTCAGTTACTAAACAGCCCAGAGCACATTAATTAGGTTTCAAAATTCCCAGAGCTCCTGGTACAGATGGGAACATTTCTAAAATCCCAGTCTCAGAATCTGAAATTTTCAAAATTGTCTGGTAACATGTCAGATGTTCTTCTGCCTCTGGATTAAGTGATGAATGAAGTGGAACTTTGAGAGAACATTTGGTTTTCTAGAAAATGAATGTCTGGTGATGACTTTGGTAGAGGGGGAATGTCTACTATTTCCCTCAGAGAAGGCATGGTTCTAGCCTGGTGTGGTATTGGGGAGATCCAGCCAGTCCTCTAGGAGTGCTCCTTGACTTGACTATAGTTTTATTTGCGTTTGGGCACAGAGCATTCTACAGGAGAGTATAAGGAAGCTCTAAAGGAGAAGGCCTTAAATAACTTATACATGAGGAGTGTCTCATAATGAAACCATAGACCCCCCGCCCCCGTTTATAGGCTATACATATTAAATGATGTTCAAGAAGGTAGGAGGGGAAGAAGAGGACCCTTTTATTCATGCATTAAGAAAAGTGAAATCAGAGGGAGGGGAGCGATCAGCAGCAGGTGCAGCAGCAGCAGCGACTGGTCCAGAGGAAGGGCCATCAGCAGTGGAACCAAGCTGACAGGGTCCAGGCAGATCCTGTGCCTAGGACCACTGGCCATTGCTGGCCAGCCAGCCTGCAAGCAGTGGCGGATTTACAGCGCCTTTCACCACGCAGAAGCCACTTCATAACTCTGCCTCCCGCCAGTGAGTTACGACGCCAGAGAGATCAGATAGACTCAGGTACGCAAATACTACCCGAGACCAACATCAAGGGGTCTAAACCCGACGAGTGTTGGCTTGCACCCAGATTCTGGGTTTGTTGGGGGGCCACCGGTGTGCAAACCCAGCCAGGAGGTTGTTTGCCCAGGCCGGCGTGGGCATGTGCAGGTGCCACGGCCATTTTGCCTACCTGTAGCCAGAGAGTCCTAGCAGGCAAAACAGGCTAACAGGCTATCCCAAAACTGACATAGCTGGGGTCTAAGAAGGTCTGGCCCTGGACTGCCCCCAGGCCCTGGGCTGCTTGGTGGGCCATCTGTGTGATGACCTGGCCAGGAGGTTGTTAGACCAGCAGACTCTCCCAGCGCTCTCAGGGAGCATAAGCAGGCCACCATCCTGGCCACCTGACAGACACAATTTACACTCACAGCTGAGGGGAACTTTGCTCGGACATTGGCCTGCCAGGCTTTTGCCTAGACTCAGGGCCTGAGCAGCGAGGCTAGCCTTGGGTGCACCAACCCGGTTTGGAGTTCCTCTGGCCAGCAGAGTGATCTGAAATCAGAAAAGATCCCTGCAGCATACACCATCAGCACTCCCTGAAGGAGCAAATGGGCACTATCTGGTTCACAGACAAAATCTAGGGAAAAGCTCACTAGGGCTGCAAGGGCACCCAAGAGGAGGACAGCAAATCAGCAATCTGCAACAGGGGAAACCCTGCAATTCAGTGTTGCAGAAATAGCCCTAGAGCCTCTCAGGAGGCTGAAACACCAGCCAGAGACAAGACCAATTAGCTCCAGAGAACAAGGTGGCAATGGGCAAATGCAGGAATGCTGCTAGCAGAAATCTAGGCAATATGGCAGCATCTGAACCAAACTCTCCAACATCAGCAAGTCCTGGTTATGCCAACACACCAGAGAAACACGATTTGAATTTAAAAACACTGGTCATGGTGCTGCTAGAAGAACACAAAAAGGACATAAATGAATCTCTTAAAGAAATACAGGGGAACATGAATAAGCTAGACACCCGTATAATGGAAACACAAAAATCACTTAAGGAAATGCAGGAGAACAAGGCCCAAGAGATGGAAGCCAGTAAAGAAGAAATGCAAATAAAACTTAAAGAAATGCAGGAGAACTTGCGTCAACAGGCAGAAGTCATGAAAGAGGAAATACAAAAATCTCTTAAAGAATTACAGGAAAACACAAATGATGGAACTGAGCAAAACCATCCTGGATCTAAAAACAGAAGTAGAAACAACTAAGAAATCACAAAGGAAGACAACTTTGGAGATAGAAACCCTTGAGATGAAATCAGGGGCCATAGATGCAAATATAAACAACAGAATACAAGAGATAGAAGAAAGATTCTCAGATGCTGAAGATACCATAGAAACCATTGACTCAATTGTCAAAGAAAATGCAAAATGCAAAATGCAAAAAGCTTGTACCCCAGAACATCCAGTAAATTCAGGATACAATGAGAAGACCAAACCTAAGGATTATAGGTATAGATGAGAGTGAAGATTTACAACAGAAAGGGCCAGCAAATATCTTCAACAAAATTATGGAAGAAAACTTTCCCAACTTAAAGACAGAGATGCCTAGTAATATACAAGAAGCCTACAGAATCCAAACAGACTGGACCTGAGCAGAAAAACCTCCTGTCACATAATAATCAAAACCCCAAATGCATTAAACAAAGATAGAATATTAAAGGCAGTAAGAGAAAAAGGCCAAGTAACATATATAGGAAGACCTATCAGAATCACACCAGACTTCTCACCAGAGACCATGAAAGCTAGCAGATCCTGGGCAGATCTCATGCAGACTCTAAGAGAACACAAATGTCAGCCAAGACTACTATACCCAGCAAAACTCTCATTCACCATAGATGGAGAGACCAAGATATTCCATGACAAAACCAAATTCACAAAATATCTTTCCACAAACCCAGATCTGCAATGAATAATAGGAGGAAAACTCCAATACAAGGAGGGAAACTACACCCTGGAAAAAGCAAGATAGTCACCTTCCTTCATCAAACCCAGAGGAAGATAACCACTCAAATATAAAAAGAACATCAAAAATGACAGGAGGTAATAATCACTATTCTTTAATATCTCTTAACATCAATGGTCTCAATTCCCCAATAAAAAGACATAGTCTAACAGACTGGATAAGGAAACAGGACCCTACAATTTGCTACATACAGGAGACACAGCTCAGTGTCAAAGATAAAAACTACCTTAGAGTAAAAGGCTGGAAGACAATCTTACAAGCCAATGGTCACAGGAAATGAGTAGGAGTAGCCATTCTAATATCAGACAAAATTGACTTTACCACTCATGAGCATATACCCAGAGGATTCTTCAGCATGTAATAAGTATACATGCTCCACTATGTTCATAGCAGACCTATTTAAAATTGCCAGAAGCTGGATAGAACCAAGATGTCCCTCAATGGATGAATTGATAAAAAAAAAATGTGGTATATTTACACAATGGACCTACTAGTAATCAGCCACTAGAAACAATGAACTCATAAAATTCTTAGACAAATGGATTGAGCTGAAGAAGATCATACTAAGTGAGGTAACCTAATCTCAAAAGATCAATCATGGTATGCACTTACTGATTAGTGAATATTAGACTTGAAACTTGGAATACCCAAGACATAATCCACATATCAAATGAAGTTCATGAGTAATGGAGGAGTGGTCCCTTGTTGCCGCCTGCAGCCACATACGAACCGAACCGGATTACCTGGAAGAGAATTCTGAGGTTAACGGGAAGGTAGCGAAAGAGAAATGAGTCAAGAGGACAATTGCCCATAGAGACCGACTTTACTATCAATTAGCCAATATTTATAATCTTTGGAAAAACCACTCTGCCCCCCAAATGGCCGAGAGTTCGTAGGATCTTCTTCTAGGTGGGTTGTCTGCTTTCAGTCACACAGTCTTCTGCTGGTCTCCGGGTGGAGCTGCACTGAGGCATTGGTAGTTAAGGTGAAATCAGCTGTATTGTTCTCAATGGAACTAGGGCCAGAGATAATGCCAGGGGAAGGGTGGAGGCTGTAGGCCAGGAATGCTGCAGCTTGAATAGGCCAGAGATAACGCCTGGAGAAGGGTGGGGGTTGCCAGCCAGGAGGGTCACAGCTAAATGCTGTGGGGGGAAGGGACAATTCCCCCTTAATTATTAATTTTTAACAACTCAGTGGATATAAGTATATTCCTCCAATGGAGGATGGGCTTTCACCAGTGAGGGAAAACAGAGTTCCAACCCCCTTAAACATTAACGACATCTTTGTCAGGGGAGGGGAAATAGACTGCCTTACTAATTTAAGGACAGTCTCTTAATGTCAACCCCCATGCAGCTGGACGTGCTTTTCAGGGAAATTCAGAGACAAGGTTTTTTCCTTTTCCCTTGCAGTGCCTCGCCTCGCACCTCAACCTGATGCCCATGTTTGTTATATTAACAAACATGCATAGTTCCGAATACTATGCAGCCTCATTTTTGAGGATCCACTGGTAATGTAAATGTTCTGTGAATATAAGCTGGCTGGCTATAATAACCACCCATCCTCATCCTGGCGGCCATCCTCGCGGCCATTGCTGGAAGAGCTTATCTTCTGAGAGTTATATGCTTGAAATATAAAAGGAGTTTAAGAGAAAAAACCTGTTTGGTCAGTGGAAGGCCCACGATGTTGAATTTGATTGAAAATTTGTGACTTCAGGCAAGAGGCCTGGCTTGCAACTTAATTGCAGGAACATAAAGGAACCTTTCTTCCCAAGTAAGTGGGAAGCGGCTTAGGGAAAGCCTTTTGAGTTAATTATACTTATCAGCAGCTTCTAGAGTGTGTTTACCTGTCGTACCAATATCTCTGGCAGCCAGCATGCTCCATCTTCTCCTTGAGAAAAAATGCAGACGGACCCTCTCCCCCAGATTAAAACGGGGTCTGGACCATTCCATGTATTAGTTAAAGGGTCCCACCACTTAACCATGTCATAGGAATTGGAAGTAGCTGGGTGCCAGTGTGGGTCTGCTGCAGACTGATCTTTAGCATCAGTTTGGAGAAAATTTAAAACAAAGAAGACAAAGGCAAGATGTGCTTTGGGAGACATGGGGCGGTATAGAATCCCCTTCTTTGTTTTAAGAAGCCAGTTTTTAAGGGTGCGGTGAGCACGCTCTACGATTCCTTGACCCATTGGGTTATAAGGAATTCCAGTTTTAAGTTTTATATTAAATTCCTTGCAAAATGAGATAAAGTTCTTACCAGAATAGGCTGGTCCATTGTCTGTCTTAATGACTTTGGGTAATCCCATGGAATTAAAATCTTGTAAACAATGATCAATTACATTTTTAGAGGCTTCTCCCGAATGCAGGGAGGCAAAAATGAGTCCCGAGCACGTATCAATGCAAACATGTATAAACTTTAATTTCCCAAATTCTGCATAGTGAGTTACATCCATTTGCCAAATTTGATTGGGCATAAGGCCACGTGGATTAACCACTAAGTGGGGCACTGGTGCTAAAGTAATATGGCAAGATATTACGCCTTGAAGACACCCTCAAATGAATCCACATCAGAGGAGCCTTTTGCCATAATAAACCCGTAGGCGAGTGAGTCGTATTAAAAATTAGCAGATGCAAAGGTAAAGAATAATCTATATAGGTAACAAATTGATTTTCAATAGCTTTCTCCACTGCCTGCAAAGCCAAAAATCCTTCTGAAGTTAATAATCTAGGGGATGTAGGATCAGCATTCCCCTTTAGAATATCAAATAAAGGTTGCAATTCTCCTGTAGTAAGCTTTAAATATGGCCGAAGCCAGATAATGTCACCCAATAACTTCTGAAAATCATTTAAAGTTTTTAAATTGTCCCTGCGGATAATTATCTTCTGGGAAAAAATTGCTTGGTCTGTAAGTTTAAAACCCAGATAATTATACGGATCCTGGGTCTGCACCTTCTCTGGTGCTATTTGCAATCCTTTAGCGGCTAAAGCTTGCTGTAAATCTTTAAAACATAAAAGCAAAGTCTGAGGATTTTTTCCTGCAATTAGAAAATCATCTGTGAAATGGATAAAGTAAATATCTGGCCATTTTTGTCTTACAGACTGAATGGCCTGTGCCACAAACTTCTGACATAAAGACGGGCTGTTAGCCATGCCCTGAGGAAGAACTGTCCATTGGTATCTTTTCATAGGTTCCATGATGTTAATAAAAGGAACACTGAAAGCAAATCTTTTGCAATCCTCAGGATGCAATGGAATAATAAAGGAACAATCTTTTAAATCTATGACTATTTTATGAAATCCTTTCGGAATAGCCACGGCGGATGGAAGACGAGCTTGTAAAGTTCCCATGGGCAACATAGTTTCATTAACCTTTCTTAAATCTTGTAACAATCTCCATTTACCGGATTTTTTCTTAATAACAAATATTGGAGTATTCCATGGAGATAGGGACTCTTTTAAATGTCCCGCCTTCAATTGTCCCTGCACTAGCACAGAGGCGGCTTCCATTTTTTCTTTAGATAAAGACCACTGATCAACCCACACAGGATTATCATTAAACCATTGAATTTTATCGGCGTGGGATGCAGGCAAGATAGTGGCCATTACTGAAAATGCCCCAGACTTCTAGAGTTAGGTTTTGGCAGGGGCTTTTAAACTTTCTAGTGCCTTGCCCTTCTTTCCCAAGCCCCTGAGCGGGCAAGGATTCTTGCTCTGTATTTTGCCTAGAGGCAATTTCATTAGAGCTACACATAATCAGATTCATTTGTGACAGAAGGTCTCTTCCCCAAAGGGTAGTTGGCAAGTTTTGCATAACATAAGGTTGGATTTGCCCTGAATTTCCCTCTTTATCTTTCCAAGTTAGAAGTCTCGCACTCTGTTTTGGATTATTAGCATATCCGATGCCTTGGAGATGTGTGTCTCCGTCAATGGCCAGCTACATGGCCAATCTTGCCCTTTAATAATTGTTACATCAGCTCCCGTATCTATTAATCCTTCAAAACTCTTTCCTTCAATAGTCAATTTAAGGTTAGGTCTCTTATTGGTGATAGATTGAACCCAATACACTCCGGAGGAGCCAAAGCCTTCTTGTCCTCTTTTATCTTTAACGAATTTGGAAGGGAGTGGTTGTAAAGGAACCAAGACAGGCTGAACAATTCTTTGGTTAGCAGGTATAGTTATGACACCGTGAGAGGAAGCAGCCATAATTTTTATTTCTCCCTCATAGTCACTGTCTATGCCACCTGGATAAATCTGCAGTCCCTTTATGGTAGAACTGCTTCGTCCTAGCAGTAATCCCCAAGTTCCTTCAGGTAATGGTCCAAAAACTCCTGTAGGCAGGATCTGGACACCCATTTTGGGGGTTAATACGACATGGGAGATACTGCAGAGGTCCAGTCCAGCGTTCCCTGGTGTTGCCATGGCAAGCTCGAAGATAGATTTTCTTGGCTTGGCAGCAGCTGTGTTTCTCCATAAACTGTCTGTCCTAGATGAATCCGGGCCTGGGGCGGGCCCCTCCTCCCGTTTCCCGACACGGGTCTGCCTTGAATGTTAGTTTTGGACTTACATCCCTTAACCCAATGGTTTCCTTTCCTACACTTAGGACATGTTCCTGGTGAACAACCTGATTGCCCGCTTATAGCACCCCTGTTATCAGGGCAATCACTTTTAAAATGACCCAGACTGCCACATTTAAGACACCTTTTATTTCCTCGTCTCTGCGAAAGTATTCCCTGGATGGTGGTTCCCTGCAACACTGCAGCCATTGCTAGACCCTGATTATACGAGGGGCCAATTTCAAAACAGAGACGAATATAACCAGCCAAGTCTGTCTTCCCCCTATGAGGTCTGATTGCCTCCTGGCAGACTGCATTAGCATTTTCGTAGGCTAGTTGAGCAACCAACGGATTTTCTGCCTGAGAATTTCCAAAAATTCTATTAGCTGTTTTTATCAACCGATCCACAAAATCCTGAAAAAGCTCATTAGGAGCCTGTTTGACACCTGTTAAGTTTCCACTAAGATCTCCCTTTGATGGTAAAAGATTCCAAGCACGGCGGGCAGCCATCGCAATCTGCACATACACTGCGATGGGAAACCCAATCTGGTTAGTATTTCCTTCATATACACCTTCTCCCAGTAACATATCAGCATTCCATTCTGGATGGCCTGCCTGAGTATTTGTGGTGGCAGTTCTTTTGCTAGCCTAACATCGTTCAGAACTCCAAAGCAAGAAATCTCCTCCTGACAAGGTAGCCTTACACAGGGTTCTCCAATCCTGTGGAGTTAAATTTGACCCTATCACAGTATCCAATAACGCTTGTGTAAAGGGGGCTGTTGAGCCATACTGAGCTACTGCTACCTTTAATTCTTTTATCACTTTAAATTCCAAAGTCTGATATTGTCTAATCACATTTTCCTGGTCTTGTATCTCAAGGACTGGAAAAGCTAAGATTTCTGACGTATCCTGCCCTTCTCCACAAGCCTGTGTTATTACTCTTTCTAGTGGCGATTGGCGGGTCTCAGAATTATTGTTCTCTCTAGTATTTGACACCCTTTTTAGCTCCTGTAATTCATTAGTCAATTTCTGCAATTTAATTTCAAACTCCAACTTTTGTAACTGCATATCTCTCTGGATCTCATCTCCTGCCATCAAGGTCATAGGCGGAGCAGATGGCCCGATAGGGGCCCATTCTTCCCCACGAGATTCGGCTCTTTTTTGGGGATGAGCTGCCTTTTTTACAATTAGCCCATCAGCACTATCTCTGTGTTTTTGTAACATAGGGTGGGAAGTCAAACCCTTTCCCTTTCGCCGGAAGCAGCCCTAGAATGCTGTGGGAAGCAAGTTTCCGCGCGAACCTTTCTATCCCGTTTTCCCCATCTATCTACCCCAAGCAGCCACTGTGCCGGGTCAGCACAATTTTGCTTGCTAAACCGTATCCCTCTGCACTCACAACAATAGTTTCAAAGAATAAAATTTTACACTAGCGCTAGCATTTGACTTCTATGTTGCTTACCGTGTGGATAACGTCTTCTTTCCACTTTTTCTGCGAAGCTTCGCCAGATAGGGTCACCTCAGGAAATTCTCCCTTATCAGGTCTGTCCGTGATCAGGCACCAATATGTTGCCGCCTGCGGCCACATACAAACCAGATTACCTGGAAGAGAATTCTGAGGTTAACGGGAAGGTGGCGAAAGAGAAATGAGTCAAGAGGACAGTTGCCCATAGAGACCGACTTTACTATCAATTAGCCAATATTTATAATCTTTGGAATAACCACCCTGCCCCCCAAATGGCCACCTCCACTGAATCCATTGGGGTCCCAGAGAGTTTGTAGGATCTTCTTCTCGACGGGTTGTCTGCTTTCAGTCACGCAGTTTTCTGCTGGTCTCCGGGTGGAATCAGCTGAATTGTTCTCAATGGAACTAGGGCTGGAGATAATGCCAGGGGAAGGGTGGAGGCTGTAGGCCAGGAATGCTGCAGCTTGAATAGGCCAGAGATAATGCCTGGAGAAGGGTCGGGGTTGCCAGCCAGGAGGGTCACAGCTAAATGCTGTGGGGGGAAGGGACAGTCCCTGGTTCTGGAAATGCTTAGTGCAGCAGTGTAGGGCAATATCAGAATAAAGAAGTGGGAAGGGGTTGATGGGCAAAGTGTCAATATGAAAAGGGCTTATGGGAATTTGAGGATTGGGGAACAAGGAAAGGGGAAATCATTTGAAATGTAAATAAAATATATTGAATAAAGAAAAATAAATGTTCAAGATGGAACATCAGGTCCCCTTTGGGTCTTCAGTTGGCCCTCTGCATACATGCTGTGATTGTTTCTCTTGAGGGTTTTGTTAGGAGTGGCAATGTCTGCAATTCTTTTGCGGGTTTGTGGTACCATTTTCCTAATCTAGCCTTGATAAATGTTTTGTGTCTAGTCTCCTTGCATCTTGTTATGTCATGTTCTCTTGACACCGCTGGGGGGGCAGCTCATTTTTTTAAGGGAAAGAGAGTAATTGTCGATGAGGGGGAGAAGGGAGGTGAGGGAAAGACTGGGAAAAGGAAGTTGGGGATTCTGCTGTTATCATTCGTTTTATGAGAGGAACATGAAAAAACAAACAAACAAAAACAAAAACAAAACAAAACAAAAAAAAAACCTAATGCAGAGTTAGAGGTTACCCACCTGTACAAGGGTAATATAACCACTGCCATTGACCAAATGAAACACACATTTTCTTCCTCAAAAAGTGACATTTGACATATTTTTGAATACTACTGACTCATACTTTGCAGCATTATTTCCTGCATCCTCAATTCATCCCTTTATGCATTTGGGCACATCAGATGTATTTTAGGATAACTAATGGAGGATTATACTTTCCACCTTTAACCCAGGAGACTAGAAAAGCATTCTCAAGTCATAACTGACCTCCTTCTGCACTTAAACATGGTCCCAGAGCCCAAAACTCATGCAATGTGTCTTCATACTTGAAGTCAAACATAGTGAAATATCCACCTTTCATGCCAACTCTTATGTAGCTGATAATTAAACTGAGGTTACAGAAGGAATGACTAACAGACTAATAGATATACTATAATATTCCTGCCTATTCTCAAAGAAGTTTTCAAACATATGGCTATTCTGAGAATGAATGGGATTTGTGGGGGTTTGGGGATGTCTCTGGTCACAAGGAATTGCCTAACAGTTCAACATTGAATAAATTAATCTGAAAAATTTTCATTTTGTTAAACAGACTTTATTTCATTTTTGCCCTACTCTTCCTGACACTATCCCTCCCACTCCTGATACAAGAGACACTGTACTTAAGGCCAAAAAGACTTCAGTTTTATTCCACTAAACCCAAGATATTCTACTTAATTGGATGTGCCCTTGCAAGTTTCCCAATTTAAACAAGGTTGTCCAATCTGGTTAGAAATCCAAGAGTACATGCTTGTTCAGGAAATCAGATATAGACTTTAGTCTATTTATGTAAAATGGTGTGGTTTCATCTGCAAACAGAACTGGGTTGCTGAAACCAGACCTGAAGGGGTAGTCTAGATGAGCACAGCTATTCAAGCTGTACACAAATAATTCAATTGATGCCTTGCTGCCTGACATCTCAAAGTTTCTACTAATAATATGGTCATACTAATCAGTACACAACTGCACATAGAGCACATTGTTCAGAGTACTCCTTTAAAGAATACATGAGTTTGATGTAATTTCTTGATTTTTCATGTATGTACTTTCACAATTTGTGTTGGAGTTTTCCTTCTATTTTCCTCCATAGGGGCTGGATTATTAAAAAAATATATTGTTTAAATTTGGTTTTATTAGAGAATATCTTGGTTTCAACATATATGGTGATTCAGAGTTTTGTTGGATATATTAACCTGGGCTTGCATTCGTGTTCTATTAGGGTCTTTATGACACATTCTATGTGAAGAAGTCTAGTATAATTCTGATATGACTTCCTTCATAATGTTACTTGTTCTTTTTTCCTTACAACTTTTAACATTCTTTCTGTATCCTGTGCATTTAATATTTTGACTATTTTATGCAGAAGGACTATTTTTTCTGGTGAAATTATTTTGTTTCTGCAGGCTTCTTGTATATATGACCATCACTTTAGATTAGGAAAGATTTCTTCTATGATTTTGTTGAAAATATTTCCTGGTCCTTTACATCGGGAATCTTCTCTCTCTCTCTTCTATTCCAATTATTCTTAGATTTGGTCTTTTCATTGTGTCCTGAATTTCCAGGATGTTTTAGGTTAGCAACCTTTAGCACTTTGTATTTTCTTTGACTGTTTTGTCGATATTCCCTATGATATCTTCTGCATCCGAGGAAAATGTGTCTCTAGCTGGACAGGACTGATAGGTTCTACCTCCACTGAATCCATTGGGGTCCCAGATAGACCATGTATTGGGGCAGAAGGTATCTCATCTGTGATCCTGTTTATGACAAACCTCCTGGGAGTAAAGATGTGTCTGGATGAGGGAGGAATTCTGAAACACTAGGTGTGCAACAGATGATTAGGAGCCAAGATGTGGCACTGTGATGAAATTTTGTACTTTTGAAATTATAAGTCAAAGCAATCTATCCTTCTTTCATTTGCTTTCGTAATGGTGGTTTATCACAGCACAAATATAGTAATTACTATGCACTCCTTTATGGTCTTATTTGATGTGTATTCTGATAATGTTTTTTTTTTTTTTTCTGCTAGAGAATAAAATAAATCTCTAGCTTAATGAACTACTACCATCATATCACATACGTTAATGAAAATAAATATCAATTACCTCAAATCCACATGAGAGATAACCTATATGAATTCCTTCTTTTCAAATCTGTGTTACTTCACCATCATAACAATCTCTCCTTACATTCATTTTCTTCCATTTGCCATAATTTTAACTTTTTAGTTGACTAAAGGTCCAGCAAGTATATAAATGTCCTTATAAATATACACACACAATGCATTTTATCTGCTAAGTTCATAAAGGAAATAAATGGCTACATTTCTTAGCACTTGTGAATATTGCAGGAAAAAACATGAATTGTAAAAATTGCAGTGTGTCAGTAGTAGGACTTAGGGTCACTTCAGTTTTTATCCAGGAGTAATATAGCTAGACCATATAAAAATTCTAGGTTTTTAAAACATATATACTGATATACAGAGTACTGCACCAGTTTTTATACCACCAGGAATAAAAATAGAATAGGAAGAACTTAATTGATCCCTATTTGCAGAAAATGTAAGGCTGTGCTTAAAAATCTGCAGCAGAAAACTCCTATAGAAACACTTTCAGCAACGTGGACTGACAGAAAATAAAGATTTAAAAGTCAACAGCTTTTGGATCAAACCAATCTGGTCTTTTGACTCCTTGAAGTCTGGAAATACTATTACCTAAAGTCCCAGTTATACCACCCCTTGGCATAAACCCAGAAGATGTTCCAACATGTGATAAGGACACATGGTGTCTGTATGTTCATAGGTGCCTTACATAAAATGACAGAAGAAGGAAAGAAACCAGATGCCATTCAACAGAGAATTTAATACAAAAAATATGGAGCATTTACACAATGGAATATCACTCAGCTATTAAAAACAATGAATCCATGAATTCTTAGCCAAATGGATGAAACTACAAAATATCATACTGAGTGAAGTAACCCAAACACATCAAAACACATATTGTATGAACTCACTGATAATAGCACAAAAACTCTCATACCCTCGATTCAATTTACAGGTAACATGTAGCTAAAGAAAGAAGACCAAAGTGTGGATGCTTCAGTCCTTCTTAGGAAGGAGAATAAAATAGTTACTGGAGCAAATATGGAGACAAAGTGCATATCAGAGACTGAAGTAAAGGCCATCCAGAGACTGACTCAGTCTGGGATTCATCCAAGATAGAGTCACCAAATCCGGACCTTATTGTGGATCCTAAGAATTGCTTGCTGAAAGGAACCTGATATAGCTGTCTCCTGAGAGGCCCTGCCAGAGCCTTAAAATACAGAGGCAGTTTCTCACAGCCAAACATTGCATTGATGATGGGGGTCCTCCATGGAGAAGTTAGAGAAAGGACTGTAGGGGCAGAAGGGGTTTGCAATCCCAAAGGAGGAACAATATCAACCAAATAACCTTCCCCAACAGAGGCTAAGCCACCAACCAAGGAGTTCGCATTGCTTTGGCTGTATCTGCAGCAGAGGATGTCCTTGTCAGGAATCAAAGAGAGGAAAAGTCCCTTCTCCTATGAAGGTTTGATAGATGTTACAGAGTAGGTGAGTCAAGGATGGGGAGGCTTAGTACGTGGTGAATCGAGGAACACACTCATAGAAGAAGAGACTTATAGAAGGGAATGGGTATCTGGGAGGGAGGAAATTTGGTAAAGGCAAACCCTTGAAAATTTAAATACATTTATAAGAAATTAAGTAAAATTTGAAAATTATCAACACCTTTTATATATGCCAAAAATGTGCTTGTTGTGAAAGAAATAAAGGAAATAAAAGCAAATTCCTAATAACCTTTTCTAAAATAACAGAGGCTGGGAGATAGTTGAGGGGATACAGCACTTAATACACAAATGGGAGGACAAGAGTTCATATCTCAGGTACCCAAATGTGACAGAGTGTGCCTGCATACCTATACTCTAGAAATTTGGTGACTGGTAATCCCAGGGATAAGGTGAATAACTAGGCAAACCAAAAAGTGCTTCAATAAATAAAGCATACATTTATCAAAGGCACCCAACATTAACATGTGGTGTGTACATGCACACACATGCACATATACCTATACATATAATCATCTACATACAAGAAAACACATTACACACACATCCCATTAACAACAACCCAAACTCATCTTCACCTACCCACCTATAAACACACACACACACAAACAGAGAAAGACAGAGACAGAAACAGAGACAGACAGAGAGACAGAGGGAAAGAGAGAGAGAGAGAGAGAGAGAGAGAGAGAGAGAGAGAGAGAGAGAGAGAGAGAGAGAGAGAGAGAGAGATGAGGAGGAGGAGAACTTATTAGAAGATTAGCAGGAAGGAAAAGCTAAGGTAGGCTCTCTGAGCGAGTGTATTCTTATTCTCAGAAAACTGTCCAGAGAAAGAGCAGGAAACTACTTGTTGATCGTCTAGATAGATCCAGTACTAGAAGGAAAGAAAAACAAGGTCCTATTAGCTATCATAATCAGCATTTGTTTAAATGATTTACAGTCTCAAGCTTCTCATATCCCACATGTATAAAGCTACTAATTTGTTTTTCTTTTTGTTTTTCTTTTTTCTTTTCTTTTCTTTCTTTCTTTTTTATTGAGAATTGGAAAACTCAATTTATTATTCTGGCAAGCCCTGTCAATAACAAACAAACAATTGTTTTCGAGAGATAGATTATACCCTGATCTAGAGGTACGTATGTCATCTATAGGCTGTGTTTGTTATGGGTGTATTAGGGTTTTGCATTTGAGATCCACAAGAATGTATGTTCATAGAAGGAAATATTATTAGATTAGAAAAAATAATTTGTATATTTCTCAAGATAGGGAAATAGGAGATATAGCTGAGTCAGAAGGTAAGCAAGATTACAGAAGAGAAACCTAGAATATTTGTGCAAAGATACGAATTCCATCAAACTTTAACTCATTCTAATCTTCCCTATCAATATATCACATTCCTTAAGGGTATTCAGGTCCAACTTTCCTTGCTTCCCTTCTCCCTCCCCATATGCATTACCAAGTCTTGTTTCTACTTTTATGTTTATATAATTTATAATTTAGTTTAGTTTTAAAAGATTTAGGACTCCTAAATGACAGAACAGTCAATGATTATTTTTCTAAGTTGAATGAATACATTTATTTTTTAATTGATATATTTTTTATTTACATTTCAAATGATTTCATCTTTTCTGGGTCCACACTCCACGCAAGTCCCATAAGCCCTCTCCACTTCCCCTGTTCCTCCATTTACCCCTTCCCGCTTCCCTGTTCTGGAATTCCCCTATAGTGTTGCACTGTGTCTCTCCAGAAACAGGGGCCATTCCTCCATTATTTTGGGACATCATTTAATTTGTGGATTATGTCTTGGGTATTCAAAGTTTCTAGGCTAATATCCACTTATCAGTGAGTGCATAACATGATTGATCTTTTGAGACTGGGTTATCTCACTTAGTAGGTTCCTCCAGCTCCATTCATTTGTCTAAGAATTTCATGAATTCATTGTTGCTAATGGCCAAAATTTTACTCCATTGTGTAAATATACCACATTTTTGGATCCATTCCTCCGTTGAAGGACACCTAGGTTCTTTCCAGCTTCTGGCTACTACAAATAGGGCTGCTATGAACATAGTGGACCATGTGTACTTATTGCATGCTGAAGAATCCTCTGGGTATACGCCCAGGAGTGGTAAAACAGGGTCCTCAGGATGTGTCATGCCCAGTTTTCTGATGAACCGCCACACTGATTTCCAAAGTGGTTGCACCATCTTGAATTCCCACAAGCAGTGGAGGAGTGTTCCTCTTTCTCCACATCCTCGTCAACACCTGCTGTCTCCTGAGTTTTTGACCTTAGCCATTCTGACTGGTGTGAGGTGAAATCTCAGGGTTGTTTTGATATCCATTTCCCTAATGATTAATGATGTTGAACATTTCTAAAGGTGTTTCCTAGCTCTCTGAAATTCTTCATGTGAAAATTCTTTGTTTAGCTCCATACCCCACTTTTTAATGGCGTTATTTCGTTCTCTGGGTTCTACTTTCTTGAGTTCTTTGTATATATTAGATATTAGCCCTCTGTCGGATTTAGGGTTGGTGAAGAACATTTCCCAATCTGTTGTTTGACGTTTTGTTCTTTTGACAGTTTCCTTTGCCTTACAGAAACTTTGCAGTTTTATGAGGTCCCATTTGTCAATTCTTTATCTTAGAGTGTAAGCTATTGGTGTTCTATTCAGGAACTTTTCCCCTGTGTCCATGTCCTCAAGGGGTTTTCCCAGTTTCTTTTCTATTAGTTTCAGTGTGTCAGGTTTTATATGGAGGTCCTTGCTCTATTTGGAGTTTAGCTTGGTACAAGGAGATAAGAATGGATCAATTCACATTCTTCTGCATAGTGACTTCCAATTGAAACAGCACCATTTGTTGAAAAGACAATCATTTTTCCAACTGGATGCTTTCAGCTCCTTTGTCGAAGATCAAGTGGCCATAGGTGTGTTGGTGGATCAATCCTATTCCATTGATCCACTTGCCTGACATTGTACCAATACCATGCAGTTTTTATCACTATAGCTCTGTAGTACAGTTTAAAGTCTGGGAGACTGAATCCCCCTGAAATTCTTCTACTGTTGTGAATAGATTAAGCTATCCTGGGTTTTTTGTTATTCCAGTTGAATTTGAGAATTGCTCTTTCTAGCTCTATGAAGAACTGGGTTGGGATTTTTATGGGGATAGTATTGAATCTGTAGATTGCCTTTGGCAAGATGGCCATTTTAACTATATTAATCCTGCCAATCCTCAAGCAAGGAAGATTTTTCCATTTTCTGAGATCTTCTTCGATTTCCTTCTTCAGGTGTCTGAAGTTCTTGTCATATCAGTTTTTCACTTGTTTCGTTAGAGTCACCCCAAGACACTTATGCTGTTTGTGGCTATTGTGAAAGGAGTCATTTCCCTAGTTTCTTTCTCAGTCTACTTATCCTCTGAATATATAAAGGCTACTGATTTGCTTGCATTGATTTTGTAGCCAGCCACTTTGCTGAAGTTGTTTGTCAGCTGTAGGAGTTCTCTAGTAGAGTTTTTAGGGTCACTTATGTATACTATCATGTCATCTGCAAACAGTGATAGTTTGATTTCTTCCTTTCCAATTTGTATCCCTTTGACCTCCTTATGTTGTCTAATTGCTCTAGCTAGGACATCAAGAACTATATTGAAAAGATATGGAGAGAGGGGCAGCCTTGTCTAGTCCCTGATTTTAGTGGGATTGCTTCTAGTTTCACATATAAAACCTGTGTCAGGTTTTATATGGAGGTCCTTGCTCTATTTGGAGTTTAGCTTGGTACAAGGAGATAAGAATGGATCAATTCACATTCTTCTGCATAGTGACTTCCATTTAGTTTGATGTTGGCTACTGGTTTGCTGTATATTGCTTTTACTGTGTTTAGATATGGGCCTTGAATTCCTGTCCTTTCCAAGACTTTTAGCATGAAAAGATGCTGAATTTTGTCAAATGCTTTTTCAGCATCTAATGAAATGATCCTGTGGATTTTTTATTTGAGTTTGTTTATGTAGTGGTTAGCATTTATGGATTTCCTTATATTGAACCATTCCTGCATCTGATAATTTCAGTTCCATGAAATCCAAGGCCATCCTCTAGATCAAAGACATGCATATATATATATAACCAAGTAAATAAAATCCCAATCAAACCTTTATACCCTGATTGGAATAGTCACAATAATGACAGAATCAATACTATTCCAGACTGAAGAATGAAAATTCAAATTCATGTGAACATAGATGCAGTCCTTGTCATAATTGATCATCTGACCTCTTCATGGTCAGTCTATTGGTGGAATTCAATGATCTGCATTTGTATCAGTCAGGGTCTCACAGATCCTCTCAGTAGACAACTAAAACAGGCTCCTGTAAGCAAGGAGACTTGGCATCAACAATAGGGTCTAGGTTTGGTGTCTGCATATGGAATAGATCCCCGAGTTTGGTATTCTCTGTATGATGACCTTTCCTTAAATCTCTGTTCCACTCTTTGTATGTATATTTCCTTTTGATAGCATCAATTCTGGGTTAAAATTCCAAGGTGTCATGCGTGTTTCTTCTGAGAAAGAGAACAGAATACTCACACAAGTATATATGAAGATAAAGTTCTTAGCAGAGCCTGAAGAAATGTAAGTTTTCAGCACCTCACCTAACCTTCTGCAAAATTAATGATATAAGCATATATAATACAAGCCTTAATAATAAAAAACAGAAATAATACAATGGTATTCCATCAGATCACAGTAGACAAATGTTGGATTTCAATAACACAAAACAGAAGAAAGTCAGAATATTCGTGGAAATTGAATAACACTCTGCTCAGTAATAACTTGGTCAGTTGTGACATAAAGAAAGAAATTAATGGCAGTGTAAAATTTATTGAAAATAATGGTACAACATAACCAAACATATGGGACACAGTAAACAGACTTTTAAGAGGAAAATTCACAGCACTAAGTGCCTTCATAAGGAAATTGGAGAGAAACTTTACTTGCAAATTAACAGTGTACCTGAATGTTCTAGAAAAAAAAAAATGAAGCAAACACATCGTAGAGCCTTAGATGACTGAAATAGTCAAACTCAGGGCTGAGGCTAGCAAATTATAAACAAAGAGAATAATACAAAGAAACAAAAAGAGTAAAAGTAGAATGGTTGCCTGTATTTGGTTTTGATCAAATTACCCTATTAAAAATGGGGTACAGAGCTAAATAGGGAATTCTCAACTGAGGAAACTTGAATGGCTCTAAACCACGTAAAGAATTGTTCAGCATCCATAATTATCAGAGAAATGCAAATCAAAACAACACTGAGAATCCATCTCATTCTGACTTAGCCAGTCAGAAAGGCTAAGAAATAAAAAACACAAAGGACAGCAGATGCTGGCGAGGATGTGGGAAAAGAAGCACATTTCTGCATTTTTGGGTGGACTGACAGATGGTAAAAATCACTCTGGAAATAATTTAGCGATTACTCAGAAAATTAGACGTAGTACAAACTGAGGACCCAAATATACCACTCCTGGGCATAAGCCTTGAAGATGCTCCTCTATGTAATAAGGACACATGGTCCACTATGTTTATAGCTGCCTTACTTATATTAGCCAGAAGGTGGAAAGGATCCAAATGTCCTTCAACAAAAGAATGGATACAGAAACTGTGGTATATATTTTAGCATTTGTAACAGAAAAATTTCACACACACTTCAGGGTTTGGAAAGGATTCCATGGATTCTTTTCAGCCCATAACATTTTAGCAATGGATATTCATACTAAAAATAGAATGAAAAAGCCACCTGGTGAGAGGAGCCAAACCAAGGAAGGATAAATGAGTTAAATCAACAAGGAACTAGGAGAAAGCCTCAGGAAAGGGGGCACTCTGTATCGCCTAAAACCTGCTACCCTTGATCATGATAGATCATTGTTTTGAGGTGTTCTTGGATTCGGTTGGCAAGAATTTTATTAAGTATTTTTGCATCAATATTCATAAGAGAAATTGGCCTGAAGTTCTCTTTCATTGTTGGATCTTTGTGTGGTTTTGGTATCAGCATAATTGTGGCTTCATAGAACGAGTTGGGTAGGGTTCCTTCTGTTTCTATTTTGTGGAATAGTTTGAAGAATATTGGTGTTATATTCTGATAGAATTCTGCACTGAAGCCATCTGGTTCTGTGCTTTTTTTGATTGGGAGACTTTCTACGATCCTGATATAGATATAGATAGATATAGATTAGATATAGATATAGATAGAGATAGAGATAGAGATAGAGATAGAGATAGAGATAGAGATAGAGATAGAGATAGAGATAGAGATAGAGATAGAGATAGAGATAGAGATAGAGATAGATAGAGAGAGATAGAGATAAAGTAGAGATAGAGATAGAGATAGAGATAGAGATAGAGATAGAGATAGAGATAGAGATAGAGATAGAGATAGAGATAGAGATAGAGATAGAGATAGAGATAGAGATAGAGATAGAGATAGAGATAGAGATAGAGATAGAGATAGAGATAGAGATAGAGATAGAGATAGATATATGCTAAATCTAATTCATCCAAAGCTTCACTTAGTTTTATTGTGTCCCTGTTCAGTTTCTGTTTTCCGGATCAGTCCATTGAGGAAGGTGCAGTGATGAAGTCACCACAATTATTGTGTTAGGTGCAATGTGTGCTTTGAGCTTTAGGGATGAAGGGATGGTTCTATATAAGGAAATCCATCAATGCTATCCACTACATAAACAAACTCAAAGAAAAAAACATATGATCATCTCATTAGATGCAGAAAAAGCATTTGACAAAATTCAGCATCCTTTCATGCTAAAAGTTTTGGAAAGAACAGGAATTCAAGGTCTATACCTAAACATCGTTTAAGCAATATACAGCAAAACGGTAGCCAACATCAAACTATACGGAGAGAAACTTGAAGCCATCCCAATAAAATCAGGGACTAGAAAAGGCTGTCCTCTCTCTCCATATCTTTTCAATATAGTACTTGAAGTTCTAGCTAGAGCAATTAGACAACATAAGGAGGTCAAGGGGATACAAATTGGAAAGGAAGAATTCAAATTATCACTATTTGCAGATGACATGATAGTCTACTTAAGTGACCCGAAAACCTCCACCAGAGAAGTCCTACAGCTGATAAACAACTTCAGCAAAGTAGCTGGTTATAAAATCTACTCAAGCAAATCAGTTGCCTTCCTATACTCAAAGGATAAGCAGGCTGAGAAAGAAGTTAGGGTAATGATTCCCTTCACAATAGCCACAAAAATATAAAGTATCTTGGTTTGACTCTAACCAAACAAGTGTAAGATGTATATGACAAGAAACTCAGGTCTCTGAAGAAGGAAATCGAAGAAGACCTCAGAAAATGGAAAAATCTGCCATGCTTGTGGATCGGCAGGATTAGTATAGTTAAAATGGTGATCTTGCCAAAAGAAATTTACAGATTCAATGCAATCCCCATCAAAATCCCAACTCAGTTCTTCACAGAGTTAGAAAAAGCAATTCTCAAATTCATCTGGAATAAAAAAAAAAAAAAAAGGATAGCTAAAACTATTCTTAACAACAAAAGAAATTCTGCGGGAATTATTATCCCTGACTTCAAGCAATACTACAGAGAAATAGTGTTAAAAACTGCATGGTATTGGCACAGTGACAGACAAGTGGACCAATGGAATAGAATTGAAGATCCAGAAATGAACCCACACACCTATGGTCACTTGATCTTCGACAAAGGAGCCAAAAACATCCAATGGAAAAATGATAGCCTTTTCAACAAATGGTGCTGGTTCAATTGTAGGTCAGCATGCAGAAGAATGCGAATTGATCCATTCTTATCTCCTTGTACTACACTTCACTCCAAGTGGATCAAGGCCCTCCTTGTAAAACCAGACACGCTGAAACTAATAGAAAAGAAACTGCGGAAGACCCTAGAGGACATGGGCACTGGAGGGAAAAGTTCCTGAACAGATCACCAATACCTTATGCTCTAAGATTAGAAATTGACAAATATGACCTCATAAAATTACAAATTTTCTGTAAGGCAAAGGACACTGTTAAAAGGACAAAATGACAACCATCAAATTGGGAAAGGATCTTCATCAACCCTAAATCTGACAGAGGACTAATATCCAATACATACAAAGAACTCAAGAAATTAGACCACAGGGAACCAAATAACCTTGTTAACAAATGGGGGTACAGATCTAAACAAATAATTTTCACCTGAAGAAATTCAGATCGCTGAGAGGCACCTTAAGAAGTGCTCAACATCATTAGTCATTAGGGAAATGAAAACAACCCTTAGATTTCACCTTACACCAGTCAGAATGGCTAATGTCAAAACCTCAGGAGACAGCAGGTGTTGGCGAGGATGTGGAGAAAGAGGAACATTCTTCCACAGCTGGTGGGGCTGTAAGATGGTATAACCATTGTGAAAATCAGTCTGGCGGTTCCTCAGAAAACTGGACTTG
This sequence comes from Apodemus sylvaticus, assembly GCF_947179515.1. Taxonomy (NCBI): domain Eukaryota; kingdom Metazoa; phylum Chordata; class Mammalia; order Rodentia; family Muridae; genus Apodemus; species Apodemus sylvaticus. The sequence goes on from NW_026262995.1 coordinate 83,144, forward strand.
ACACTACCGGACGACCCTGCTATACCTCTCCTGGGCATATACCCAAAGGATTCCCCAGCATGCAATAAAGACATATGCTCCATTATGTTCATAGCAGCCTTATTTATAATAGCCAGAAGCTCGAAAGAACCTAGATGCCCCTCAAAGGAGGAATGGATACAGAAAATGTGCTATATTTAGACAATGGAATACTATTCAGCAATTACAAACAATGAATTCACAAAATTTTTAGGCAAATGGTTTGATCTGGAAAATATCATCCTAAGTGAGTTAACCCAGTCACAAAAAAAAAAAAAAAATACACATGTAATGCAATCTCTGATAAGTGGATATTAATTAGTCCAGAAGCCCTGAATACCCAAGGCACAAATCGCATAACTAATGACTCCCATGAAGAAGTATGGAGATCCTGGAATGGATGGATCTTGCATTGGAGGGGAATATAGGACAGAGAAAAAAGAAGGAGGGAGGTGATTGGAGAATGGATGGAGGGAAAGAGGTTTATGGGACATATGGGGAGGGGGTTTCAGGGAAAGGGGAATCATTTGGAATGTAAAGAAAGAATATAAAAAATAAAAATATTAAAAAAAAAAAACCTTGCTACCTTATGTCCACTTGGTTAAACAGGTATTCTCACATAGTACAAACATTCAGTACAAATCATCTTGTTAGCTATTTTTCAACTTTAGTTTGTCATTATTTCTTTACACTCCTTCTAGGACTGTTGCTTTTTCTTTCACAGGCCAGCTGCTCCATTTCTCCTACTCATGATTTTTCCCTTTCTGAGTATATGCGGCTTCTGTGTTCCTTCATATTTTACATTCTTTCCATCTCAATTGCTCTTCCAGACTATACAATGCATTGTTCCATAAACTGAACTCTAGTCAACTCTTCAAGCCATCCCCAGATTTACAACACTTATGGCCAGGGTAACAGGCATGGGCTGCATTCTTTTGGATGTTATTGCTTAGGAAAGAGAAGATTAACCATGAGTAGAAGATGCTGATTAACAGGTACACACAGAAATCAGACTGTGTTCTACCTTTCTCAGCAATTGCAGTTATGATGAATACATTTCACAAGAATAAGGCTTTCCAACCGTTCTAGATGTTCAAACATATGAAGAATGATGATTTTTAGGGCTGTTATTATAAATAATGAAACAACAAATGACTTCTTATTGTACCTACCTCTTTTATCCAGAAGACATTTTATACTGTGAAAATTCCTGTCAGCCTGGGCATATAATGAGGTTATGATGATAAATGCCCTATACATGCTATTAAAAAGATCAGCATATATAAATTATGCTAATAAGCAGTGAACATAAGCTGTGTAATTGCTGTAGTGTGTAAAGAGAATTTTGTACTAGTTCTGTAATCTGAGGTTCAAATATACTTAAGATATTGAAACAAGATATACCAACATACCTCTATAGATAGATATGTATGAGGTGAATAATCCCTCTAAGATACCATGCCAGTTAGTGTGACTTTTACAAATGAAACAGAACATTGCATCTAAAACAAGATGAAAAGTGAGAACTAAAAATTTACGTTTTCTTCTACACTCCATATGCATTTTGAAGCGTATGTGCATCAGCTTACACAGAATAAAATAATCATAGAAAATGAGATTTTTAAGCTTAAAAATTAAGTAAGCTTGTTTTACTTTGATTTAGCAGAATAATGCCAGGTTTGAAAGGACCAGAAGAGACTATCATCAGCATGGGTCATTGATTTTGTACAATCTTGTACAATTAATGAGTTACATTATAGGAAAAATTCAGACATAACAGGCAGCAATAGTAACAGTGTTACCACATGTTAAGACACACCTGCACATATATATTCTCGCAACCTATACACAGACATTGAGAAAGAGACAGACAAATAGTCCGAAACACCGAGAGGGGGGATGAGGGGTGAATAGAGGTTGAAACAGAGAAAGAAAGAGGGAGAGAGAGAGAGAGAAACAGTAGAGACACAGAGAGACAGAGACAGAGAGACAGTGAGACACACAGAGAGAAACAGAGACAGACAGACACACACACACACACTCACACACACACACACACACACTGAGAGAGAAAGAGAGAGAGAGAGATGCTACAAAGTTTAAAAGCAGAAATATTTTACATGGCTTTCTAGGGTATTTTGGGTTAGCCTTTCTTCAATTTGGCTAATCATCTTAAACCAAGAAAGAAGAGCTTATAGGCCAACTGTTTCTGGTAAATATGTGTTTATGGAAGTATGAGGCACATCCATTCTGAAAGATTTGAGTTCATTAACATAGGTTTGGGGGGGGGGGTTGATTCACCCACAGCTTCAGGAAACCGTGACTAGGACTGGCCCAAAACATCTATAGTTGTGATAGAGTGAATAAAAGCTCACTCATTCTTTTTTTTACAGTTCAAGTGATATATTAGTCAGAGTTCTCTTGAGTCCCAGTAACTATGGGTAGTTTCACAGTAGAGGAATTTGTTGTTGAATTATATTGTAGAGATCAACTCCAAAAAATGGTTAGCAACAATTGTGAATGAAAGTCTAAGGAGCTAGTCATTGCTCGGTCCCACAAGGCAATCATGGGAAGAAGGGAGAGTTAATCTTGCTTCTTTTAATGTCCTGTTATTGACCTCCAGCAGAAGCTGTGGCCAAGATTAAAGATGTGTGCCTGGATATGGGATTTCCTTTTTTGCAGATGATCTTGTACTCAGAGATCTCCCTGTCTTAATCGTCTGGTCTCAAGATGCCTCAAGATTTTGAAGACAATGTCCAGATCAGGGTTCATACCAGATATAGTTTATTTGACAACAAGGAATAGCCACTACATGTGACATAATGTGCAAGGAGAAATCTCAGTATATGCCATCTATATCATCAATCTTATTATCATAAGTTTGATTACTGTGGCTTAATAAAAGGCATGACACTTAATATAATCACATAATTAAGAGACAGATTCAGTCAACAATAAACTTTAGATAGGAAAGTCTTATAGGAAAAGTCTTTACTGCTGACCTATAGAATTCCAAAAAACTTTGGAGGAAGTAAATTCTCTTTCTGTCTATCTGTCTGGAATTTTTCTAGTTCCTAGACTGTAAAACAAATATTTGTTGGACAGAAAGTACTATGAAGTATCCAAACGCATGTACATTCTTCCACCTATTTCTTTCACTTTGTATTTGAACTAAAGTATGTCTCACACTATTGGGTCTTAACCTAGAGAATTGGCAAGTGCCTTCAACTGATGAACAAAATTGATTTTATTTACTGATTTTTTTCCAAAACATTATGGATGATAATGTAATAATTTAACAGGAAAATATTTACAATGTAAGTCCCATTTCTGAACTTTCCTTCTGGATATTGTTTCAAAATTAAGTTTCATATTGCCTTGGAGACATGGTGATAAGTTAGATGTTAGTACAGTGCAAGTGTGAAAGAGAAAATACTGAATGGTATTAATATAATATTTAAATTTTCTGATTTACTCTCTCATATATCCATCAAAAATAATTAACAGTAGCTAAATAATTAATCAGCTTAATGGGGAAATTGTTAAATTTATGTTCTGTTACAAATATATTAAATAATGTTGGGATTAGGATGGTATCTTGATATTAGAGAGAGAAGAAATAAAGTACATCTAGATAGCCTCATTATTATTTCATTTCCAATAAATTCTTAAGTCCTTTTCTTAACCTATGCTATTAATAGTCAGCAAGTAGAGTTTTTAAGCAATAATCCTGGGATTGCTCAATTTCATTTATATCATAGAATGTTAATATTTTTGAAACAATAATATATTCAACAATTTTGTCATGGAAGTTTTAAGTTGAGCATTCATATAAAGTGTTTTCTCATGATCATAAAAGAATGACAACTTTGCCCTGTAGCCATGATAAGGTAGGAGGATTGAACAGAACAGTAAAATACCTTCAGTGTCTATAGCAGTGCAGCTGTCACATATCATAGGTGTTTAGGAGATTCACTTTTTGGAGACAAACTCTGAGTACTTTCATCAGGTGTTTGGAGATACTAAAACATATACCTGCTTTAAGAAATTGGAGGGAAATTGAAAGTCAGACTCAATGAGAAAACTTACATTACACTAGTATCAGTTACTGCCTAGACCTTGTAAAAATGCAAGTGTATGCATGTCACCCATACTTCTCCAAGTTATTCCCCATTAAAACTTTTTAGGAGACCAAATTTGACTCATTGGCCAAAGCAAGGTGGTCTTTAAACTGCCAATGGCACAAATTGCATGAGTGGACATCAGGTTCTATTTTCCTGGAAAAAAATAAGGAAACAACTTTGAGTGTATAATATGAATACAATGTTGTCACATAGGGAACACAAAATCAGGAAAAGAAAGAAAATTTCAACAAATGTGAAGGTGGAATGAGGACATACCATAAGATATACAGCTAAAATTTTTTACTTAGAAAAAAGATTGTAAAGAAGCAGACACTTCAATGATATTTTTCCAGGTACTTTTCAAATTAAATGTAGACAACAATCTCTTATTACAATATGTCAAAATAAACCATCACATGATATCATTATGGAACTGATTATAAGTTCTTAAATTAGATTTGTTAAGTAAAATGCAGAAGTCAAAGTGATATTTTAAACATAAGTTTGATAATTGTGACTTAATAAAAGTCATGACACTGTTAATATAATCATGTAATTAAGAAACAGATTCTGACAACAGTTAACTTTAAATGAAAAAGGGCTGAATACTTTACTGTTGACCTATAAAATTCAAAAAAAACTTTGGAGGAAGTAGACTTATTGTCCTTAGTCATTTACATGTGGGTTCCCCATCAGGCTCCAGTGGATCATTTTAAATCCGAGTAAGACAGAGGAAAAGTAACATTGTTTAAACTCAGAAGATCAGACAACCAACCCCAAAATCATAAATGATGGAAAACGATTTGTGGAAAATAAGGAATTCTGGCAAGCGTGAAGAGGAAATAACAAAGAGTGAATTGGGAAAGAGTCAGAAGGGCCATAATTACATGCATATAATTATCCAAAAAGTCCCGAAAAAATAAAATAGCATAATAAGAAATTAAAACCAATAGTGAATTCAACATGATCAAAATAGATCATAATCCTTAAAAATTAGAATGTTTTGTAAATTATTTACTGTCTAAAAATATGGCTCCATAACATAGGGAGAGGAAGAAGAGAGACATAGAAATGCAGACAGAAAGGTAAAAAGATTAGCAGAGAAAAGGACAATGAAAACCACAATTCAGACCGCATATATTGCTAAAGAAATTAATAATTTGGCATCTATGGAATGTCTTAGATGGCTATATGTTTGTTGTACAAACAAGAGGATATGAGTATTCCATATAAATATCTATTATTTTGCCTAGTTCTGGAAAAAGATGGTCCCTGATTATTGGTAGACATTTAGTCTATGTTAAATGATAAGCTCCAGGTCCAGTGAAATAACTTGTATTTATATAAATAAACGAGCATATTCATAAATACCTAGAAAAATAGATCGATTAAATAAATAAATAAATAAATAAATAAATAAATAAATAAATAAATAAATAAATAAATTTTTAGGTTGAAAGTGGAAGATACCCAAAGATGAAGTCTGTACTCTATGTGCTCAAGCATATATGAGTAAAATCTTATACATTTGTTGATTTCAACACATGACCCGACAAGCATATACATGCATATGACCAAAAAAATATGCACATGCACATGACCCATCAAGTAAACACATACACACACACACACATACACACACACACACACACACAGAGAGAGAGAGAGAGAGAGAGGAGAGAGAGAGAGAGAGAGAGAGAGAGAGAGAGAGAGAGAGAGAGACATATAGTATAGGTGATACAATTGACACCATTAAACAGTATGTAAAGTAATACTCCACTATGTAATTTCAACACATTTTCTTAATTCAATGTTGGCTGAGCACCATCTAGGTTTAATCCAGTTTCTTCCTATTATGAATAAAGCTGCTATGAAAATAGTTGAGTAAGTGTCTTTTGGAGTATACATTGTGTAAATGCTCAGGAGTACACACAATATAACAGAAGTAAATATATTACCAAAAGCACCATGTTGATTTGCAATTTTTCTGATTTCATCACATATTTCTGCATTCTTTATAAAAATAATTAAGGAAACATATATGTGTAGATTTACTTCTGGGTCTTCAGTGCATTACCATTGATCAACTTTTCTGTTTTTAGGCCAGTATCACTTTTTTTTTAATTCGATATATTTTTTATTTACATTTCAAATGATTTCCCCTTTCCTAGCCCCCCTCCCTCCCAGAAAGTCCTGTAAGCCCCCTTCTCTCCCCCGGTCCTCCCACCCACCCCTTCCCACTTCCCTGTTCTGGTTTTGCTGAATACTGCTTCACTGAGTCTTTCCAGAACAAGGGGCCACTCTTCCTTTCTTCTTGTACCTCATTTGATGTGTAGATTATGTTTTGGGTATTCCAGGTTTCTAGGTTAATATCCACTTATTAGTGAGTGTATACCATGATTCGCCTTTTGTGTCTGGGTTACCTCACTTAGTATGATGTTCTCTAGCTCCATCCATTTGCCTAAGAATTTCATGAATTCATTGTTTCTAATGGCTGAATAGTACTCCATTGTGTAGATGTACCACATTTTTGGGATCCACTCTTTTGTTGAGGGATACCTGGGTTCTTTCCAGCATCTGGCAATAATAAATAGGGCTGCTATGAATATAGTAGAGCATGTATCCTTATTACATGGTGGGGAATCCTCTGGATATATGCCCAGGAGTAGTATAGCAGGATCTTCTGGAAGTGAGGTGCCCAGTTTTTGGAGGAACCGCCAGACTGATTTCCAGAGTGGAAAACCTCCCATGCTCATGGATTGGAAGAATCAATATAGTTAAAATGGCCATTTTGCCAAAAATAATCTACAGATTCAATGCAATACCCATCAAAATCCCAACTCAATTCTTCACAGAGTTAGAAAGAGCAATTATCAAATTCATCTGTAATAACAAAAAACCCAGGATAGCTTAAACTATTCTCAGCAACAAAAGAAAGTCTGGGGGATCAGTATCCCTGACCTCAAGCAATACTACAGAGCAATAGTGTTAAAAACTGCATGGTATTGGTACAGTGACAGGCAGGAGGATCAATGGAACAGGATTGAAGATCCAGAAATGAACCCACACACCTATGGCCACTTGATCCTCGTCAAAGAGGCTGAAAACATCCAATGGAAAAAAGATAGCCTTTTCAACAAATGGTGCTGGTTCAACTGGAGGTCAGCATGCAGAAAAATGCGAATTGATCCATCCTTGTCTCCTTGTACTAAGCTAAAATCCAAATGGATCAAGGACCTCCACATAAAGCCAGACACTCTGAAGCTAATAGAAAAGAAACTGTGGAAGACCCTTGAGGACATCGGTAAAGGGAGAAAGTTTCTGAACAGATCACCAATAGCATATGTTCTAAGATCAAGAATTGATAAATGGGACCTCATAAAATTACAAAGTTTCTGTAAGGCAAAGTACAGCATCAAGAGGACAAATTGGCAACCAACAAACTGGGAATAGATATTCACCAATCCTACATCAGATAGAGGGCTAATATCCAAAATATATATAGAAATCAAGAAGTTAGACTCCAGAAAACCAAACAACCCTATTAAAAATGGGGTACAGAGTTAAACAAAGAATTCTCACCTGAAGAACTTCGGATGGAGGAGAAGCATCTTAAAAAATGCTCAACTTCATTAGTCATTAGGGAAATGCAAATCAAAACAACCCTGAGATTTCACCTTACACCAGTCAGAATGGCGAAGATTAAAATTTCAGGAGATAGCAGGTGTTGTAGAGGGTGTGGAGAAAGAGGAACACTCCTCCACTGCTGGTGGGGTGGCAAATTGGTACAACCACTTTGGAAATCACTTATTTTTATTACTATAGCTCTGAAGTACAGATTGAAATCAGAGACAGTGACACACTTGGAAGTTATTTTTAAAGTATAATTTGAGTTACCTGAGTTTTTAGTTTTTGTTTTTTATGAAATTAAGTATGGAGAGATCTTTCCATTTTCTGATATCTCCTTCAGTTCATTTCTTCATAGATTTGACGTTTTTGTCATATAGGTCTTTCACTTATTTGCAAAGAGTTACAGAAACATATTTTAAATTATTTTTTATTTTGTGGATGGTATTCTTCCCCGGATTTCTTTCTCAGCATGTTTATTAATTGCATATTAGAGGAATCCTTATTTGTTTGAATAATTTTGTATTCACCCACATTTTTGATGGTGTTGTTGGATGGAGAAGTTCCCTGGTTGAATTTTGTGTGTTACTCATGGATACTGTTATATAATCAACTATTAGTAATATTTTGAATTCTTCCTATCCAAATTTTATCCCCTTGAATTTTTTAGTTATCTTATTTCACTAACTACAATGTCAAATATGAAACTAAGTAGATATGGAAAGAGAAAACATCATTGTCTTATTCCTGATTTGAATGAGATTAATTTAAATTTCACCCAATTTAATTTGATGTTTGCCACATGCCCTTTATCCTTAACCATCCAAAACTTTTACCAAGAAGGGGTGTTTGCATTTTGTCAACAGCTTTCATCATTTATTGATATGTTCATATTTTATTATTCTTATTTCACTTTGCTTATATGATGGATTACAATGATAGGTCAGAAAAATCTCTGGCTCTCTTTGATGAAGCCTACTTGATCATTGTGCTTGGACTTTTTAAACTGTTTTTGGATGTGGTTTGCAAGCTTTTTACTGAGTATTGTTGCATCATTGTTTATAAGGAAGATAGTCTCATTCATTGTTGAGTCTTTGGCTTATATATCAGTGCTCCTGTGGCCTCATAAAATGAAATTGGAAATATTTCTTCTGTTTCTATCCTTTGGAATAATTTGAGAAGAACTAATTCTAACCCTTTTTTGAGTACATGGTAGAAATCTAATGTAAAGCCATCTGGTTCTGGGCTGTATTATTTGGGATATTTCTAATGACTTCTTGATTGTAGAGATTTTAGGTCTATTTAAAATGTTTGTCAAGTTGGATAAGTAGTATTTATTGAAAAAATATTCATTGCTTTTAGGTTTGGCAATTTTGTGGAGTATAGTTTTTTGAAGTCATTCATAATGATTATTATTTTTTTGGGGGGGGATTTCCACGGTGGCAGCTCTTCTGTCCAGTTTTCAATGTATGATTTTGTTAATCAATGGGTTTAACATAAGAGTTGCATAAGGGTTTATCTGTGTTTAATTTTTTTCATTTTTAAATTAATAAAAATATTTGTTTTAGATTGGTTTTGTTTAGTTTACGTTTTTCTCTATGTTTCCATTCTGCTAATTCATTTGATTATTTATACCTGTCTACTAATCTCAGGGGGTTTTGTTTCTTTTTATTTTGTTCTAGAGTTTCCTGCCAGGTCTTCTAGTTTCAATATAATGTTGCTTAGTGCTATACACTTTCCCCTTAGCACACCTCTCAGAGTGTTTGCTAACTAATTATTGTTGATGTTGAGGGATGTTTCACGAATAAAGCAGATGGCTGAACACTATTTCTTCATCCATTCGGTTAGACTTAGTCTTTTAATTGGGACATTGATTTTGACAGACATGACCACAGAAAAGTATTTCTCGTTATTTTTATTTTGATGGTGGTGGTAATGTGTGTGTGTGTGTGTGTGTGTGTGTGTGTGTGTGTGTGTGTGTGCATGTGTGTTTGTGTTTGTGTGTGTGTGTGTGTTTCATTCTTTTAATTTTGTTGGAATAATGTTACTTATTTCCTCTTTCCTTTGGTATAGTTAATGCCCTTGGCTTGGAGGTTTCCTTCATATATCTTGTGTATGACTTGGTTTGTACCATCACATTGCTTAAATTTGTGTTTTTCCTTGATTATTTTGTTTGTTTTTGATTTATTTTTTTGAGATAGGGTTTCTCTGCATAGCCCTAGGTGTCATGGGACTCACTTTGTAGACCAGGATGGCCACGAACACAGAAATCCATCTGCCACTGCCTCCCAAGTTCTGGGAATAAAGTTGTGTGCTACCAAAGTACACAGTCCCCATGCCCGGAGGTCTGCTTCAGGGGGATTCAGTATCTCAGACCTAAAACTTTACTACGGAACAATAGTGATAAAAACTGCATGGTATTGGTATAATGTCAGGCAAGCAGATCAATGGAATAGGATTGAAGACCCAGAAATTAACCCACACACCTATGGTCTCTTGATCTTCGACAGCGGAGCTGAAAGCATCCAGCAGAAAAAAAGATAGTCTTTTTAACAAATGGTGCTGGCTCAATTGGAGGTCAGCATGTAGAAGAATGCGAATCGATCCAATCCCATCTCCTTGTACTAAGCTCAACACCAAATGGATCAAGGACCTCCACATAAAACCTGACACAGTGAAACTAATAGAAAAGAAACTGCGGAAGACCCTGGAGGACATGGGCACAGGGGAAAAGTTCCTGAATAGAGCACCAATAGCTTATGCTCTAAGATCAAGAATTGACAAAAGGGACCTCATAAAACTACAAAGTTTCTGTAAGGCAAAGAACACTGTTTTTTTTTTTTTCTTTTCTTTTTATTATTATTATTATTATTATTATTATTCGATATAATTTATTTACATTTCAAATGATTTCCCCTTTTCTAGCCCTCCCACTCCCCGAAAGTCCCGCAAACCCCCTTCTCTTCCCCTGTGCTCCCACCCACCCCTTCCCACTTCCCCATTCTGGTTTTGCTGAATACTGTTTCACTGAGTCTTTCCAGAACCAGGGGCCACTCCTCCTTTCTTCTTGTACCTCATTTGATGTGTGGATTATGTTTTGGGTATTCCAGGTTTCTAGGTTAATATCCACTTATTAGTGAGTGCATACCATGATTCACCTTTTGAATATGGGTTACCTCACTTAGTATGATATTCTCTAGCTCCATCCATTTGCCTAAGAATTTCATGAATTCATTGTTTCTAATGGCTGAATAGTACTCCATTGTGTAGATATACCACACTTTTTGCATCCACTCTTCTGTTGAGGGATACCTGGGTTCTTTCCAGCATCTGGCAATTATAAATAGGGCTGCTATGAACATAGTAGAACATGTATCCTTATTACATGGTGGGGAGTCTTCTGGGTATATGCCCAGGAGTGGTATAGCAGGATCTTCTGGAAGTAAGGTGCCCAGTTTTCGGAGGAACCGCCAGACTGATTTCCAGAGTGGTTGTACAAATTTGCAACCCCACCAGCAGTGGAGGAGTGTTCCTCTTTCTCCACACCCTCTCCAACACCTGCTGTCTCCTGAATTTTTAATCTTAGCCATTCTGACTGGTGTAAGATGAAATCTTAGGGTTGTTTTGATTTGCATTTCCCTAATGACTAATGAAGTTGAGCATTTTTTAAGATGCTTCTATGCCATCCGATGTTCTTCAGGTGAGAATTCTTTGTTTAACTCTGTACCCCATTTTTTAATAGGGTTGTTTGGTTTTCTGGAGTCTAACTTCTTGAGTTCTTTATATATATTGGATATTAGCCCTCTATCTGATGTTGGATTGGTGAAGATCTTTTCCCAATTTGTTGGTTGCGGATTTGTCCTCTTGATGGTGTCCTTTGCCTTACAGAAAATTTGTAATTTTATGAGGTCCCATTTGTCAATTCTTGCTCTTAGAGCATACGCTATTGGTGTTCTGTTCAGAAACTTTCTCCCTGTACCGATGTCCTCAAGGGTCTTCCCCAGTTTCTTTTCTATTAGCTTCAGAGTGTCTGGCTTTATGTGGAGGTCCTTGATCCATTTGGATTTGAGCTTAGTACAAGGAGACAAGGCTGGATCAATTCGCATTCTTCTGCATGCTGACCTCCAGTTGAACCAGCACCATTTGTTGAAAAGGCTATCTTTTTTCCATTGGATGTTTTCAGCCTCTTTGTCGAGGATCAAGTGGCCATAGGTGTGTGGGTTCATTTCTGGATCTTCAATCCTGTTCCATTGATCCTCCTGCCTGTCACTGTACCAATACCATGCAGTTTTTAACACTATTGCTCTGTAGTATTGCTTGAGGTCAGGGATACTGATTCCCCCAGATTTCCTTTTGTTGCTGAGAATAGTTTTAGCTATCCTGGGTTTTTTGTTGTTCCAGATGAATTTGATAATTGCTCTTTCTAACTCTGTGAAGAATTGAGTTGGGATTTTGATGGGTATTGCATTGAATCTGTATAGTGCTTTAGGCAAAATGGCCATTTTAACTATATTGATTCTACCGATCCATGAGCATGGGAGGTTTTCCCATTTTTTGAGGTCTTCTTCCATTTCCTTCTTCAGAGTATTGAAGTTCTTGTCATACAGATCTTTCACATGTTTGGTAAGAGTCACCCCAAGATACTTTATACTGTTTGTGGATATTGTGAAGGGGGTCATTTCCCTAATTTCTTTCTCAGCCTGCTTATCCTTTGAGTATAGGAAGGCCACTGATTTGCTTGAGTTGATTTTATAACCTGCCACTTTGCTAAAGTTGTTTATCAGCTGTAGGAGCTCTCTAGTGGAGTTCTTTGGGTCACTTAGGTAGACGATCATGTCGTCTGCAAATAATGATAATTTGACTTCTTTCTTTCCAATTTGTATCCCTTTGACCTCCTTATGTTGTCGAATTGCCCGAGCTAGTACCTCAAGTACAATATTGAAAAGATAAGGAGAAAGGGGGCAGCCTTGTCTGGTCCCTGATTTCAGTGGGATTGCTTCAAGTTTCTCTCCATTTAGTTTGATGCTGGCTACCGATTTGCTGTATATTGCTTTTACTATGTTTAGGTATGGGCCTTGAATTCCTGTTCTCTCCAAGACTTTAAGCATGAAAGGATGCTGAATTTTGTCAAATGCTTTTTCAGCCTCCAATGAAATGACCATGTGGTTTTGTTCTTTGAGTTTGTTTATGTAGTGGATTGTATTGATGGATTTCAGTATATTGAACCAACCCTGCAATCCCGGGATAAAGCATACTTGATCATGGTGGATGATCGTTTTGATGTGTTCTTGGATTCGGTTGGCAAGAATTTTATTGAGTATTTTTGCATCGATGTTCATAAGGGAAATTGGTCTGAAGTTCTCTTTCTTTGTTGGATCTTTGTGTGGCTTTGGTATCAGCGTAATTGTGGCTTCGTAGAAGGAATTGGGTAGTGTTCCTTCTGTTTCTATTTTGTGGAATAGTTTGAAGAGTATTGGTGTTAACTCTTCTTTGAAGGTCTGGTAGAATTCTGCACTGAAGCCATCTGGTCCTGTGCTTTTTTTGGTTGGAAGACTTTCTATGACTCCTTCTATTTCTTTAGGCATTATGGGACTGTTTAGATGGTCTAGTTGGTCCTGATTTAATTTTGGTATTTGGTATCTGTCAAGGAAATTGTCCATTTCCTCCAGATTCTCCAGTTGTGTTGAGTATAGCCTCTTGTAGTAGGATCTGATGATATTTTAGGATTTCCTCAGTTTCCATTGTTATATCTCCCTTTTCGTTTCTAAGTTTGTTAATTTGGATACTTTCTCTGTGCCCTTTGGTCATTCTGGCTAAGGGTTTATCTATCTTGTTGATTTTCTCAAAAACCAGCTCCTGGTATTGTTGATTTTTTGTATGGTTCTCTTTGTTTCTACTTGATTGATTTCGGCCCTGAGTTTGATGATTTCCTGCCTTCTACTCCTCGTGGGCGAAATAGCTTCTTTTTGTTCTAGGGCTTTCAGGTGTGTCATTAAGCTGGTAATGTATGCTCTCTCCATTTTCTTTTTGGAGGCACTCATGGCTATGAGTTTTCCTCTTAGCACTGCTTTCATTGTGTCCCATAGATTTGGGTATGTTGTGTTTTCATTTTCATTGTGTTCTAAAAAGTCTTTAATTTCTTTCTTTATTTCTTCCTTGACCAAGGTATCATTGAGTAGAGTATTGTTCAGTTTCCACGTGTATGTGGGTTTTCTGTTATTTCTGTTGCTATTGAAGACCACTTTTACTCCACAGTGATCAGATAGGAGGCATGGGATTAGTTCGATCTTCTTATATTTGTTGAGGTCTGTCTTGTGACCAATTATATGGTCGATTTTGGAGAAGGTACCATGAGGTGCTAAGAAAAAGGTATATTCTTTTGTTTTAGAATAGAATGTTCTATATATATCTGTTAAATCTAATTGGTCCAAAGCTTCAATTAGTTTCATTGTGTCCCTGTTTAGTTTCTGTTTTCCTGATCGGTCCATTGAGGAAAGTGGAGTGTTGAAGTCACCCACAATTATTGTGTTAGGTGCAATGTGTGCTTTTAGTTTTAATAAAGTTTCTTTTACGTAAGAGGGTGCCCTTGCATTTGGGGCATAGATGTTCAGGATTGACAGTTCTTCTTTTTGTATTTTTCCTTTTACCAGCAAGAAGTGTCCCTCAGGGTCTCTTTTGATGACTTTGGGTTGAAAGTCAATTTTATCTGATATTAAAATGGCTACTCCAGCTTGTTTCCTGAGACCATTTGCTTGTAAAATTGTCTTCCAGCCTTTTACTCTAAGGTAGTGTTTGTCTTTGACCCTGAGGTGTGTTTCCTGTAAGCAGCAAAATGTAGGGTCCTGTTTACGTATCCATTCAGTTAGTCTGTGTCTTTTTATTGGGGCATTAAGTCCATTGATGTTAAGAGATAATAAGGAATAGTGATTGTTACTTCCTATCATTTTTGACGTTATTTTTTAAATTTGAATGCTTAACTTCTTTTGGGTTTGATGAAAGGTTACTATCTTGCTTTTTCCAGGGTGAAGTTTCCCTCCTTGTATTGGTGTTGTCCTCCTATTATCCTTTTTAGGGCCGGTTTTGTGGATAGATATTGGGGAAACTTGGTTTTGTCATGAAATATCTTAGTTTCTCCATCTATGGTGATTGAGAGTTTTGCTGGATATAGTAGCTTTGGTTGGCATTTGTGTTCTCTTAGAGTCTGCATGAGATTTGCCCAGGACCTTCTAGCCTGCATAGTCTCAGGTGAAAAGTCTGCTGTGATTCTGATAGGTCTTCCTTTTTATGTTACTTGGCCGTTTTCTCTTACTGCCTTTAGTATTCTTTCTTTGTTTAGAACATTTGGTGTTTTGATTATTATGTGACGGGAAGTATTTCTGTTCTGGTCCAGTCTGTTTGGAGTTCTGTAGGCTTCTTGTATATTCATGGGCATCTCTCTCTTTAGGTTAGGGAAGTTTTCTTCCATAATTTTATTGAAGATATTTGCTGGCCCTTTAAGTTGTAAATCTTCACTCTCATCTATGCCTATAATCCTTAGGTTTGGTCTTCTCATTGTGTCCTGGATTTCCTGGATATTTTGGGTTACAAGCTTTTTGCATTTTGCATTTTCTTTAACTGTTGAGTCCATGGTTTCTATGGAATCTTCAGCATCTGATATTCTTTCTTCTATCTCTTGTATTCTGTTGTTGATATTTGCATCTCTGTCCCCTGATTTCTTCCCAAGGCTTTCTATCTCCAAAGTTGTCTCCCTTTGAGTTTTCTTAGTTGTTTCTAATTCTGATTTTAGATCCTGGATGGTTTTGCTTAGCTCCTTCACTTGCTTGTTTGTGCTTTCCTGTAATTCTTTAAGAGATTTTTGTGTTTCGTCTTTCATGACCTCAGCCTGTTGACCAAAGTTCTCCTGTATTTCTTTAAGAGCTTTTTGTGTTTCGTCTTTCATGACCTCAGCCTGTTGACCAAAGTTCTCCTGTATTTCTTTAAGTGTTTTTTGCATTTCCTCCTTGTTGGCTTTTGTATTCTCCTGGATTTCTTTCAATGATTTTTGTGTTTCTCTTGCAAGGGCTTCTAACTTTTGATCCATTTTCTCCTGAATTTCTTTATGTATGTCCTTCATGTGTTCCTGTACCAGCATCATGACCAGTGATTTTAAATCCAAATCTTGTTTTACTGGTGTGATGGGGTATCCAGGACATGTTGGTAGAGGAGAATTGGGTTCAGATGTTGCCATATTGCCTTGATTTCTGTTAGTGACATTCCTGCGTTTGCCTTTTGCCATCTAGTTCTCACTGGTGTTAGTTTATCTTGTCAGTGCTGGACTCACCAGTGCAAGCTGCCCCTTCCCAGTTGGCCTCTGGTGCACAGCTTACCTCCTGCACTGCTTGTAGACAGTGTGCTGCTGCCCAGGCTGTTCCGATCCCAAAGCAGGCACCCGAAGGCTCCTGCTGGGGCCTGCTGGATTCACTGGAGCACACTGACTTCTCCCAGCTGGCCGCCCGGAATCCCAGCTAGCCACTTGCAGGACTTGGAGATGTAATGCTGCCGCCCAGACTGATCTGGATCCGGAAGCGGAGAGAGTAGAGCTAAGGGCTTTTGCCTGAGGCCTTGCCCCAGATTGTGTCTGTGGACCAGATGGACCTGTGTGCACCCCCAGGGAGTGCGGACTGTGTATGCTACTGTGACCTCCCCTGTGTTCCGCTCACTCCACTGGGCAGCCGATCCGCCAACCGGGCTGTCGCACACAAGGTTAGCCTGGCCGCCCAGTCCCTGAGTCCAGGCAAAAGCCTGGGAAGCCAAGGTCCGAGCAAAGTTCCCCTAGGGCTATGACTGTTAATTGGGTCTGCCAGGTGACTAGGATGGCGGGCGTGCGCGCCCGCGCTCCCTGAAAGCGCCGGGAGAGTCTGCTTTGCTAACAATCACCTGGGCGGGTTGACTCACAGATGGCCCACCAAGCTGGCCAGTTCTTGGGGTCAGTCCTGTGCCTTTTGGGGCCTGGACCCCCGCTTTGTTAGCCTTAGGCTATGCCTGTTACAGGTCTGCCCGCCTGAGCTCTCTGTCATCCTGCAGGCAAAATGGCGGCAGCGCGCTCGCAGGCCTGGGCAAAAAACCTCCTGGCTGGGTTGGCACCCCGATGGCCCCCCGACCCACCCAGGGCCTGGGTGCAGGCCAACGCCCGTTGGGCTCAGACCACCGCGGTGTTGGCCTCGGATTATGTTTGTGTACCTCAGTCTGTCCGATCCCCGGAGTAGGGAACCAAGATGGATGCACCTCTCCTGACTGGTGGGAGGCCGAGTTCTGAAGTGGCCTCCGTGCAGGAAAGGCGCCGCACAACTGCAGCTGCTTGCTGCCCGGCTGGTCAGCGAAGGTCAGTGGTCGTGGGCGCAGGGCCTAACTGGTCCCTGTGACGCCTTGGTTCCACTGCTGATGGCCCTTCAGCTGGAGCAGCCACTGCTCAAAGAACACTGTTAAAAAGACAAAACATCAACCAACAGATTGGGAATGGGTCTTCACAAACGCTAAATCTGACAGAGAGCTCATATCTAATATATACAAAAAACTCAAGAAGGTAGAACCTAGAGAACCAAATAACCCCATTAAAAAGTGAGGTACCAAACTAAATAAAGATTTTTAACATGAAGAACTTCAGAGGGTTGAGAAACACCTTAAGAAATGTTTGACATCATAAATCATTAGGGAAATGCAAATCAAAACAACCCTGAGATTTCACCTCACACCAGTCAGAATGGCTAAGGTCAAAAACTCAGGAGACAGCAGGTGCTGTCAAGGATGTGGAGAAAGAGGAAAACTCCTCCACTGCTGGTGGGATTGTAAGATGGTGCAACCACTTTAGAAATCAGTCTGGTGGTTCCTCAGAAAACTGTGCATGGCACTTTTGGAGGACCCTGCTATAGCACTCCTGGGCATATACCCAGAGGATTCCCTAGCATGTAATAAAGACACATGCTCCACTATGTTTATAGCAGCCCTATTTGTAACAGCCAGAAGCTGGAAAGAACCCAGGTGTCCCTCAACGGAGGAATGGATACAAAAAATGTGTTATATTTTCACAATGGAGTACTATTCAGAAATTAGAAAAAAATGAATTTAGGAAATTCGTAGACAAATGGATGGAGCTGGAGATCATACTAAGCGAGGTAACCCAGTCTCAAAAGATTAATCATGGTATGAACTCACTGATAAGTGAATGTTAACCTAGAAACTTGGAATACCCAAGAAATAATCCACAAATTAAATGATTTCCAAAAAGAACAGAGGAGTGGCCCCTGGTTCTGGAAAGACTCAGTGCAAGAGTATAGGGTAATTCCAGAACAGGGAAGTGGGAAGGAGTAGATGGAGTTACAGTGGGAGGGAATAGGGCTTATGTGACTTTTAGGGTTTGGGGTCCCAAAAAGGGGGAAATCATTTGATATGTAAATAAAGGATACATCGAATAAAAAAAAAAAAGTTGTGTGCTACCACTGCCCTGGTTTTCATTATCTTCTTTTGTCTAGTTAGCTTGATTGAACGTTTTTCTAGGTAAAGTAGTAGTTTTGGTTGACATGTTTGGTATTTAAAGACATCTTTCCAGGTCCTTCTTTCTTTAAGAATTTCCCTTAAGAAATCTGGTGCAATTCTAATTTGATTGAAATTGTATGTTATATGAATTTTCCCTCGTAGTTATAAGCATCATTTTATCGTTATTATGCATTTAATGTTTTAATTATTGTGTGGTAAGGGTACTTTCTTTTCTGGTCTATTCTATTTAGTGTTATGTACATTTCTTTTATATTATATTTATAGGCATCAGTTTCTTAAGGTTAAAATATTTCCTTCTATTATTTTATGGAAAATATTTTGTAGGCCTTGGAGCTAGGGATTTTCTTATATTTTTGATATTCTAAGGTTTGGCCATTTCTTTTCATTTTCATTTCGTCTGCTGCTTTTTATTATTATTATTTATTATTTATTATTACTATTATTATTGTTGCTGATATTATTATTATTTTTTATTGTTCTTGTTGCTGCGATGAAAATCCCATATTCCATTCTCCCTCTCTTTCTCACCCATCTAATTCCCTGACTTGCATTCTCCTATTCTGGGGAATTGAGCCTTCACAGCACCAATGGCTATCCTCTCATTGATGTATGAAATGGCCATCTTCTGCTACATGTCTACCTGGAGCCGTGGGACCCTCCATGTGTACTCTTTGATTTGTTGTTTCATTCCCTGGGATCTCTGGGTGTACTGATTATTTGATATATT
The DNA here is from genome assembly GCF_947179515.1 of Apodemus sylvaticus. Lineage (NCBI taxonomy): Eukaryota > Metazoa > Chordata > Mammalia > Rodentia > Muridae > Apodemus > Apodemus sylvaticus. The sequence continues at coordinate 102,173 of NW_026262995.1, forward strand.
ATTGTTCCTCTTACAGGGGTGCAAACTTCTGAGAATTTCCTAGGAGTGATTATTATAATTATTCTCCTTTTGGGGCAAGTATATTTTGTCTCTTGCAGGTAACTAGATTGGAGTTTTTATCATTGTGGCAGTGCACTAAGTCAAACACTCTTCTAGTCAAGTGTGTGCCTAACCCTCTCCGACCTCCAGTCACTGGATCACTGCAACTGACCCATATGGATCTATAGTAAATGGAAGAGGTCCAATGATGTTGAGAGGGAGATAAATAGGACATATTTTAGTTTTTAAAAAATAAAATATTTAAAGTAAAAATGTATATTCAGTTGAGTATATGTAGGTAGAAACTGCCCCTTGTGTTTTTGTTTCTGACAGCAGCTTTGGTGACAGGTGGGGAACCATGCTTTCCCCCTATATCCAGTTACCCCTGCAAGTGCTGTGGGTACAGGTGTTTGAAGGGTCAGGTCTAATAGGAAGAAGAAAGGCACAGGAAAACACTGTTAAAACCTGATATATTTCTTCTATATCCTCTCTTTCTGGAGGCTCTTTAGTTGATAAAGAGTCATGTGGAATTGGTGAGAGGAGTAGACAAAGGAGAAATTTCTTCCATTCTCTCCAATCCCCATCAACTTGGAGCTCATGAAGGGTGGTGGGAGGGAAGTAATTGAGAGCTCACTGGTAGGCTAAGTAAAGATACTAACTCTCACTTAAAAAGCTCGAGGTTGATGGGGTTAACATAAATGCTTTAACAAGGGATGTCTCTAGAAGATTCAAGAATGGAGGCAATTATTCTATGGGTTTGACCTTTGCAGCTTATTTATACACAAATAAACACACACACACACACACACACACACACACACAGACACTCATGCACACAAGTATGTGCACACACATATAAACATCAATTACCGCTTCCCATATAGATTTTCTAGCATTTAACTAATTAGTAATCAAAAGAAAGGAAACACAAAATGTAAAAGAGAAAGATGGAAAGAATGGAAGATAAAGCTAGAACTCACAATTATTCTTGTGCCTTTTAGATCTCTGTGGACAGTAACTTGTGTATTTCTTTTTTGTTATTGCCATTTTGTAACAAAAGGCGAATATCCATTTGTTAGTAGTATATAACATACATGTCCTCTTGGTTCAGAGTTACCTCACTCAGAATATTTTCTAGTTCCAACCATTTGCCTGCAAAATCAGGATGCTAATGTTCTTAATACTTTAGCATTATTCCATTATGTAAATGAACCGTATTTTCTGTATCCATTCTTCTGTTGTGTGACATTGGGATGCTTCAAGATTGTGGTTATAACAAACAAGGCCTTCTTGAACATAGTTGAACATATGACACTGTGGCACAGTGGGGCATTTTTTGGGTATATACCCAAGAGTGGAAAAGCTGGATCTTTAGGTAGTTCTGTCTTCAGTTTCTGAGGAACATCCAAATTGATTTTGAGAGTGGTTGTACAATTTTGCAATCCCACTAGCAATAGGGAATATTCGTCTTACTCCATGTCTTTATCAACATGAGTAGTCACCTGAAATCTTAATCTTAGCCACTCTGATTGGTATGAGGTGGAATCTCAGGTTCATTTTCTAAGGACTTTGATCACTAAGGACTTTGAGCATTTATTAATTTTATTGGATTTTTTTCTTTATTTATATATTCCTGATTCCTCCGTTAAAAAAAAATCTCTATCCTATCCCTCCTCCCCCACTTCAATGAAAGTGTGCTCCCAACTACCCTCTCCTGCCTTTTCATCCTCAAATTTGACTACACAGAATCATGGAACATTATTTCTTTAGATGCTTCTCAGTCATTCCTCTCATCAAGATTCATCTAATGTGAATTATTAGTTTTGTTCTTTTCCACTTTTCTTTTTTTTTTTTTTTTGAAGATTATCATGGAAAAAATTTTTGAATCCATTTTTTTTCTAAATTATTTGTTTATATTCCAAAATGCTTTCCCTTTTCCAAGGTACTCCCTCCCCAGATGTCCCAGAAACCTTCTCTACACCCATATTCAAAGCACTTCCCATCTTTTTCTCTTTTTCTCTGTCCTGGTACAACCCTACAATGCTGGATCAGTCCTTTCCAGGATCAGGGCCCTCTCCTTACTTCTTCATGGGAGTCATTTGAGATGCTACTTGTGTCTTGGGTATTCAGAGCTTCTGCGCTAGTTAATATGCACTTATCAGGGATTGCATTCCATGTGTATTCTTTTGTGATTGGGTTACCTCACTTAGGATGATATTTTTCAGTTCCAACCATTTGCCTACAAATTTCATGAATTCATTCATTTTAATTGTTGAGTAGTATTTCATTGTGTAAATTTACCATATTTTCTGTATCCATTACTCCATGGAGGCACATCTGGATTCTTTCCAGCTTCTGGCTATTATAAACAAGGCTGCTATGAACATAGTGGAGCATTTGTCTTTGTTACATGCCAGGGAATCCTCTGGGTATATACCCAGGAGTTGTATAGCAGGGTCCTCCTGTAGTGTCACATTCAGCTTTCTGAGGAACCTCCAGACTGATTTCCAGAGTGGATGTGCCTTCTGGAAATGCCACCAGCAGTGGAGGAATGTTCCTCTTACTCCACATCCTTGCCAACACCTGCTGTTTCCTGAGTTTTTACCCTTAGCCATTCTGACATGTGTGAAGTGAAATTTTAGGGTTGTTTTGACTTGCATTTCCCTAATGACTAATGATGATGAGTACTTCTTAAGGTGCTTCTCAGCCAACTGAATTTCTTCAGGTGAAAATTCTTTGTTTAGATCTGCACCCCATTTTTAATATGGTTGTTTGGTTCCCTGGGGTCTAACTTCTTGAATTCTCTATATATATTAGATATTATCCCTCTGTCAGATTTAGGGTTGGTGAAGATCCTTTCCCAATCTGTTGGTTGACGTTTTGTCCTTTTGACAGTGTGCTTTGCCTTACAGAAACTCTGTAGTTTTATGAGGTTCCACTTGTCAGTTCATGATCTTAGAGCATAAGCTATTGATGTTCTATTCAGGAACTTTTCCCCTGTGCCCATATCCTCAAGGGTCTTCCCCAGTTTCTTTTCTATTAGTTTCAATGTGTCAGGTTTTATGTGGAGGTCCTTGATCCACTTGGAGTGGTGTTTAGTACATGGAGATAAGAATGGATCAATTCACATTCTTCTGCATGCTGACCTCCAATTGAACAAGCACCATTTGTTGAAAAGGCTATCTTTTTTCCACTGGATGCTTTCTGCACCTTTGTCGAAGATCAAGTAACCATAGGTTTGTGGATTTATTTCTGGGTCTTCACGTCTATTCCAATGGTCCAGTTGTCTGTTGCTGTGTCAATACCGTGAAGTTTTTAGCACAATTGCTCTGTAGTATTGCTGGAGGTCTGGGATATTCATTCCCACAGAAGCTCTTTTACTGTTGAAAATAGGTTTAGCTATCCTGGATTTTTTGTTATTCCAGATGAATTTGAGAATTGCTTTTTCTAACTCTAAAAAGAACTGAGTTGGGATTTTTATTTGGATTGTGTTGAATCTGTATATTGCTTTTGGCAAGATGATCATTTTAACTATATTAATCCTGCAAATCCAAGAGTGTGGCAGGTTTTCCCACTTTCTGAAGTCTTCTTTGATTTCCTTCTTTAGAGACCTAAATTTCTTCTCATACAGTTCTTTTATATGTTTGGTTAGAGTCACAACAAGATACTTTATATTGTTTGTGTGGAGCCACATGCCTTTAGTCCCAGCCCTTGGGAGGCAGAAGCAGGTGGATTTTTGAGTTCAAGGACAGCCTGTTCTACAAACTACAGAGTGAGTTCCAGAACATCAAGGGCTGCACAGAGAAACCCTGTCTCAAAAAAAAAAAAAAGAAATAAAGAAAGAAAAAAGAAAAGAAAAGAAAGTTCACCTTTGTAGATTTTCCCTTTTATTTATTTATTTTATTTATTTATTTATTTATTTATTTATTTATTTATTTTTGGTTTGGTTGTTTGTTTTTTAGGTAGTTAGCTCCTTGAGTGCTTTTATATATTTTGGATATTAGCCCTCTATCAGATATAGCATTGGAGAAGATTTTTTCCCAATCTGTATGCTGCCAAAATTGACTTACTGACTATGATTTTTGCCTTACAAAAGCTTTTCAGTCACATGAGGTTCCATTTATCAATTATTGATATTGGAGCATGAACCTATGGTGTTCTGTTTAGGAATTTTTTTTTCCTCCTGTGTCATAGAGTTCAAGTTTCCCCTTTCTCTTCTGTTAGTGTCAGTATATCTGGCTTTGTGTGGAGGTTCTGGATCCACTTGGGCATAAGCTTCATGCAAGTTGACAAATATGGGACTATTTTTTTTAATTTTTCTACATACATACAGCCAGTTATACCAGAACCATTTATTGAAGACTCTCTTTTTCATTGTATTTATTTCACTTCTTTGCTAAAGATCATGTGTCTGTAAGTGTGTGTTTTTCTTTCTGGGTCTTCAATTCTATTTCAATTATCAATGTTTCTGTCTCTGTACCGAAACCATGCAATTTTTATCAGTATTGCTCTGTGGTAAAGTTTGAGATAAGGGGTGGTGAATCTCCCAGCATTTATTGTTAAGAAATGTTTTTGCTATTCTGGGTTTATTGCCTTTCCAGATGAATCTGAGAATTACTTTTTTTCATATCTTTGAAATGTGTTTAGATTTTGATTACTTTTTACTATCAATTCTGTCAATCCATGAGCATGGGAAATATCTCAATTTTCTGAGATGTTCCTCCATTTCTCTCAAGAGAGACTTGAAGTTATTGTCATACAGATCTTTTGCTTGGTGATTAGAGAAATCTCAAGATATTTTATATTATTTGTGGCTATTATGAAAGGAGTTATTTCCCTAATTTCTTTCTCAGCCTTTTTATCATTTGTATAAATGAAGGCTACTTATATATTTATGTTAATTTTATGTCTTGACACATTGTTGAAGTTTTCCAGCTAGAGAAGTTCTGTGGTAGAATTTTTGGGGATGCTTACGTATACTATCATATCATCTGCAAATACTAATAGCTTTATTTCTTCTTTGCCAATTTATATCTTCTTGATCCCCTTTTGTTGTTTTATTGTTCAAAGTAGCATTTTGAGTATTATGTTGCAAAGATATCGGGAGAGTGGGCATCACATCTTATCCCCTATTTTTGTGAGATTGCTCCAAGTATGTCTCCATTTCATTTAATATTAGCTGTTGGTTTGCCAAAAAATTACTTTTATTGTACTCAGGTATTGGCCTTGAATTCCTGATAGCTCCAGTATTTTTAACATGAAGGGGTGGTGTATTTTGTAAAATGCTTTTATTTTTCATAGAAGATGATCATGTAACTTTTTCCGTAGAGTTTGTTCATATAATGGATTATGTCATTGAATTTTCATGTATCGAACCAACCTTGCAACTGTGGCATGAAGCCTACTTGATCATGGTGAATGATGGTTTTGATGTGTTCTTGGATTGGTGTGCAAAAATTTTATCAGTATTTGTGCATAAGTAAGTTTAGTCTGAATTTCTCATTTTGTTTCTCTTTTTTGTTCCTTTATGGTTTAGATGTTAGAGTAATTGTGGCTTCATAGAATTAATGCCCTAGTATCCTTCTGTTTCTCTTTTTGGAAAAGTTTGACGAATATTGGTATCAGGTCTTCTTGAAAAGTATGGTTGAATTCTGCATTAAATCCATGTGGCCCTGGATTTTTTTTTTTTAAATTTGGTTGGGAGGTTTTAAATGGTTTGTTCTATGTCCTTATTGGATTTAACTTTAGTATGTGGTATCTCTCAAGAACACCATACATTTCACCTATATTGTTGATGTTTGTTCCTTGATATCTTGACAGTGTTATTTTCATTTCTTCTTTAATGAATTTCCTCTTTATAGAATTTCTTTGTCTGTGTGTGTACATGTGTGAGTGTGTGTGTATCTCTCTCTCTGTGTGTCTGTCTCTCTGTGTATATGTGTGTATGTATGTGTGTGTGTGTGTGTGTGTGCGCGCGTGTGTGTGTGTTTGTGTGAGTTCATTGATTTGGAATACTTATATCTTCCTCTAATATGGTAGTTGGGCTCTTGTGATGCCACATTTCTCTCACTTTTCTTACATTAATGTTTAAGCATATGGTTTTAAAGTGATTATAGGTGTAGTTGTTGAATTTTGAGTTTAGGTGTCGATGCTGTTTTTTTAATTTTTTTTTGTTTGATATCTGCATTTTCCTTGGTTTCTGTTTCCTCTTTTGTCTTCTGTATGTCTGAAATAATAGTGTCTTGCTTGAACTCTGAACCACTAGGAGATATTTGGAAATGTTGTAGCCTTTAGTTTTGGCAATCTGTTTTACATTTAGTGTAGTAACGTGTCTCTTCTTACTGTTATATCTTCCTTCAGATCAATTACAGTCTGTTCTTTTGATTGGAGACACCCATTTGTTCACACACTCAAGAGTTCGATAAAAGTACAAAGCTGAGTTGCTGGAGAATCAGTGATTAAGAACACTGACTGTTCTTGTAAAAATCTTGAGTTCAATTCCAAGCAATCACATGGTGATTCACCACATATCTGTAATGGACATCCAATTCTGTCCTCTGCTGTTTCCAAAAATAGAGACTGTATACCCATGTGCATGAAATAAATAAATAAATATTTAAAAGATACTAAACTAAAGCTATAATTTATATGATCAGAAACTCTAGGCTCTTGTGTTTGGTCTCTGTGAATATATATGATCCTTCCTCAGTTGATTAAAGGGATTTTTTAATTCAAGTGTATTCAATTTTGTCTTTACACACTTCCTGTTCACTCATCCATGAGGTTCTATGAGCCCTGAGATGAGTTTGATGGTTTCTTTTCATTCAGGGATAAGTGTTACCCGGTTACTCTCTATATAATGTCTGGAATTGTGTCTCTGTATTTGTTTCCACCTACTACTGGATGAAGCTTCCCTGATTATAGATCCATAAGATCCAATCTGGGAATGGCAGCATAATATTAGGGGTCACTTTAATATTACTCAAAGAACAGTAATCTTTGGTTTTACTCCAGAATATCTACTCATTGATTCGGAGTCACTCAAGCAGTGAAAGATGTCAAAACATGTTTTACAATTATATATGCATATCAAGTAGTCAGGACATATCATTGGTTAAATATTTATCATCTGGGTTGGTATTACTTTTGGTAGCTGGCAGATTGAAGTCCCATATCAAAGACACTGGAGGTAGGGGATAAGGCTCTACATAGGCACCATATTGACAGTTTTATGTTCAATGACTTGTCTGGGTACTGTTCTTGAAATAGGCATGCTTCAGAACGTTTGGGAACAGCAAATAATTTTGTTAGAAATAGCCTAGATTATTTATGCAATTCTATTAGATTCTGTTGTCCAACTCAGTTGAATGAAACCTAGTAATTGTAGTAGAACACTTGCTTAGTGAAAAGAGATGGCAAATTGAGTGACAGCAACAATTCTTTGAGACCACATTAGCAACACTTTATGTTGCCAGGTTTTTCTTCAGCAATCGGTTGTATACCATCGATCATTGGCAATTTTTACTTTGATATTCCTACCAATCCCTGAATATGGAAGATTTTATTATCTTGTGATATCTTCAGATGTTTTCTTCAACATTTTAATTTCTTATACAAATCTTTCATGTATTGGTTAAGGTTACCCTCCAAAAAAATTTTAGAATAATTTGGGGAGTGTTTGAGTTACCACTCTGAATTATTGGTAGAATTCTGAGCTAAAACCATATATTCCCTTCTTTTGAAATATTTCCTTCTTTTGGTTGAGAAACTTATAATAAATTCTATTTTACAAAAGTTTATGCATTTTTTAATATTTAATATCTGATCCTAGTTTAACTTTGATAAATCCTTACTATCAAAACAATTATGTATTTCTTTTAGAATTTCCATTTTTTAGGTGTCCTATTTTTTGTTTTAGTTTTTATTTTAATATAATTATCTGGATATTCTCCTAGTTCGATCGTATCTCAACTTATTCATTTCTAATCTTTCTAATTTAAATATTAACTCTATGACTGTTAATTTGGACAAGGCATTGTCTATCCTGTTTATTTTTCAAGGAAAGCACCTCTTTATTTTATTGGTGCTTTGTATTGATTTTATTCATATTTATTTATTTTTTATTTATTGAAAAGGGGAGTAAAATACTTTATAATAAAATATTTACATTGAATATATTTCAAATAAGTACCTCAAAATTGACAATTTTCATGGAATAATAAACAATAAAATGTTAGACGTGTAAAACATAGCTAAATTAATTGAAATATGAGATAGAAATATTTTATGATAAAATTGAAGATTTAGTTGGAAATATTTCTGCTAAAATTGTGGGAAAATGTAGAAAAACATGTTAGAATTTTAGATTATCATGGACATTTTTATTTAGTCATAATAATAGTAGTCATAAAAATATACCTAATTTGATTGACAGTAGAATTATATACCTTTTCTGATAAACTTGAATATTTACACGGAAAATATTTCTGATAAAATTGAAAAAAAATATATAGAAAAACATGTTAATATTAGAGATTATCATGGAAATTATTTGCATAAAATAATAGGCATGAAGAAAATTCTAAGTTTATTAAAGGTGCAAATATAAACATTTTCAGATAACATTGAAGATGTACATTGAAAATATTTTTGGTAAAATTCAAGAAATGTATAGATAATCACATTAAAATTGGCTCTTTTATGGAAACATTTACATATAAAATGGGAGGTATAAAAAGTCTTTCTGAGGTAATTGAATGTGGAATATGAAACTTTTGTGATAAAATCAAAAATTTACATTGAAATCATTTCTGATAATATTTAAGAGTTGCATGAAAAATATTTCATTAATCTATGTCATATTATTGGGGAATTGAGTCCATTGTTGTTAAGAGATATTAAGGAATATTGATTTTGCTTCCACCCATTTTTGATGTTTTTATATTTGTGTAGATATCTTCTTTGCATTTGTTGGAAGAAGAAAACTTTCTTGATTTTCCTAGTGTGTAGTTTCCCTTCCTTTGTTAACATTTTCCATTAATTATCCTAGGGATGGATTTGTGGACAGACATTGTATAAATTTGGTTTTATCATGGAATATATTGGTTTCTCAATCTATGGTGATTCAGAGTTTTGCTGGGTATAGTAGCCTGGACTGACATTTGTGTTCTCTTTGTGTCACAATGAGATCTTCGCAGGATCTTCTAATTTTCATGGTCTCTGGTGAGAAGTATGGTGTAATTCTGAGAGGTCTTCTTTTATATGTTACTTGGCTTTTTTCCCTTACTGTTTTTAATATTCTTTGTTTAGTGATATTGGTGCTTTGATTATTATGTGCTGGGAGGACATTCTGTTCTGGTCCAATCTGGAGTTCTGAAGGCTTCTTGTATGTTTATGGGCATCTCTTTATCTAGGTTAGGGAAGTTTTCTATTACAATTTTATTGGAGATAATATTGGGCCTTTAACATTTAAATCCTCACACCCTTCTATTCCTGTAATCCTTAGGTTTGGTCTTCACATTGTATCCTGGGGTGCCTGGGTGTTTTGATTTTCCAGCGTTACGAATTTTGCATTTTCTTTGACTATTATGTCAATGAATTCTAGGGTATCTTCAGCACCTGAGATTCTTAAGTCTATCTCTTGTATTTTGTTGTTGAGTCTTGCATCTCTGACCCCTGAATTCTTTCCAAGGCTTTCTATCTCCAGAGATGCCTCATTTTGTGATTTCTTTATTGTTTCTACTTCTACTTTTATATACTAGATGGTTTCGTTCCATTCCTTTAATTGATTTTTTTTTTTTTTTGTTTTCCTAAAATTCTTTAAGGGATTTTCTTTATTTCTTCTTTAAGCATGTTTATTTTTTAGGGTTTCATATGTATTTTTGGCCTGAGTTTATTTTCTGAAATCCACTCTAATCTGGTGCCATTACTTCTATTGTTTTAGAGATTTCAAGTTTGCTGTTAAGTTGCTAGTATTAGTTCTCCCTGAATTTTTTTTTTGTTGTTGTTGTTTTGTTTTCCTCGGTAGGAATATAGTCCATTGTCTTATGGTTTCATTTCTTAGAACAGATTTCATTGTATACCATAAATTTGGGTATCACATGTTAATTTTCACAAAATATAGGACAATTTTAATTACTTGTTTGTTTTTTAAATTTTATTTGTTGACCCTGTTTTTATGTATCTCCAATAATAGAGGATTTAAACTATTTATGCATTCTGCAGCTTTTGTTATTACTATGTTGTTATTATTGTATGGTGCTATGTCATATATATGTATATATGTGTGTGTGTTTGTGTGTGTTTGTGTGTGTGTGTGTATGTATAATTACATAATTATAATTCATGGTTTTCTAGAAAGGTCCAGGTAGTTTTATTTTAATTTGTTTGTTTATTTATTTATTTCTTATTTTCGGAGACTTGAGTTTTGAACTAGTATATAGTCCACTTTGTAAAAACCTCTTGAAGGTACTGTCAAGGAAGGTTTTTTTTTTTTTTTTTTTTTTTTGTGTGTGTGTGTGTGTGTGTGTGTTTGGATTAAGTATTCTATAAATATTTTAGATGTTTATTATGTTTGTTACATTCAGAATTTCCGTTTAGATATTTTTTCTGGACGATATGTCTATTTATGGGAATGGGATATTAAATCCTCCCACTAGTAGTTTGTAAGGGTCATGATCTGATGTAAACTATAATACAATTAATTTTACAAAGTTAGATGTGATTTTTGTTTGGAGGGTAAATATTCTGTTTTGAAATTTAATTTTGTCTTAAGTTTGCTATCATGTTTGGCAATTTTTTTATTGAAATGTGTTTAATGTGTAGAGCAAAAGAATGGGTACTGTTTTTCTAGTCCTTCTACTGTTCTGTGAAGTTTTGCAATGTAATTGGAACCATTATTTAGAAAAATAATTATTAATGATTTTTGGTTACTATTATTTTTTGTGGTTATGATGATTGTGATTTCTCTCTCTCTCTCTCTTTCTCTCTCTCCAATCATTATGTTGAATGGCATGATATGTTTTTACATTCAGATAAAATTTTGTTTTCTGGTTGGTTGGCATATTAGAGTAGATAATTTACCTTCTGAAAAAGTAAATTCAATTCCAATGCCTCAAGCCTCTTTAGGACATATGATAATCATACTGTCAATTTATGTCATTGTACGTACATGTAATCAGGTATGTGAAGAACACTGGCCAATCTTGGGTTATGGGGTCATTCCTCAGCACAACATCAATTTATTTTGGTATATGTGACAGGCTCTCTCATAGCACTAGAATCAGTTAATTACACTAAGTTGTATAGTTAGGAACACAAGTTTCTTAAAAATCCATAGTTCTGATTACAATTATGAACCAATATGCCAGACATTTTAATGTGGATTCTAATAATTAAACTGAGATCTTTATGCTCACATGAGAAGCACATTTCTGACTTGGTGAATGTGTCCCCCATACTTCCATTTCGCTTCTCAAATATAAGATCTGATGACACTAGGGTCAGTTCATACACAAACACTAGAGTAGAAAATAAAGTTTACTTCCCTCTAGGTATATTCTTTGCAGTTCTTAGTGCTGTTTTCCTTTCCATTAATCATTCTGACCTTCCCAGGGAAACATCTTGAAATCAGATATAGAACTCACTCGTTTTCACATTCCTGACTCTTCCCTTCTCAATAAAAGGAATAGCCAGTGTAACATTGGATACTTACAATATCGACCACAAATTTCTTATTTCTAGAGTAAAGCCTTACTTATTGATGTAGGTTCAGACTTTACTTCTTATTGCTTTATTTGATATTCTAGCTTCTCTTTGGCTTTGTCAGTTTATTTGAAAAGTAATTATTTTTACAAATTATTAGCTAATATTTTAGAACTCTTGTTTTTAGCATGCTCTAATTTTTATCACTGACACTGTTAAAAAGAACTCTCTCATTTTGTGACATTTCTTAAGTATTTTAGAATCTAATTACCCTTTCTCATAAAATTTAGAGAAATATAATCATAAAATTGTTTTCCATTTGTGCCTCTAGTGAATACTGCAATGATCAAGACAGACTATTTTAATATATAGAGTGGAATCATGGAATGAAGTCAAGAAATTCTGAGGGCCGTAAAGCTATAAAACACTTTAATATCTTAAAACACCAAAAACACAAATGTACATTTAAAACCACAAATAGGGTGATCATAAAAAATCCAAAATGATAAACTATTTACTTATATCATTTTCTAAAAAAATATACCTAAGTAAATATTCTATTTTCAAGATTGTATTTTATATGTCCCTGTGAATATATATGTAATTGCCCATTTACACATATATTGTTCTGCAAGTGAAGACCAGAGGACAGCATAAAGTAGCATTCCGTAGACACAATTATGTATGTATGTATGTATGTATGTATGTATGTATGTATGTATGTATGTATGTATGTATGTATGTATGCACAGGACCAATTATTGTTTGAATCACAATGATTTTGTAAGCCAACTCTATAACCAGCCAGCCCTATTACTTTGTTTCTCTTTTTCTTCCTAGCAAAAACAACACAAATGTGAGCTAGCACACCTATTCTGGTGGAGATTTAACTGACGTTCTTATGCTTACATGCAAGCATGTTACCCACTGAATCATGCTCCCATACCTATTTTTATTATGAATTCCATGACTACATAATGGTAATTGAGTTTAAATGTATTTTCTTTTGTCACAATTAACAAAATAACCTCCCTGTTTTGTTTGTAGATAGTATTTTGGTACATATTTTTGTTATTATTAGGGTAAATGCTCTCATTTTCATGATCCAACTTTTCCAAGGATTGCCAGGTAAATTCTCATTAGTTAATTTGTTGAATTGTATTTCTTTATGTAGGAAGAAAGAAGACCATCATTTTGATTTTCAATGTATTTTAGTAAGAGCATATTTTTTCCAGGCAGATTAGAGAAGATAGCAATGTTCTTCAAACTGAACTGTTGTGATTGGAAAACCATCTGTCACCACAATAGTCCTTCCTAATTAAAGGGCTTATTTTTGTTTTTGTTTTGTTTGAACAAATGTGCAGAGAATATGTTGCATAGTTAAAATGTGAGAATGAGCATTGGCCAAACTATGTCTGGTAATATGGCTATGGTGATCCACCACTGAAGAGGGTGAGGTACAAAGGAAAAGAGTTCTGGGAATTTTGAGGTATACCACAAGGTTATATCAGATGTCAAAATCATAAAAAATAACGTCACCAATAATCAAAGTCTGATACCCATGACTGGCAAAACTGTAACTCGATCTATATATACACACAGTGTCATGAGAAGTTTTTATAAATAAATACATAAATGTACTAGAAAAAAAGTTTAATATCAATAAAATATAGCACATTGAAAATTATCTATAAATATACTTTGAATAGAATATACAACAGTTTTTAAAATATTTAATTAACATCCTGAAAATGTATAACTTCTTATATTTATGAGTTAAAAGCAAGCAAAATTATCTAAAATGATTTAGCATAGAGAGTCATAGAGAAGGAGAGATGCTGAAATGTAAATATGGTAGGTGTTCTTCCAGAGCTCTGGAATTCTTCTCTACACATCTACTTTACAAAGCTCATAACTGTTAGTTACTATGTCCTGAAGGAAATAATACCCTTTTCCATACAAGCCTCCAAATGCATTAGATCCCAAATGGACACATGTTCATTCACCCAATTCAAAATAGAGTAAATAAGTCATTTTTAAAAATGGAGTGCAGGACTAGGGAAATTTTTATGCATGGTGTACACATACACACATACACAAAAATAAAAATAAGTAAAAATGACTGATGCTTCAAGTGAATGAGACACAACTTATTAAGAAAATTCATTCCAGATCAAAGAATGTATCACCATTTTCTGGCCTCTGCTGGCTACTGCACACATGGGGGTCAGGTGCGGGGTGGAAACAGAGGATAAAAAGTAAATTTTTTTCTTAAAATAAATAAATTGTAGCGAACAATTATTCATGTTTTATGTGATTTATGATGTCATTATGTATGGACTTATTTGGCCCCATGATTGACAACAATAAATATGTATAATAAGAGGGGAGCTATCATCTTCAACTATAAAGTGTGTTCTCTAAGAGGTCATGGACCAGAATACAATGTAAGAGTCAGTGAAATTCAGTAAATGTTTTCTGAGTGAACATGATGAAATATTATTTCAAAATATCATGTGTAATTAAACAGCCTGCATTAAAGCCTTCTTTCTGAATATACATGTGTGCTTTGCAATATGCATGCCATCATGACACATACTGCTGCTTGAAATCCATTGACTCAAATTTTAGTGTTTTTGATAGAATACACATTTTTCTTTTCTCAAAGAAACAAGTAAGTTTATAAAGAACATGTTTTTTAAAATTTCTTACTGTCATTCCTAAATAATTAGTATAGTGTCAGTACATATTGGGATCAATTTCTGTTCAATCATTTGAATTGTGACATCAGTTTCTTTAATATATATATAATAAAATACTAATCGTGTTTTAAACAAGAATAGTGCTGAAGTTTCAACACCTTTTACAATATTTTCATAGAGCTTGTATGTGAAACAGCGTTCCATTATTGATAATTTTAAAAAAAAAATCTTTTTCTGATCAAAGATATGTTGAAGAAATGTAGTATTAGGCAGTTAACAAAAACTTCTCTGTGCAGTTAAAAAAGTAAATCCACCTCATTGGTATTTAAATTTGTATTTCTCTTTAATCAGCATTATTTTTATCTTTTTCTTTTTTTAATTTTATTTTCTATATTCTTTGATTACATTCCAAATGATTTCCCCTTTCCCAGTTACCCTGTCCCCATAAGTCCCATAAGTCCTCCTCCCTCTACCTGTTCCCCAATCAACCCCCTCTCACTTCTCTGTCCTGGTAATCACCTACATTGCTGCATCAAGCCTTTCCAAGTTCAGGGTCCACTCCTTCCTTCTTCTTGGGAATCATTTGATATGTGAATAGAGTCTTGGGTATTCAGAGCTTCTGTGTTAATATCCACTTATTAGTGACTACATTCCATGTGTATTCTCTTGTGATTGGGTTACCTCATTAAGGATGATATTTTCCAAGTCCAAATATTTGCCTAAGAATTTCATGTATTCATTGATTTTAATTGCTGAGTAGTATTCCATTGTGTATATATCCCACATTTTCTGTATCCATTCCTCCATTGAGGAACATCTGGGTTCTTTGCAGATTCTGGCTATTATAAATAGGGCTGCTATGAACATAGTGGAGCATGTATCCTTATTACATGCTAGGGAATCCTCTGGGTATATGCCCAGGAGTGGTAAAGCAGGGTTCTCCAGCTTTCAGAGGAAAACCCAGACTGAATTTCAGAGTGGTTATACCAGCTTACATTCCCACCAACAGTGGAAGAGTGATCGTCTTTCTTCACATCCTTGTCAACACCTGATGTCTCCTGAGTTTTTGATCTTAGTCATTCTGACTGGACTGATATGAAATCTCAGGGTGGTTTTGACTTCCATTTCCCTGATGACTAATGATGTTGATCATTCTTTTTGGTGCTTTGCAGCCATTCAATGAGTTCACATTTGTCAATTCTTGATCTTAGGGCATAAGATATGGGTGTTCTGTTCAGGAAATTATCCACTGTGCCCATGTGCTCAAGGCTCTTCCCCAGGTTCATTTCTATTAGTTTCAGTGTGTGTGGTTTTATGTAGAGGTCCTTGGTACACTTAGAGTTGAGCTTAGTACAAGGAGATAAGGATGGATCAATTCGCATTCTTCTGCATTCTGACCTTCAATTGAACCAGCACCATTTGTTGAAAAGACTATCTTTTTTTCCCATTGGATGTTTTCAGCCCCTTTGTCGAAGATAAAGTGGCCATAGGTTGTTGGGTTCATTTTTTGATCTTGAATCCTGTTCCATTGTTCCTCCTGCCTGTCACTGTACCAGTACCATGCAGTGTTTAACACAATTGCTCTGTAGTATTGCTTGAGGGCCAGGGTACTTATTCATCCAGAAATTATTTTACTGCTGAGAAGAGTTTTAGCTATCCTAGGTTTTTGTTTGTTTGTTTGTTTGTTTGTTTAGATTTTTGGTGTTATTCCAGATGAATTTAAGAATTGCTGTTTCTAACTCTATGAAGAACTGAGTTGGGACATTGGTGGGGATTGCATTGAATCTGTATATTGCTTTTGGGAAGACAGCCATTTTTACTATGTACATCCTGCCAATCCACAAGCATGGAAGAGCTGTCCATTTTATGAGGTTTTCTTCGATTTCCTCCTTCAGAGGGTTGAAGTTCTTGCCATTCACATCTTTCATTTGCTTGGTTAGGTTTACAATAAGATACTTTATATTGTTTGTGTTTTTTTCGAAGGGTGTCATTGGCTGGGCAGTGATGGTGCACTACTTTAATCGCTACACTTGGGAAGCAGAAGCAGCAGGATTTCATTTCTTATTGTTTTTTGTTTGTTTGTTTTTAGACAGGGTTTCTCTGTGTAGTCCTTGCTATCCTGGAACTGACTCTTCCACACAGGCTAGCCTCAAACTCAGAAATCTGCCTGCCTTTGCCTCCCAAGTGCTAGGACTAAAGTTTTGCACCACCTCTGCCCAGCAAGGAGGATTTCTAATTTCAAGGCCATCCTGGTCTACAGAGTGAGTTAGCTCCAGGACAGCAAGTGGTACACAAAGAAATACTGTCTGGTAAAACAAAAACCAACCAAACAAACAAAGGAAAACAGAAGATGTGATCAGTTAAAAATATTCAAATTATATGTATGCCAAAAATTATTTCAAGTCAATGTTTAAGATACCTTTATGATGTATTATTTCTATGCCTCAGATATTCTTACCTATTATTTATAAACCAAACTTTAGGGTTATTCACATTGATTGTTAATTTGTTAGAATCTAGATTCCAGAACTATGCCTCTGAGCTAGAAAAAAAGTAACATTAGCAGCTTCGTGGAAGACATGATTTTACACTTTATTTATTGATTTTTAAGTAATCTTGTAGAATGATTTTTAATAATAATTACAGAAAATACAAAACCATAATATTTTCAGATATTTCAATTGTGTTTTTCTATTTAATTTTGTTATATCATATTTAAATTCTCTATTTAAAATTCTTTTCTTTGTTGATTTTCTCTAGATGCTTGTTTTGATTCCAGAAAGGCTATTAATTCAGAAATTAAAATATGCTGCTAATAAATTACTCTTGAGGTTATATTTTGTTTATTTTGCACTTTAATTCTACAATTTTATTCTGCTGGATTAAAATTATTAGTGATTGTAGTCTACTAATTATAATGCTACAATTGAATTTTTATGTTGGAAAGTGCTCCACACAATAACTATCTCCTTTATTTAATTTACTAAAATTTGTGGAATTATAATTTCATGATTAGGTGATAATTTGGGGATGTACAGATTTATTTATTTATTTATTTATTGATTGATTGTTTGTTTGTTTGTTTGTTTGTTTTGGTTTTTTGGTTTTTTTCGAGACATGGTTTCTCTGTATAGCCCTGGCTGTTCTGGAACTCATTCTGTAGACCAGGCTAGTCTCAAACTCAGAAATCCACCTGCCTCTGCCTCCCATAGTGCTGGGATTACACTTGTGCACCACCACTGCCCAGCTGGAACTACAGAATTTAAGCAAGAAAAATTACATGCAGTGTGGTTGTTGATGTGAAAAAAAGACTGTAGAATCTAGAGTAAGGGGGAAGCAGTCATAGCAATAACTGGGTAGACACACACACTGGACAGTCTGAGAAACGGTGAGAAATTTATATGATCTGTGTAGTAATTATTTAGTCCTGACATGGATAATCACTTTCCAGATAAAATACACATACAAACTTCATATTTACAATAATCTTTAAACAGTAAAATAGCTATCTATATATCCAATTTGTAAGATAATAGAATCTACTTTTCTGTTGATAAATATGAAGTATTGCTTACTATTTACTAGGTTTCACCTGGCCTGCTTCTTACTCCAAAAGCCCAGCCAGGACAAAGTTTTCAAAACTCGTTTAACCCATGGCAGTTTCTCCTGTCTACTTAGTCCTTTAGGTTTTCTTTTCTCCTCTCCTCCTTCTCCCTATTCCTCTCCCTCTCCCTCTCCCTTTCTCTGTCCCTCCCCCTCTCTCTCCGTCTCCTTCTCTTCCTTCTCCCTCTCCTCCTTCTCCTCCTCCTTCTCCTTCTCTGCTCTGTCTCCTTTTCTTCTGCTCCTTTCCTTAATCTTCATGTTTTTTTTTTTTTCTACGACTCCCCAAGTCCTGGAATCCAAAACTTTGCCTTTAACTATTCTACCCAGTTATTGGTCATTGACTATTTTAATAACCAATCAAAAAATAATTTCAGGGCAATGTTGCATAATGTTATCTTGTGTATGAATCTTGTGTACTCATCTCTGGGTACTCATATTGTGCACTCATCTCATCTCTGGGAAAGCTAATCTAGAGGAACCAATATTAACAGTAGGAGGTCGCAGCATCAGGACATCCCAATACATTTTCAACTTTTTGTCCAAGGGCTCTTTTTTCTATAGTACCAAACAATACACACAGAAAATATTTTAAAATATTTTTAAAATTATTAAGTATGAATTACATTTAAATCCCAGTTTGTTTTTATTTGTTTCTTAGATGAGATACATTACTATCTGTCCTATCATAATGAGCTTAAAATACTGTACCTAAATTATTTACATTTTAACTTATATGGCCATTCTTAAACTACACATTTAGACCATTAATACATTGTTACATAGAAAGAACTTAAGATTCATTGTGAAATATATTAGTTCAAAAATACTAATAATACAACAATTTACAAAGAAAGATTCAGTCAAAATACCAAGGCAAAGACAGATGCTGGAAATAATCATGTTTCAGATAAAACCAAGACAGAAAATTTTAAACTATCCCCTTTCAATTATTAAGATGTATGTAAGGAATCCAGTCCAGGTAGAGGTCTGCTCAGGGAATACGCCCAGATAGACTTGAAGAAAACTCTGCTTTTTGTTTGAAGTTCCTCGGTGCCTGTGTCCAATTAGTCCCAGTTACTCCTGGTGTTGTGATATCAGGTGTTATTTTATTATTGAGTCTTAATAAAAAATTTTCATCTTCTTCTCCTACATTTCTCATGTCTCAAAATCCTTCACTATTACTGTGCTTCTTGCCTTTAAGGTACGGTAGAAGGATTATAAGGACTGCTTAAAGGTGCACAAGAAGAATTAACATATATATATATATTCTACACAGCTGGCAAATGTGAATGTAAGCATTTTGGTCATGTATGTAGCTACATAGATCTTCAATACAGATCATAAAGGCAGAGTGCTGTCAATATTAACAGAGCAAAGGTATGTACTTATTTCAGAGCTGTTTCAGTGTCTGTGATAAAGCCAGCCTTATCAAAAACCTTAGAGACTTCTTTAGCAAAACACATTGCCCAGCTGTTAATATTCTATGATCATTCCAATCCTGAGATTGAATTGCATAACTTACAGGCATAATCTACATTGAGTATCTTAGGTATAAAAGTCCCAAAGAACTGTTTCAACCATAGGAAAAAAACATGGTAGAAGATATTAAGTGAAAGTGTCCTTTAGTTGGAAAAAAAGTTAAAAGAGAATAAAAGAATTATAAAGAATTAAAACAAACAAAAACATATTTAGAAAAGTATCTCCCCACCATCACCACCACCAAAGATGGAAACAGGCTTTTATGAGCATATACAATTTTGGCAATATATTTCCTGGTACTTAAAATCAACTATTAATATGCATTTTCTGTCCTTTTCAGGGATTGTGAAGACAGATAACACAGAAGTTTTCTATGATGATTTTACTGGGGCAATCAAAGTGTTTAGCAAAAGGAAAAGTGGCTTAATTTGAAATTTTATTTAAAATAACATATCAGTAAGTTTCTATATGTATAAAAATAAGAAAAATATTATATTGTTTCAGGCTAACAAAGTTGTTCAAATATTATATATATGTAATATATATATTATTTATAAATAATATATATATATATTTCTTTGCAACACTGGAATACAATGTTACTATATAAAGAATTATTTTCATTATCTATGAGCATCAGGCTTTGTTTATTTAAAATAAGCCACATCAAGGAGTGAGTCTTTGTTTTACAATAATTTAAAAATGATCTGTTTAATATTTTTAAGCATTGTCGATTTTTAACATATTAAGCTATCTTGTTTTGTTTTGTTGAATTTGAATGCCTTTGTAAATACCAACATAATGTACCAATGAATAACATCTGGGAAAATGGAACCCTGGTAATGTTGTTGATGATTTTTATATGCTTCTGAAACTGTAATATGTATTATTAAAATTGGGCATCAACACTTGATGAAGGTCATTTTTTCAGATGACATTATTACATCAAGAGATAAAAGAAAAATAAAGTATTGTCTTAAATACCTTTAAATAAATTTTAAATCTCTAGCTTATGGTGCATTATCTACATGCCTTTAAGTCTGCTTCTTTGTTTAATTCTCTAGTGAGTAGTACTGTAATCAGTGCTCACATGTTCTGCATTTCATTCCAGTACATGAGGACCTGAAGAGTCCCCATCATATTCCTAGGTAATCCATCATGGTCTTGATCATATGCACTCATGACTTTCTACTTGATTGTTTGCCATCTTTCATGGATTCCCCCTGCATTGCTTTATTTCTATACACAGTGCTCTCTTTTGCCCTCCTTGTCCTTGCCCACCTCTTCTTTCCAACTCTTCTTCCCTTATCTTTTATGTCTCTTGTGTCTCTCATTCTCCTGTATTCTATACGGCATATTGATCTGTCATGTTAGTCTTTCTAACTCATCTTAGACTTTTATTCTTAAGGTCTGTATGACAAACTCTGTTAATTTTTCTTAATTGATTTATTCAATTCTGAAACTCTGAGGTAGCTTAATGCTGACTTTGTTTATTTTGAGAAAAAGTCTGTCTCTTTACTTCTAATTATCCTAGAACTCTCTATGTAGAGCAGTAAAGCAGTAGAGCATGCTGGCCTCAAACATATTTCCTCCTGCTTCTGCCTCCAAAATGCTGGAATTAAGGTGTGCACTAATTCACCTGGCTTTTCTGTTTTGTTGGGTATTCCAAATGCAGATAATCAGGTACTGGCATAGTAATGTGTGCTGATACCTGCTATATAGCTGGTCATACAAGAAGCTAAGCTAGTTGCTTAAAAATAACTGACATTGCTGTCATTGTGTAAATACACTGATATTACAAGATAGGAAATACATTTGCAAAGCATCAAGACATGTACAAAGAAGCTGTGCAAGGTGTGTTACAACTATTTTAGCTCAAGCAGTAAGAACATAGGTTCAAGGCTTGCATGCACTACAGAGCAAGTTACTGCAACTTCAATCAAAAAACTCCAACTAAAAGGAAAAGCAAGGCTATAGATACAGATCAGTGCTTAAGTGTTTCTTTACAGCGTACAAGGCTTTCAATTCAATCATAGTACATATAGATATAGATTAGATATAGATACAGATGCAGTTATAGATAAAAAAATAGATAGATATAGATATAAATAGACATAGAGATAGAGAAAGAGATAGATTAGATATAGATGTAGATATAGATATAGATTAGATAGATATACATATAGATATATAGATATAGAGAGGTATAGAGATAGAGATTGATATAGATGGATAGATAGATACATGCAAACATACATACATGCATACATACATATATACATACATATATAGAGATCTAGAGACATAGAGCTCTAGAGATATAGAGACATAGATAGATGTATATGAAATCAATTGAATGATACCTCCCTAAAGCAAGCTTTAGAAATTCTCTATAAATGATATAATTTAGGAAAGAGAAGGTTCTAAAGTGATAAACTGCTCCTCCATAGGGCATAGCTCCTCTGGAAATCAAGATACAGGGAGTCAAACCTTGCTTATACCATACTGTCTCTAGCAGGAGCTGGGCTATTGGGAAGCCACCAAAGGACACGACTCTGGGGGTTGGGAACACAGTCTAAGTCTTGCAAGAGCTGGAGCTGGCTCTGAGGTCCCAGGCCTGCAAAAAGGCTAGGGCCGGCTTGTTCTCAGGCTCTTAGACTTCCAGGTGCTGCTGGATTCTGCAGAAGAGATGAGAGCAAAGTGGGGGACAATAGACTGGATCTAGCCTGGGGCAGAAGAGGCAGTCTAGCTGGTCCCTCAATTAAAATTCTTGGCTAAAAGCCTTCAAGAGGATCTCAATGAAAAAAGACAGTCCATGCTTTAAGGCACTTATTGACATAGCAAAAAGTCGATGAGTAAAACCATACCCCACTTCTATCAGCAGGCCTTAGATTAAACACATTTTTTTCAGGGAAGATAGTCTTGGAAGGAAGGTTTATTGGCTAAGTCTTTAATCCTTTAGGTACCTTATTTAAATGGAGACATGTCTTGAGCCTACAGTGATCTGGGATCACATCCTCTACATGAGGACGGTTTTGGGGCTTTGACCTACTTGACTGATAGCCACAAATTTATGGAGGTCTGCAGCCTCATGCTTGGAAGCAAGGGTGCCTTTAATGGCCCTACAATAAACTTAGGTTTATCTGACTGTTAGCACATCCCTTTGGGCATAATAATGTTATATTTTGTTCTTCATACATAATATGGAAATAGCTATTGCAAAATATAAACATTCAGTGAGAAATTACTTATGTTTGAAGCATGAGACCTAGTTGCTAGATGTGCTCAGTAAATGTACATTTCCCTAACTCTTTTCAATTCCCTGACTTTCCTTCTAGACTAAACTAAACACTTGCACACACTTTAACATACTTACATGCTTTCAAAATGCATAGAATCATGAGCACATACACAATAGCTTGTTTTTTGCTTTTTCGTTGTTGTTTTAATTTTGGCTGTTTAGTCAGCTCTTCACATTGTAGTCCTTATTAGTATAGATCAGGTTCCCTTTCTTTGACTCACAAGAGATCCACCTGCCTCTGCCTCCTGATTACTCTGATTAAAGCTGAGTACTTCCATCCCCAGCAAATTATAGCATTTCAAGGATTAATATAGTGCTTTATAAAATGACCAACCAAAAACACTTTTTGTTTTAACTATCACCTTCTCATGATTCTCAGATTGAATAAAAAAATCTAAACAGTATAGTCTTGATACAAGTAGCGTACAATGGCAAATAAAGCCGATTTTTGAAAATAATTATATTTCTCTATTATTCAAATTATTTTTTTATGAAAATTCCTGGAGCAGGCTGAGAACCACTATGCGAGATAACCAGACTGACTTTTTCAGAGCTCATTTGTAGAGTTGTATCAGATTATAGTCTTCATCTTTGTCCTGTTAACATGTCAATTTTTACTAGACTTCAGATTACACAATTTGAGAGGAACTTTTATTCTTTGAAGTGATTATTTTGTATTAACATATCCATCTCTTTTGTTTCTTGCTTATAATTTCAAAAGTAAGGTGCTATATATCTCTCTACTAAGTGAAAATCTGATTATCAAATGGTTTTAATTATCTTAATGCAGGAAATAAATGTAAACATATGTTTAAGATTGTTTCCTCATAGATTTGCTCTTCTTTCTGAATTTCTGTCTTTGATTTATTTGTTCCTTTTTTCATATTTTATGTTTGTGTGTATGCATGTTTTGTCATGTTTAGTCAACTGTGTGGTGTGGGTGTGCACATACCTGAATGCATGTGCACATACAGCCTGAGACTTATATCAAGAATAATAATCAATTACTCTTCTACCTCATTGATTGTGGCATGCTTTCACACAGCAAACCCATAACATGCTGATGTGGCTATCCTTGCTAGCCTGCTTGCTCTGGGGATCTCATGTTTCACTCTTTAGAGGTTGGCCAATAAATTAATCCACCAAGCATTTTCCTGGATTTTGGAAGATCTAAACTACAGTCTCTCATGCCAAATAAAATCTGATGTCTAATTAATTAAAATGTATTAGTTCTTCTCCTTTTGCCAGTTTGACTTTACATATTGAACCATCTCATCAGCCTCCTATTTGGGTATTTGAGACAGATTTTATGTATACTACCATGATTTCTAAACTGTTCTAAAATAAAACCTGCATGACACGTTACATTTATATAAATCATGCTTTCTAAAATTTGAAAAAGTTTTATTTTTTTCTAGACGTTAAAAAAGTACCTGTACCCTCTACACACATTTCTCCTACTGTTAGGCTTCAAATGCTAATGAATAGAAAACACCAACAAAGGGAGGGATACTACACATAAGATAAAGGAAGAAAGTAATCTTCTTTAAACAAACTCAAAAAAGATATCAAAGAAGATAACCACACAAACATAAAATTTACGTCAAAAACAGCAGGATGCAACTATCAGCATTCCTTAATATCGCTTAACATCAATGGACTCAATTTCCCAATAAAAAGACATGGGCTAACAGGTTTGGTCAAAACGACAGAATGGCAACCAACAAATTGAGAAAATATCTTTACCAACACTACATCAGAGAGAGGGTTTATATCCAAGATATACAAAGAACTCAAGAAGGTAGACACAAGAAAGCGAAATATCCTCTTTAAAAAATGTGGTACAGAGACTTCTGGATTGGGAACAACCTCGACCACTGCATGCTATATCCAAGCAGTGTAAGAAGCCAGCAATACACCAAGTATCCAGCTAGGAAGAGGCAGCCTGTCTAGCTAAGTCCAGTCCTGCAGAATAGAGGATCCAATCCAGAGGTTTCTGTCATAAGCCTTCCTTCTAGACTCCACCTCTGGATCGAGAACAACTTCAGTAACAGCACACCATCACCAAGCAGTGCAAGAAGCCAGCTATACACCCAGCAGCCAGCTAGGAAGGGGCATCCTGCACTGGTTGGTCCTGGAGAGCAGAGAATCCAGTCTAAAGGCCTCTGGCAAGAGCCTTTGGGTCTCCGACTCTGGATAGGGAACAGCCACAGTCACAGCGTACCATCTCCAATCAGTGCAGCACACCAGCAATACACACAGCAGCTAGTGAGGAGGAGACAGTCAGCACAACCTGCATCCAGAGCTGATCAGGGCCACAGAGGTACATACCGAAATACAACTACAAGAGAGTGGGTCCCAGGTGTCATCTTTGCTTTGTTGACTGTGCAACAGATTGATAGGCAGGCTTCACCATAGTAATGGATCGCTTGGGACACACTGCATCAGGACTCCACCTACACCCAAGAACTCTGCAGCACCACAGCAATTAGCACCAGGAGAAAGCAACTCACCCAAGGTTGCTGAGATAAGCCTACAGGTACAAACACAGGAGGGACATGCTCCAGTCAGTGACAGCAGGTCCAACTAACACCAGAGATAACCAGATGAAAAAAGGCAAACATGGGAACGTTGCTGACAGAAATCAAGGCAATATGGCACCATCCAAACCTAATTCTCCCAGAACAGCAAGTCCTGGATACCCCACCATACCAGGAAAGCAAGAATTGGATTTAAAATCACAGTTCATGATGCTGATGGAGGGCATCATGGAGCGCTTCCAGGAAGACATAATAAGTCCGTTTTAAAAAATACAAGAGAGCACAAGTAAACAGCAAGAAGCCCTTAAAGAACTAATGGAAAACAGACCAAAACAGGTGAAGGAATTAAACAAAGTCATCCAGGATCTAAAGAAAGAGGTAGAAACAATAAAGAAATCATAAATGGAGATAACTTAGGACATAGAATACTTAGGAAATAGTCAGGAGTCATGGATCTAAGCATCAACGACAGAATATAAGAGGTGGAAGAGAGATTCCAGATGCAGAAGATACCATATAAAGCATTGTTAGAATAGTCAAAGACAATGACAAATGCAAAAAGCTCCTGCCCCAAAATATTCAGGAAATACAGAACAAAGTGAGATGACAAAACCTAAGGATTATTGGCATAGAAGATAGAAAAGATCTTCAAAAATGTATAAAAGAGAACTTACCTAATGTAAAAAAGAGATGCCCATGAACATACAAGAAGCCTAAAGACCTCCAAATGGATTTGACCAGAAAAGTAATTCATCCCGTCATATAATAAATAAAACACGAAATGTACTAAACAAAGAAAGACTATTAAAATAAGTAAGGGAAGAAGGTCAAGTAACCTATAAAGGTAGAACTACCACAATTACACCAAATATCTCACCAGAGATTAAGAAAGCCAGAAAAGCCTGGGCAGATGTAATGAAGAGCCTAAGGGAACACAAATGCCAACCAAAACTGCTATATCCATCAAATCTCTCAATTACCATAAATGGAGAAACCAAGGTTTTTCATCACAAAAACAAATTTATACAATTTCTTTCCACAAATCCAGCCCTTCAAAGGATAATGAATGGAAAACACCAACAAAGGGAGGGAAACTACACACAACAAAAAGCAAGAAAGTAATCTCCTTTCACCAAACCCAAAAGAAGATAATCAAACAATCATAAAAATTACATCAATAACAGCAGGAAGCAACAATCACTGTTCCTTAATGTATATTGAAATCACACTCCATTCCCCAATAAAAAGACATAGACTAACAGACTGGATTCATAAACAAGAACCAACATTTTGCTGCATACAGGGAACACATCTCAGTGTCAAAGAAAAACACTAAGAGTAAAAGTGTGGAAAACAGTTCTCCAAGCAAATGGTCGCAGGAAACAAGTCAGAGTAGCCATTCTGATATCAGATAAAATAGAGTATCAAATGAAACTCATCAGAAAAGATACATAAGGCCACTTTATACTCATCAAAGGAAAAATCTACCAGGAAGAACTCTCAATTTTGAACATCTATGCCCCAAATATAAGGGCACATACATTCATAACAGAAACTTACTAAAGCTTAAAGTATTCATTGCACCCCACATAATAATTGTGGAGGACTTAAACACCCCAATCTCTCCAATGGACAGATCAGTGAAACTCAAACTAAACAGAGTCACAGTGAAACTAACAGAAGTTTTGGACCAAAGAAAATTAATAGATATCTATAGAGCATCTCATCTGATATCAAAAGGATATACCTTCTTCTCAGTACTGCATGGTACCTTTTCTAAAATTGACCGTATAATTGGTCACAAAACAGACCTCAACAGATAAAAGACAATTTAACTAATTCCATGCCTCCTCTCAGATCACTATGGAAAAGGGTCTTCTTCAATAGCAACAAAAACAGCAAAAAGCCCACATACACATGCAAGCTTAACAATTCTCTACTCAATGATACCTTGGTCGGGGAAGAAATAAGGAACAAAAATCAGACATTTTAGAACTTAATGAAAATGAAGGCACAACATACCCAAATTTATCAGACACAGTGAAAGCTGTGCTAAGAGGAAAACTCATAGCTCTGAGTGCCTGCAAAAGAAGCTGGAGAGAGCATACACTGCAGTTGAACAGAACTGAAAGCTTTAGAACCAAAAGACGCTATTACACCCAAGAAGAATAGAAGGTAGGAAATCTTGAAACTCAGGACTGAAATCAACCAAGTTGAAACAAACAAACAAACAAACAAATAAACAAAAACACTATACAAAGAATCAATCAAAGAAGGAGCTGTTTCTTTGAGAAAATCAAGAAGATAGATAAAGCTTTAGCCAGACTAGCGATAGGGCACAGAAACAGTACCCAAATTAACAAAATCAGAAGTTAAAAGGGTGATATAACAACAGAAACTGAGAAAATCCAAAAAATTAGCATATCCTACTACAAAAGCCTGTTCTAAACTAAAGTCAAAAATCTGGTGGAAATAGACAATTTCCTATAGAGATACTAACTACCAAAATGGAATCAGGATCAGATAGCCTTTTTAAATGAACCCATAACCCCTATAGGAATAGAAGTGGTCATTGACAGTCTCCCAATCAAAAGAGCACAGGATCAGATGGCTTTAGTTCAGAGTTCTATCAGAAATTCAAAGGAGACCTAATGCCATTATTATTCAAACTATTTCACAAAATAGAAAAAGAAGGAACATTACCCAACACATTCTATGAAGCCACAATTTTGCTGATAGAAAACCACACAAAGATACAACAAAAAAAGAGAACCTTAGTCCAATTTCCCTTATGATTATCAATACAAAAATAATAAAATTTCTGCCACCTGATCCTGAGAACATATCAAAACAATCATTCAACACGATCAAGTAGGCTTCATTTCAGAAATGCAAGGATGGTTCAATATACTGAAATCCATCAATGTAATCCACTACATAAGCAAACTCAAAGAAAAAAGAACATGGTCATTTCATTGGATGCTGAAAAAGCATTTGACAAATTTCAGCATCCATTCATGTTAAAGGTTTTGGAAAGAACAGGAATTCAAGGCTCATACATAAACATAGTTAAAGCAATATACAGCAAACCAGTAGCCAACATCAAACTATATGGAGAGAAAATTGAAGCAATCCCACTAAAATCAGGGAATAGACAAGGGTGCCCCTCTCTCCATATTTATTTAATATAGAACTTAAATTATAGCTAGAGCAATTAGAAAACACAAGGAGGTCAGAGGGATAAAAATTGGAATGGAAGAAGTGAAACAATCATTATTTGCAGATTACAACATAGAATACTGATTATCAATGAAAAATATTCAATAAAATTCCTGCCAACTGAATCCAAGAATATATCAAAACAATCATTCAACATGATCAAGTAGGCTTCATTCCAGGAATGCAAGGATGGTTCAATATACCAAAATCCATCAATGTTATCCACTATATAAGAAAAGTCAAAGAAAAAAAATGGCCATTTCATTAGATGCTGAAAAAGCATTTGACAAAATTCAGCATCCTTTCATGTTAAAGGTTTCGGAAAGAACAGGAATTTGAGGCCTATACATAAACATAGTTAAAGCAATATACAGCAAACCAGTAGCCAATATCAAACTAAATGTAGAGAAAATTGAAGCAATCCCTCTAAAATCAGGGAATAGATTTGGATGCCTCCTCTCTCCGTATTTATTCAATATAGTACTTGAAATTATAGCTAGAGCAATTAGAAAACACAAGGAGGTCAGAGGGATATAAATTGGAAAGGAAGAAGTGAAACTATCACTATTTGCAGATTACAAGATAGAATACTTAAGTGACTCAAAACACTCCACCAGAGAACTCTTACATCTGATAAACAACTTCAGCAAGGTGGCTTGTTATAAAATTAACTCAAGTGAATCAGTAGCCTTCTTATACTCAAAGAATAAACGGGCTGAGAAAGAAATTAGGGAAGTGACACCTTTCCCCAATAGCCCCAAACAATATACCGTACCTTGATGTGACTCTAATCAAACACATGAATGATCTGTATGACAGCAATTGCAAGTCTCTGAAAAAAGAAATCAAAGAAGACCTCAGAAAATGGGAAAGTATTCCTTGTTGTTGGATTGTCAGGATTAATATAGGAAAAATGGCCATCTTTTCCAAAGCAATCTACAGATTCAATGCAATCCCAATCAAAATCCCAACTTTGTTTTTCATAGGGTTAGAAAGAGAAATTCTCAAATTCGTCTGGAATAACAAAAAAACCCAGAAGAGCTAAAAATGTTCTCAACAGTAAATGAAATTCTGGGGAAATCAGTATCACAGACCTCAAGCAGTACTACAGAGCAATTGTATTAAAAAACTGCATGGTATTGGTACAGTGACAGGGAAGTAGGTCAATGGAATAGAATTGGAGATCTGGATATGGAGGCACAGAATTATGGTCACTTGATCTTTGATAAAGGATCTAAAACCATTCAGTTTAATAAAGATAGCCTCTTCAACAAATGGTGCTGTTTCTTCTGTAGTTCAGCATGCAGAAAAGTGCAAATTGATCCCTTCTTATCTCTTTGTACTAAGCTCAACTCCAAGTGGATCAAATACCTCCAGGTGAAACCAAGTACAGTGAAACTAATAGAAAAGAAACTGGGGAAGACCCTTGTGAAAATGGGAAATGGGCACAGGGGAAAAGTTCCTGAACAGAACACCAATAGTTTATGCTCTAAGATCAAGAACTGATAAATGGGATCTCACAAAATTACAGGTTCTGTAAGGCAAAGGACACCAGCAAAAGGACAAATCGACAACCAAAAAAAAAAAAAAAAAAAAAAAAAAAAAAAAAAAAAAAAAAGGGAAAAGAACTTAACCAACACTACATCCATTATATTCAACATATGCAAGAACTCATGAAGGTAGACTCCAGAGAACCAAATGTCCCCATTAAAAATGGGGTAGAAGGCCAGTCAGGAGAGACTCACCTCCATCTTGATTTCAGACTCCAGATATCAGACAGACTGAGGTACACAAACATAATCCGAGGCCAACACCGCAGGGGTCTGAGCCCGATGGGCGTTGGCCTGCACTGGGCTGTTCGCATGGCCATCGGGGTGCCAACCCAGCCAGGAGGTTGTTTTGCCCTGGTCGGCGCACGCGCCGCCATTTTGCCTACAGGACCCACAGTGCTCGGGAGGGCAGAGACAGCTAACAAGCATAGCCTGAGGCTAACAAAACGGGGGTCTAGGCCCCAAAAGGCACAAGACTGACCCCAAGAACTGGGCAGCTTGGTGGGCCATCTGTGTGTCAACCCGCCCAGGAGGTTGTTAGCACAACAGACTCTCCCGGTGCTTTCGGGGAACGCAGACGCGCACGCCGGCCATCCAGGTCACCTGGCCGACCCAATTAACAGTCATAACCCTAGGGGAACTTTGCTCGGACCTTGGCCTCCCAGGCTTTTGCCTGGACTCAGGGTCTGGGCGACCAGGATAACCTTGTGTGCGCCAGCCCGGTTGGGGAATCTGCTGCCCAGCGGAGTGAGCGGAACACAGGGGAGGTCACAGCAGCATACAACTTCGGCGCTCCCTGGGGGTGCACATGGGCTCCATCTGGTCCACAGACACAATCTGGGGCAAGGCCTCAGGCGGAAGCCCTCAGCTCAACTCTCTCCACTTCAGATCAGCCTGGGCAACCGCACCACATCTCCAGGTCCTTCAAGAGGCTAGCGGGGGCTTCCGGGTGGCCAGCTAGGAGAAGTCGGTGTGCTCCGGTAAATCCTGCAGGCCCCAGCGGGAGCCTTCAGGTGCCTGCTTCGGGATCTGAACAGCCTGGACAGCAGCACCCTGTCTACAGGCAGTGCAGGGTGTAAGCTATGCACCAGAGGCCAAGGGGAAGGGGCAGCTTGCACTGGTGAGTCCAGCACTGACAAGACCAAGAAACACCAGTGAGAGCTAGATGGCAAAAGGCAAACGCAGGAAGGTCACTAACAGAAATCAAGGCAATATGGCAACATCTGAACCCAGTTCTCCTCTACCAGCATGTCCTGGATACCCCATCACACCAGTAAAACAAGATTTGGATTTAAAATCACTGGTCATGATGCTGGTACAGGAACACATGAAGGACATACTTAAATTCAGGAGAAAATGGATCAAAAGTTAGAAGCCCTTGCAAGGGAAACACAAAAATCATTGAAAGAAATCCAGGAGAATACAAAAGCCAACAAGGAGGAAATGCAAAAAACACTTAAAGAAATACAGGAGAACTTTGGTCAACAGGCTG
This sequence comes from Apodemus sylvaticus, assembly GCF_947179515.1. Taxonomy (NCBI): domain Eukaryota; kingdom Metazoa; phylum Chordata; class Mammalia; order Rodentia; family Muridae; genus Apodemus; species Apodemus sylvaticus. The sequence goes on from NW_026262995.1 coordinate 133,801, forward strand.
AGGTCATGAAAGAGGAAACACAAAAATCTCTTAAAGAATTACAGGAAAGCACAAACAAGCAAGTGAAGGAGCTAAGCAAAACCATCCAGGATCTAAAATCAGAAGTAGAAACAACTAAGAAACTCAAAAGGAGACAACTTTGGAGATAGAAAGCCTTGGGAAGAAATCAGGGGACAGAGATGCAAATATCAACAACAGAATACAAGAAATAGAAGAAAGAATCTCAGAGGCTGAAGATTCCATAGAAACCATGGACTCAACAGTTAAAGAAAATGCAAAATGCAAAGAGCTTGTAACCCAAAATATCCAGGAAATCCAGGACACAATGAGAAGACCAAACCTAAGGATTATAGGCATAGATGAGAGTGAAGATTTACAACTTAAAGGTACAGCAAATATCTTCAATAAAATTATGGAAGAAAATTTCCCTAACCTAAAGAGAGAGATGCCCATGAATATACAAGAAGCCTACAGAACTCCAAACAGACTGGACCAGAACAGAAATACTTCCCGTCACATAATAATCAAAACACCAAATGTTCTAAACAAAGGAAGCATATTAAAGGCAGTAAGAGAAAAAGGCCAAGTAACATATAAGGAAGACCTATCAGAATAACAGCAGACTTTTCACCTGAGACTATGAAGGCTAGAAGGTCCTGGGCAGATCTCATGCAGACTCTAAGAGAACACAAATGCCAACCAAAACTACTATATCCAGCAAAACTCTCAATCACCATAGATGGAGAAACTAAGATATTTCACGACAAAACCAAGTTTACCCAATATCTATCCACAAACCCAGCCCTAAAAAGTATAATAGGAGGACAACACCAATACAAGGATGGAAACTTCACCCTGGAAAAAGCAAGATAGTAACCTTTCATCAAACCCAAAAGAAGTTAAGCAATCAAATTCAAAAAATAACGTCAAAAATGATAGGAAGTAACAATCACTATTACTTAATATCTCTTAACATCAATGTACTTAATGCCCCAATAAAAAGACACAGACTAACTGACTGGATACGTAAACAGGACCCTACATTTTGCTGCTTGCAGGAATCACACCTCAGGTTCAAAGACAAACACTACCTTAGAGTAAAAGGCTGGAATACAATTTTACAAGCAAATGGTCTCAGGAAACAAGCTGGAGTAGCCATTTTAATATCAGATAAAATTGACTTTCAACCCAAAGTCATCAAAAGAGACTCTGAGGGACACTTCTTGCTGATCAAAGGAAAAATACAACAAGAAGAACTCTCAATCCTGAACATCTATGCTCCAAATGCAAGGGCACCCTCTTTCATAGAAGAAACTTTAGTAAAACTCAAAGCACACATTGCACCTAACACAATAATTGTGGGTGACTTCAACACTGCACTTTCCTCAATGGACTGATCAGGAAAACAGAAACTAAACAAGGACACAATGAAACTAATTGAAGCTTTGGACCAATTAGATTTACCAGATATATATAGAACATTCTATCCTAAAACAAAAGAATATACCTTTTTTTCAGCACCTCATGGTACCTTCTCCAAAATCGACCATATAATTGGTCACAAGACAGACCTCGACAAATATAAGAAGATCGAACTAATCCCATGCCTCCTACCTGATCACTATGGAGTAAAAGTGGTCTTCAATAGCAACAGAAACAATAGAAAACCCACATACATGTGGAAATTGAACAATATTCTACTCAATGATACCTTGGTCAAGGAAGAAATAAAGAAAGAAATTAAAGAGTTTTTAGAACACAATGAAAATGAAAACACAACATACCCAAATCTATGGGACACAACGAAAGCAGTGCTAAGAGGAAAACTCATAGCCCTGAGTGCCTCCAAAGAGAAAATGGATAGAGCATACATTACCAACTTAATGACACACCTGAAAGGCCTAGAACAAAAAGAAGCTATTTCACCCAGGAGGAGTAGAAGGCAGGAAATCATCAAACTCTGGGCCGTAATCAATCAAGTAGAAACAAAGAGAACCATGCAAAAAAATCAACAAAACCAGGAGCTGGTTCTTTGAGAAAATCACCAAGATAGATAAACCCTTAGCCAGACTGACCAAAGGGCACAGAGAAAATATCCAAATTAACAAACTTAGAAATGAAAAGGGAGATATAACAACGGAAACTGAGGAAATCCAAAAAAAAAAAAAAATCATCAGATCCTACTACAAGAGCCTGTACTCAACACAACTGGAGAATCTGGAGGAAATGGACAATTTCCTTGACAGATACAAAATACCAAAATTAAATCAGGACCAACTAGACCATCTAAACAGTCCCATAATGCCTAAAGAAATAGAAGGAGTCATAGAAAGTCTTCCAACAACAAAAAGCACAGGACCAGATGGTTTCAGTGCAGAATTCTATCAGACCTTCAAAGAAGAGTTAACACCAATACTCTTCAAACTATTCCACAAAATAGAAACAGAAGGAACACTACCCAATTCCTTCTACGAAGCCACAATTACGCTGATACCAAAACCACACAAAGATCCAACAAAGAAAGAGAACTTCAGACCAATTTCCCTTATGAACATCGATGCAAAAATACTCAATAAAATTCTTGCCAACCGAATCCAAGAACACAGCAAAACGATCATCAACCATGATCAAGTAGGCTTTATCCCAGGAATGCAGGGTTGGTTCAATATACGGAAATCCATCAATACAAACCACTACATAAAAAAACTCAAAGAAAAAAACCACATGGTCATTTCATTGGATGCTGAAAAACCATTTGACAAAATTGAGCATCCTTTCATGCTTTAAGTCTTGGAGAGAACAGGAATTCAAGGCCCATACCTAAACATAGTAAAAGCAATATACAGCAAACTACAGCCAGCATCAAACTAAATGGAGAGAAACTTGAAGCAATCCCACTGAAATCAGGGACCAGACTAGGCTGCCCCCTTTCTCCTTATCTTTTCAATATTGTACTTGAGGTACTAGCTCGGGCAATTCGACATCATAAGGAGGTCAATGGTATACAAATTGGAAAGGAGGAAGTCAAACTATCATTATTTGCAGACGACATGATTGTCTACCTAAGTGACCCAAAAAACTCCACTAGAGAGCTCCTACAGCTGATAAACAACTTCAGCAAAGTGGCAGGTTATAAAATCAACTCAAGCAAATCAGTGGCCTTCCTATACTCAAAGGATAAGCAGGCTGAGAAAGAAATTAGGGAAATGAACCCTTCACAATAGCCACAAACAGTATAAAGTATCTTGGGGTGACTCTTACCAAACATGTGAAAGATCTGTATGACAAGAACTTCAATACTCTGAAGAAGGAAATGGAAGAAGACCTCAAAAAATGGGAAAACCTCCCATGCTCATGGATCGGTAGAATCAATATAGTTAAAATGGCCATTTTGCCAAAAGCAATATACAGATTCAATGCAATACCCATCAAAATCCCAACTCAATTCTTCACAGAGTTAGAAAGAGCAATTATCAAATTCATCTGGAACAACAAAAAACCCAGGATAGCTAAAACTATTCTCAGCAACAAAAGAAATTCGGGGAATCAGTATCCCTGACCTCAAGCAATACTACAGAGCAATAGTGTTAAAAACTGCATGATATTGGTACAGTGACAGGCAGGAGGATCAATGGAACAGGATTGAAGATCCAGAAATGAACCCACACACCTATGGCCACTTGATCCTCGACAAAGAGGCTGAAAACATCCAATGGAAAAAAAGATAGCCTTTTTAACAAATGGTGCTGGTTCAACTGGAGGTCAGCATGCAAAAGAATGGGAATTGATTCATCCTTGTCTCCTTGTACTAAGCTCAAATCCAAATGGATCAAGGACCTCCACATAAAGCCAGACACTCTGAAGCTAATAGAAAAGAAACCGGGGAAGACCCTTGAGGACATCGGTACAGGGAGAAAGTTTCTGAACAGAACACCAATAGCGTATGCTCTAAGAGCAAGAATTGACAAATGGGACCTCATAAGGTTACAGAGTTTCTGTAAGGCAAAGGACACCATCAAGAGGACAAATCGGCAACCAACAAATTGGGAAAAGAACTTCACCAATCCTACATCAGATAGAGGGCTAATATCCAATATATATAAAGAACTCAAGAAGTTAGACTCCAGAAAACCGAACAACCCTATTAAAAAATGGGGTACAGAGTTAAACAAAGAATTCTCACCTGAAGAACTTCGGATGGCGGAGAAGCATTTTAAAAAAGGCTCAACTTCATTAGTCATTAGGGAAATGCAAATCAAAACAACCCTAAGATTTCATCTTACACCAGTCAGAATGGCTAAGATTAAAAACTCAGGAGACAGCAGGTGTTGGAGAGGGTGTGGAGAAAGAGGAACACTCCTCCACTGCTGGTGGGGTTGCAAATTGGTACAACCACTCTGGAAATCAGTCTGGCGGTTCTTCCGAAAACTGGGCACCTTACTTCCAGAAGATCCTGCTATACCACTCCTGGGCATATACCCAGAGGATTCCCCACCATGTAATAAGGATACATGCTCTACTTTGTTCATAGCAGCCCTATTTATAATTGCCTGATGCTGGAAAGTACCCAGGTATCCCTCAACAGAAGAGTGGATGCAAAAAATGTGGTATATCTACACAATGGAGTACTATTCAGCCATTAGAAACAATGAATTCATGAAATTCTTAGGCAAATGGATGGAGCTAGAGAACATCATACTAAGTGAGGTAACCCAGACTCAAAAGGTGAATCATGGTATGCACTCACTAATAAGTGGTTATTAACCAAGAAAACTGGAATACCCAAAACATAATCCACACATCAAATGAGATACAAGAAGAAAGGAGGAGTGGTCCCTGGTTCTGGAAAGACTCAGTGAAACAGTATTTGGCAAAACCAGAACGGTGAACTAGGAAGGGGTGGGAGGGAGGACAGGGGAAGAGAAGGGGGCTTACGGGACATTCGGGGAGTGTGGGGGGGGGGGGCTAGAAAAGGGAAAATCATTTGAAATGTAAATAAATTATATCGAATAAAAAAAATTTAAAAAAAATGGGGTAGAGATCTAAACAAAGAATTTTCACCTGAGGAATATCAAATGCCTGAGAAGCACCTAAAGAAATGTTCACCATACTTACTTATCAGGGAAATGCAAATCAAGACAACCCTGAGACCTAACACCAAGCAGTATGTCTAAGATCAAAATGACAGGAGAAAACAGGTACTGATGAGTATGTGGAGAAAGAACACTCCTCCACTGCTGTTGCAGTTGCAAACTGGCACTGGCACTCTGGAAGTCATTTGGTGGCTCGACAGAAAACTGAGAATAATATTTCCAGACGAACCTACTAAACCACTTCTGGGCATATACCCAAAGGATTCCCCAGCATGTAATAAGGACACATGCTCCACTATGTTCATAGCAACCCTAGTTATAATAACCAGAAGCTTGAAAGAACCCAGATGTCCCTAAACGGAAGAAGGGATATAGAAAATGTGGTAAATATATATACACACAGGAGTACTATTCAGCCATTAGAAACAACACATTCATGAAATTCTTAGACAAATGGATGAAGCTGGAGAACATCATACTAAGTGTGGTAATCCAGTATCAAAAAAAAGCACTCATTTTTTGCACTCACTGATAAATGGATATTTGCCTAGAAGCTTATTATACCCAAGACACAATTCACATATCAAATGATGCCCCAGAAGAAGAAAGGAATGATTCCTGGTCCTGGAAAAGCACAGTGCAGCAGTGTAGGGGAGTACCAGGACAGGTGCATGGGAAGGGATGGATTGGGGTACAGGGGGAGGTAAGAGGGCTTATAAGACTTTTGAGGAGGGGATATCCAGAAAAGTGAAAATCACTTGAAATATAAATAAAGAATATATCTAATAAAAATGACGTCTGGAATGCCTGTGAAAGGTTCTGGAAATCTGAATGCATCCCTTAGGAATTCTACCACATCCAAAATTTTACTGAATTCAAAAACATAGCTAGTGGCCTTCTGTGAAACCAAATATAGGAAACTTGGTGGAAAACAGGTTTCATTCACAAGAACAGGACCTGAGAACTAATACTACTGAATAATAATAGTTGGACAACTTGTTCTCAATTCCTTTTTCCTTTCTTTTTCTCCATTTTATTAATGTTTCCAATTTCACACTCACCTTGTTGTAAAGTTGACATTACAGTGAAATACTATTTGTGAGATTCTTTTGGGCTGGCTCATGGTTAAGAGTGCACAATACTCTTGGAGAAGATCTGAATTGGGTTTCCAGAGCCCATGGTGTATGGCTCACAGCTGCATATGACTCCAGTTCCAGGGGATACGCCATCTACCTTCTGGGCACCTTTTTAAAGATTTTTAAAATTTTTATTTATTCACTTTACATCCCAATATTATCCACTTCTCCTCCTAGTACACCCTTATACATTTATCCATCAGAGATAAATGTATCCCTTCTCCTCAGAGAAAAGGACAAATCCTCGATACACACACACACACACACACACACACACTAACCACACCACACTAAACAACACACTAAACCCTAACCGTGGCAAGTCAAGTTGCTGCAGGACTAGGCACATCCTCTTCCATTGAGACAGTGCAGCCAAATTAGGAGAATGGGATCCACAGGCAGGCAATGGATTAAAGGACAACTCTCACTCCAATTGTTTGTAGTCCTTCATCAAGACCTACGTATGTGCAGTTCAGGGATATAGGTCAAGCCTGTGCTCCCTGTTTTGTTGGTATTTCAGGCTCTGGAAAACCTTGAGGGTCCAGATATGCTGACCCTGTTGAATCCTGTGGAACAGACCTGTCATCTTTGGGTCCTCCAGCCCTTAAAATTAAATTATGAATCAAATAAAAAAGAAGTTTAGAAGTCTTTAAATCATGAAAAACCTACAGAATGAATTCCCTGCTACTAGATATTTTATAAGAAGAAGAAATTGGGAATTAACACTCCATAAATTTGACCTAACTATTGTTAAATATGTGTATTTCTTCTTTGACACCTTTCTTTTTTATTATATTCATCTGTGAACCAGGTCATGCTTTTTGTGATTTTCATATAATGTTGGAAAAAAATGTTGTTAACTTAGATTAATCAAATAGAAAGAGGAAACTTTTCTGATTTTTCTGCTTGTTTTGTTTCCTTAAAAAAAAAAAAAAAAAAAAAAAAAAAAAAAAAAAAAAAAAGCAGATGTTGACTTTGAAGTTCTGATTCCCCGACCTCCACCTCCTCAATGATTAAGTCCAGAGTGTCTTCAAAATGATGGTTATTAGACATGGATCTACTCTTAACTTTCTTCATTGGCGGCAAGTTGCTTCCCCCTTTCCTGAGCTTCAACAAAATGTGAAATTCAACATAAAAACTTTTCAAGTTTTCCCATCTATAAATAATGAGCTCCCTACCTAATTCTCCTAATTCAGTGTTTCTCAAACTACCAAATGCTTCAATCCTTTAACACCATTCCTCATGTTGTAGTGAATCATCAATCATGTAATTATTTTTGTTGTCTACTTTATAACAGTAATTTTGCTGTGGCTACTTCTATAAATCCTAACGTAAATGTCTTTTCCAGTGGAACTTCGATGGTTATGACCCACAGGCTGAGGACCAACTTACAACTTTTCCCTGCTGTTATGAGTTTCTGCTTAATTTAACTCATTTCCATTTGAGGGTGACCAGGGAAAGTAGAAAAGTTTCAAACCAAACTCTTCTGTGAGTTTGTGTTTGTTTGTAGTCAGACAAATTGATGCAAAATGGTGGACAAAGTGAAGTTGAGATTTCTGATTTATGTTGGTTTTGATTTTTACTGAGCTGTGATCATTTATTAACCAAAGAAACTTTGAGAAGTGTTTTACATAATTTTTAAATAAAATATATATAGTGTACACACAAACATATGGGATATATTAAATCAATACATTTATAAATCCACTCTTTACTTAGTCTTGTTATCCACATGGATATCACATTATCTTTATAATTATCAATTAGAAATTCCTATTAGTAAGCTCATCCCCCAACACACACCCAATTTAACCACCACAGAAATTTCTAGTACTCTAGACATCTTACTAATCAACTTTATTTCCCATTACTCTCTTGAAAAATGTCATGCATTTTCAGGAAAGCAATTTTCCATGAAAATCCAATAAAAATTATTTTGGTGTTTGTGAGTCTGATGCACAAAATAATTTTTACAAGTTACCTAATACGGGCTAGATGGGTGGTATGGAACTTGTCATTTATATCAGTACTTGGGAGTCAGAGGCAAGCAGCTATCTGCAAGGTCAAGGACATCCTGTTCCACAGAGGAAGTCCCACAGTTACACAATAATAGAGATGCTGTATTGATTGATGGAAGGAAGGGAGAAAAGAAAGAAAGGAAGGAACGAAGGAAGGAAGAAAGGAAGGAAGGAAGGAAAGAATGGAAAGAAAGAACGAAAGAAGAAGGAAATAAGAAAAAGAAAGAAAAAGGAGGGTGGGACGGAGGGAGGGATGTATGGAGGGAGGGAGGGAGGAAGGGAAGAAGAAAAGAGAAACTGAGAGCTGGAGTAAAAAATCTTATTGCCCCAGAGGTCAAGAGCTAATTGCATTGCATATTGAGTTAGGCATATAGAGAATATACTGTAGGTTCAATACTTACAAGATGCACAAAATAAGTTATGGCAGTATATTAAAAAGAAATAGATCAGATTGAAAGGGCCATAAGCCAAAACATGGAACAAACAAAACTAAAACCAAATGAGATGCAGTAATACACAGAGAGCATTAAAAAATAGAAAGCCAGGAATTCATACTTATATAGATAATAGGTCAACGATTAAATGAGGTAGTACACATCTTGCATACAAAATAATTCATAGTTGAGCATGGAAGGGATGTTAGAATTAGAAAGTCAGCATTCTATGACTCATGATAAATATAAAAATTATCTTATAAAGACTGGACAAGATGGTTGGGGAGATGCATAAAGATGCAAAACTGTAAGAAACTTCTGATCTCAGATCCCCAGATCCCATATGAACACAATCCTATAGGCCTAGACAGATGGCTTAATAGCTAAGAGTACTTGCTGCTCTGGCAGATAACCTGTTTCAATTTCAAACACCCACAGGCTGCTCACAAACACTGATAATCTCATATCTAGGGGAACCAATGCCTTATTCCAGTCATCTCAGTTACCGAGAATGCATGTGTTATCTTAAAAGTAAAATGGCAGGTTGAGACAAGAATCTCCACATACCAAATAGTCTGGCACACACAACAAATTCTTCTTGCTCAAACAAATTGAAAGGCAAGGGTTAATGCCTCAAGGGAGTCCTCTGACCTCTACATTAATGCTTATGAAGACACATACACACATTTTGCACATACATAACCACTAAGATATGAAGCTTAAATTACTTTTAAATTTAAGACTGCTTGATAATCCTACTTTATCAGAATCAGTGGTAGGCCCCTAAGTAGCAGGTATGAGGAATGAAATTCTGTTTATAGTTGCAGGTGGTAAGAGTGAATAAAGGCAAAATAAAATAAATTTCTATGAATCGCAAGTCAAAGATTAAGTAAAAAAAAAAAAAAATGATAGCATCAAAACATCCATGAAGACTATACCAAATAAAATTCATCTGCCATTTATGGTAAACAATCTTGAAATAATAAGGAAGACCCTCAAATTGACAAAGAATACATACCAAAAAACCTATCCAAATCTAATATTTAAAGTTTATAATACTTTATGAAAGTTTTATGACTTAGGAAATGTCCCTAATTTTTAGTGCTTTCCTTGCTGATATAGAGAGTGTAGTAAGATTAGCAAACGATACATAAGAATTGAAAATGAAAATACTTAGAAAAAATTGTACTTACAAAATTCAGTACCCTCAGATAACATACAAAGTATAAAGTATAAGAATTCACCAAGATTGTTAGGCGTATACTGAATGTTAAAAGGACAGAATAGGTAGGCCGATCTCTGTTAATTCGAGGCCAGTTTGGTACGCAGAGTGAGTTCCGGTACAGCCAGGATCACACAGAGAAACCCTGTCTTTAGAGGATGGCCTTGTCTGGCATCAATAGCCAAAGAAGCCCTTGATCCCATGAAGTCTCGATTCTTCAATGTATGGCAATGACAGGGCAGTGAATTGGGAGTCAATGGTTAGAAGGGGGAGCATACTCACAAAAGCAATGTGAAGATAGATGGGATAGGAATCCTGTGGAGCAGAAACAAAGAATGGGGATAGCATTTGGTATAAAAATATATAAAATATACATTAAAAAAGTCTTAGGTACAGCTCTAAAATCAAGACATCCTTCAAACAAATTAATAATGGTTAATGTTCATTAAACATGAGAATCAATGTATCCTATATCCAGAAATGAAATAAAATTAGTCGATTCAAAAACAAAACAGAAAACCAACCAAACAAACCCACAAAACAAGCAAACAATATTTCAGTAGAGAGAAATGAGATGGGTTAGCAGATAAAGTCACAGTCACCAAGTCAGAGAAACAGATCAATCCTGGATATCCATGAGGTTGCAAAGTAGAATCAATTCTGATAAAGTGTCGTCAAGTCCCACCCTGTACACAAACTTATACATACACATAGAGACATACACTTATACACACAAATAAATGCATATTTAAAAAATCATAGTAAGGTCCTATATATCTACAGTAAGTTAACCAAAATTAAAAAATATATTCGTGAAAGGACAGATGTGAGTAAATTACAACCTTTTGAAAAATGAATCTCTAAGATCATAAACAAATGCTGTGCACTCAAGTACACCCAGGTAAATTAAATACTTGGATACTTTATAAAGTCTTCTCAAAGTTTGATGATAGCAGTCAGGAGTATGAGGACAGAAAGAAATGGAAAATGTAAATTCTTAATGATTATATAGTATAGAAGAAGATAGAAGAACAATTTGACAACAGATGAGAAAGGACTACATTAAACAAACCCAGAGATACTCTCCCATAGGTGCACTAGTAATTTAGAATTACAATAAGTACAGTGTATTTCAGGAATAAAGGAATTAAACTTGTTTTCTTTGACTGTCAATTTGACAGGACAATGAGTCACTTAGAGGGAAATTACATAAATCAGTTGGGCTTGTGGGCATGTTTGTCTGGGTGGGTCTTGATTGACAATTGACGTGGGAGGACATAGTCCACTATAGGTAGGACCATTGCCTGAGAAGGTTGCCCTGGACTTAGATATACTGATTCTTTGTTCTGTTCGTAGAGCCATATTGTGAGTAGATATTTGTTTCTCTCTCCCCAGGATTAGTCACACAGCATTATGTGAAACAATAGATACCCCAAATCTTTATGAAGAGTTTGGGGATGGTTCAGTGGTAAAGTACCTTCATAGCAACCAAAAGGCCATTTTTTGCATTGTGCACACAAATTACGATGTTATTCCAGAAGTTCAGATTACAGAATGATATGTCCAATAAGCTATGCACAAAAGGAAATGCACAGGGAGAGAATGGAGTGTGCACCAATTGTATTTAAAGAGGAACAGAGATTAAGTTATTAAAAACAATAACATCATGGAATTTGCAGGCACATAGATGGAACTAGATAATAACATGCCCAATGAGGTAACCCAGACTCACAAGGACATACATGGTATGTACTTACTTATAAGAGTATATTAGCCAAAATTTACAGAATAAACATTAAACACCCCACATGAAATAAGAAATAAACAAGAAGGAAGGACAAATTGAGGATGCTTCAATCCCACTTTGAAGAAGGAACAAAATAATCCTGGAAGACAGAGAGAGGAAGAATCTAGGTGAAAGAGGTAAGTAAAATGGAGAAATGAAGGGCAGGGTGAAGTATGGGAAGAGACAGGAGAGAAGCACAAAGTTGGAATTTTGATGGGGATAACATTGAATCTTTAGATTGCATTTAGTAAAATGGCCATTTTTTGGTTAAACCTGCCAGTTCACTAGAGTGGGAGCTCTTTCCATATTCTTTGAACTTCTTCTATTTCGTTCTTTAGAGACTTGAAGTTCTTGTCATACAGATTTTTCACATGCTTGGTTAGAGTCAAACCAAGAATTTTTATATTATTTGTGACTGTTGTGAATGGTGTCATTTTCCTAACGTCTTTCTCAGTCTCTTTATCCTTTGAGTATAGGAAGACTACTGATTTGTTTGAATAAATTTTATATCCAGATACTTTGCTGAAGTTCTTTATCAGGTTTAGGAGTTCTCTGGTGGAATTTTAGGGTCAATTATCTATTCTATCATATCATCTGCAAATAGTGCTATCTTGACTTCTTTCTATCAAACTTATACCCCTTTTGACCTCCTTTTGTTGTTTGACTGCTCTAGCAAGAACTTTCAAAATTATATTTAATAAATAGGGAAAGTGTGGTCAGCATTAACTTGACACATATTTTAGTGAGATTGCTTCAAGTTACTTTCCATTTTACTTGATGTTGGCTATTGGTTTGATGTATTGATTTTAATATTGTATATTATTATTTTTAGTTATGGGCCTTGAATTCCTAATCTTTAAAAGGCATTCAGCATAAATGGCTGTTGTGTTTTCTCAAAGACTTTTCACTATTTAATGAAATGATCATGTGTTTTTTCTTTGATTTTGTTTAAGAGGTGGGTTACATTGACAGATTTCCATATATTGAATCTTCTCTGCCTCCCTAGGATGAAGCCTATTTGATCATGGTGAATGATTGTTCTTTCACTCAGCTTATAAGAATTGTGTTGAGTATTTTTATTGATATTCATAAGGGAAATCGGTCTGAAGTTCTCTTTCTTTGGTTTAGCGATCAGTATAATATGGTTATTGAGAGTTTTGCTAGCTATAGTAGCCTGGATTGACATTTGTGTTCTCTTAGTATCTGTCTCACATCTGCCCAAGATCATCTGGCTTTTAGAGTCTCTATTGAAAAGTCTGGTGTAATTCGGATAGGTCTGCCATTGTATGTTACTTGACACACCATCATCCCTAGGCTGTTGGCCACTCAGGAGGGGGCCATTGAGGAAAATGAACAGCCACTGCCAGGGAAGTTTCAAGGAAAAAGATGTAGGTGAAGCGCTTGGTAGGAGGAGCCACAGGAGTTGGGTATGGATCAGAGAGAGGAGATGTCCATGTAAACACAGGCAGCAATCTTGTTCGAGGTGCAAAATTTTTCCAAGCAGCTGAGGAAGTCCAGCATGGCAGCCATGTTCCGCCAGAGCTCTCTGATTCGGTGCAGGACTCGGTGGTGCTGGAAGTAACCAGGTGGCTTCCTGCTTACTTGCACTGGTGACCATAGGCAGGATGAGCAGGGTGGCAGCTGGTGTGCTAGGAGTGCTCTGTCTCCTCTTTTCTACCTAAATTTTTGCTATGACAACTGGCTGCCACAGGGTGACAGTCTCTGGCATATTGGGATAGCACTCTTGCTGCCCCACAAGCATGCACTGGCATGGAAGCTGAATGGCAAAGCAGGGACTGAGAGTGGGTGTCTACCCAACAGGCTGAAAGCTTCAGATCAAGATTCTAGCTTCCTCAGACCGCACTTCCTCCCTCCACACCTCCTACCTTCCCCCCTCCAGTACAAAGAGCTCCAGATTAGGGAACGAAGACCGGGTCCTCTGCCTTCATAACAGATGGCAAACCCTCTATGCTGGACTAACAAATGGCACTGTGGTCACATTCAACATAAAGAACAATAAGCAGCAGGACATCTTTGAATGCCCTGGCCCTCAGGTAGTCAGCTGCCTCGCTACAGCTCAGGAAGGTATCCCAAAAACTGCTGGTTGTAGGATCTTATGACTGCACCATTAGTGTTCGTAATGCACGGAATGGACTGCTGCTCAAAACCCTAGAGGGACACAGCAAGACTTTGTGCTCTGCATGAAGGTGGTGAACGACCTTGTGTTTAGTGGCTCCAGTGACCAGTCAGTGCATGCTCACAACATTTATACTGGTGAGTTTGTGCGAATCTATAAAGGCCACAACCATGCAGTGACTGTGGTGAATATTCTGGGGAAAGTGATGGTTACTGCTTGCCTGGACAAATTTGTTCCTGTCTATGAATTACAGTCCCATGATTGACTGCAAGTTTATGGAGGACACAAAGACATGATTATGTGTATGACCATCCATAAAAGTGTGATTTACACTGGCTGTTATGATGGCAGCATCCAGGCTGTAAGGCTGAATCTGATGCAGAATTACCACTGTTGGTTGCTCTGATTTTTGGCATTGTGGATCTCTTGAAACAACACTTGCTGACCGACCACACCAATCATAACTTCCAGACGCTGAAGTGTCGCTGGAGGAACTGTGATGTTTTTTTCACAGCCAGAAAAGGATCCAAGCAGGATGTTGCAGAATGCCACGCTGAAGATGGCAGCAAAATAGATTCATGACGTTTGCCTCCCATGTTGGGAAGTCATTAGTGAAGTGTTCTCCCAAGGGCCTTTCAGTGTCCTTCTCCAGGCCCCTGTCTGTCCTCCAGCAGAGCTGGGAGGGAGGAAGTGGTTCACAGCCAGACCCACCACTAGCAAAGTGTGAGTAGTCTGAGGATAGGCTACACACAACTCAGGTCCGCTCTAGAGTCGTTTCTAAGGAACCTACTCTTCTGGAACAAATGGCACACAGTGTTTTATATTACTAGCCTATAGGTGTTTATTAAAGAAGAAGATTTTAATTAGTTATCCAGTTGGACCCTAATCATACATATATTTTATTGATTCAGTCTGTGATTTCTGCTTTATGTTCATATGAGAAATTTTTTGGAATCAGTTTTAATTCTTCCTTTTGAAATAAATGGGTATTTAAATTTAAAACATTTTTTTTAAATAATTATGTGCAGTGTCTATTGATGTAGCAGGACAAAGCTGGCTGTGAGTGTGATGGGAAACACAGAAGTGTCTTGAAACGCCTGGCTGCCCTGCTCACTGTATTTTAGAATTCAGACTCTCAGTGTCCATGATGAGAAGTCGCTGAACACAGTACTTTCTAGTAATCCCTCCAGAGTGCTCAGTGTGATGGCCTCTGCGCATCTGCCCTCCCTGGCTGCTTAGATCGAAGGCATATAACATTTATTCCCTTTCTAGCTCTGGCTCTTGGAGCCTCATGAGGCGCTGACAACTTTTGGGTTACTCTGCTGCTAGCCCAGATCTTTCCTACTGTCTTTCTGTGCCTAGAGCAGTGGCACACCAGGCTTCCAGGTGGCTCCCAGCCCACCCACCTGCTCCGAGCTTCCCTCTGGAGCACTGTGTGCACACGACTGCCTGCTTAGTCTTGTGTGCCTGGGCACCTGCACTTGGGTTTCCATGCTTCGCAGGGATTTTCTTGGAAGCAGTGTGATAAGTTCAAGCACAGGTGGAATTGTTCTTGACATTGGGTCACTGTTCCCCAGGTCTAGTGTGCTCTGAAAATGAAGAACCAAGTGTCTTGGCTCCTTAACGGAAGCTCCTGTAGGAGGCAGAACTGTGCTTGCTTCTGAGGTCATTCATGATCAGCCTCCAGTTCCCCTCAGAAGGGGCAGTTCTGTCTGTGCTGACCTTTGTTTGATTATTTTGAAGGAAGGAAAATAACTAACAACCTTACAAAACCCAAGACATTTCTTATACGTTACTTAGAGGTTATTTTTAATGTTGATTTTTTAAAAATAATTCTTTATGTTGACTGCAACAGCTCAAAGCAAAGACAATCTTTTAAAATTACTTTTGTGTGTATTTTCAATTCTAATAAAATACCAGGCACTTTTAATTATTTTGAAAGTTTTTACATAGGTTCAAAATATATTTTGGCACACTCTGCTAGTCTGTAAACAGTGCAAATAAAAAAGCAGCAATATGTCCTGACATAGCTCGAGACATCGCTGTTCGCATTACGCTTGTTGCCATCATGAAGGAAATGGTTTTCCTGGGAGTTAGCAGTTGAAGGTTTGAACTCAAGAACACAGAAGCGTCCAAGGCAACATTTTTATGGGTGAAGTGATTGCTGACAGCAAAGGTTTTGCTGTTTTTTGTTTGTTTGTTTGTTTTTATTTTTGTTTTTTTGGTAGATGATCATGGCACAGCTTGAGGACATGGGCATGTGGCTGAGTTGCTTAGTGTAGGTGCACACTTAAAGGATGACACAGTGTTCTAGGGAAGATAATTTGGTAAGGAGGAAATACATTGTAAAATGGGGTTTGAACAGTAAGTGTGTTTGCTTAAATTCGCATATGCTTACTTAGCAAATTTGTTCCTATTGCTTCTAGGAGAGTTCTAGAATTACTATATAGATTGTACTTGCCATTGTCCTACTTGTGGAGGTTTCACCCAGGTCCTGACATTGAGAGCCTTGGGTTTGAAAGAGTTGGCCTGATAGGAAGGAAAGGAGGAAACTGTGGTGGGTCTCTCTCGGTTCCATATGCAAATGGGTAGGAAACCTTGTGTAAACCAAATCTACCACTGACTTCTGCTTCACCTCCAACTCCTAGGACATGGCCCGGATCGGCCCAGACCAGCTCAGACCAGCCCTGGGGTAGCTCAGTGAAGGCAGAGTGTGGAGAAGGAAAGGCTGATGAGGGAGGTAGATGCCTAGAGCTACCCTGAACATTGGTTTTTCAATGTGGATTAGAAGAATGTCAGGTGACATTTGATTGCAAAGATATTTCTAAACAGCCTTCTTACCTTTTGGTATAAAATCTGTGAATTTCCTAACTTTGTAAGTGAGATATAAAGAAGAAAATAAAGTACTTCTACTAATGGAAAAAAGAAAAAAAAGAAGGGCATCTGGGGCTGCCAGCAGAAAGATTTGATGAGCCTCTTTTAGAGACATACTTGGGAGCGGATACACATCTAGTACATGCACACACACACACACACACACACACACACACACACACATGCACACAATCCCAGGGCACCTACACTCTGTAGGGCAGTATGGACAGAGGAAACATAGCAACTTCCTCCTGCTACTAGGGAGAGGGAAGATGGTGATGGGTGGTGAGGTGTACAGCCAATTAAGGCAGAGAGTGAGGATTGGAAACAATGGGGCTCTGTGCCTGAGTGGATTTTGAGTCTGTCAGAAGGCTTTTAAGACTTGTGAGGGATTGGAGGCAAGAGAAGGGTGGAAGGACTGGATGCTGCTGTGTAGGGATGAAGACCCTAGAACAAGATGCCTACTGCAGACTACTGGGCATGTCTTGGCAGTGGATAGAGCTGGGGGGAGGCGATTGGGGACAGATAGCTTTCTGACAACCTCCCTCTCAGAAGCTACCCCTCCCCCACACACTAGCATACCTTCCTCAGCCCTGTTCAGATTGTCTAAATCTGGACAGAAACCTTGGATGGTAAGGGACACTGGCACCTTTGCTTTTAAAGGCCGCATTGCCAAATTTTTGGACTAGGGACCAAAACTTAAATAAGAAGTGGGACTGATTTATTATCGTGCTTTTTATTCCTTTGTTTTGCAGGAGATTTGCTGTCTTTTGTCTCTTTCTACTCCTGGATTATTTTATGTCATTTCTTTATATAAATCTCACCACTTAAAAGGACTTTTTGTTAGCACAACTTAGTCTGACAAGAGAATCTCAGAGCTTTTCCTTGTAATTTTTATGTTGATCTTGTAGAATGGGCAATAAAAACAACATTAAAGTGAGGCAAGAGGCCTGATCCTAAAAGTGGAGAAAATTGACATTAGTGGGAGTACTGGAAGAGAATTATAGGTAAAATAAGTACCTTTGAGATGAAAAAACACTTTCTAGTAGATGCAACTGTGCAGAGCCAGGTGACTTTAAAGAAATTTCTTTATTGTGGCTGGACCCTTGATGTTTAATCCTGCAGCTTGGTGAAACTAAACTCAGACCATTAATGTTGTTTTAATGGATTTGGCTTATTGTACATTTTGTATGGAATTTGGAACTAGAACCTGTTGAGGTCAGACCAGAATCTCACTTGTCATTTGTGTCAATTAAGAGAGGACTAGCTCTGTGCAAGGCATTTATAACAGGCTGTCATTTTCAGTGGTTATTACCAAGTGATCTAGACAGCTGAGCACAAGGATGGCTTTTCTAAAATTATAAAGAAAACCTTCACTGAGAAGGATTTGCTTGTCACCTAACACAACCTGTGAAGAGAGAGGGAGGACTGACGGTTGAAATCAAGAGGAGACATGGTGCACAGACAACCCCTGCTGGGATTTGTCCAGCATTTGACCTGCTTCACCCCACTCCCAACAGTAAAATGTTAGCTTTCATTCTGAGGTTTTAGGCTTTAAGAAAATCTGTTTTGAGACAGGGTCTCATTCTGTAGCCCAGGCTTGCCTGGAACTTTGGTCTTGTACATGATGGTTGAGCTTATTGGGTGCTAGGATTACAGACATGCCATCTGCAATTTTGCTGCAGCATAAGTACAGTGGCTTCTTCCTACCTCTCCATTCTTGGTAATGCTGGAAAATAATCTATGAACAAAGAAATACATTTTTCTTTTTCTTTTCCCAAAATTTTTCCATTTTTCACTCTCAGTCTCTCCTTTACTCACTGTATCTATCTCTGTCTCTCTCTCAGTCTCTCTTTTACTCTCTCTTTTACTCTCTCTGTCTGTCTGTCTGTCTGTCTGTCTGTCTGTCTCTCTCTCTCTCTCTCTCTCTCTCTCTCTCTCTCTCTCTCTCTCACACACACACACACACACACACACAGCAAAGAGAACACAAACAACACTACAATCAAAGTTATTTAATGATGGCTCCAATACTAGTGTTGTGCATCAAACTTTTCTTCTTGGGAAAGGTGTAATAGGCATGTCTGCTCAACCTAGATAAAGTGTCCATGACAGACAAGATACAGATAAAAGCAAAATTAAACTTGGAGAACCAATGAGTTTTATTGGTGTGCCTGACAACAATATGGGTCAGGGATTACTTATAGAAGAAATAATGGGGAAAAAGTATCTCCAAAACCTACATAAGCATGGATGAAATCTTACAGAAGCTGGGGACACAATGCACAGCCTGGGGAAGCTCAACAATTTGGATAATTACTTCGCAAGTGAATCAGTTACTCTACACCTCTTCGATTCAGCTGAGCTGTGTTCTGTTTCTTCCAGGCACCTGTTCTGTTGTCAAAGTATTCTTTGCAGTTTGGATTTTCTGAAAATCTTTCCTCTTATCTGACTCTCAGCTTTTACTGCTTATGCTGGCAGAGAAGGGTCTGTTGGACGTGCTTCATTTCCTGAAGCTAGTTTTGAGTGGAAGAAGTTTCCCCACTGGATGTAATATTTCAATCCCTAAGGAAATAGTTCAATAAAAATCAACTAGAAGAAACATCTGTGCCAGTAGTTGGTAAGGTTAGTTCAAGTGACTGTCAAAACAATGTAACTACCACCTGTTACCCTTGGTTGTCTCTCAGAGGTTGAGGGAAGCTCTAAAACAGCACACAAGGTGGACCCAGCACTTCAGTGATCTTGAAAGATTTCAGCTGGATCTAATCTGAAAGCCTACTTCCTAAAGTCTAGTTTTTCCTAATGTGCTATGTAAGCTACCAAGGGAGGTAGACAGTAATATTCCTATCCAACAGTGATGCGTTCACGCTAAAACTGTCAGCATAACAAGATATCCCTAGAGGTGTCATAGTGGCACTCATATCTTTGAGCTAGACAAAACAGCTGTACAATTGCATGCAAGTCACACACTGTAGGAGGAAAATCATGCCTGATACCGGAACCCTAGCCAGCTACCTGTAATTACCTAGTAATTTCATAAATACTAGACGGGAACGTCCTATAGCCAGTTTACTATACTATCACAATCCATAACTGCATTCAAAGATCTACAGGCAAATAATGGCTGCTGAGAGAGGCAGACATAGCCTCTCCCAGGGAAGAATACCCTAACTGGTTATCCAGTACAAAGTGGTAAGCTCTGACAACACATACCACAGCCAATATTAAATGTACTCAGAATGTCTAATTTATATTTTATGCATATATATGATTAAAAATTAAGCCATCAATTTGAGAGGGAGTGGAGGGAGAAGACAGGTTGAAAGGAGGATAGGGAAGTGGGAGGTTATGTAATTAAAAAATAATTTTAAAATGGCTAGGTATAATCCCAGCATTTGGAAGACTTTGACAGAAAGATGACTAGTTCAAGACCCTGCTCAGATACTAATCAAATGTGTTTCCAAAAAAGAACTAATTTAAGGCCATACTGTGCTACAAATAAATGTAAACCCCCCCAAAACAAAACAAACAAACAAAAAAAAAAAACAATGACAAACAAAGCCAATCTGCTGTGACAACCAATTCTAGAGTGTATATTAGGGATTACTCTTCATATTCAACATTCCCTGAGTACAATCCCATGCCACCTATAGAATAGAATAACCATTAGTCTCTAGACTAAGCGTCCTATGTTCTGGCTATTACCTCATCCCTCTTTATTTTTAAGTTATGGGGAAATATTCAAAACTCAATATAAATACAAATATATTTTTATATGTCCATCATATATTATGATGAGTGTATTGCTTGAAAAGAAAAGGCTAGAATGAGCAGCGCAATGTGAAGAAGATAAATAAAGACAAGAAGAAAGAAATGTCATTCAAAGGTGTGCACACTAGTAATGAAAATGGCACAGAAGTGCAAAAGGAAAACATGATGCTGCTATAAAGTCTAGTGAAATGATCTGAGTGTCCTAAATGACCTTCCACTTCAGCAATCTACATTTCCATTCCTGTTGTTCTGTTGTATTGTTTTTGAGGGTCTCACTGAATAATTGTGCCAGGAAGGGAGTTCATGATGTAGATCATACTGGTGTCGAATGCAGACATCCTCCTAAACCTCCCTCCTGAATGATGGGATTAAAGGCTCCCTTCCATCTGCTTTTCAATTCATGACACTTAAAAGGTCTTTTCTTCTTTCTTTTATTTTTGAAGTTGTAATATATTGACACTATTACTCCACTTACTTCCTCTCTCTAGGCCCATCATTATGCCCCTCATTCTTTATGACATTGACGGCCTCTTTTTAATTAATGTTGTTATATATATATATTTGTACAGACTCACATGTATGTACGATATACATTTTATTCTTATTAAAAACAGATTGGTCTGCTCTTCCCTGGGGAAGTCTATTACTTCCATTCTCAGAATTCGTTTGTTGTCTGTGGTTCTTTGTGTTGGGTTGAGGCCTTCTTGGCTTTTCCCTGTCCATTTTAGCATGTCTATTTTTCTTGTTGTTATACAGCTCATGTGTAGGCAATCATCTTAATGAGGCTTTATGGATATAGCTTCTGACATTCCTAGGAGTCATGATCTTACAGCAACTCCCCATCCTCCTTTTACACTGTGTCCATTCCCTGTCATTAAAATATCCCTTGAGCATTAGGTGTTGGAATTGTTTATGAGTGTTATCATTTGTATCAGATTCCACAATTCTGGATTTAAATGGGTTGTGGTGTTTGACGTTATCTCTGCCTGTTGTAATACAGGGTTCTTGTTGAGGAGTGAGGACAATACTTATCAGTTGGCATAAAGACAAATGTTTAAAGTATAGTGAAGGAATATGCTTATTTAGGGAAATGCATTTCTAGGTTCTTCTAAAGTGAGATTTTGTGTTAAAGAAATATCATCAATTGTCATTTGTGTTTTGTTTTGTTTTCTGAGAATTAAGAAATGCAGCCCCTCCTTTTTGGTATTTTATTGTGTTTAATTATTTTATTGAAAATAGATTCTTCTCCCGTTCAATATGGTCCTGTCACATTTTCCCCTCTCTCCAATATTTCCAGGACCCTCCCCCCTCTTCTTTATACCATGTTGGCAGAGAGCATCTTATCTTCCTGCCTTTAACCTCAAAAGTGGTGAAATTACAAGTCATGTACCACCGTATCTGTCTCTAAACTGCCTGCCTATTCTATGAGCACATGCTTTATTTCTTCATTGAAACTTGAAAGAAATCCAAGGACCCGAAGACATTGAGAAAATAATTTATGTTTAGCTTCTAAATATAAATGCTGTAAGTATTAAATACTAGAAAACTCATGTGAAATGCGTAAAATATAACTGGTTTGAGCAACTATATTAATATGTGGCTGAGAGAGATAGGGGTGTCCTGGCAGCCATTTGCTGATTTTTTCTTTTAGGGAATACTTTCTGGAAGCCTCAGGGATCTTGAGCATCAGTGTGACTGTGTACTGTGCCCTGATTTCCTATTTAGTTTAGGGAGCCTAAACTATCCCAGACCGTTTGGTGTATCCTACATTTTCATGCCCTTTATTTTTCTAGTTTTGCTCATGGTTGGTTTTCTCTCTCAAGAAATCTTTTAATCCAATATATGTGTCTGAATAGTGAAAAGGAAATAAGGGTATCAGTGTGTCTTGAATTAGTGCCTAAAGAAAGATTCTGTCCCTCTTAGCATATGTTCTTTACAGTTGAGGATAGGATTGTTGAAGGGAAGTTTCCTCAAGCCTGGTACAGACTGCCTTCTACTGACCTCACTGAATGCCACTTAGTGGGAAAATATGATAAGGATTCACCCTATGGAATTGATTAAAATTGTAGATCACTCACTGCAATTAGTGTGTTAGAAAATCATTTCCAGATGTGTATCAAAAATTTTCCCAAAAGGAATTAATCAGCACTAGAAACTGTTTTTATTTTTTAAATGAACTTAGAGCCAGAGTTAGTTAGTTCTTCTCATTTTAGTTTAGTCAATATTTATTTGGAGTTCTCCATGGTAAAATCATAGTCATGTACTTTTAAAATGATATGCACAAAATTCGATGCTGAACCCAGGTTATTTCTTTATTGCATGTTGACTTCTCTACTCTTCAAGAGTCCCAAAATGTTCATATTGATAAATGATCCTAGTCCCTTGAGCTGGGCCTTGTTCTTTATCAATGTGAATTCCTATGGGTATGCTTCTTTCTAGATATTTTTAAGTATGACAGAATGCCTTAGTGGCAGAGTAGGAGCAGAATGTGTTAACCAGAAGAGCTGAGAATAACTGCTCTGAAGTCTGGTTTGAAAAGCTACTTTTGTTCTGGAAAGACTCAGTGAAGCAGTATTCGGCAAAACCAGAACTGGGAAGTGAGAAGGGGTATGTGAGAGGACAGGGGAAGAGAAAGGGGCTTATGGGACTTTCGGGGAGTGGGGGGCTAGAAAAGGGGAAATCATTTGAAGTGTAAATAAAAAATTATATCGAATAAAAAAAAGAAAAGAAAAGAAAAGCTACTTTCTATCTACAGAATATGAGAAAGTTAACTTAAGGATATCTGTTTCTTATTTATACAATGGGAGCAATTGTAATATTATTCTAAATGAGGTCATCCCTTGAAAACACTCCATATAGTCTAATGAGTTGTCTCCTTGTGTAGTCTGGTGTGAAGGATGAAATGGAAATCTGACTCAGAGATAGAGGCTCTCCAGGAAGCTATCACTGTTAAGGTTTTGCAATTCCACCTTTACTATACTTAATTCTAGTACCCACAGGATTCTAATATCCAGTCAATTTTTTGTTGATCCCTGTGAAAGAAGCACTGTGTTGTCATCTGTTTGCAAGCAACAGACAGATATTGTAGTTCATGCAATAGTCAGAAGGAAGTATTTGCTAATAGCACAGACTGGTGCTGTAGCAAAATCCAAGTCCACTCTAATAAGGAGTTTTTGGTAAATATACACTAATTTTCCTGTCTTGCTCATTGTTCATGACATACCTAGTCTCACATTATATCTTAACAGCTTTCCACTGAATATGTATCGTATCAGGAGATTTCAAAGACAGCAGCAGCAAGTGTATTTGTGTGCTAGGATATGTACCCCCAAATTCATGAACTTGGCAAACATCAAAAAAGGAAAAGATAAACATTACGGCTCCATAGATATATCGGCTCCATAGATATATGGATTTTTCTCATTCCTTGTCTTTCTATTTTTACCTATATTCCTGCAGCTCAGGATGGAACCCAGGGCCTCACAACTGCTAGTCAAATGTCCTATCATTGTGGTGTATACATTGTCTATACTAGTTTTGGAGCTTTGAAATGTTTAGGAATTTGTAAATGTGCTACAAAAATTTGTGTAGTGGTTAAGAATTCATCTCCACAGTTAAGCACTCAAGGCTTTGAATCCCTAACACATTTGTTTTCTATTATTTCATGGAACATTATATAGAAGCTTGAAATAATGCACATTTACTAGTTTGCATTTCTCCTAGGCAGTACCATGGGCAGGGATCAGGGGGAGGTACTTCTAAGAGTCCACAAGGTTTTGATGCACTGGATCCTCATCTAGAGGCTCAGAGACATTTTCCATGCTAGTGAGCATAGGAATAATTCAGGTCTTGTGGTTAGATTTAGGAACTGGTCAAATTTGCTGGCTGATAGCTGTCAGCCTCCATCAACTCTCCAAAAACAGCGTCAGTCAGTCCCAACCTGGTGGCTGCAATATTACATCACATTCTATTGATCCAAACTTGGCAGGTGAAGCTTGCTCTTCAAAATGAGCCCTGCACATCATCTAGGGATCATCTAATATTGGCATGTCTTCCTCACATTTATTCAATGTCAATTGTTCGGTAACCTACTCAGGGGAATAATATTTCCTAATAGTCACATTTCCTATTTACATGTAATTTACACAGACAACACAGAACAGTACTAGGGGGCATCATAGACCTCCAGTTTCTCTACCACCTCCACCAGTCACTTTGACAAGTTGCCTTAGCTCTCTTGTTTTCTCAATGTTAAAATATGAGTTGTAGTAGCATTCTCCACTGTATGAGGTTGTTACTAGAATTGCATGTGGTGACACACACATTGCATCTCAGGTTAGTCTTGGTTCAGCTGGCTAATAAAGATTTTGAGCCATCTTCATAATTGGAATTATATTCACTAGAAGAGTAAGGATCTGTGTTCACTTGATGCAGCAAACTTTCAGGCATCCATTGGGCTCTGTCCTCTTTTGTGAAAGAACACAGACAGAACGTTTCCCCATATTAAATACCTGATTAGGATAATAACATATGCCCCTAAGTTGATCCTTCCATTTCACTTATACATAAGTATGCCTAGTTTTAGTATGCTATAGACACTCATTAATGAGTTCTTCCTTGCCATCTAATTAAAAAATTAAAACTAAAAAGTGTTATATAAATAATGTGTATAGTGATATAATCCCCCTGTTTGCTTTTTAAGATGAAATAATCTTAAAGTTTCAAAATACTATTTCCTTGAGAATTATAAAGAATCCCAGTAATATGAATAACATTAAATTGTTGACAAAATATCTCAAATGTTTGACTGTAATAAATAGCCAGTTCCATGACCTGTTTCAATCTTATTTGTAACACTAAACAAAAAAAAAAAAAAAGATGCAGGCTAATGACTAATTAAATTTTTAGTTTCTTCTTCTGTAAAGCACATGAAACTAGAAAGGCTGAAAAGGTATCATTAGTCACCTGTACATATATATATTTTTTTAGATCAGAAATATGTGTTCCATCCATTTGTAATAACTGATTAGGTCTATGACCTTGAGAATTAATACCATTACATGGTAAAAGTAGAAATAGGGGACACTGAGAAGTCTTTTCAATTTGATGTGTACATTTTCTAGAAATACCAACTTATTTTCTCAAGTCATTACTATTTTGGACACACAAGTCATTAAGACTAGTTTCTTCCCACTTCTCTGTGCTTGAGAACACTTTTTGAGGACTAATAGGGATGATGATAGATAATGATACTAAGGATGCATTCAGGGCAATTAGGATGGGGTACAAGAATGAAGAGGGAGGCCTAGATTTTAGATTCTTAATCAGCTAGGGCAAACTGTCAGTTTAGAAAATGAAATCCAGAAACTTTGTAATTTTATGAGATCCCATTTGTCAATTCTTGATCTTAGAACATAAGCTATTGGTTCATGGACTTTCCCTGTACAGATGTCCCTAAGGGTTTTCCAGTTTCTTTTCTATTAGCTTCATAGTGTCTGGTAGG
Source organism: Apodemus sylvaticus (assembly GCF_947179515.1). Classification (NCBI taxonomy): domain Eukaryota; kingdom Metazoa; phylum Chordata; class Mammalia; order Rodentia; family Muridae; genus Apodemus; species Apodemus sylvaticus. The sequence continues at coordinate 159,775 of NW_026262995.1, forward strand.
TCATTGATCCATTTGGAGTTAGCTTAGTACCAGGACATAAGGATGGATCCATTCGCATTCTTCTGCATGCTGACCTCCAGCTGAACCAGCACCATTTGTTGAAAAGTCTATCTTTTTTTCCACTGAATATTTTAAGCTCTTTTGTCGTGGATCAAGTGGCCATAGGTATGTGGGTTCATATCTGGATCTTCAATCCTGTTCCATTGATCGACCTGCCTGTCACTGTAACAATACCAAGTGGTTTTTAACACTATTGCTCTGTAGTATTGCTTGACGTCTGTGATACTGATTCCCCCAGAATTTCTTTTGTTGTTGAGAATAGTTTTAACTATTTGGGATTTTTTGTTATTCCAGAATAATTTGAGAATTGCTCTTTCTAACTCTATAAAGAACTGAGTTGGTGTCGTGTCCACCCTCGCTGGCAAGGAATGACACAATACAGGAAGATCTTCTTCAAACAGTTTACTCAGGACCCTTGTATTTCTTCTTCTCCCCTGTACTACTTCTTCTCCCTCCTGTACTTCTTCTTCTGACCTGTACTACTTCTTCTCCCTCCTGTACTACTTCTTCTCCCTCCTGTACTAATCTTCTCCCTCCTGTACTTCTTCTCCTTCCTCCTGTACTTCTTCTTCTGACCTCGAGAGAATCAGCCCAGCCCTTAAATACTAATAGCCAGCCAATCAGGCTTAGCCATGTGGGCATTGCTGATAGGTTGTATCCACGCGGAAGGTGCAAGACTCAACAGGCTCCACCCAAATAAGGACTTGTTAACAGTTAACGACAGTTAACGGGCAAGCAGCTCCCTACAAGTTGGGATTTTGATGGGTATTGTGTTGAATCAGTATATTGCTTTTGGCAAAATGGCCCAAAATTATGTATGTGTGTAAATATGCAGGGCGGAGGTGTGCACGCCTGTAATCCCAGCACTTGGAAGAGGCAGGCAGATTTTAGAGTTTGAGGCCAGTCTGGTATACAGAGTGAGTTCCAGAAGAGCCAAGGCTACACAGAGAAACCCTGTTTCTGAAAATCAAAACACACAATAAATAAATGAAGAAAGAAGAAAGAAAGAAATAAAGAAAGTAAGAAAGAAAGAAAGAAAGAAAGAAAGAAAGAAAGAAAGAAAGAAAGAAAGAAAGAAAGAAAGAAAGAAGGAAGGAAGGAAGGAAAGAAGGAAAGAAGGAAAGAAAATTAAATCCATATCATTGAAATCATGACCACTTATATTTGACAATTATATGTACTAGTAACATAAGAAAATGGTAAGAGTTGTATAGTTATTAATAATAGAAAACTAACAATACCGAACTGAAATTGAAGAAAGGTCAATAGAGAAAAGTCAAGAAATCTGTTTTCTTCCCAATGGATCACCAGAAAAATTCAATGTCTTTTCAATTCATTTTTTTCTCAGAAATTTGTCCAGATAGGGAAGGAACTGAATGCAAGGGACCAACTCTTTTTTTTTATTTTGAAATTATGATTACAAATCATATGTTGGGTAAGTTTTTATTCAGTTAGTCACTTATCAATCTGTCCATACTAAATTGGTAAGCATGCAACAATCATTTGAGACAGGCAGTGTATTATCAGCTCACACAAGCCACAATAATTTGGAGGTCAGACTGTAATGTATATATAAAGGCACCAACAAGTACAGCTGTGAAAAACACCACCCAATGTTGTCATGCCTCTTTTTTCACAAGCACTCTGTGATCACATTCCTCACAAAATCAATATTGGTGCCTCAAAAACACGATTTTCAAAGGCACACAACCTCTAAAGCTGTCTACTTTGTATACTTTTAGCAACACCTTCAGGCCAGTGCCAAAGGAAGGATATAATAGGCTTATTATTTCTCTTTAGGGTCGACGAAACACGTCCTCTTGGATTGAGTATAATCAGAGAATTTACACTTGAGCTTTGAGAATACCTATCAAGGACCTCTGAAATAGTAAAAGTCCGTATATTGTAGTTATCTTGAAATACTTGTCACAAACATGATGTATAAATATCCATAACTATAGGCTCCAGACACTTAGCTTATATTTCCGTGACCTTAGTCTTGAAAAACCTGCTTCTTTCTATTTTATCATTAGAAATGCAAATGGCATCAATTTGTCCATAATGTCAAGAAACTAGGCAACCTTTTCATTCAGATTACAAAGATTTAATGGTATGTACATAAAAGAGAAAAGGGGGAAAAGAGAAAAAAGTATCAAACATCTGGTAATTTAAATATAGTCTGGGATAATCAGCAGACAATTTGGATCTGGAAATAATATACAGTGTTCAGGGTGAAATGATGTAAGTTGTTGCTGCCTAATAAACAAATTTTCCTGTTGAGCAAGACTCTATTTGGTTACTAAATAAGTAAATTGGTAATCACTGTGGATGGGAGTTTCATGGAATTAATTATATTAAATATACTATATTCTCTCCTGTATGTGCATATCTTTACACATAAGCAAGAAGTGGTAGAATCTCATGAATAAACCCAGGTGACTCTTATATATTCTGCACATGCACAATGTAATCTGGCACCTTCATTGTTTTCCCCAGGAATTCCAAGACCTTCCCACTCTGTACGTGGGAAACTATGATTGTTCACATATACAGAAGAGTGCCAAAGACATACTCTCAACTCTGTTCTCCCTTAGAAAAGGAAATTCCAACATTCATCTAGAATGAAAAGGGACTGACATTTCTATTCTAACAGAAGGAATCTGAGAGATGCTTCCTTTGGGAATTTCCCAATGTCTTTCAGACTAAGATTTTTTTTCAAATATCCCCAATCAACAAAAAGGTTGCTTTTAAGATTTCACAAGTCAGAAATGACCCAAATTATGCCAAGAAACTCCAAGTAACCACACAAGCTTCACATTTTTCAAGGGTGCTGCAAAATTACAATACTTCCTATATGGCCAGAGTATTTAGGACATTCAGCATCGATACGAAAGGCTCCAGGAATATATATATATGTGTGTGTGTGTGTGTGTGTGTGTGTGTGTGTGTGTGTGTGTGTGTGTGTGTAATACTAAGACTTCCCAAACTAGTTCAAGATTCTTGGAGTACTACCCTATCGCAAAAAGGGACTGTGAGAAAGGATACATATACAAAAATAGTTAGAGCCTTATATCTGACATTAAATGTAGATCTTGGATGTGACACATCTACAATAGATGTTCTATGATATATTACATCTGCACACAATATTCTGGATTCCAATCTTATATGAACATGGAGCTATGGTACACAACATGCATACACAGTAGTCTGTATCATACTGTACATTTAAAGAAGGGTGTTGATTAGGTTCTACCTGCACACCTGAATCCAAAGCACTTCGACAAACTTCACAGGAGACTATAGGAAATTCTGTATCTCCTTAAGAGTATGACCAAACTGCCACAACAATATAAAATGCTATAGATTTTCCACCATCCGTCCGAAAGGATATTAGACCTTCCCCATGATCACAAGTATCTCCAGAACAGCCATCAAATATGACAAAGTTTCTGGATTCTACCTTTCATGATAAGGTTCTTTAAATCTGTTCTCCCCATCCACGTGGCTGTTAAAACTGTTGTTTCTATTCAAAATGATATTTCCCCTTCCCCAGCTAAGAAAATGTTCTTAGAAATTCCACAAGTACACACAGAGGTCTACAAATTTAACTACCAGCCCATGGGGCTCGAAGACCTGCCACCTATGTCTTTGTTGCTCTAGCAGAGGCTACATATGCACAGGAATCTTGAGTATCTTCTTATCCTGAAACCATGGTCAAAACTTGCACATGTACAAAAGGCAGAATAAAACCCTCCTCATCTGAGCAAGAGGGCCTAGAATCAACCATATCAGAACAGAATGCATTACAATCATTCCCATCTATCCAAGAGTGTTTTTTTTTTTTTTTTTTTTTTTTTTTTTTGTATATCTATTTTCTAAGGAGAGATAGAAGATATTTTCTCCCTACTTAAGTGAACCTCAGGAACTCAGGAATCAAGTTTTCTTCTTCATCAGAGGAGATTCTTATGGGGTATTGCTGTGATAGGCTTGATCAGGCTTCTGTTTGGAAGAATATGGATATGGAGACTTTGGATTTGGAAAACAGTGGAATACTTTAAATGAAGTTCAGCAGTCTATCCTAATAGGAATAGAAAAGTCTTTGTTACTGAGAGTATCAAAGAGTACTGGGATACATGGAAGTTTTGGACGTGACCAATGTATGGAATGTTTCAATATGTGGCCCAACTGTATTTGTGGGGTTATGGTGTAGAATGTGGTAACTTTTCATCCTTGTCTGAAGAGTCCTTACCTGAGGTCTAATGTAAGGAGATTTATATTCCTTTGACAAAGAAAGTCTCAGAAAAGTTCATCATAGACTTTTCTCTGGTTAAAACTCATGAAGAACATTTATAAAAGTGTAGTAAGCTGAGAAAGTAAAAATATAAAATATATGGTTTGAGTATTAAGGGACACCAGGAAGTGAAATGGTGCTGAATAATGTTTAAGTTTGTTAAATTGAATTAAGTGCAAGATTCCACCCAGCTAAATTTAATCCTAGGAGGCAGACATGTAGATCTCTGAGTTTAAGACCAGCCAATAACAAAGAAAGTTCTAGGTAAAGAAAAGACTAAGAGCAGTCTTTGTAGACATCTTCTTTAATTGCAGTGTTTAAGAGTCAGACACGTAGATCTCTGTGTTCAAAGTAAGCATTCAGAGTAAGTTCCAAAACACCCAAGATTAGGCAGATAAGGTGTTGGAAAACAGAAAACTGGTGATACTGTATAAGAAAAAATGGGGCCATTTCCAGCCCCAGCAGGCAGCATAATTTGACAGCTTTGGCCACATAGCTCTAGATTTAGGATTAAAAATTAAAGGGAGTTTGGGACAAGTGATCCTGATTAGCTGAAGCTAAGAAACTAGTGGTGGTTAAGGAAGGTCCAGCATCATTGTGTCAAAACCTTTTGAGAAGTGTTTCCTGAGAGCATACAGAAAACTAGTTGCATCAAAAGAGCCCAGTATACTGGACATTCCAATACCATAGGATGATCAGCAAGAACACCACAGGCAGTGGGGTGGATCAACCTGAACTTAGGGTGCTACAGAAGGCAGAGCTGGAGAAATGGCACCACCCATTTTGGTGAGCCCAGAAGATAATATGCAGATCCCAGTTATTGAAACAAGAAGCTATAACATGGAAATCACCTTGAATACACCAATATTTTTAAGATTGCAGGGCCATAGAATATCTGCTGAGGAAACCTTCTAAATGGGAGTTTAATCAGCCAGGAATAAAGAAGTGTGTTGCAGTCAACAAAGATGAAAAAGCAGTTGGAGATCTGAAGACTGCTTTGGCATCAGACACAGAAATACAAACTTTGTAATTTGTCAAGTTAGTTTCTTGTGTTGCTTTGGGGATTAGCATTAGTGAAAAGTTGAAACTCAGAAGAGACTGTGTGTTGGTTTCTGCGTCTGTTGGTTTCTGCGTTGACTTCTGTAGTTGCTGCCAGTGCTGGCTCACACGCATGCACCCTGGGCGCCGGGCCGCGGACCGCGGTGGAGCCGGGAACCGCAATGAGGCACGCTAGACCAAATGGTTCCACGTGGACTTTATTTAAGAAGGGAGGGGTAGCCGGCGGGAAAGGGAGTGAGAAGGGAAGGAAAGAGAGAGAGGAAAGGAGCGCTGCTAGGTTATATAGCGGTGGTGACGTAATTACAGGTAAAGGTGGGCTATGAAATTCTGGGTAGATGGCAGCCGTTGCCTGGGCAACGGACCTATACATTGCTTTGCATGGTGTCGTAGACCTCAGGTACCTACACTGTGGACTTTTAACACTGTTGAGACTGCTATAGACTCTGGTAACTTTTGAAGGTGGACTAAATGTATTTTGTATAATACTATGTTTAGATAAGGCTCCAAGAATCGTATGTTTGAGTAAGCCTATGGAGGCCAAGAAGACAAATGTTAAGCTTTGAACATTCTCAGCCCACAGAGTGGCAATATTTGTTGTCCCCCTATTGTTATAGGTGTGGCATTCTGGGTGTGTGCTTTAAGGCACTCGTCCTAGCTGCCTGGAAGTCAATTTTCTGCAAGCAGTTTTCAGATAATTATATAGAAATCTCAGCTCCTCCAGCACAATGCCTTCCTGTATGCTGCCATATTCCCACCTTGATAATTCTAAATTAAACCTCTGAACCTGTAAGCCATCCCCAATTAAATGTTGACCTTATAAGTGTGGCCTTGGTCATGATTTATCTTTACAACAGTAAAATCCTACTAAAACAGATATTATCTATAATTGCCTCTGTAGTACTCAATATCTGTTTCAGGGCCTCAAAGAACTTACCAACCTAGCAGAGGCACTCAAAGGCCTTTCCCATCTTTAGAAGTTTGAAGAAATTCAACAAGTGCATCATGTGATTTGGCACCTGGCCAATTTACACTACATAATCTAGATCACTTTTAAACTGTTAAATGATTTTTTGAGCTGTCAGTATAAAAATAGGGAGTATTGAATCCTTCACCATCTACCAACAGGATTCTGAGAATTTTGGTATCTTCTTCAGAAATTGAGGAATCAACAAAATCAGAACACAGAAAGCTTGCACAATTGTCAAATGTATGAAAAAATGGAGAATTTTCATCGTCTGACACGGGAGCCAAAGGAACTTCCCCTTCTCCACATTTATCTTTTGCTACAGAGGCTTTGTTATTTTCCTCATCTTGCCAAGTATCTCAAGGGTTATGGTTATCTGCCAGAGAAGGTGTGAAAGATTCACCTTCTGCAGAAGTTGTACAGACAGACAACTTCTCCATCTATCCCATAGGTCTTGGAACCTTTGCTAACAACTGGAAGGCAAAATAATAAACAAAATAAACAAAATAAAAAACAAAATAATATCAGTTTTTTTTTGTCATCTATATTAGGGGAGTCCCCATAATGAAGGACTCTTAAAATGCTACCACTGTCATAAGGGACCCTAGAACCTTTGGTAATTTACCAAGGAAAGAGTAAAAATGGCAATCAGACGATAGTCTGGCACAGTCTATACAAATATGGGGCATTGTGGGACATACACTATATAACTCAGTCTCTAGGATCAACTTAATATGCTCATAGGAATCCAGGAATATTAACAAATATACAGGGGGTTGAGAAACATTCTCTACCTACTAGAGAGAATATTAGACTGCTCCTATCTGAAATTATAAATCTATAACCTTGCCATCTGAACAAAGAACTATGAAAATTTACAGTTCTTTTCAGAATACTTCAAGACATTGTGTTTAAATATCTCAAAAACATTTTTAATCTCCTCAAAGACTCTGACGTCTCCTTCATCAACGCGGGGAATATAGAATGATAACTGTTATATTCCCCAGGACCTGTGAAAATCTCCACCAAGTTTTCAGAAACCTCCCCAAATTATTTGTGGGCTCTGCCAACTCTGAGATGTAAGCAGAGGCCTTTAGAACATTCTGGGTCTGTCAAGTGGACTCTGACATTTTTGACATCTACTCCAAAGTCTCTAGAGAATTCAGGATCATTCCTAAATAATCTAGGGCAATTATACTGTATTGTAGACTCACAGGATACTTTGGTATCCGTCCTAGGGACATCAGACCCTTTTCCTTTTCCCTAAAGACCTATAGTGAATTCACTATATGATCAACGATATAAGGGAAACTTATTTAGTAGTATCAAGTGATCTAGCAAATTTGCTATGCACCAAACTTTGCATATCTGTTCAGGGATCTCTGGACATGTCAACATATACTAACCAGTCTCTAATAGTCATAATTTACCCTAAAAAATCTGGTATCAGTGAAATCTCTCCAGTGAAACTGTAAGTATTTTCCTTCTGTTTGACATGCTTTGTGACTGATTCCTTGTATGCCAAGAACTACAGAAACATTTTCCATAGAGCAACTTGGGCTATCCTCACCAATACAAGCAAGTACAGGTCATCCACCATCTCTGCAAAAAAGCTGTGGGACATTGCTGAATTCATAAGCAACTCTGGAACTAAATGCATTATCACAAGATTCTCTATTATGCTTGCCATCTATTCATGTGATTCGATAAGTTACCCTATATGCAGAAGACAATTTTTTTTTTACTGTCCAGATCTGTAAAATGAACTGAAAACCATTTGCCTCATAATCTCAAAGGCTATGGACTATAAAGTGACCAGCAGTAACTGGGGATATCTCCATCTGTCCAAGTGCCTCTACAAATTTCCTTTCCTGCACAAGATACTTTAGGATCTTTGTCATTTGCACAGGGGGTTCTGGGAACTTCCCTATCTGCCTGTGGGTCTCTGAACATATTTCTAAATAAGATATTGTAGAAATTGTGACCTTTTAAAAAGTCTTTGAAACATCCATCTCATTCTCATGAGACTCAAGTTTTTTCAGTCTCAATATATTGTGAAATGTTCAGCATTCTTCTCAAGGACTACTGAACTATTCCCATCTAACCAGGCTAATTGAAGTTCTTTTTATCTTTTCTGTGATATTTAGAACTTTATCCACCTGTATAACATACTCAGGGACATCCTCTATTTACCACACTATGTCAAGAACTGTTGCTATCTTCTCAAGGGCCCAATGACCTTTACACTTGCAAAGTTCTCTTTGCAAGTGCAAAGTTCCTTATCATCCATCTAAAGTATTTTGGAATCTTCAGCAAATTACACAAGAATTTTGGGACAATACAAACAGACAGAGTACATTGGGTTTTTCTCCATGTGTATGGAAAATGACGTATATTTCAATCTACTTCAGCTGTTATATAACCCTTTATATAAACACCTCCAGGTAAATAGCTGGGTCTTTCTGCATAAAAACAACTGACTCTGTCATCTACTCAATCTGATCAAGAGTCTGGGGTACATTGCCTATAAGATAAAGGAACTTTGAGAGTATCCAAGTCTTACAAAAAGGGCCAAAAGATTGTCCCAAACTACTCAGGGTACTGGAAGGGAATTTCATATCTGTAGAAGCCATGCTAGGGCACTCCATCTCTATGTAACAGATGGTAGAACATATGCCATCAAATACAAGATCTTTGATTCAACACAAAGACCCAAGTGCTATCAAAATCTTTGCCTTCTGGTCAAGTGTCTCTAGAAAGTTCCCTGTTTGCACAATGAACTCTTTGATCTTGGTATTCATCCCTAGGTGCCCTGGGACATATCCAATCTGCCTGGGGTCTACAAAACTAAACACATTTGAACAAGGTATAGTACAAACTGTTACATCTATTCAAATATATTTGAAGCATTAAACTTCATTCCAGGAAATTATGTGATTTTCTTCATCTTCATAACATATTGGACTATGTTCACCATCTTTCTTGAGACATACTGAACCATTCCTTTCTAGGCAGGAATCTCAAAGATTATTTAGGTTTACAGCAGAGTATGCAGAATATACCAAATTTTCAGAAGGTGATCCTGGGCATTCTGTTTCTACTCCAGGAATTCTAGGACCTATGCTGTTCTCTCTAGGCCCAAAGAAACTTTTCAGGACTGCAGAGGAAACCATGTAAGTTTAAAGTATTTTGATATCTAACCAAAGGTATTTAGAATTTTTCTATATCCATAAGATTTGGGGACCATACAAACACACTCAGAGTACCTTGAGGAATTTGCCATACGAGAGGCACAATATAGAATCTTCACAATGTACTTCAGGGACTACTGGAGCTTTCCATCATTAACTCCATTCACTCTCCTTCTACTGAAAAAGGGGGAAGCAGCTTTCTCTTCTAACCAAGGGTATATAGCACATTTGCAATCAGCCCAGTGGATTTGGAAACTTTTCATCAGCCCAGACAATGATGCAAACATCAGTATCTGATGAGTGAATTCTAATACATTAAGCACCTTCTCCAACTGTTTCAGAAACATATGAAAATTTTCCTTTTGTCTGAGGGAGGAAGGCATGTCCTGACCACTACAGGATATCTGAATCTTGCTGTATCAACAAAGTGAATCCACTATTTTCTCCATCAGATCTAGAGGATGTGGGACATTGCCTATCAGCAGGCATTATGAAAATGTCTGAATCTGAAGAAATCATTCGAGACTCCAATCCATCTGCTCATGGCCAAGAGGGCATTTTATATCTGCATAAATCATGTTGGGAGAGTCCATGTCTGCACAAAAGACTGAAGGACATTTACCTCCAATCCAAGACCACTTGGGTTTGCTCCAAATACTCAGGTCTTTCCTATCTGATCAGGAGAATCTGGGATTTTCCTTATCAGCAAAGGAGTTTTAGGACCTTGATCATTTTCACAAGGCGCTTTGGGACATTCCAAATCCACCCAAGGAACAATACCATTGTTCACATCTGAATAATGGACTAGAGAAGATTGGAAATAAAGTCAAAGGACATTGAATCATCACATTTATTCCTAGGCATCTATGAAATAGTCTCCATCTCTCCAACATGCTGAACATTGTTTCCCATCTGTCCTAATGGCTACTGGACATTTCCTACCTATCTGGACATGTCAAGAATCCATTTTGTTGATGACCCCCACAGGAAGAAGTTGGCAGCCGCAATCTTGGTCCCCAGGCAGACGAGAAAGGCAACCCCAGGTACTGAGATATCCTGAGTCTAGGAACTCTGGAGTTACAGACCACACATCTGCTGGCCACTGCCTATATCCAGGACCTGGGCAGAGCAGCATTTCTTCTGTGTGCCAGCCAGTCTCGTGTCCTGTGCCCTGCGGAGAAGTCAGCAAATGCCATCTTAGCTCATAGTAGGATGGGATAGGCGACCAGAGGTACTGAGATATCCCGAGTCTAAGACCTCTGGAAATGCAGACCACCGAGCTGCAGGCTCCAGACTGCACTCAGGACCTGACAGAGTAGCAGTTTCTCTGTGTAACAACAAGACACAGGTCCTGTGACCTGCAGGATCTCCGCTGCCATCTTCACTCCCTGACAGAGCAGATTGGCAGCACCAGGTTTGGTCCACAGATACAACACAAGTATTACATTGCTTGGGGCAGGACACAACAGGGCTCCAACACCACCCAACAGGAGGGCAGCACATCAACAGTCTGTGCCACGGGAAATCTAGTCATCCCGTGGTGCAGAAATAGCCTTAGGGGCTCACAGGATGTTCAAGCACCAGTCATTGACAACAGCACAAACTAAAACAAGAGATCACCAGATGGCAAAAGGTATACAAAGGAACCTTACCTACAGAAATCAAGACAATATGGCAGCATCTGAACCTAGTTCCCCAACAACAGCACTCCTGGGATACCCCAACAAACCAGAAAAACAAGATTTGGATTTAAAATCTCTGGTCATGATGCAGTTAGAGGAACACAAGTAGGACATTAATAAACCTGTTAAAGAAATAAAGGAGAAAATAGATCAAAAGAAGTCCCAACAAGGGTAACATAAAAAGCATTTAAATAAATCCAGGAGAATATGAGTCAAAAGATAGAAGCCAATAAGGAGGAAATGCAAAGTTCATTTAAAGAAATATAGGAGAAAGTAGGTCAGCCGGCAGAGGTCATGAAAGAGGAAAGACAAAAATATCTTAAAGAATTATAGGAAAATGCTATAAGTAAGTGAAGGAACTGAGCAAAACTATCAAGAATCTAATAACAGACGTAGAAACAACTAAGAAATTTCAAAGGGAGAAAACTTTGGCGATAGAAAACCTTGGGAAGAAATCAGGTGACATAGATGCAAATAACAAGAGAATACAAGAGATAAAAGAAAAATCTCAGATGCTGAAGATACCATAGAAACCTCGGATTCAACAAAAATAATGCAAAATGTAAAAACTGTACAATCAAAAACATCAAGGAAACCCAGGACACATTGAGAAGGCAAACCTAAGGATTATAAGCATAGATGAGAGCAAAGATTTACAACTTAAAGGGCCAGCAAATATCTTCAATAAAATTAAGGAAGAAAATTTCCCTAATCTAAAGAGAGAGATGCCCATGAATATACAAGAAGCCTACAGAACTCCAAACAGACTGGACCAGAGCAGGAATACTTCCTGTCACTTAATAACCTAAACCCCAAATGTATTAAACAAAGAAAGAATTTTAAAAGCAGTAAGAGAGGGAGTCCAAGAAACATATAAAGGAAGACCTATCAGAATCATACCAAACCTCTCACCAGAGACTATTAAACCTAGAAGATCCTCGGCAGATCTCATGCAGACTCTAAAAGAACACAAATGCAACCAAAATTACTATACCCAGCAAAACTCTCAATCACCACAGATGGAGAAACCAAGATATTCCATGACAAAACCAAGTTTACCCAATATCTTACCACAAACCCAGACCTACAAAGGATAATTGGCTGAAAACACCAATGCAAGGAGGGAAACTTCACCCTGGAAAAAGCAAGATAGTAACCTTTTTTCATCAATCCCCCAAAGAAGATAACCAATCAAATATAAAAGATAACATCAAAGATGACAGGAAGTAATAATCACTATTCCTTAATGTAGTAGCTATTTCTGGTTGTCAACTTGACTATATCCAGAATGAACTAGAGTCTAGAAATGGAAGGCTCACCTATGATCTTAATTTGGAGGCTCAGAGATATAAGTTTCTGACCTGTATCTTGGTATGGAGATCTTGAAGCATAGTGGCTAAGACAAGGAAATCTCCAAGTTCAAGATCACTGAGGATTAAAGGCATCGATGCACACACTTTTATTTTATTTTATTTTAGTTTATTTTTTGCACACACCTTTAATCTAAGCCACACCTTCTGCTGGAGACCCACATGCCAATTATCTGGGCCACACCCTCTGTTGGAGACCTACAGCCTTTAATCTGGGATACACCCTCTGCTGGAGATATATAAAGACAATGGAAGAAGGAAGACTCTCACTCTTCTTTGCCTGCTTGCCTCATGGGACTGAGAAACTTCTAGATCCTTGGACTTCCATCCACAGCTGCTGCTGACCATTGTTGGGGAGTTGGGCTATAGAGTGTAAGTCATTGACAAATTCCCTAACTATATAGAGACTATCCATACATTCTGTGACTCTAGAGGACCCAACCTAATACAGAAGTTGGTATGAGGAGTGATTCTAGAGGAGCAGAAGCATAAGGATGAATGTTGAATGTTTCAATATTTTGGAGTTAGTTGGTTGATCCAATAGCAATTTCAACTACTGAAACTTCTCCAGAGTCTCTCCCTCTTGGGAGCTCGGAGAATATTGAAGACCCGTGGATTAAACTATATCTCAAGCTTAAAGAAGCTAATGCCTTTTATTATCTTGATGAATTAGATGATTCAGTGGTATACAATACTTTTTCCAAGTTGGGGAAAAATGAGAAAATGATTTTGCTGGCTGGTTGCTCTTAGCATCTCTCGGGAAAAAACAATGAAGGAAAGGAAGGAGTTTTCTGATAAAATCGAAGAACTCTAGACTCAAGTAATCAATCTAAAAGTTGCTAAGTGTGCCCTGGAAGAGAATCTACTCTCTAGCAGCCATAGAGCTCAAGTAGCAGAAAATCAAACTAACGCCCTCATTATACGGTTCGCTGAATTACAGCGAAAATTTAAGTCTCAACCTCAGAAGGTGTCACTAGTTAAAGTAAGGGCATTAATTGGCAAAGAATACGATCCTATAACTTGGGATGGGGCTGTGTGGGAAGACCCTATTGAAATTGAGAGTTTTGAGTCTTCAGATTTTCAAGGATTTGCTCCACCTGAAGAAGTAGTACCCTCAGCCCCACCCCTTGTAATAATGCCTTCTCCACGTGTGGAAATTAATCCCTCAGAACCTGATAAACCAGCAGTGAATTTTGCTGACAATACTGATGTTTCTTAAGGCCCATCAATAGTTTCTTCTAGACCTATAACCAGTCTCAATGGAAAGCAGGCCCCTAGAGGGGAAGTAGAAAGTGTAGTCCATGAGGAAATACACTATAGCAATAAGGAGCTTAATGAGTTTGCTAATTCATTCAAGCAGAAGTCTGGAGAATATGGTTGGGAATGGATTTTAAGGGTGTGGGATAATGGTGGAAGGAACATAAAACTAGAGCAGGCTGAGTTTATTGGCATAGGCCCTCTGAGTTGAGATTCTTGGTTTAATATGGTAGCTTGCACAGTTACAAAAGGTATCAAAAGTTTGTCTGAGTGGTTGACGGAAGTATTTATCAGAAGATGGCCTAATGAAAAGGAATTGGAGATGCCTGATACCCTTGGCTTAGTGTTGATGAAGGGATTTTAAGGCTTAGCGAAATTACAATGATAGAGTGCATACGTTGTGTAAATCCTAATCCTCCACTGTGGGAGGGTCCAGAAGATATGCCCTTCACCAGTCCTATAAGACGCAAACTTGTGAGAGGGGCAGCAGTACATTTAAAGAGTTTTGTTCTTGCCCTTTTCCTTGTACCAGACCTTAGGTTTGGAGATGCTGCTGTTCAATTAGATGAATTAAATTCAATGGGTTTAATTGGGCCCCGAGTTAACAAGGGTCAGGTAGCAGCACTGAATCGCCAGAGACAAGGTGATGGTAGTTATTATAATGGACTACGTAGACAAAACAATGTTTATAATGACATACCCTGTAATGGGCAGAGAGGTGGAACTTATAATGGTATGACTCGTTTGTACCTTTGGTGCTGGTTAAATAATCATGGTGTTTCCAAGGAAATACATAGGAAACCTACTGCATATCTGTTTGATCTGTACAAGCATAAAAGTCCTCAAACAAATGATAGAAAGGCGGCATTGGATTGTGACAAAAGGCAATCTTGGCCAGTGAACCAATATCCAGACTTGAGCCAGTTTACAGATCCAGAACGGCTTGAATGAAGGGATGGCCGGGTTCTTCTGAGGAAGGATCTTGATAATTCACCTAAAAGTTTTGCTGTTAGTCTTTCTCCAATTCTTCCCCAGAGGGGGTAACTGTACCCTGGGGAAAAGGAAATAATCAGACTTTCCGGGGGCAATTGGATACTGGTTCTGAATTGACACTGATTCCAGGAGATCCCAAGAAACATTGTGGTCCTCCAGTTAGAATAGGGGCTTATGGAGAACAGGTGATTAAAGGAGTTTTGACTGATGTGCGACTCACAACAGGTCCAGTGGGTCCCCGAATATATCCTGTAGTCATTTCCCAAGTTATAGAATGTATACTTAGGATAGATCTACTCAGAAATTGGCAGAATTCTCATATTGGTTCTCTAACCTGTGGAGTGAGGGCCATTATGGTTGGAAAGGCAAAATGGAAGCCTTCAGAGTTGCCTCTGCAAAGAAAATAGTGAATCAAAAACAATATCATATTTCTGGAGGAATTGCAGAAATTACTGCCACAATCAAGGACTTGTAAGATGCAGGGGTGGTGGTTCCAACCACATCTCCCTTTAACTCTCCCATCTGGCCAGTGCAGAAGACAGATGGATCATGGAGGATGACAGTTGACTATCAAAAATTAAATCAGGTAGTAACTCCAATTGCAACTGCTGTACCATATGTAGTTTCATTACTTGAACAAATTAACACATCTCCTGGAAACTGGCATGCAGCTATTACCTGGCAAATGCCTTCTTCTCAGTACCTGTACATAAGGACCACCAGAAGCAATTTGCTTTCAGTTGGCAAGGCCGGCAGTATACCTTTACAGTTTTGCCTCAAGGATATATTAACTCTCCTGCCCTGTGTCATAACTTAGTTAGAAGGGACCTTGATCGCTTGTCTCTTCCACAAAATATCACATTGGTGCACTATATTGCTGATATTATGCTGATTGGACCAAGTGAGCAGGAAATAGCAACCACTTTGGATTCATTGGTAACACATATGCATATCAGAGGATGGGAAATAAATCTGACAAAGATTCAAGGTCCATCTATTTCAGTAAAATTCTTAAGAGTACAGTGGTGTGGGGCATGCAAAGATATTCCTTCTAAGGTGAAAGATAAGTTATTGCACATGGCCCTTCCCATGACCAAGAAAGAAGCACATCGTTTAGTGAGTCTATTTCAATTCTGGAGACAGCACATTCGTCACTTAGATGTGTTACTCAGGCCTATTTACCGAGTAACTCAGAAAGCTGCTAGCTTTGTGTGGGGCCCAGAACTGGACCTCTTCAGCAGGTCCAGGCTGCTGTGCAGGCTACACTACCACTTGAACCATATGATCCAGCAGACCCAATGTTACTTAAGGTGTCAGTGGCAGATAGAGATGCTGTTTGGAGCCTCTGGCAGGCCCCTGTAGGTGAATCACAGAAGAGACCTTTGGGATTTTGAAGCAAAGCTCTACCATCATCTGCAGACAACTACTCTCTGTTTTTCCTTTGATAAACAGCTCTTGCCCTGCTATTGGGCCTTAGTGGAAACTGAACCTTTGACGATAGGACACCAAGTTACTATGCGACCTGAACTGCCCATCATGAGCTGGATGTTATCAGACCCTCCAAATCATAAAGTAGGGCGTACACAACAGCAGTCTATTATCAAATGGAAGTGGTATATACGTGATTGGGCCAGAACAGGCCCTGAAGGTACAAACAAGTTACATGAAGAAGTTGCTCAGATGCCTATGGTTTCTACTCCTGTTACAATGCCATCTGCTACCAAGCATGTGCCTATAGCCTCATGGGGTGTTCCCTATGTCCAGTTGACTGAAGAAGAGAAGACTAGGAACTGGTTTACTGATGGCTCTGCATGTTATGCAGGCACCACCCAGAAGTGGATAGCTGCACCATTACAACCCATTTCTGGGACAATCTTGAAAGATACAGGTGAAGGAAAATCTTCACAGTGGGCAGAACTTCGGGCAGTACATATGGTATCACAGTTTCTTTGGAAGAAAAAATGGCCAGATGTAGGGGAAGAAAAAATGGCCAGATGTACGATTGTTCACTGAATCATGGGCTGTAGCCAATGGATTGGCTGGATGGTCAGGAATGTGGAAGGATCACAATAGGAAAATTGGTGAGAAAGTCATCTGGGGAAGATGTATGTGGATAGATCTCTCCAAATTGGCAAAGGATATGAAGATATTTGTGTCCCATGTAAATGTTCACCAAAAGTGACTTCAGCTGAGGAGGAGTTCAATAATCAAGTGGATAAGATGACCCGTTCTGTGGACAGTCAGCCTCTTTCCCCAGCCATCCCAGTTATTGCCCAGTGAGCACATGAACAAAGTGGCCAAGGTGGCCGAGTCGGAGGTTATGATTGGGCTCAGCAACACGGACATCCACTCACCATGGCTGACCTGGCTACAGCTGCTGCTGAATGCCAGATCTCCCAACAGCAGAAACCATCACTGAGCCCCAGATACGGCACCATTCCTCGAGGTGACCAGCCAGCAACCTGGTGGCAAGTTGACTATATTGGACCACTTCTCCCGTGGAAAGGACAACGTTTTGTTCTTACTGGAGTAGATAATTATTCTGGTTTTGGATTTGCCTTTCCTACACATAATGCTTCTGCCAAAACCACCATCTGTGGACTCACAGAATGCCTTATCTATCGTCATGATATTCCACACAGTATTGTTTCTGACCAAGAAACTCATTTCACATCCATTGCGACAGTGGGCCCACCATTATGGAATTCATTATGGAATTCTTACCATGTGCCCCATCATCCTGAAGCAGCTGGTCTGATAGAAAGATGGAATGGCCTTTTGAAGACATAGTCACGGCGCCAATTAGGTGGCAACAGCATGGAGGGCTGGGGCAGAGTTCTTCAGAAGGCAGTATATGCTTTGAATCAGCGGTCAATATATGGTACAGTTTCTCCCATAGCTAGGATCCATGGGTACAGGAATCAAGGGGTGGAAAAGGGAATAGTTCCACTCCCTATCTCTTCTAGTGACCCTCTAGGAAAAATTTTGCTTCCTGTCCCCACAACTTTAGGTTCTGCTGGCCTAGAAGTTTTGGTTCCAGAGGGGGGAGTGCTCCTACCAGCAGCCACAACAAACATTCTATTGAACGGGAAGCTCAGACTTCCCGCTGGCCATTTTGGGCTTCTAATGACCTTAAACCAACAGGCTAATAAAGGAATAACAGTGTTAGGAGGGGTGATAGATCTAGATTACCATGGGGAAATTGGATGGCCTCTCCAAAATGGAGGTAAGCAGGATTATGTCAGAAGTGCAGGAGATTCACTAGGGCGTCTCTTAGTACTACCATGACCTGTGATTAAAATCAATGGGAAACTACAACAGCCTAATCCAAGCAGGATGACAAGGGACACAGACCCATCAAGAATGAAGGTATGGGTCAATCCTCCAGGAAAAGAGCCAAGACCTGCTGAGTAGCTTGCTGAAGGTGAAGGAAATACAGAATGAGTAGTAGGGGAAGGTAGTTTTAAATACCAGCAAAGGCCTAGTAACCAGTTGCCGAAACGAGGATTATAAGTAATATGAATGCTTCTGTCTTATTTTGTTAAAGATACATTTGTCTTTCTTCCAATCCCTTTAAAATCAATTTGTATTGAAACACTAAAAGAATGTTCCCAAGGGACATTCCCCCAAATGCATTTGTGATTGTATGAGGAATAGTTATATCATGTTAGGCGTATTCACAATCTTGTTATTGTTTCATGTGGACATGAGATATTATTTGTGTCAAGTTGACAAGGCGTGGATTGTAGTGGCTATTCCTGGTTGACAACTTGGACTCTATCTGGAATAACCTACAGTCTAGAATTGGAAGGCTCACCTATGATCCTAATTTGGAGGCTCAGAGATTCTCACCTGGATCTTGGTATAGAGATCTTGAAGCATAGTGGCTAAGACAAGGAGATCTCTGAATTAAAGACCATTTGGTGCTAAAGGCATGGGTGCGCACAACTTTAATCTGGGACACACCCTCTGCTAGAGACCCACACGCCAATAATCTGGGCCACATCCTCTGTTGGAGACCTACAGCCTTTAATTTGGGATACACCCTCTGCTGGAGATATATAAGGACATTGGAAGAAGGAAGACTCTCTCTTTCACTCTTCCTTGCCTGCTTGCCTCATGGGATTGAGAAACTGCTAGATCCTTGGACTTTGACCCACAGCAGCTGCTGACCATTGTTGGGGAGTTGGACAATAGACTGTAAGTCATTCCCTAACTATATAGAGACTGCCCATACGTTCTGTGACTCTAGAGGACCCAAATTAATACACTTAATATCTCTTGACATCAATGGACTCAATTCCCCAATAAAAAGACATAGACTAACCGACTAGATAGGTAAACAGGATCCTACACATAAATACAGGAAATGCACCTCAGTTTCAAAGACAAACTCTACCTTAGAGTAAAAGACTTGAATACAATTTCACAAGCAAATGGTCTCAGGAAACAAGCTGGAGTAGCCACTCTAATATCAGATATAATGGACTTTCAACCTAAAGTCATCAAAAGAGATACTGAGGGACACTTCTTGCTGGTCAAAGGAAAACTTGTAATTCAAAAGGAGACCAAGAAGAACATTCAAACCTGAACATCTATTCTCCAAATGCAAGGGCAACTCCATGCATAAAAGAAACTTTACTAAAGCTCAAAGCACACATTGCACCTAACACAATAATTGTGAGGGACTTCAACACTCCACTCTCCTCAATGGACTGATCAGAAAAACTGAAACTAAACAGGGACACAGTAAAAGTAATTGAAGCTTTGGGACAATTAGGCTTAACAAACATATATATATATATATGTGTATGCGTATATACATGTATATGCATATGTAAATATATGTATATACATATATATGCATTCATAAATACATATATACTTATATGCGTATATATATTTGTATATACATATATACAAATATACATATATACATACATATATACATACGTACATACATATATACATATATATACATAGAGTATACCTTGTGTTCAGGACCTCATGGTACCTTCTCCAAATCCATCAAATAATTGGTGACAAGACAGACATTGACAAATATAAGAAGTTCAAACTGATTCCATGCCTCATATCAGATCTCTATGGAGCAAAAGTGGTCTTCAATAGCAAGAAAAAGCAACAGAAACCCCACATACACATGGGAATTGAATAATAATCTACTCAATGATACCTTGGTCAAGAAAGAAATAATGATAGAAATCAAAGACTTTTTAGAATTTAATGAAAATGAAGACACAACATACCCAAATCTATGGGATACAATGTAAGCAGTGCTAAGAGAAATACTCATAGACCTGAGTGCCTCCAAAAAGAAAATGGAAAGAGCATACACTAGCAGCTTAATGACACAAGTGAAAGATCTTTAGCGAAAGGAAGCTAATTCACCCAGGAGAAGTAGAAAACAAGAAATTATCAAACTCAGGGCTGAAATCAGTCAAGTCGATACAAAGAGAACCATACAAAGAGTCAACGAATTCAGGAGCTGGTTCTTTGAGAAAATTAACAAGATAGATAAACCCTTAGCCAGACTGACCAAAGGGCACAGAGTCAGTATACAGATTAACAAAATTAGAATTGAGCAGGGAGGTAAAAAAGAGAAAGTGAGGAAATTCAAAAACTATTCAGATCCTACTACAAAAGCCTATACTCAAAACTACTGGAGAATCTGGAGGAAATGGACAATTTCCTAGACAGATATCAAACACCAAAATAAATCAGGATCAAATAGATTATCTAAACAGTCCCATAACTCCTAAAGAACTAAAAGTGTTAATAGAAAGTCTCCCCAAAAAAGCACAGATTCAGATGGCTTCAGTGCAGAATTCTATCAGATCTTCAAAGAAGACATAACACCAACAATCTTCAAACTGTTCCACAAAATAGAAAGAGAAGGAGCACTACCCAACTCATTCTTCAAAGCCGCAATTTCATTGATACCAAAACTACAAAAAGATCCAACAAAGAGAACTTCAGGCCAATTTCCCTTATGAATATTGAAACAAAAATACTCAACAAAATTCTTGCCAACCGAATCCAAGAACACGTCAAAACCATCATCTACCATGATCAACGAGGATTCATCCCAGAGATGCAGGGATGGCTCAATTTAATGAAATCCAACAATGCAATCCACTATATAAGCAAACTCAAAGAAAAAAAAAACATGAACTTTTCATTAGATGCTGAAAAAGCATTTGACAAAATTCAACATCCTTTCATGCTAAAAGTCTTGGAAATAACAGGAATTCAAGTTTCATACCTAAACATAGATAAAGCAAAATACAGCAAGCCAGTAGCCAACATCAAACTAAATGGGGAGAAACTTGAAGCAATCCCACTAAAATCAGGGTCTAGACAAGGCTGACGTCTCTCTCCATATCTTTTAAAAAATAGTACATGAAATTCTAGCTAGAGCTATTAGACAACATAAGGAGGTCAAAGGGACACAAATTGGAAAGGAAGAAGTCAAATTATCACCCTTTGCAGATGATATGATAGTATTTTTATGTTACACAAAAAACTCCACAAGAGAACTCCTACAGCTGATAATTTCAGCAAAGTATCTGGTTATAAAAGCAACTCAAGAAAATCAGTTGCCTTTCTATACTCAAAGGATAAGCTGGCTGAAAAAGAAATTAGGAAAATGACACCATTCTCAATAGCCACAAACGTTATAAATATCTTGATGTGACTCTAACCAAACAAATAAAAGATCTGTATGAAAAGAACTTCAGGTCTCTGAAGAACGAAATCAAAGACGACCTTAGAAAATGGAAAAATTCTTCCATGCTCAGGGATTGGAAGGATTAATATAGTTAAAATGGCCATCTTGCAAATAGAAATATACAGATTCAAGGCAATCCCCATCAAAATCCTGACTCCGCCTTCATAGAGTTAGAAAAAGCAATTCTCAAATTCATCTGTAATAACCAAAAATAAAAAAAAAAAAACAAATTAAAACAAAAACAAGAAAACAAAACAAAACAAACAAACAAACAAAAAACTATGATAGCTAAAACTATCCTCAACAATAAAAGAAATTCTGGGGGAATCAGAATCCCGGACCTCAAGCAATACTACAGAGCAAAAGTGTTAAAATCTTCATAATATTGGTACAGTGACAGGCAAGTGGACGAATGTAATAGAAGACCCAGAAATGAATCCACACACCTATGGTCACTTGATCTTTGACAAAGGAGCAGAAAACATTCAATGGAAAAGAGATAGCCTTTTCAACAATGGTGCTGGTTCATTTGGACGTCAGCATGCAGAAGAATATGTATTGCTCCATTCTTTTCTCCTTGTACTAAGCTCAACTCCAAGTGGATCAAGGACTTCCATGTAAAACCAGACACACTGAAACTAATAGAAAAGAAACTGGGAAAAACCATTGAGGACATGGTCACAGGGGAAAAGTTCCTGAACAGAACACCAATAGCTTATGCTCTAAGATCAAGAATTGACAAATGGGACCTGATAAGTTTACAAAGATTCCATAAGGCAAAAGACACAGTCAAAAGGACAAAATGGCAACCAACAAATTTGGAAAAAATCTTCACCAAACCTACATCCAATAGAAGGCTAATATCCAATATATAGAAAGATCTCAAGAAGTTAGACCCCAGGGAGGCAAATAACTCCAATAAAGAATGGAGTATAGATCTAAACAAAGAATTTTCACCTGAAGAAATTTGGATGGTCGAGAAGCATCTTAAGAAATGCTCAACATCATTCAACATCAGGGATATGCAAATCAAAACAATCCTGAGATTTCCCCTCAAATCAGTCAGAATGTCTAACGGTAAAACCTAAGGAGACAGCAGGTGTTGACGAGCATGTGGAGAAAGAGGAACACTGCTCCACTGCTGCTCAGATTGCAAGATAGTACAATCAATATGGAAATCAGTCTGGCGTTTCCTCTGAAAACTGAACATGACACATCCGGAGATCCCTGTTATACCTCTCCTGGTTATATAACCAGAGTATTTCCGGGCATGCAGTAAGAACACATGTTCCACTATGTTCATAGCAGCCTTATTTATAATAGCCAGTAGTTGCAAAGAACCCAGATGTCCTTCAATGGAGTAAATGATACAGAAAATGTTTTATATTTACACAATGGAATACTACTCTACAATTGAAAACAATGAATTCATGAAATTTTTAGGCACATATTTGTAACTGGAAAATACCATTCCAACTGAGGTGACCCAATCATAAAAGGATACACATGGAATGCAATCACTGATAAGTGGATATTAATTAGGCCAGAAGCTCTGAATAGCCAAGACACAATTAGCATATCAAATGACTCCCATGAAGAAGTAGGGAGTGAGTCCTGATCCAGGACAGGCTTAATCCATCATTGTAGGGGAGCACCAGGACAAAGAAATGGGGGAAATGTGATTGGGGAATGGGTGGAGAGAAGAGGGCTTATGGGACATATGGGGAGTAGGGAACTGTGAAAGAGAAAACATTTGGAATGTTAAAAAGAATTTAGAAAGAAATAATCCTTTTTGTCTTTTCCAGGAGATCAAGGACATTCCACATCTGCACTAGGTTTACAGTAGCATCATCTATCTGTGTAAAGTGTTCAATAAACTTTATTATTCTCTTGAAAGCCCAAGGAATCTTCTAGGGCTTCAGAGAGTACTTTGTCTGTGAAAAGCACTTTTTACTCCAATCAAAGTGTTCCAGGGCCTTCAGCATATTACACAGGGATTTGAGAAAAATACAAGCATACACAGAGTACCTTGGGACATTTGTCATGTTTGAGAGAGTATGTGGAATAATGTCAATGTGTATGTATGTATGTATGTATGTATTTTCCAGAATTACCTCCAGAATCTGGTAGACACTAATCTTCTAACCAAGGAGGTGCAGAATCTTTCCCATCTGGCCAAGGGTGTTTAGCACCTTTGCAATGAGCCCATGACCTTCCACAACTTTTCATCTTTGCCAAGGTAATGGTGTGTACATCAAAATTTTTTGAAGGTGCTCTTGAACCTCTAGAACATTCTTTCTTAAAACAAGGCATTCAGATATCTTCTTGTTATATTCAAGGAGATATGGATTCCCTTCTATCTACATAAGGGAATGTAAGTCTGTCCATATCTACACAAAGTGCTCTAGGAGATTATTCATATGCATAGGGGCCTTATAGCACTTCCCAACATACAAAGAACACAGGAACACCATATACTTCTACACAGTGCACTGTAGCATATTCAGCATTTTCCCCAGTGTTTCAGGATTGGGCTAACCATGTTCCAGCAAAGCCTGGGACTTTGAAATCTGTCCAAGTGTCCCTGAAAATTTACATAATTTCAAAAGGCTCTCTAGATCCTTTGCCATATCCCCATTGGCATTAAGGATATTTATCATCTGTTCTATATGCATGAAAAGCTTCAACAACTGCACCAGGACATGAAGTATCTGAAGATATGCCTATGGAACTTTTAGCATGTGACAAACTTCGTTCCTTCCCTTCTTCCTCAAAACTTTTAGATGCTCCCTTTTCCAAAGAAGAGGTTTTTGGTCTCTCTGCACTTGCACTAGGTACTATAGGACCTACTGTTTCTTCCCAGGGACCACATAAATTTTGAAGCCTGTGTAAATGGTCCAATAAAAAGATCCATCTGCTTCAGATTCTTCAGAATCCATGCCTTCTTCCAAAAGTCCAATGGTAATTTATTTATCTGGACAAGGTACTCTACGATCTGTATCATTAGCCCTACAATCTTTTAAAAAGTACTTATCGGTTCAAGTGAGATCACGACCTTTGTTATATGTAAAGGAAGCTGACATACACTTCCTGCATCCACTGGGCAGTCTGAAAGTTAACACCTGTACACTGGAGAAACCAGTATCACCAAAATATGTAGAACCTTCACCATCTACACAAATGGATTTCAGAGTGTCTCATCCTGTCTTTTGTCTCTGATCCCACCCCTGTCTGTCTGGTGTGATCTGGAAACATCAACATCTTCCAAGTGACTGTGACATTTTCACCAGATGCTTTGAGGAATAGAGAAACTTTGGCCTGTAAAAAACATAATCTAGGACTCAGGTCTGGAAACTTGGAAATTTTTACAATATTCCCATAACAAATTAATAGTATTACCATCGTTCCAAATGGTTCTCAAATCTGTTCATTCTACATCAGTGTCTGAATCAAATTTGCTATTTTCTGCAGGAGCTCCATACGTTTAAATTTTTGCCTTCACACAACACAAAATCTTTCATGTTCAGAAGTAGGCAGCAAATGTATCAGGATTACTCCTAGCATGCTGGAAATTAGTTACACCACAGACTGGCCTGCATCATGTGTATGTGCTAGGTTCCCATGAAAAATGAGAAAGAAAGTATTCAGGTATTCCCTACTGCTCAAATTGACCCTTGATATTCACCTGCTTCTCATGATGTCATTTGATGACCCCACTTGCCTTCTCCAAAACTGTTTGGGATTTTTTGAATATAAAGAATGATATCCTTACCAGTTTCTATTTGTGGATATCTCATACATTCTCCATCTGTCTAATGGTCTTCCCAATTTTGTTTCTGACAGTGTCTCCTTAGATATATTCCTTCAGAACCAGGGAAATTCACACTTTTCTCAATGTCTAAAGTGAAGCTCAAATCATTCTAAAGGATTCAAGGCGACTTCAGATATACTCTGTCTAAACTATGAGACCAAATCAATTATCAAGTTTATCAAGTTTATTATCAAGTTATCAGCAATTATCAAGTAGGGTTCTGACCTATGACTCCAAGATCAAAGATATTCTAAATTACTGTATAGACCAATGTGGCTTCTGATTTGTCTATTCCGAATGTGGGATTTTCAGATATCCCCCAATAGACCAAGTAGCCTTAATCTGCTCTGTCTAGAAGCAATGTGGCTCACAGATTTCACCAATAATTGAGGGGGGTTTCAGATGTACCCTCTCAACAGGATAGGTGTCAGACTATCCTTGGTGTTAAAGGGACTATTGGTACGACATTTCTTTGAGAATCAGGAAACCTCAGGCTTTCACTAACTGCCTAATTGGACTTCAGACTTACCCTTTCAGAACCAGGGTATCACACACATTTCTCAATGACTGAAGGCGTACTGAGACATATGACTTGCTAAGAAAAGGAACTCAGACCTCCTGAATTGACCGAGAAAGTCACATGTGTAGAATCAATATGCAAGAGAATTTTTTCAGTCACAATGGGTCTTCAGTCCTAGCCTTCTAGAATCAGGACAATTTCTGCTTCCAGCTAAGAACTCTATTAAGTCTTATATATGCAATCTCAGAATTAACCTAACACATGACTTCAAGGGGCCTGACACACTTCTTGAATATCTTCTGAAGATGGCCTTAAACTTATGTCTTCCAAACATAGAGTATCAAAAAAAATACAAGTCACTTGCTTTAGGATTTTGAGCTCTCGGTTTTAATAAGTTAAAATTATAGTTTAAATAATGATAAATTTACAATTATTATTACTATGGTCATAGGCTAGGGAATAGAGTAGCTTGAAACTTTTGTCAACATTTATAATTCTTGATTCTTTGTTGGATGGGCTTATTCTTTTGAATTTGATTTGACAATGATTATACACTGTCTTTTTGCCTGCTTTTAGAGTATCAATAAAAAGACTGGGCCAAGAAAAATGCTAGAAAACTTAAAAAGAATCAATGAGAAATATGGGTGGTAAATGTAGAAAGTGAAAAAGAGTTTGAGACAGAGAGCTTGAGGAAAGCATGGGAAGAGAGAATGTAAAGAATGAGTGAAGAGAGAATGTAAAGCGTGAGTGAAGAGTGAAGGTGAGGTGAATGAACAGTGTATGTGTATGAGTGAAAAAGGAGTATATGTGGTGTGTGTGTGTGTGTGTGTGTGTGTGTGTCCGTGTCTGTGAGTGTATCTGTGTCTGTGTTTGTGTATAGAATATGTGTGAAAGGGAAAAGGTGACCACACAGAGATGTGTATGAATGTGAGTGGTCAAAAAGAAAAAAAAAAGCACACAGGAGAAGGCAGATTATGTGCAGCCTCCAATTGCTACCAAATGAACAGGAAAAAAGGGCAGAGAATGTGAAAGAAAAAAGAAATTTTAAGCCTTGAAAAGTTGCCTCTCAGCATGTACCCCAAAAGTAGAATGTATAATTATTATGTGTCTTCCAGATATTCCTACTTCCCGTTGACTTAGATTCTGTGTCAAGAGTGGACCCCACATATCTCTATTCCTAAATTTTGGTAATTTCATTGCTTTCATGATTGAGGCCATAAAAGTTACACTTTGGATCTAATGGACAATCAGAACATCCACTTTGTGGCAAGGGTGCATTGGCTACTTCATCACTGACCAATGACCATTTCTCGCTCTTATTAGTGCTCACATAATTAAAAAAGGCCAGATGTATGCTGAAACCTAATGTTACTTTTCTTGAATAAAGTCACCTGATGTGGTGTGAGTGATATCCTTCTGGATGCGTTCTCTTCTGTTAAACCTAATTCTTAGGAGGAAATTATGCTGGGACATATACCCAAGGTGTACATGCATCCTAGTATTTATACTTTGCTTCTTGCAGACACAGTTAAACATATGGATACCCTAGAGTCTGATGAATAATTAGAAGGTGAGGTAATATTAGTGTCTCATGGGCTATGGTAGTCAATTTAATTTACTACCTCAGAGTATTATGTGATTTTTTGCAATCTGATTATCTCTACTGACACTTGGAACTCAGAACTTCCTCTCTTCTCAAGGATATTCACTCCTTGTGCATTTTATTAAGGAAGCATCTGATGTCCCTACTGAAACAATGGAGTCTCATATCATTCCAGCTTTTCAAAGGAGGATTAGGTATTCTTTTAATATGTGGAGACCTACACAACTTCCTGATATAATGGAGTGACACTCAAACAATATGCTAAAATAAATGTTTTTCTAAACTTTCTTCAAACTATGGTAAACTTTTGTTTAAATGTCATGCATTGAAGAACTCAAGACATACATACTCTTTCAAGGAAGATGTCTGCGTTTGATTTTCTTGAACAAGGGAACATTGAAAACACACTCTCCTTTCATGGGGGCTGAATATATATTCTTCTGATTAATAAGATAACAGACCAAGCCACTGTCATAAAAACTCATTTAGATTTTCATTTTATCAAGGAAATTTTAAATCAAAATGAAATGACAAAACTTCGCTCAGAAAATCGAATGCAGTTCTATTCCTTTAAGAGGATTTAATATTTCCCTTCTGAACTGGGTATTCAGGCATTCCCAAATGACCAAATAGAACACATTGACTTGATGTCCTGGGACAGAACAATAAAAATTTGATTTGATCCAACACTTTCTTCCTTTAGGATTCTCATCAGAAATGGTGCATGTGATGGTTTGTATATGCTCGGCCCAAGTAGTGGCAGTATCAGAAGTCATGGCCTTAAGATACTTTATGTTGTTTGTAGCTATTGTGAAGGGGGTCGTTTCCGTAATTTCTTTCTCAGTCTGCTTATCCTTTGAATATATAAAGGCTACTGATTTGCTTGCATTGATTTTGTAGCCAGCCACTTTGCTGAAGTTTTTTATCATCTGTAGGAGTTCTCTAGTAGAGTTTTTAGGGTCACTTAAGTATACGATCATATCATCTGAAACTAGTGATAATTTGACTTCTTCCTTTCCAATTTGTATCCCTTTGACTTCCTTCTGTTGTCTAATTGCTCTTGCTAGGACTTCAAGAACTATATTGAAAAAATAAGGAGAGAGGGGGCAGCCTTGTCTAGTCCCTGATTTTAGTGAGATTGCTTCAAGATTCTCTCCTTTTAGTTGGTTGTTGGCTACCGGTTTGCTGTATATTGCTTTTACTATGTTTAGATATGGGCCTTGAATTCCTGTCCTTTCCAAGACTTTTAGCATGAAAGAATCCTGAATTTTGTCAAATGTTTTTTCTGCATCTAATGAAATGATCATGTGTTTTTTTTTTTGTTTTTTTTTTTTTTTTGAGTTTGTTTATGTAGTGGATAGCATTTATGGATTTCCGTATATTGAACCATCCCTGCATCCCTGGGATGAAGCCTACTTGATCATGGTGGATGATCGTTTTGATGTGTTCTTGGATTCGGTGGGCAAGAATTTTATTTAGTATTTTTGCATCGATATTCATAAGGGGAATTGGCCTGAAATTCTCTTTCTTAGTTGGGTCTTTGTGTGGTTTTGGTATCAGCGTAATAGTGGCTTTGAAGAAGGAGTTGGGTAGTGTTCCTTCTGTTTCTATTTGGTGTAAGAGTTTGAAGAGTATTGGTGTTAAGTCTTCTTTGAAGGTCTGATAGAATTCTGCACTGAAAACATCTAGTCCTGTGCTTTTTATGGTTGGAAGCCTATCTATGACCCCTACTATTTCCTTAGGGTTTATGGGTCTGTTTAGATGATCTATTTGGTCCTGATTTAATTTTGGTAATTGGTATCTGTCTAAGAAAATGTCCATTTCCTCCAGATTCTCCAGTTGTGTTGAGTACAGGTTTTTGTAGTAGGATCTTATGATTTTTTGAATTTCCTCGGTTTCTGTTGTGATATCTCCATTTTCATTTCTAATTTTGTTAATTTGGATACTTTCTCTGTGCCCTTTGGTTAGTCTGGCTAAGGGTTTATCTATCTTGTTGATTTTTTCAAAGAACCAGCTTTTGCTCTTGTTGATTCTTTGTATGGTTCTCTTGGGTGACTCTAACCAAACAAGTGAAAGACCTATATGAAAAGAACTTCAGATCTCTGAAGAAGGAAATCGAAGAAGATCTCAGAAAATGGAAAAACCTTCCATGCTCGTGAATTGGCAGGATTAATATAGTTAAAATGGCCATCTTGCCAAAGGCAATCTACAGATTCAATGCTATTCCCATAAAAATCCCAACCCAGTTCTTCATAGAGCTAGAAAGAGCAATTCTCAAATTCATCTGGAATAACAAAAAACCCAGGATAGCTAAAACTATTCTCAACAGTAAAAGAACTTCAGGGGGATTCAATATCCCAGACTTCAAACTCTACTACAGAGCAATAGTGATAAAAAATGCATGGTATTGGTACAATATCAGGTAAGAGGATCAATGGAATAGGATTGAAGACCCAGAAATGAACCAACACACCTATGGTCACTTGGTCTTTGCCAAAGGGGCTGAAAGCATCCAGTGGAAAAAAGATAGTCTTTTCAACAATGGTGCTGGTTCAATTGGAGGTCAGCATGCAGAAGAATGCGCATCGATCCATTCTTATCTCCTTGTACCAAGTTCAACTCCAAATGGATCAAGGACCTCCACATAAAATCTGACACACTGAAACTAATTGAAAAGAAACTGGGGAAGACCCTGGAGGACATGGGCACAGGGGAAACGTTCCTCAATAGAACACCAATAGCTTATGCTCTAAGATCAAGAATTGACAAATGGGACCTCATAAAACTACAAAGTTTCTGTAAGGCAAAGGACAACGTCAAAAGGACAAAACTTCAACCAACAGACTGGGAAAGAATCTTCACCAACCCTAAATCCGACAGAGGGCTAATATCTAACATATACAAAGAACTCAAGAAAGTAGAACCCAGAGATGCAAATAACCCTATTAAAAAGTGAAACAGTATTCAGCAAAACCAGA
Organism: Apodemus sylvaticus; assembly: GCF_947179515.1. Classification (NCBI taxonomy): domain Eukaryota; kingdom Metazoa; phylum Chordata; class Mammalia; order Rodentia; family Muridae; genus Apodemus; species Apodemus sylvaticus. The sequence goes on from NW_026262995.1 coordinate 190,305, forward strand.
ACGGGGAAGTGGGAAGGGGTGGGTGGGAGGACAGGGGAAGAGAAGGGGGCTTGCGGGACTTTCGGGGAGTGGGGGGGCTAGAAAAGGGGAAATCATTTGAAATGTAAATAAATTATATCGAATAATAAAAAAAAAAAATAATAAAAAAAAAAAAAAAAAAAAAAGTGGGGTACGGAGCTAAACAAATAATTTTCACATGAAGAACTTCGGAGATCTGAGAAACACCTTACGAAATGTTCAACATCATTAATCATTAGGGAAATGCAAATCAAAACATCCCTGAGATTTCACCTCACACCAGTCAGAATGGCTAAGGTCAAAAACTCAGGAGACAGCAGGTTTTGGCGAGGATGTGGAGAAAGAGGAACACTCCTTCACTGCTGGTGGGATTGCAAGATGGTGCAACCACTTTGGAAATCAGTCTGGCGGTTCCTCAGAAAACTGGGCATGTCACTTCCTGAGGACCCTGTTATACCACTACTGGGCATATATCCAGAGGATTCTTCAGCATGCAGTAAGGACACATGCTCAACTATGTTCATAGCAGCCTTCTTTGTAATAGCCAGAAGCTGGAAATAACCTAGATGTCCTTCCACGGAGGAATGGATACAAAAAATGTGGTATATTTACACAATGGAGTACTATTCAGCCATTAGAAACAGTGAATTCATGAAATTCTTAGACAAATGGATGGAGCTGGAGAGCATCATACTAAGTGAGGTAACCCAGTCTCAAAAGATCAATCATGGTATGCACTCACTGATAAGTGGATATTAGCTTAGAAACTTTGAATACCCAGGACATAATCCACACATTAAATGATGTCCAAAAAGAATGGAGGAGTGGCCCCTGGTTCTAGAAAGACTCAGTGCAAGAGTATAGGGGAATTCCAGAACAAGGAAGTGGGAAGTGGTAGATGGAAGAATAGGGGGGCGGAAGAGGGCTTATGGGAATTGTTGGGAGTGGGGACCCAGAAAATGGGAAATCATTTGCAATGTAAATAAAAAATATGAATAAATAAAAATAAAAATGAAAAAAAAAAGAAGTCATGGCCTTGTTGGAGTAGTTGTGTCCTTGTGGGTGTTGGTTTAAGAACTTCACACTATCTGCCTGATAGCATCCTTGGGATTAAGATGTAGAACTCTCAGTTCTGTCTGCATATTACTTGACTAGATTCTGCCCTGCTCCTACCTTAATGATGATGGACTGAAGCTGTAAGCCAGCACATTTAAATGTCCAAAACTTGCCTTGGTCAGGGTATCTGTTCACAGCAGTAAAACGCTAAAGCAGAACAGTCTCATCTTTGTTTGTCATGCCTGTGCTGCTTCTGAAAGGCTTTTTTGGAGTATACAGAGCCATGGATTACCAAACAACCCATAAGAAAAAAAAAAAAAACTCTGATATCTGGCATGTACAGCTCAGAGTCCCAGAAGTCATGTGTATTCTGGATGTGAGGACATTTGAAAGTAATGAAATATTTTCTGAACTTCCTTCCAATTGTTATGGTAACTTTTTTGCCAGAGGGATTACGTGGCATCACTGTTCTTTCCTACCCTCCCAACATATTCTCGCTCTCAAAAATGGTGTGACTATATGTGCAAATATTCTAAACTATGAAGAAGTTCTTCCCACACTGCACAATTTTGGTTAGAACACTTCCTTAACCCTTTAATGGTTATGGTTTTATTCTGATTCTTAGTCTGCTTCAGTCATATATCCTATACATCATTGCTTTAAAACATCAATTTCTGTCCTATGTACCATATGTAAGTAACAACGAGGGTCCAATAGCACACTTATATGACTGGCAGTGCCTGAGATCATGTCTTTTTGCTCAATGCATAGAAATTCAATCCCCGTTTCCATTGAAAAGAGCTTCAGAGATTATCCTTTCTGAACAAGGATACCAAAAAATTCTCTTTGTGATTTTGGGGGAGGGATGGATCAGACCTCGTACTTGACTGTATCTCACAGATATCACCTCATAAGAATGGGTCATCAGCACTAATCTTTTTGTTCCAGTGCACATAAATCTCACACTCCTGCTCTGAAGAAAGGAGCCTTAGACTTACCTCATCATTCAAAATGTTTCAGAGACAAAAGATAATAATCCAATTTGTTGGAATAATACAACAGCTGCCTGGCCTGTCACATAATACACACATTATATGGATAATTTAAATACTGAAAGAGAATTGAAAGCTGATCAAGCAGTTCTGGAATTCACTCTGTCCCTCAAGGTATTTACATTTTGTCCAATGTAAAATGTTTTTTAATTATTTTATTGAAAATAGCCAGAGATTTTTCTACCCTCTGAAAAGATGTATAGAAATTCTAAGCGTACAATTTCTCAGAAATTCTGCACTTGACCAGGGGTTTCAACATGCTTATTCTCATGAAGTCGGTCAAATTACTTCTTTAATGAAGGGCAAAACAGTTGTTCTACTTCTGTGCCAAGTTATCCAGATCCTCCCCCATCTTACATAGTGAGATTTATATATTCACAATAAAGATTGTTCCAGACCTGGCCTGTGGGATAAAGGAAATTCAACAGATTTTCCATCTTCCCAGTGCATTTCTTACCTTCAACTTCTAATTTCAGTAGCATTGGAATCACTGTTCTAACCTAAGAGATATCTCAGCACTCTGGATTGAGGTCCCAAACAGAAGAGAGTAAGGCAAAGTTGAATAAGATTACTGTCTTCATTGTGTTCCATTAGACAGAGATTTCCAATCCTAGATACAGAGAAATGTGTAGATGGACATATATTTGTGGAAGGCACTGACCCAGAGGGTACTGCATTGCTATCTCTTGGAAAACTTCTAACACTGTTGTCATGCCTGTTACATACATTCAGGAGATGTTTATTCTAGATTGTGAATTCATGTTTGGAGCTGATGAAGGAGTGAGTGCATGGAATGTCCTATAATTCTCAAGGTATCAATCAAACTTCAACCTCTGCTCATTAGGGGGGCAGACATAAGACTGATGGAGGCTGAGACTATTCCAAATATTCCTAAGGAGCTTCTTTCTCATCCTTCTACTTAGAGCATCTTAGATCTATCACCTGTCCCCAGAAAGGCAGCAACAACTCCTCTTCTGCACACAGAGAAATTAGATATGCCTTCCACCTATCCAAAGAAGTCAGAGTATCATCTTTTATTGAATGGGCCATTAGACTATTCCCTCTCTCTATCTATACTCCAAGTATTACTCTTCTGGTCAAAGGATCTCAGTCATGCCTGTTCTAATAGCATGTTACACTCCACCAATGTATAAAAGGTTTTCAGATCTTCTGAATATACCTCTGTGGAAAGGGACTTACTAGGTGTATTTATCCAGGCCTCAGATTCCTCTGTTATGACAAAAAGGATTCCAGTCTACTGCCTCCTATTTAACTGGGTGCCTCAGATCTCATTTTACTCAAGCAAAATTTAAATATGAATTTTTGACAGTGGAGGACTTCCCATTGTCCTCCTCTGATGCAGGATCATCAGGTATTCCTCCCTGAAACTTCAAGTCATCTACTATTTAAATGAATGTGCAGGGATATACAGACTACCCAGGCTTACAATACCATAGTGCATGCATAGTAAGTATAGGCCAGAACAGAAGCTCACTACCTCAGTGCAGAATCAAAATGAAGTGTCCACCCATATTTCATACCTAGAGCTAGAAGTTGAACCTGTGCTTGACAAGGAGATAAGCATAGGAAATCATTCAGATTTTTGATGAATATTCAAACTATTTCCTTATCTGGCATCACATCTTCTAGAGTGGACTGGTGCTGTAGTCTTTGATGATGAGCTGGATGCTGAGATGTCAGTACCTGGAATGTGCTCCACTACATGAATAGGATGGGACATTTATCTCATATAAAGGGAAGAATATGCAAATTTCTGACTCTACCCAAATTGTGACCTCCTCCTGCCCACTGTTCTCAAGAATAGCACCCAGCAACCTAATCCACCAGCCTCCTGAAGAAAAAAAGAACCAGTTTCCAGCCTTCAGGGGAGGACCTTGTCCTGCCTTTTTATCTTGGGAAAGAAGGCATTAAAGATGGAGACTTGAACCAGAAGCCATGTGCTTTTGTGTCTCTCCATGTGATTTCTCTTGCAACCCGTTACTTACCCATCTCTCCTTCCAGGCAACCAGCTGTTAGAATGTGTGAACTGGACACTACATATGGCACCAACGTAGATTATAACCGGAAACAGAGAGGCAGAATGTGATTTGTTGTCTGAATTTAGGATCTCCAAGGAAAAAGTTTATGTATCGAGCATGGTAAGCAACAGGGTATTAATTTAGCACTAATAATGTCATTTATTTCTAAAGAATGTTGCTACAGAAGTGTGTAAAGATACAGGCTAGACTGACTCAGTATATAGGCCCTGCACTGAGATTAGCTAGGATGTGAAGACAACTATGGAACAGGGAATTTTGTTAGGCAGTTGTCTGCAGTCTAGAACTGCATCAGGCAAGAGAAATAGGGCATAAATTATAAAACAAAATAAAAAGAGTAAAAAACAAGAAACCAAAAAATATATATTTCTAGAAACATAAAAGACAAAAGGAAAATGGATTAGGATTCATTGCAATGCCGCTTTAATTATTATGTTTTCGGTGCACCGATTGTCTGTATACATGTATGTTTATTTTTTTTTTATTATTAATTATATATTTTTATTTTCTATATCCTTTTTTTTTAATTTTTTTATTCGATATAATTTATTTACATTTCAAATGATTTCCCTTTTCTAGCCCCCCCCCACTCCCCGAAAGTCCCGTAAGACCCCTTCTCTTCCCCTGTCCTCCCACCCACCCCTTCCTACTTCCCCGTTCTGGTTTTGCCGAATACTGTTTCACTGAGTCTTTCCAGAACCAGGGGCCACTCCTCCTTTCTTCTTGTACCTCATTTGATGTGTGGATTATGTTTTGGGTATTCCAGTTTTCTAGGTTAATATCCACTTATTAGTGAGTGCATACCATGATACACCTTTTGAGTCTGGGTTACCTCACTTAGTATGATATTCTTTAGCTCCATCCATTTGCCTAAGAATTTCATGAATTCATTTTTCTAATGGCTGAATAGTACTCCATTGTGTAGATATACCCCATTTTTTGCATCCACTCTTCTGTTGAGGGATACCTGGGTTCTTTCCAGCATCTGGCAATTATAAATAGGGCTGCTATGAACATAGTAGAGCATGTATCCTTATTACATGGTGGGGAGTCTTCTGGGTATATGCCCAGGAGTGGTATAGCAGGATCTTCTGGAAGTGAGGTGCCCAGTTTTCAGAGGAACTGCCAGACTGATTTCCAGAGTGGTTGTACCAATTTGCAACCCCACCAGCAGTGGAGGAGTGTTCCTCTTTCTCCACACCCTCTCCAACACCTGCTGTCTCCTGAATTTTTAATCTTAGCCATTCTGACTGGTGTAAGATGAAATCTTAGGGTTGTTTTGATTTGCATTTCCCTAATGACTAATGAAATTGAGCATTTTTTAAGATGCTTCTCCGCCATCCGAAGTTCTTCAGGTGAGAATTCTTTGTTTAACTCTGTACCCCATTTTTTAATAGGGTTGTTCGGTTTTCTGGAGTCTAACTTCTTGAGTTCTTTATATATATTGGATATTAGCCCTCTATCTGATGTAGGATTGGTGAAGATCTTTTCCCAATTTGTTGGTTGCCGATTTGTCCTCTTGATGTTGTCCTTTGCCTTACAGAAACTTTGTAATTTTATGAGGTCCCATTTGTCAATTCTTGCTCTTAGAGCATACGCTATTGGTGTTCTGTTCAGAAACTTTCTCCCTGTACTGATGTCCTCAAGGGTCTTCCCCAGTTTCTTTTCTATTAGCTTCAGAGTGTCTGGCTTTATGTGGAGGTCCTTGATCCATTTGGATTTGAGCTTAGTACAAGGAGACAAGGCTGGATCAATTCGCATTCTTCTGCATGCTGACCTCCAATTGAACCAGCACCATTTGTTGAAAAGGTTATCTTTTTTCCATTGGATGTTTTCAGCCTCTTTGTCGAGGATCAAGTGGCCATAGGTGTGTGGGTTCATTTCTGGATCTTCAATCCTGTTCCATTGATCCTCCTGCCTGTCACTGTACCAATACCATGCAGTTTTTAACACTATTGCTCTGTAGTATTGCTTGCAGTCTGTGCTTTGTATGAATGAGTGCTTGTTTCATGTTAAAAAATAAAAATTGATGAAAATTTCATCTGCTGGGGCCTTAAGCCGGCAGGCCCCAAGCTGATACAAAGCCCTGAGCATCAGCGGACAATGGTGGCACACACACCTTTAATTCCAGCACTTGCGAGGCAAAGTGCATGGGATCCCAGTATTCAGCGGGCCCCAGGTCTGTGCCCTAAGCCACCACCAGCATCAGAGTGCAGTGTGACATTACCGAGGTGGCAGTGGCGAGGAGGGGAGTCATGCTGCTGTCAGGAGGAGCAAAGAGGGGCTTGAGGACCAGGACATGGAAGGGTGGCTCGGCAGCAGAGCACTCTAGCCAAACATCCTCCAGGTCTGGCCTGAGGGACTCAGTTTTTTCCACAGGAAGGAAGGTGTCTCCCCTTCCCTTGCTGCTTCCTCCCGTCAGCGCTGAACCTGGGACCTTGGTTTTCCAAGCATGTGAAAGGAGTGTTTGTCTAAGCTTCAGTACAAGAAGCTGAGATCTTAGTTTTTTATATTTTATTTATAATTTTTTTTGTTCTATAAAACTTTTTGTTTATAAAAATGTTATGTTTATAGAGAAACAGGCCTTTGCTTATAGGTTTTTAAATATTTTTAAATGAATAATTATCAAAGGCTAATAAAATAAGTTAATTTGCTATGACATCTCTTTGAGCTTTCCAAAGAAGGACTTAAACCTATCTTCAAGGCAGATATAAATCAACTGGCAAAGGATAAATAATTTTACAGATAAATGTTGCTATAATCAGCTGTTTATAATATATGTTCACTGCCATTCCTTAGCAAAATTAACATTAATTTAGAATTACATTTTTTGCTCTCAAAATAAAGTTTCTACATCCTTCAATAAATATATTGCTGTGTTGTTAAACTGTAACAGAGATATTTGAAAGAAATGTTTTAAGAGCCTAAAAAAAAAATGTTTGTTCCTTGCTTCCAGCAGCAATTAAATATTATTAATAACTGACCTATTACATGGCAGGCCTTTTTAAGCAAAATTAATAATTGTTATCCGAAAATAATTTGTTACTATTTGCTTTTATATTTCAATATATACATCCCATAAATCAACTATGAGACTAAAGTTTATATAATTAGATCACACATCTATTCCTTTAAGTTTTCCCTGCTTCAGCACTTAGGTGCTATAGTAGCTATTTTTTTTATATTTATTTATTTTTATTTTCTATATTCTTTGTTTACATTCCAAATGATTTCCCCTTTCCCAGATCCCCCCTCCCCATTAAGATGTTAAAAATCAAGCTTTTAATAATAATAATAATAATAATAATAATAACAATAATAATAAGTATTATTAAGCATGGTTTACTATTGCTTAAAATTGCTCTATTTTAATACTGCTAATTCTTAATTTTAACAGTTGTTTATACACATATAATTCAAATTTCAAAGGATATGTTCTCTAAATAAATATCCTTTAAATATTTAAAAACTTACCCAAAGGGTAGAGAGAAAGCCATGGGTGATGAGAGCCGAACTCTTATATTTTATGGTTGTTAGCCTGGAGAGATGGCTCAGCCACCAAAGGCTAGGCCCTCATTCATGGAGCATGAGAGCTCGAATCTCAGAGACCATATATATATATATATATATATATATATATGGCTATCACTAGGCATGCCAATGCCTAGATGAGATGGGAGAATTCACTTATTGGCATGGCTATTGTCCTCAAGCTAGATTAATAATGTTTCTTAGATATGCATGAGGTTGTATTTCCTAATATGGTCTTTATAGCCTCTGCATAAAAATACTCTTGATCTTCTTAGATGGCTTTTCTGAAGGAAGAGCTAGATACCTTATTTATAATGAACAGGTGGTTATAGAAACACCTGGGCTCAGCTCAGTTAGCAGAGCTGACAATGGTATTAAATGTTTTTCAATCAATACATAATAATTTTAGTCCTTTTACAATTAGCTTATATGTTGCAAAATTTGTCCTTTATTGGAAACCTATAGCATGTTTAATTTTACTACGCCATTAGGACCTTTATTTTCACTATTGTAAAATAATGCCCTAACTGCTTTTCCTTATCTCCAGCTCCCCATGTAGGGTTGGATCCATGTGACCTTATGCCCAATCATTTTTGACAAATGGATAAAACTCACTATGCAAAATTGGAAATTAAAATTTATACATGTTTGCATTGATACTTGTTTAAGGTTTCTTGTCACTTCTCTATATTCGAGAGAAGCCTCTACATGTAATCAATCATTGTTCACAAGCTTTTTATACCAAGGGATTGTCATGGTTAAATGGCGGGACTCTTTAACCAATACATGGAACAGTCCAGACCACGTTTTATTATGGAGAAGATGTTCTATTTATATTTACTCTCAAAAAGAAGATGTAGTCAGATGTCTGCCAGAAAGACTGATATGGTAGGTAAATAGAGATCCTGAATCAGCTGGTAAGTATGACTAATTCAATAATGTTCTTAAAGCTGCTTCTCCCATATTGGGAAAGTAGGCTGTGTTCCCCTATCCATTAATTTGCAAGCCAGGTTATATTCCTGAGCTACTAATTTACAATCAAATTAAATACCCTGGGCCCTCTAGAGAAACAGTCCAACAGTTTTTCCTCTTAATCTCTTATTTTGTGTTTCAAGCAGGTATCTTTCAGATACAACACTTGTAGATGGGCTGCTACAGCAACGGCTTCCAGGACTCGCAGGCAAGCTGCTATAAAAGCCAGCCAGTTATTATTCATAAGACGTTTAGTTTTCCAGGGAATCTCCACAAATAGAGCTGCATAGAACTCAGATCTATGCATGTTTGTTAACTGAACAAACATGGGCACCAGTTATGAGGTGCGAGGCGAGGCACTGCAAGGAAAAAAGGAAATGTCCTGCTTCTGAGTTTCCCTGAAAGTAAGCCTGGCTGCATAGGGGTTGACGTTGAGAGACTGCCTTTAAAATAATAAGGCAGTCTATTTCCCCTCCCCTGAAAAGGACGTCAATTAATATTAAGGGGGTTGAGGCCAATGCTCACTGATCCATGCCCATCGTCTTTTGACAAAAATATTTATCCACTTGTTTTTCTTAAAATTAATAAAAAGGGAGGAATTGTGACCGCCTCCTGCCCACTCTTCTCAAGAATAGCAGCAAGCAACCTGATCCACCTGCCTCCTGAAGAACAAGAAGAACCAGTTTCCAGCCTTCAGGGGAGGGGCTTGGCCTACCTTTGTATCTTGGGAAAGAAGGCATTAAAGATGTAGACTTGAACTAGAAGCCATGTGATTTTGTGTCTATCCATGTGATTTATCTTGCCCCCGTTCCTTACCAATCTCTCCTTCCAGGAAACCTGCTGTTAGAATGTGTGAGTTGGACTCTACACTAAATTAACATGCAAATGTGCCTGTATTAGGGACTCTCAAGTTTCCACTCTCCCTGTAGAATCCCTCAGATCTTTCCCCTCTGACCCAACAGACCTTATGTTTTCCATGGCTCTCTGGGTCTAATTTCTTTCCCATGCTACTTGAATGCTCACTTCTGACCCACTGATCCCTAATTGTGAATCTTTCACTAGTGTTGGGGTCTTTCAGGGTCTGAACATGACACCTTCTGTAGTGCCCACATTGTCTACCGGCTTCTCACATACACTCTATCTGATTAATGATGCCATTAATTAATTCTTCAAACACTACCTCTTGCTTCATACTTCAGACACTTCAGAGTACTTCAGACACTTCTTTCTGTGAAGAGGGGTCTCTATAATAGAATCTTTATCCAAAAGTTCTCCTCTTTTACCTTTTGGCTAAGGTCTTTGTCCATAAAGATGTCACATTTAGATAGTGGAGTCAAAGTGGCTTTGTAAATTCTCCTACTCATTAATATCATAATCCTACTCTCAAGACTGAGGTTTCCAGAGCAGAAAAGGGAGGCTGGATTAGTAGTAATCATCTTCAGGGTATTTGTTATTAATGGAGTGATCCCAAACTTTGTGTCCAGAAATTAATGTTTGAACACAAACCTGCAGGGTGGACAAAGCATTAGATACCCACCCATACTCTCAGATAAATGTTCAGCTTGCTCCAGATAACTTGACAACTTGTTGATGTGTTAGTCATATACTGGCATTAAAAACCAGCCACTAATTCCTTAGATGATTCACATCTTCCAAAGAGAACCTAACTCTTGAGTTCTACCTCACTCAGTAATTGACTCTTTTATTCATTTGGGGATTTATTCATGAGATCTGCACTAAGCCCATTTACATTACTTCCCCTTTCTGTTCTAATGAAAAATAAAACACAAGCTTACTCTCAATATTGAGACCAAGTATTATTGTGTTCTAATTTTTACTATATAGATAAACCTAAAACACAGTCCATCAACTTTTGCCTTTAAGATAGAGCATCATATACCCTAAATTATAGGATTTACAATTTTACATCTGAATGTTACCCTGGTTTTGGATTGTAAGCCATCTGAAAACCGTGCTCTCAAATCTATCTTATCTTTCTCAATGTTAAACAGCTTTGGTTGGTTATAAGACTACCACTCTTCAAATCTGTCAGAATCGCAACAACAACTGATATTAATTGAAAATATGTAGGAAGCCTAACAAAATTTCCAATACTTAGTCAACTTATAGACTACTGTTCATCTGCAACAGTCCCTTACTGCAAAATGTGTGAGCATCCATCTTCAGCCTTCAGTCCAGTATCTCTGACAGACAGGAATACTAAGGACCAGTCTATTCTGTCTCTGCTGAATCAAGCTGTCCTAACCCTGTGATTGTATACTTTTTTTGGATAGTATTATTTCTGCAGATGAAAATAGGCAATTATTGCCTATTGGCTGCCTTGCCACAATAACACATACTCAGTTTCCTCTTTGAATCCAAGACAGGGAAAGCTGTCAGGAGCAGAGTAGTCTCAACAACAAGTGAATAAACAATATTAAATGTCACATTTGGTGGATCCCTGATATTTTTGAAAACCAACTAGCTAATATGGACAGTTGTCCATTAATTACTCTTAGATATTTCTAATTATAATTTTGAAAACACTCTAAAAATAGACTCAGAGCCATGCATTTGCTATTTGGACCTAAACTCGCAGACATAAACATCTCTAATTAGATTTAGATTAGACTAAAATATTTTAGATTAGACTAAAATAACAGTTATAGAAGATTGGGTCTAATCCTCATACAAAACTTTGAATCAACAGAAAAAAAAATGTATCCCAATGAAACCATTGATTTTGCATCAAAATAAACTTAGTATCACTTATGAAATTATGACTTTAGCTTAGTAATAAATAGAAAGGTTTTTACCAAATGAAATGATAGCTGTGGAAACAATTCTAATCAATTCTAGCTATGCCCCCTTGTTCCAATTTTGTTTATTTCTACATTCCCTAGGAAGGCAACCTATAATAACCACACACAGCCCCAAACTTTAACTCTTGATGTCTTCTTTAAGCTGAATGTGTGAGCATTGATAGTTTTTGAAGGAGGAGGGAATGTATGGAAAATGGGTGTTGTCGTTGGCCTTAAAAAGGACACACCATCGACTGTAGTAGTCTCTGAAGTCTGTGTCTTGACTGATTACAGAAGAATAACTAAGACATCAGGAATTCAAGGAAGCCAGTTCAGCATGTCTGACAAGGAGACTTACCAGGACTCTCTATACTGTAATATATATCTCAAAACAAAATGTAATAACATCAAGATTACCTTTTCTGTTTTCTTTGTTTGAATACAGTTCTTCAGGGGCTCTCCCTCCATCAAAATTGATACTTATTACTCAGGAAGGTGTATAGACACTAATCACCTATTTTACAAACACAAAGACAAAACCTTTCTCCCAAATCAGTATAATCTTGAGGCAGTAACCAGAAAAGCTTTTATTTTGACCTCTCTTCAAGAGGCATAATCTAAGCACAAAACTCAAAATCGCACCCATTTTGAATATCAAAGCAATATAGAAAACTGAAGTAAAGTAAAATCCTGTATGTGCCTATATTAGGCCTTTCCTATATTGCCAAGCAGGAAAAGGTACTCAAGATTCCCTTGGAGCCCACATTAGCAGAACATGAGCTTCCTGTACCTAGTTGAACAATCCATACCATCTTTTCATTTAGCTTTCTGACCACAGTCACAGACATATTTTAATTAATACGTGTATAATATCTGTGTGTTGAACTCTCTACCTGGTGTCACAAACAAAGGTAATTAATATCTGTTCCAGAAAATGATTATCACTGCACTCTCTAATATGTAGTCAGTGACTAATATTTCCTATCCTAGGTCAAATAATACAATCCAAAACAAATATTGTAAACTAAAACACTCTGTGTGCCTATTCTTAGGCCTTTCCTGTCAAGATATATCCAGAGGATATATAACCCAATATTCCTGTAGAGTCCACATTAGACAGAATAAGCCTATCCTGCAAGTCAGGTAAAGCAATCTTATATCACCATATGGCTTTCTCCTAGAGTAGCCAACTTGTTATACCATCTATCTGTTCAGTTCTCTGCCTGGAGCCACAGACACTTATTTTATTAATATCTGCTTACTTCCCTCTCTTCTTGAAGTCTATGACTATTTTTCCTTATCTTAGTTCCTAAACACAGTTGAATTCCCCACGTGATTCAGACAAAATTTTTGACAAATGAAGTAAACGAAAATGTAGTAAAGTGCTTATACTTAGGACTTTGGTATATTGCCAAAGGAAATATAAATCTAGTTATTCCCATTTATCCCATGTTAGACAGTATATAAGTCCCTGCCAGGCCTATTAGAGCAATATATCTTTATAGCATCTTAACACAAATAATTCATACTTCTATCTATACCTACTTAATTTTTTGTGTTATTTACTTCTTTTTTTACATATTTTTTTATTGATATGTTTTTTTAATGTACATTTCAAATGAGTTCCCCTTTTCTGGGTCCCCACTCCCCGCAAGTCCAATAAGCCCTCTTCCCTCTGCCTATACCTACTTATAAGCATGCAGCTAGCCAAACCCAGAATTCCTCTGGAGCCCATGTTAGAATCTGAGTATCCTATAAGACATGTTAAAGCAATATTTTTATATCATCTTTAAAGCAATTAATTGAAATTTTCATTAATATCTGACGATAGGAAGCAGGTAGTTTATACTTGTTAAGAGCTCTGCCTATTGCAACCTGCAATCCCCATAGCAGAAGACCCCAGAGACCTGCATTCTATATTTCAATTAGCATGTGACTCATCTCCGTGCTACATATGTACTTACTTAGAAAAAAGAAAATATATAAAATAAAGCTCTAATTCTCAGGCTAATAATTCTAATTTTTTTGTGGATTCATGCACTGCCAGAATGTTGGTTCACCATTTGTTATGGAAAATATAAAAAAAATAAGACCCAACATGTTCCTGCACTTGTGCCTCTGCCCTCATGCCAGGACAGCCATGCACTGGCAGGCAATGGCTGATCTGTTTTTATCTCTTGAAGAATCTAACTCCACAATTTCTCCACCCAGATCACAAAGCTCCCAATGGCAAGTCTCTACCATGCAAACCTCATGCTTCAAATGGCAAACTATCAGGCAAACAATTATTGACCCTCATACCTTTCTCTCTTTAACCAAGATGAGCCAGGCCCATCCTCAGCATTCATTACTCAGGGAAGAATATAGAGATTGGTCAAACAATAATACGATTTTTTGGTTTTGAAGCTATAACTATACTAATTCCACCTTTCCAGTGTAATACAAAATAAATACTCCTATCTAGGTTTGAATATACTTGGGATCCAGTAAACACTTGAGGTTGGTTGTTGTATCCTGCATGGCAGCCACCTGCCTTTTTATGCCTCTAGCAATTTGGTTATAGTATGGGTCCACAGTGACAGCCCAGTCTTGGCAAGCCTCAACACCCCTGGACATCACCCTGCATTTGAGGAGTCAAAGTGATAGCTGAGGATCCTGTACCAGTGCCCAAGTGGTAATGTTTCCACAGCACAGTGAGAAGACCTGTGTTCAGCCCCTTGGTCCATTCTCCATGCTTTTGTATCTTAGGGTTCTGTTTTCTCTTCCAGAAAAGAGATGGAATTCCTTAAGTATATAATATGGCTCTTGTCACTGGAGAGAACTTAATCTTCAAAGTACAGTAGAAATGGGGACATAATGGGGTCTTCGTCTCCCAGGCTGAGTCACCTGACTCATTCTGAGAGGCACGTCTAGCAAGAAGTGGCCAGATAACTGGAGTAGTCAACATTGTGAATGGAAATTAATGGAATGTTGTCTTTTGCTCACTAGAGGGATCGGGTAGTTTGTGGCAATGAATTATTAAAAGATGCCTCTTACATCCCAGGTTTTTAATTCTATAATTTTGACTGGATAGAAGGGAAAGTTGCTTAAGTAGCACACTATGCCCTATCCCTAAAGCAGAAAGAAATTTGATTAGTAAACTAAACAGAATTTATGATTAGGCTGGGAACTGTAATTCTGTTATAAATTTACAAATAAATGAAGTGATTGAAGCTACGAAAAACTATGGTAACTCCTTCCACATATATGTGATATAGTTGCAAAAATCAGTAAGGGAAAGGAACAGTCACTTATAATGGCAGGACTATCAAAATTATAGAAAACTTCTCAACTGAGACAATACAATCCTGATGATGCTGGACAGATCTCATACAGACCATAAGAGAACACAAATGCCAGTCCAGGCACTGAATTAGTTAGATATTCTTATATCTGTTGAGGAATGTTTTCTGAACAGTTACATGGTGATCTTTGGAGAAGGTACCATAAGGTGCTGAGAAGAATTATTTTGTTTTAGGAAGAACTAATCTATAGATATCTATTAATTCCATTTGTTCCAAAACTTCTGTTAGTTTCACTGTGTCTGTTTAGAGTGAGTATATGAGGAGAGTATGGTGTTGAAATCACCCACAATTATTCTGTCGGGATGATGTGTGCGTTAATCTTTAGTAAAGTCCCTTTATGAATGAGGATGCCCTTGCATTTGGAGCACAAATGTTCAGAATTGAGAGTACTTCCATTTCTTTTTTGATGATTTTTGTTTGAAAGTCAATTTTATCCGATATTAGAATGGCTACTCCAGCTAGTTACCTGTAACAATTTTCTTTGAAAATTGTTTTCCAGCCTTTTACTTTGTTGTACTGTTTGTGTTGGAAACTGTATGCAGCAAAATGCTGGGTGATATTTAAATATCCAATCTGTTAATCTATGTCTTTTAATTGGGTAATTGAGTCCATTGATGTTAAGAGATATTAAGGAATAGTGACTGTTGCTTAATTATATTTTGATGTAATTTTAATGTTTTTGTGGTTTTCTTCTTTTGGATTTGTTGAAAGAAGATTAATCTCTTGCTTTTTCTAGTGAGTAGTTTCCCTCTTTTGGGAGTTTTCCAATCAGTATCCCACAAAGGGCTGGTTTTGTGTAAAGATACTGTGTAAATTTGGTTTTGGTCATAGAATATCTTAGTTTCTCCATCTATGCTAATTGGTAATTTGCTGGGTATAGCAGTTTGAGTTGGCATTTATTTTCCCTTATGGTCTGTATGACATCTCCCAGGCTCTTCTGGCTTTCATAGTCTCTGATGAGAAGTCTGGTGTAATTCTGAAAGGTCTTCCCTTATATGTTACTTGAAATTCACCCCTTACTGCATTTAATATTTTTCTTTGTTTAGTTCATTTGGTGTTTTAATTATTATGTGGCAGGAGGAATTTACTTTCTCTTGTAGTGTATTTGGCATTCTGCAGGCTTCTTGGTTGTTCATGGGCATCTACTTCTTTAGGGTAGGGAAGTTTTCTTCTATAATTTTCTTGAAACCATTTACTGGACCTTTAAGTTGGAAATCTTCACTTTCTTCTATACCTATAATTGTTAGATTTGGTCTTCCCATTTTGTCTTGGATTCCTTGGATGTTTTGGGTCAGGAGATTTTTGCATTTTGAATTTTTGTTGACTGTTGTATCAATGCTTTCTATGGTATATACTGCATCTGAGATTTTCTCTTCTATCTATTTTATTTTGTTGCTTATCCTTAGATCCATGACTCGACTTATTTCCAAATTTTTCTATAAGTAAAGTTCTTTACCTTTGTGATTTCTTTATTGTTTTTACCTACAGTTTTAGATCCTTGATGGTTTTGTTCAATTGATATATGTTTTGCTGTTTTCTTTTTTTTTTTTTTCTTTAAGGACTTAAACCTGTTTACTTGTATTCTTCTGTATTTCTTTAAGGGAGTTCTTTATGTCCATCTAGAAACCCTCTCTCAGCATCATGAACTGTTATTTTAAATCTACATCTTTTTTTCTTGGTGTGTTGGAATAACTAGGACTTACTGTTGTAGGTGGATTGGGTTCAGATTTTGCTATATTGCCTTAATTTCTGTTAGTAATGTTCATATATTTCATCTGTTTATCTCTGGAGTTAGGTGGTCCTGCTGCTTCTGGCTGGTGCATGTCCCTCCTGTGTGACTACAAGCTTAATTCATCTCCCTTGGGTGACTGCAGTTGCCCAGACCCTGCATGCAGGTGGACCCTATTGGGCTGAATCTCAAATGATTATACACCCGAGTGTTCCCTGTACTCCTGGATGCAACAGCCTGCTCATTTGCAATAGTGAAAATAGTGGCTTCACCTCTAACCATGGGATTCCCTGAAGAGCAGATGTCCCCTGGCAGAATAGGTGCACTTACTGCTGTGTTGCTGCTCAGCTCCTATATCTAGGTGGGGACCTGGATGATCATGTCACAAGTGATCTTAAACTTGGGTGTTCTCTGCATTCTCAGCTGCTCCTGTCTGCACAGTCATAGGAGCAAAGATCAGACTAATAGTTCTTCCTAGTGACTTTGATGTAGAAAATCTAGGAAAGAGTTTAGAGTTTGTAAAGATACATTTTTGAGTGTAGAGCAAGGAACGTTTTTAAGTTCATGTAGTAAGAACAAAAACAGCCTGACTACTACTAACAGACATGCCGTTCTCGATAAATCTGAGCTGGAGCTCAGGTGATGAAAATTTCTTACATCCATTTGTGCCTCACTTTTCCTGATATGATTCAATTATAATTTTTAATGAGTATATGTGCACACTGAAGCTTCAAAGTAGTAATGACAGATGGTGTTTATATAATAGTTTAGTGTGGTGATCCCTTTAAAATTTTGATAAGATTTCTTTTTCAGATAAATAATAAAATAATAAATATTTTCTATGTAACTGCAAATGGCAGCCCCCAGTAAAAGAGAGTAAAGTGGCTAAGAAAATTACCTTGATTGCTATACTTTGTATCAGTAAGAGGTTGCTTAGAAATGTGTGTGGGTACTTGGATATAATTGATTTTTATTAATTTGTAATTAGTAAACATTTGATTACATGATGACATTGGGTAACTGTAATTGATAGCAGGTACATCAAATAGGTTACCTGGAAGGAAAGCTAGGGATATATTGGAAGGAGGCAAGACAAAAATGAGACCAAGACAACAGTTGATGATCATGGTCCCAAGGTTTAATAAAAGACTCATAATTTAAGGTTTTATGCCAGAGCCCTTCCCCAAACTCCAAGGTCTGTTCAGGAGAACAGGTCTTACTTCTCAGTATTCATTGACTCCACCACTCAAGAGAGTGGTGGGAAGGTCATTTGCTTAATTCAGGAATTTCTAGATCTGGAAAACAATGAATGTCACCTTGTTCTGAGTACTCTACCCTAGGTGTGTGTGAGATAATGGCTACTGCAGACCTGGAATTTCCATTCAAAGGCTGGAAGGGGATGACAAAGGTATCATAGTCTTTTTTACATATACTCATTGAAATAATTCACTGGAAGAAAAATAGAATGAAATTAGATTGAATTTTTTTTTCTTTACCACTTGAGATTTTGCTGGGATATATAAACTGTAGGTAAAAAAAAAAATGATACTTTTGGAGCTTTACTCCATTTACCAAATGGTTATATGTGTATGTATCTATGTTAAGTTGTTGGAACTTGTTATAGCCTGATTTATCTATCAAGTCTATAAAATCTCTTTGAGCCTGCATTATATTGCCTCCGAACCTAAATTCCCTCCTTGGATCACTGAATACTCTGTAAGAGCTGGCTGACAGATAGGTAGATATGTAGATAGATAGAGAGCCACAACACTCAAAGGCAACTGTATCATCAGTAGCAACTTCAGTAGGATGGGAAGCAATCTGATCACAGTTCTAAGAGCTTGGGTATAGGTATATTGCTTTGTAAGCCCAGCAGGTTTGTGTGCAGCCATCAATGTCTGGTCTCTAAATTTGGGGCCGCTCAATTGATGAATGACAATAAGAGATTGATTGCAATTCAAGTCTCTCCTTACGCTACGTGAGACCTCACACATGAGGGTAGACATGTTACATTGATGAGCATGAGAATGCTCAGGAATTACTTGTCAGCAGTGTTAAATATGACATATCTTTCAGCAAACTGAGAGACATGCTTGACCAGAAGGTCAAAAAAGAGGCCATTTGGATAAGGAAGTTAGTATAGAGATCCTACAAAATAAGAAAAGAATGCCTGGAATTATCTTATCCAGAATTATATATTGAAGATCCCATTATTCAGTAATAGTATGTGGGAGACACCTATGGAGAATGTGGGCACTACTGAAGATCTTATACTCAGATACTGAATGCCAATAACACCAGTCAGATATGGATGACTAGTGATTAATGGGCTAGAAGTGAGAGGACAAGGAGCAAAGAGGAGAAATGAGACCATAAGAACTATCAAGAAAATACAAGAGCCACAGACACAGAGGTAAAATATATGAGCACTTCTTAGGGGAGAATGGAAACCTGAATGACCTTTAAAGTGGTAAACTTGAATGTTAGTTTGTGTTATGGTGGAAATTTGATTGTTATTCCTTTAAAATAGGTTATTATCCAAGCCACATCATTTACTGGAACACTTTTCAGACATTGCCTTATCAGCTTCTAGGTCTCCATCAGATACTAGAGCATCTGTCCACTGTAGTGAATGTGGTGCCACACTATGCTGTAGACTGAGTATTCATCAAAACTCTAGATGACCATCTTTCCCAACCATGTGTTCAGCTGCTAGGTCTAGGTAAGGTTTATATAGAACACATCATTTGGGTATCTATCTTAAGGCAGTGATTTTCTGTTCTGGGCTGTAATTGTTGTGCACGTGCTATGGTACTGGAAATATATGTGGTCTGTAGGTTTCCTCAAGTAAATTGAAATATTCTGGTAACTAAGTTTGGATGAGAAATGAATGAGTACTCTGTATCATAGGAGAGTAATGGGACGCCCTCAAATGTCAAAAAAGACATATTTGAAGTACACTTGAGCAAAATGATATCGAAGTCTCCCTGATTAACCAGTCGGTAGATTATAATCTTTTTTGTCAAAACAAAAGGACCTGAGGCCCAGTTAAATGTACTTAGTAAGTACACTAACAAATATGCATATTTAAAAGAAGCTGAGAACTTTTTAAATATTTGTGGGCTGTAGCTCACTAATAGAACAGGCAATACTGAGATCCTTTGGTGAGAAGTGGAAGAGTTGGGGTATAATTAGGGTGAGGGATATATTCTAACAGCCAATAGTGTAAGAGGAAATTCAGACTTCTTTCAGTAGGTAGAGGTATACTCATTTTCCCTGCATGCAGAAGAGGAACTTTTTCTTCTTGTTAGGACATTTAGGTACAGGTGATAGATCTAAGATGCTCTAAAGAAGGATGAAATAGGGGATGCTCAGGATTATCTGGAATAGTCTCAGCCATTTTCAGTATTATTTCTGCAGCACCTCTGAGCAGAAGTTGAAAGTTGATTGATACCTTGAGAATGATAGGACATTCCAGGCACTTACTCCTTCAAAAGTTCCAAACTTGAAATCACAATCTATAAGAAATATCTTTTAAATGTTCCTGTCAGGCATGACAGCACATCTTAAAACTCTTCTAAGAGGCTGCAATTCAGTAGTCTCTGCTTCAGTGGCTTCCTCACATATATGTCCACCCACACACACCTCTTCATGGAGGAAAGGACAAGTCTGCCTAAAGGACCAAAATAAAGACAGTAGTCCTTTTATCCATGCCTTGATATTATTTTGTTTGATACCTTAGTCCGTAATGAGTCTCTTAGGTCAGAACTGTGCTTTCATCTGTAATTTCACTGAAATTAGAAGTTGTGTGTAGGCGACACACTGGGAAGATTGTGAATTGGTGAGATTCAGCAACAATGGGTCCACTTTATTTCCAGTGATTGGATAGAAGTACATAACATCGGATCCTTTCAAAATTTCTATACTTAGGACATAGAACAGAAAACCGGAGTGTAACAACGTATTTCCCTTGCCTCTAGGACAAAAGAATCGACTCTTTCTTATTTTGTATATGTACATTGGATGTATTTCAGCCATATGCTGGAAAGCTAGAGGATATAAGGCATGCCACAGAATTATTTAAAAGAGCATGTATAATGTCACATTGTAAATAAAGGAATATGTAAGATTTCTCTTGTCAAGGAAAGTGATGCATATTACCCCCTAGTTGAGGTAAGCAATATCCAAGGCCACATTATTAATTAAGGAAAATCCCAGTCTCACCCAGAGTAGATTTCGTAAGCACTTCAAACAAACAAACAAACAAACAAACAAACAAACAAACCGGAATATGAAGTGTCTTTGAAATAGTGGAATTCGGCCATACTCGCTGCCTGCTGGGACAGAAAATGGTCACTAGGTACTGTATCACCCTGAGCTTTAGATCTCTGTTAGTGCAAACTGCCAGGGGTCTGCCTGCACTCAGGAACTGAGCACATAGGCGGTCTGCCATCCTGTCGGGCAGAGGGTCTGTGTCCTGCCAGAGAGCTGCGGAAGGAGAAAAGAGCCACAGCCATACTCGCTGCCTGCCGGGAGAGAAAAGGGTCACTAAGTACTTAGTGTATCACACTGAGCTTTAGATCACTGGTGGTGCAAACCGCCAGGGGTCTGCCTGCATTCAGGAACTGAGCACATAGGCGGTTTGTCTGCCAGCCGGCCGGGCACAGGTCCTTTGTCCTGTCCCATCAGCTGTGGAAACAGTGAAGACCCACAGACATATTCTCTAGCTGCTGGGACAGAAAAGGGTCAGTAGGTACTGTATCACCCTGAGCTTTAGATTTCTGGTCGTACAAACCACCAGGGGTCTGCCTGCACTTAGGAACTGAGCACATAGGTGGTTCATCTGCAAGCCAATGCATTGTGGAACCTGTATCATATGTGAGAATCAACAGAGGGAGTGACACCCACCACGCCACTTTCGCTCTATAATAGAGCAGAAAGAGAACACTTGGTTGACCTTGACAACTTAAGTATAACATTACGTGAGGCAAGATTGAGAAGGGCTCCAAAGTCAAAAAAGAGAAAGGCAGCATATCAGTAATCTGTACCAGAGGAAACCCAGTCATCCAGTGTTGCAGAGATAACCTTAAAGCGCCACAGTATGTTGTAGCACCAGCCAGTGTCAATAAGACCATCTAACACCTGGGAGAACTAGATGGCTAAAGGCAAATGTAGGAACATTACTAACAGAAAACAAGGCATTATGGCAGCATCTGAACCCAATTCTCCAACAATAACAAGTCCTGGATACCCCAACACATGAGAAAAACAAGATATGGATTTAAAATCACTGGTCATGATGCTGGTACAGGAACACATGAAGGACATACTTAAAGAAATTCAGGAGAAAATGGATCAAAAATTAGAAGCCTGTACAAGGGAAACAGAAAAATCATTGAAAGAAATTCAGGAAAATACAAAAGCAAATAAGGAGGAAATGCAAAAATCACTTAAAGAAAAACAGGAGAACTTTGATCAACAGGCAGAAGTCATGAAAGAGGAAACACAAAAATCTCTTAAAGAATTAGAGGAAAACACAAACAAGCAAATGACAGAACTGAGCAAAAATTTCCAGGATCTAAAAACAGAAGTAGAAACAACTAAGAAAGTACAAAGGGAGACAACTTTGGAGAAAGAAAACCTTGGGAAGAAATCAGGGACCATAGACACAAATATCAACAACAGAATACAAGAGACAAAAGGAAGAATCTCAGATGCTGAAGATACCATAGAAACCATGGACTCAACAGTTAAAGAAAATGCAAAATGCAAAAAGCTTGTAACCCAAAACAACTAGGAAATCCAGGACACAATGAGAAAGCCAAATCTAAGGATTATAGGCATTGATGAGAGTGAAGATTTACAACTTAAAGGGCCAGCAAATATCTTCAAAAAAATTATGGAAGAAAACTTCCCTAACCTAAAGAGAGAGCTGCCCATGAATATACAAGAAGCCTACAGAACTCCAAACAGACTGGACCAGAACAGAAATACCTCCTGTCACATAATAATCGAAACCCCAAATGTACTGAGCAAAGAAAGAATACTTAGGGCAGTACGAGAAAAAGGGCAAGTAACATATAAAGGAAGACCTATCAGAATTACACCAGATTTCTCTCCAGAGACCATGAAAGCTAGAAGTTCCTGGGCGGAGCTAATGCAGACTCTTAGCGAATACAAATGCCAGCTGAGACTACTATACCCAGCGAAACTCTCAATTATAGATGGAGAAAACACGATATTCCATGACAAAACCAATTTTACATAATATCTTTCTACAAACCCAGCCCTACAAAGGATAAAAGGGGGAAAACACCATTACAACGAGGGAAACTATACCCTGGAAGATATTAAACTTCTTTCATCACATCCAAAGAGGATAACCACACACATATAAAAATAAAATCAAAAATGATAGGAGGCAATAACCACTACTCCTTAATATCTCTTAACATCAATGGATTCAATTCCCCAATGAAAAGACATAGACGAACAGACTGGTTACATATACAGGACCCTACAAATTGCTGCATACAGGAAACACATCTCAGTGTCAAAGACAAAAAGTACATTAGAGTAAAAGATTGGAAGACAATTCTACAAGCAAATGGTCCCAGGAAAAAAGCCGGAGTTACCATTCTAATTTCAGATAAAATTGATTTTCAACCCAAGGTCATCAAAAAAGACATGGAACTGCATTACTTGCTGGTCAAAGAAAAATTCCAACAAGAAGAACTCTCAATCCTGAACATCTTTGCCCCAAATACAAGAGTGCCCACATTCATAGAAGAAACTTTACTAAAGCTCAAATTACACATTGAACCTAACACAATAATTGTGGGTGACTTCAACACTCTACTCTCACCAAAGGACCGATCAGGAAAACAGGAAAACAGGGAAACAGTGAAACTAATTGAAGCTTTGAACCAATTGGAGTTAACAGATTATATATACACACACACACACACACACACACACACACACACACACACACACACACACACACACACACATATATATATATATATATATATATATACATAAATCTGTACTCAACACAATTGGAGAATCTGGAGGAAATGGACATTTTCTTAGACAGATACCAATTACCAAAAGTAAACAAGGATCAAATAGACCATCTAAACAGACCCATAACCTCCGAAGAAATAGAAGGGTTCATAGATAGGCTTCCAACCAAAAAAAGCCCAGGACCAGATGGTTTCAGTGCAGAATCCTATCAGACCTTCAACGAAGACTTAACACCAATACTCTTCAAACTTTTCCACCAAATAGAAACAGAAGAAACACTACCTAACTCCTTCTTCAAAGCCACTATTACGCTGATACCAAAACCACACAAAGATCCAACTAAGAAAGAGAATTTCAGGCCAATTTCCCTTATAGATATCGATGCAGAAATACTAAATAAAATTCTTGCCCACCAAATCCAAGAACACATCAAAACGATCATCCACCATGATCAAGTAGGCTTCATCCCAGGGATGCAGGGATGGTTCAATATAAGGAAATCCATCAATGCTATCCACTACATAAACAAACTCAAAGAAAAAAAAATATGATCATCTCATTAGATGCAGAAAAAGCATTTGACAAAATTCAGCATTCTTTCATGCTAAAAGTCTTGGAAAGGACAGGAATTCAAGGCCCATATCTAAACATAGTAAAAGCAATATAGAGCAAACTGGTAGCCAACATCAAACTAAATGGACAGAAACTTGATGCAATCCCACTAAAATCAGACAAGGCTGCCCCCTCTTCCTATATCTTTTCAATATAGTTCTTGAAGTCCTAGCTAGAGCAATTATAAAACATAAGTATGTCAAAGGGATACACATTGTAAAGGCAGAAGTCAAATTATCACTATTTGCAGATGATATGATAGTATACTTAAGTGATACTAAAAACTCTACTAGAGAAGTCCTACAGCTGATAAACAACTTCAGCAAAGTGGCTGGCTACAAATTCAACGCAAGCAAATCAGTAGCCTTTATATATTCAAAGGATAAGCAGACTGAGAAAGAAATTAGTGAAATGACTCCCTTCACAATAGCTGCAAACAGTATAAAGTGTCTTGGGGTGACTCTAACCAAACAAGTGAAAGACCTATATGACAAGAACCTCAGGTCTCTGGAGAAGGAAATCCAAGAAGATCTGAGAAAATGGAAAAATCTTCCATGCTCATGAATTGGCAAGATTAATATAGTTAAAATGGCCTTTTGCCAAAGGCAATCTACAAATTCAATGCTATCCCCATATAAATACCAACCCAGTTCTTCATAGAGCTAGAAAGAGCAAATTTCAAATTCATCTGGAATAACAAAAAAACAAGGATAGCTAAAACTATTCTCAACAGTAAAAGAACTTCAGGGGGATTCAATATCCCAGACTTTAAACTTTACTACAGAGCAATAGTGATAAAAACTGCATGGTAATGGTACAATGTCAGGCAAGCAGATCAATGGAATAGGATTCAAGACCCAGAAATGAACCAACACACCTATGGTCTCTTGATCTTCGATAAAGGAGGTGAAAGCATCCAGTGGAAAAAAGATTGTATTTTCAACAAATGGTGCTGGTTCAGTTGGGGGTCAGCATGTATAAGAATGCGAATCGATCCATTCTTATCTCCTTGTACCAAGCTCAACTACAAATCAATCAAGGACCTCCACATAAAACCTGACACACACTGAAACTAATAGAAAAGAAACTGGGGAAGACCCTGGAGGACATGGGCACAGGGGAAAAGTTCATGCGTAGAACACCAATTGCTTACGCTCTAAGGTCACAAATTGACAAATGTGACCTCATAAAACTACAAAGTTTCTGTAAGGCAAAGGACACTGTCAAAAGGACAAAATGTCAACCAAGAGATTGGGAAAGGATCTTCAACAACCCTAAATCCGACAGAGGGCTAATATCTAATATATACAAAGAACTCAAGAAGGTAGAATTCAGAGAACCAAACAACCCCATTAAAAAGTGGGGTATAGAGCTAAACAAACAATTTTCACATGAAGAACTTTGGAGGGCTGAGAAACACCTTAAGAAATGCTCAACATAATTAATCATTAGGGACATGCAAATCAAAACAACCCTTTGATTTCACCTCACACCAGTCAGAATGGCTAAGGACAAAAACTCAGGAGACAGCAGGTATTGGTGAGGATGTGGAGAAAGAGGAACACTCCTCCACTGCTGGTGGGATTGTAAGATGGTGCAACGATTTTGGAAATCAGCCTGGCGGTTCCTCAGAAAACTGGGCATGGCACTTCCTGAGGACCCTGTTATACCACTCCTGGGCTTATATCCAGAGGATTCTTTAGAATGCAATAAGGACACGTCCTCCAGTATGTTCATAGCAGCCCTATTTGTAGTAGCCAGAAGCTGGAAAGAACCTAGGTGTCCTTCAACGGAGGAATGGGTACAAAAAATGTGGTATACATACACAATGGAGTACTATTCAGCCATTAGAAACAATGAATTCATGAAATTCTTAGACAAATGTATGGAGCTGGAGAAATTCATGGTAAGTGAGGTAACCCAGCCTAAAAAAAAAAAATCATGGTATGCACTCACTGATAAGTGGATATTAGCCTAGAAACTTTGAATACCCAAGACATAATCCACAAATTAATGATGTCCAAAAAGAATGGAAAAGTGGCCCCTGGTTCTGGAAAGACTCAGCGGAAGAGTATAGGGGAATTTCAGAACAGCGAAGCAGGAAGGGGTAGATAGAGGTACAGGAGAGGGAAGAGGGCTTATGGGACTTGCAGGGAGTGGGGACCCAGAAAAGGGGAAATAATTTATAATGTAAATAAAAATATATCAATAATAAAAAAAAGAAATAGTAGAATTCTCCAAAACTCTTCTCTGAATAGAAAGTTTTGTGACAACTTTTGACAAAGGAATATCCTGAATGTCTTGGATCACAGTGTGGAAGTTCAAAGTCATATTTGAGTAAAAAGAAGTTTACATTTCAGTTATAGACAGAATTGGAAACTTTCATCTCTGATATGCAAATATGTATACCAGGTGTGATATCTCTAATGGTCCAGGAACTTGTCACAATAATCTTCTAACAAGAAAAGTGATTACACAAGTATTGGTGTTCTTTCAAGGTTGTTTATAGCTCTATACATATGAGACTAAAATATATGAATGCTGCATTTTTTTAAGGACAAAATTTGAGGAAGATAGTTAGAAGGCTGATTTTGGATTTCTCTCTTTTGCCCTATGATGTAAATGCAGAAAAAAGGGAGGGAATTTTGGATGCATATGTGCTATATGGATATCATGGTCAGAGAGAAGAGATTTAAAGAAATCTTAATTAATAGGTGTATATGTGAAGCATGGGAACAGAGGAAGCCCTGGTCATTCTTTATTTGTATGTGTAGATTTGGATTTGTTGTAAACCTGAGAAACTAGGCACCAATTGTTACATTATTACAGCTGGTTGGGTGTTTATCTTTGGTCGATGAAGTCTTTGGACAGAGGAGTTAATTCTAAGGTCCCCTTTTTCAGAGCAGGAATGTCTTAGAAGATGTGTAGCATGAAGAAAGTTGTAAATTATCTTATACAGTCAGAAAAAACAGCAGATACTGGCAGTAGGTATAATATCCCTTTCAACAGAGTTCGATTTCCCAGGTTTCATTTTGCAAAACTTGAAGATCTGAAATTCACTTGCTGGATGATTGTAAATAGTGGTCCCACAATTCTTAAAAGAAAGTAAATGGACTTTCATGCAGAATGAGTGGTATAAGGCACTCATGGTTTGACACCTCTTTAAAGGAGAAAACACTCAAAGTACCTTGCTAAGAATAGGAAAATATATTAGGAGCATGTCACACAAAATACATCCTTCAGGTCCCATTGGGCAAATGAGACCTTCGGTAACATTAGTGCTAGGAAAGTTTAAAAATCTCCTTTAAAGTAATGAGGGGTACCTTAAAATGGGGAAATGTGTACACTGTAAGTCCAAAGTAGGAGCAGAAATCTCAGAGTCCATTTTAAATAAGACAGAATATCCTTTAGGCAAGGTGTGAAGGTGCCATCCCTGGTACCTATTCAGTGCAGAAAGCCCCCAGCACTGTTTCTTTTTTTCCAGTTCTTATTCAGAGATTTGTGTCTTCATAGATTTTATTCATTCTAGGAGAGAAAAAAAAATCACAACTTACTCTTTCTTCCAAATGCATGAAAGATTGTTGCAGTGTAGGTAATTTCTTGTAGTTTGTGTTATACTGCCCAGATCTTGGCAGAAATGTAGAAGACATTCAATTTTTATTGTCTTTACTGAGGCAGGTGACATGGCTTCTATGCTCTGATTGCTAAATTTGTGCTGTGGGACCTCAAAACCGAGAATCCTTGAGTCAATTGTTTAGTAATACCTGATCAGTTAAATATAAGACTGATTTGAACATTTGTGGAAAGATCATGAGCCCCAATTTGAGTGGGAGATTGCATTGTGAGGATAGGGAAAAGCAAGAACATCAGAGAATTCTTCAGGCAAATGTTTATCTGAGTATTGGAAGAAAGTTTAGGAAATATTTTATCCGGTACAAATGATCTCACAGGCCAGAATACTCATGCATTCTGGGACTCTGAATTGTGCATATGTACAATCAGTGTATTTTTTTCTTGAAAAATACTTGGTAATTCCTGGTTCTGTGTACTCTACAAGCCTTTCAGCAATGGTATAGGCATGGACAACAAAATGGGACTGCTCCATTTTTTATAAGAATTTAATGGAAGTAGAAGTAACTGACTCTGTGCTCTAGAACTGAATCAGACATTACCATAAGGAGAAGAAATTATGCTATGCTGGTCACGGGGTTTCAGTCTTAAGAAATCTTCTGCACAGCCCAAATGTTTGAGATACACTCCTAGGGTACAGAGTTAGTTCTGACTTTGCTTCATTAGAGGGGAATATCTCAGACTACTCCTATATACATGAAAATATTAAAATGTAATTATTCTCAAACAGTCTGTTACAATAGCCCTCCTTTGGCATAGCATTAACAGCATCATGAGCTACTATGACTAGAGGAAATAAGTCTAAGGAGGTCTTCTTTGTAAGCTTAAGTATAACACTCCATTAAATCGTTGTTTACTTGAGTTGTTTATGGTCATATCTAAGACTTAATGAAGTTATTAGGTAGAGGCAAAATTAGTTCTGGTTCTAGAAGGAGTAGTCTGAGTCCCCATTGTGACTGCAAAAATTCTATTGCACGTTGATTCTAAATGGGCTACATTTGAGGACATTTTGGCAGACTGAGGAGGTCTCAAGTACTTTGCTAACCAAGTTGTGATTCTAAAAGTTCGATATTTGAGGACATTTTGGCAGGCTGGGGAGGTCTCAAGAACTTTGCTTACCAAGTTGTATGTCTCCGAACCTCTTTAGTTTTTGAGAATGTATGTGAAGCACTTGTCCTTAATCGGTAAGTTTGAGGTACATTTGGGCAATTACTGGATGTCTGAGGATTTCTTGTCCTAAAAGAAATGGTGTGTCAATGCTTCCTTCAAAAGTGGCATATGTCTGATACCTTTGATGTTGCTGGGATATTTCCGAAGCCCCTGTGAATTATTGATAAGTGATGTGAGGCATTTTGGTTAGACAGATAAGATAAAGGCCAGTTGGTTTATTGAAGAAGATCTAAGAATTCCTGGTTCAGAATGGACCCCTTGGACTATACAGAAGTTTGGAAAAATCTGTGGTTCTGAAGAGGTATGTATGAACCCTACTTGAGAATGACCACAACGCAATTGGCTTCCTGGTTTAGAAAGAGTATTCCTGAGACAGGGAGGACCCGTTGAGGCCTTGAGAATGATTTGAGCTCAACTTCAGACATTGGGAAAGTGTAAGTATTCCTTGATTTTAAGAAATAAATCTGAGGCGACATCATCAGAAACACAATTTGAAATACCATTGGACAGAGTAAGACTACTTGGAACATAAAAAAAAAAAAACAAAAAAAAAAAAAACAAAAAAAAAACAAAAAAACAAAAAAACAAGAACTATTAAGGATACTATTCTTCAGTCACAGATGGTCTCATGATGTGTTGGGGACAGCAGGGAGGTCAGAGTTATGTGAGTAGAAGAGGAACATCAAGGGTAAATTTGGAGAGTAGACAAAGCCTAAAGATTTCCTTATTTTCATGGGTACCTATAATTCCTTATCCTGCACCCCAGGCAGGAGTTTAATTAATCTTCATCATGCCAGGAAGCAGTTCCCAGTAAAATCTCCTGATAATACATACATTAATTTTGAATATAAAGGACATGATCTCCTCATTTCTGTTGACCAAGTTTAATGTATGGCTTTAGGGCTTTGCTGGCTACTTTGTGGTTTTCCAAAGTCTGGAACCAGATTCTTGTTCTTTTGACAGAGAAGAACAGAATAGGTAGCACTCAGTTCAGCTGATATAAAGAGAGTTGATTTTTCACCCATTAGGTAAGATGAAATAGGCCTATTGACATACAATTCAGAATAAGCACATTTTTTCTGCATGGGGAACAAATAATATAGAATATTCTTTATCTAGAAAACGGTGAGCTACACCTAATAGAAGTGAAATGCCTGTTTTTAGTCAAAGGATCCTATGTGATCACTCGTTGTGCATCCAAATCAGCTAGGAGTGGAAGTCATAAGTCAGACAGATGGTTGACAAGAAAAAAAGAAACGTTTTAAAATGCCTTTATTCACACGGGGTCCATGGTGGGAAACTATGAGTTTTGCTTTTGGATAAATAGAAATGAAAATGCAATGGTAAGAGAGAGTGATGAGTAAGAGGACATGATCTCCTCATTTCTGTTGACCAAGTTTAATGTATGGTTTTAGGGCTTTGCTGGCTACTTTGTGGTTTTCCAAAGTCTGGAACCAGATTCTTGTCTTTGGACAGAGAAGAACAGAATAGGTAGCACTCAGTTCAGCTGATATAAAGAGAGTTGATTTTTCACCCATTAGGTAAGATGAAATAGGCTCTTCTCTTGAGATGGGTTGCTTTAGAGGTTACATTTTGCAAGCTGGGCATACCCATGTGCCTTATTGGACAAAAGGGATATGATAGACGCTTAAGAACTTGAAGGTCTGAGCCACTATTGGATAGAGGAAACATTTCTGTATTCCTGTTAGTCACAAGGAGCATTTCTGAAGCCCAGTTAGATGGGATATTTAAGAGGACCTTCATTTTAGCCTAAAACTTTCTTTAGCTGCCCGCAACAGAGAGCAGTATTTAATTTTCCTTGTTGAGACTAGGAGAGTTTCAGGCCATATTGGTCAGATTGGGAAAGTATACCTTTTTAATTTGAGAAGATACAACTAAAACCCCCATCTTAACATGTTCTTGAAGACTGAATAATACTGAATGTGAATATGTGTGGCTCCTATGTCTGATAGCTTAAAAGTTGGGAAACATGTTTATATTGGAAAATTGTGACTCTCTGTTGGTAAGAGAGATGCAAACTCAGGTTCCCTAATTGAGATAGGGTATGTCTGAATTTTCCTTGGATATCAGGAAATGATGCCACACTCGCTTTGGAATTGATAGAGATATGAAGTCCTGTATGATAGAAAGCAAGTCCTGGGTCACCCTTTGGCCCTAATAGTAGAATTTTCTTAGTCCTTGACAGAAATAGCCTGTTTTGATGGTAGCTGACATCCTCTTGGGATGAAGATTATGGTTATGTACTCCTATGGGGATGGATTGGCAGATTAATGTCAGCTGAGACGGACTCACATAGAGTTGTGCTATGATAGATTCATGTGCTGAGACAAGAAATGTGGTGAAGCAAGACCCATGGATGACATACGAAAAAATTGTTATATGTGTTGCCCAATATGGTTTAGCATAATTGATAACTCTATTATTAATGAAACCAGAGTGACCAGCGGGTTATGAGGGTTTAGCAATGATCCTAATATTGGCAGAAAGGAAGCTACAGCATCTTGGTGGCGTCCTCACTTGCTACAAGCGGTCTTTTTTTGGATTTGTGACATAGTTTTCTTGTATACTGTTTTGGGAAAAATAATGGGAATGCTGATAATTCTCTTCTGTTAGAGAAGATTGCCGAGTTGAATATTCTCTTAAAATATTTGCATATTAAAGTACCTGGAAAACAAAATATGTCAGTGGGAGGAGAAAAAAAATCAATGTTAGTGAATGAGACCTAGAATGTACCTCATGTTGAAAGCAGAAATCAAACTTGGCCGGAAGGTAAATTATCCCCCTGACCTACATCTTGGAAACTAAAAGTACAAAAATGGTGCAAGCACAACAGTTTAATGTGCAGCCAAGTATACCACGAGAGAATCTATTTTGAACCTGCGCTGGCTCCCTCAGTCTTTCTAGTCATTTTGCAGCATCTGCCTGCTAAAATGGTGGACAGACTTGTAATGAATTGATCTGCTACTGATCAAAATGTAAGGTCCAGAGTATTTTTAAGACTCTATTGTATTCTATGGTCTATATTCTTTTGTTAGAGAAATGCTAAATAACTGGTTTACACAGTATAGGGCATTCCGAAAAGACTTGAAAAGATAATAAGCTGATCAACAATTGCAGTACTCATTGTGGTGGAGGTAAGTCTCTGATATAATGTAGCACAACTAGCACAATATAATTTAACAAGACAGAACAGAAAGAGGCATAGCCTAGAAAATCTTCTGGTGTGACATTATGCTACTGGTGCTGCTATCCTGACACTACTGAACTTGACAACTACAATATCAGTGAAGGGTTTGCAAGTGAAGCAAGCTGCTGTTGCTGACCTGTGAAATGAACAACTGAATTATTTCCATTCTTTTATATTACCTCTGCTGGATGGTGAACAAAAAAAAAAAGTTTAAACATTTAAGAATCATCATTATCAATAGGCTTAAAAAAAGTTACACAGGTGATGATGATAAATTTTACAGTCACCATGAACAGAGGGTGAGGAGTATGAACTAAAATCATTTGTTCTACTGAGGAAAGTTTCATATATCCTGGAAGGTGGGACAAATGTGCAAGTACCTCAGTGAAGGTAGATTAGCTTCCTGAAACCAATAAACTAATTGAAGTAGTTAAAGATCTACTGTTCCTTGGGCAAATGGAAAACAGCACAGAGCTCCTGGAGAAGAAAGTGAACGTGCTAAAGAACTTTTGAAATATGGGGGAAATTCTTGATATCCTTAATTATATGTTAATGATCTCTATGACCATAGGAGAAAACATAAATCTTGCTTAGAAAGAAGAACGAAGGCAGAAGTGTTTTTCAATGCTTCGGAAGTTATGGAAGTTTTCATTCCCTCTTGAGCTTGTGATAGCAGTCCTAGATTATTTTTTTCACATTTGTAGAGCTTATGGCAGACTCTTGGGCAAAAAGCAAAAGTTTTTTTTTTGTTTTCTTGGTTTTTTTTTTTTTTTTTTTTTTTTTTTTTTTTTTTTTTTTTAGAATTTACTTCTGAACTGGAAAGATAAATATTACCGTGAACATGGAGAAAATGTGTGGAGATGTTGAGAGAGATGAATAAATACCTTAAGACCTGGGGAAAATGTTGAACATGACTTTGGGTAGACAGAGAAGGCCTCTGAGTTTCTTTGTGTAATGATTGCTTAGCATGGGATATTGTCCCAGTCTCTTGGTCAGATGTGGACCATTCTAAGTTTTTTGGACATATATATATATATATATATATATATATATATATATATATATATATATATATATATATATATATATATATATGTGTGTGTGTGTGTGTGTGTGTGTGTGTGTGTGTGTGTGTGTGTGTGTGTGTGTGTGTGTGTGTGTGTGTGTGTGTGTATATATATATATATGGTGTCAATCACCTGAGGAGTAATTTTAGGTGTTGTTGATTCTTTGGAATCAGGTCATGATGCACACTTCCTTTTTCAGAAGGCTTAGGCTGAAACTATCTTCCTTAGTTTCAAATGTTCTGAAGTATCTTTCATGAGAAAGATCAAAACTTCAGCCCAATTTTGTAGAAGCTGGATGCCAAAGGAACATTTGGGTAGAGGGAAATGTCTAATGAGAAGAGATAATGAAGAAGCACTCTTGGGTAGATGGTGACAATTGTCAGTCACCATCTTCAGATATTTAATATGCCTTGTGTACATGTAGAATACTTGACTATCACCCCAGAATGAGAAGGTACTTGAGCACTCTGTTTGAATATGCCCACTCTTAAAGCATCATAGAAATATGTGGGAGGACTTAGATACTGATAGGCATATAGGGAAGTTAGCCGAATTGTGTGTGCTGGTAGAAGTCCCCTGAAAACTTTCTTCATCTTGATTAGGGGAAACAACTTTTTCATATTTGTAGCTGGTTTCATAGCCAGCTGGATAGCAAAAAACAATTTTCTAAGGATCATTTGGAAGATAAAGTAGAACATAGATTCCTTGAGGTATGTGAAGCATGTGCTGGAGACACATGTGTGTGTACAAAAGTACTAACAGACCTTTGTGCAGATGGGAAAGTTTTTGTTCCATCTTCTGTCTGTGTGATAATTCACTGATACTTTTGAGGATATCACATAACCCATGAAATTTAATAAGATCCTATGGACTTATGCATGCAAGTGGAATACAAGGAATCCACAGGTTTAAATGGACAGGATGCTATAGACTTTTTGTAAGCATGCTATATCCCATAGATCTTTGTTCACATACAGTTGGATACAGAAATCATGGTGCAGATAGAATATATCCTAGAACATCTTCATAAATGTGTCATATCCAAAAGCCATTTACTTAGTGGAGATTTGCTTTAACATAAAGAACTTCAGTTCTTTATGAGATAAGATAGCATACAGGGAATGCTGGACAGGATCAGGATGCCCTAGTATCTCTGATGTATACGTATAAATTTCAAGTGCAGAATGTCCTAGAGATCCATGGGCAGGTAAGAATGGTTGAAATACTTCTGTGTCCTTGGCAAATGTGCAGCTCTAATGACTCATTTGGAATGTATTGGCATAATGTTGGCTCTTTTGTACCAGATGGCAATTCAGGAGGGACTTTTATACTGGGACTGAATATTTGAAGTCCTCTTGTTCTGGTAGGGATGTTGTGAAGTCCCTTTGTTCATAGGGAGCATCTTTCAGTCTAATGTTAGAATGGTGGCATTCAGTGTTCCTTTTAATACTAGAGAATGATTGAATCTTCTTTTCTGAGTGAGAATTCATTTGAGAATATGTCTTTGATGTTCCTATGTAGATTTGAACAATTCTAGCATCCCCTGACAGATTGGAAATGTCTTAAAATCCCTGAAAAATATGGCAAAGTTACTAGATTATTTTGTGTATGTGGAAGATGAGCAAGACTCCCTTGGTTGAAATCAGGTGATTTTACTTCTTGAATATGTATGGAACTCATTAGAATGGAATTAACTTCCTTTGAAGTTAGCTAAGTTTCTTAAGTCAGTGCTGTAGATGTGGAAGTTGTTTTTATCCTTGGGATGTGTGAGTGGTATGAGGCTTATTTTGGTAATCATAATTTAGTTTAGGTTCCTTTGGGCTATAATGGATTATATAAACCCATTTTTTAATGATGGAGGACTCTCAAACTCATCCAGGTTTATTGGAGGAAGTTCTGTAATGACCTTGATTAGCAGGATCAGCACTGAAACTTTACTATGGATTGCATTGGCCCATTTGGGAGGAGAGCAGGAACATCTTTAGCTGTCCTCCTGATAGGCTGTAGCTCTCTAGCCCACTTTGGTAACTGTTAAAATTGTTAAAGTCTCCTGAAGTGAGGTGGTAGGACTTAATCGATTTGCAGTAAATGAAAAACCAATGTGCTCCCCTTTTGAAATAGAAGGCTTAGTACCATCTTTGTGTGGTGGGATTTGTTGTAGGTCCCCTTGACCAGAGGTATCTTGTCTAATTGGAAAATTTAGAGACGCCTTGGGTAGACTATGAACTTTTGAACTTCCTTCTGGAAGAGAAGGCAGGTATGGTTTTCTTTCAGCACAAGTAGGAGTTTCTTGGGATTACTTAGCAGATGTGGAATGTCTCATAGACCCTTCAAAATTATTTGGTTAATCCCAGAATATCTTGGTTGGAAAGAACAGTTGCTGAGAATCTTGGAAAGAAATGGAAGTCAGCATTCATTGTGGTTCTATAGGGAAGTGAGTAGGAATCCTTGAATATATGGGAGAATTACCTCTCCATGTTTGTCAGTGGGTCAGGTTCAACAAAATATGTCACAGGCACAGTGTGATCTCTGATTTTGTTTTACTGGAATGTCCAATATTTTGTATTGAAGATATTGCTGTTGCATTTGCACCCAACTGTTCAAAATCTCTAGTTCTTCACACACAGTAGACTTTGTTTGGCTTATTTTCACATTCGCTGGCATGGGCACAAAAAATGAGGCTACTCTTTTTCTCATGACAGGGTGTAAATTACATGATCTGATTTCTTTGGTCAATGTAATTTACAACTCAGGAACCTTTAGAGCAAATATAAACGTCCATTTCTTATTTTCTCTCACTTTCCTAAAAGGATCTAGTGTCCTCTTATTGTCTGAAGCCTTTATAGGAGCTTTGAGTTTCTGCAGGTTTTCTGCAATATGAACATTATAATATTTGAAAATCTAGTCTTCATAAAACTTTGAGCACTTGGTCTTATGCCAAGCCAGTAAAGGAGCCCTAGAGGTACAAGTTCCCTCAAGTTTTTGCTTGTTAAGGTTTTCCTCCATTGGAGTAGGGTGTCATAATCTGGTTTGGGGAAACTGAAGGGGTCCTAGGTCATGGAGATTTTGAACCCTTCATGTTTTTTCTTCATTGGTGTAGGGTATCATAACTTGTCAGGGGTAATATTTAATGGAGTGCCAGGCTGTGAAGGCTTTGGTCAAACACCAAAGGTAAAGTCCATTCTGATACTCATTGGCCTATTTTCATTCATTTGGACTCTGTCAATAAGGCAATTGAAGTACAAATGGAGAGAAGGCCAACTACCACTTGAAGGAGCAAGGAACATAATTGTCATTGTATACTTACCACAAGCATCAGTTGAGCCATAGACTTTTAGAACTGTTTTCATTCCTGAGAATTACAGATATGCAAAGTAGGCAAAGTGCACAAAATTAATATGAACATTGACCTCAGGAATCAAGCAAAGCTCTAGACGGGCACTGTGAATGGTTCTTCACAGGCCTGAATGGGTCAGTTGGGAGCTGCCCCAAGTGTCAGTTCTGCTTGCAGTAGCAGTGCAATCATCCAAGCTTTCTGAATGTGTGCGAATGATGAGGACACTCTTCCTTAAGGTCCAGAGTGATACTTAGTCTTGTGCCCATTCTCAGGTGCATTTAAAAAGAATTGTTGAACGGACAGCATGATTGTAAAGAACAAGAGATTCTTACAAGACTATTTTTCCAAGTCCCTCTTTTATCAGGATAGGACTAATTTTCAGGAGTCCATAGGTGGTGAGGTGATGTCTGTTATATTCTAATAACGGAATGGGAAAGGATGATCCAGATACTTGTTCTTCAGAGACTGTTGGGGTTACACAATCATTTGCATATTGTAGTAGGAAAAGAGCAAGTGACAATATTGAATTCGTGGAATTAATTTTGTGAATATTTTTCCTGTGTTTTAAAGATTACCTATCTCATTCATATTTATCCTAGATAAAATTATGACAACTGTGAACATCGTCCTGGTTGAAGAAAGACATCTCTAAATTACTATGTAATACTGACTGCAATGATATTATCATGCAAAAAATATGCTACTATAGGTACCGTTCAGTGACTAAGAACACAGTAATAATTTCCTTATCCTACAGGTGAAATATGTGTTTCATATACTTTGATTTGTGTTTCATTAAGTACACAGAGTCACCTATGGCCTTAAATAATTGTTTTCTCTGTCAAATTGCATGTTGGTTAACTATATAACATTTCAATAATTGGATTTTTGGAAGACCATATACTACTCTTGAGGAGACAGTATGATTAATTGAATATATTAGTGGACCTCTATGGGGCATTCATATTTATTCTAATGAAGCAGCTGTAGCATATTTGCACAAAATGATGTTTACTGGCCTTATTCTGGTTGATTTTTTGAAAGGTCATGCTTGTGTCACAGTTGATAAACTAAAAACATAAAATTGAGAATATGTATGAAGATATTATTTTACTGACAGAGAAACTTTATTTGATTGTTCAGTACATTGCCAATTTTCTTTGAATAGTTTTTGTTCTTGATGGATGAAAGGTAACTGTTGACAAGAAGTTTTGTACTACTGGATACA
Organism: Apodemus sylvaticus; assembly: GCF_947179515.1. Taxonomy (NCBI): domain Eukaryota; kingdom Metazoa; phylum Chordata; class Mammalia; order Rodentia; family Muridae; genus Apodemus; species Apodemus sylvaticus. The sequence goes on from NW_026262995.1 coordinate 228,146, forward strand.
CATCCAGTAATCCTTGCATCATTGCTTAATTTCCTGTTTCATTGCCTTAGTGTTTGGCTACATGTTCTTTCTCCTTTGGATACCCTAGAATGTCCCATTGCCTCCTTTCTTTAACTCCAATTTATCCCAGAAATTTCAATTTTAATGTTATCTACTACCAGGATATCCATTCTTTTCTTGTATTATGCTTTATATTCTCTTCTAGGCTAATATATAGTTCACTGTGCTTATCATCCATACAAATCAGTGCACAAAAATAACAATTTTGGCTCAAATATAAGAATTTTGTTTAGATCTGTACCCCATTTTAAATAGGGTCATTTGGTTTCCTGGGGTCTAACTTCTTGAGTTCTTTGTATATATTGGATATTAGCTCTCTATCAGATGCAGAGTTGGTGAATATCCTTGCCCAATTTGATGGTTGCCGTTTTGTCCTTTTAACAGTGACCTTTGCCTTACAGAAAATTTTTAATTTTATGAGGTCCAATTTGTCAATTCTTGATCTTAGAGCATAAGCTATTGGTGATTTATTCAGGAAATTTCCACTGTGCCGATGTCCTCTAGGGTCTTCCCCAGTTTCTTTTCTATTAGTTTCAGTGTGTCTAGTTTTACATGGAGGTCCTTGATCAACGTGGAGTGAAGTTTAGTATATGGGGATAAGAATGGATCAATTCACATTCTTCTGCATGCTGACCTACAATTGAACCAGCACCATTTGTTGAAAAGGCTATCTTTTTTCCACTGGATGATTCTGGCTCTTTTGTCGAAGATCAAGTGACCATAGGTGTGTGGGTTCATTTCTGGATCTTCAATTATATTCCACTAGTCCACTTGTCTGTGCCAATACCATGCAGCTTTTAACACTATTGCTCTGTAGTATTGCTTGAAGTCAGAGATACTGATTCCCCCGAATGAATTTCTTTTGTTGTTGAGAATACTTTTAGCTATCCTGGGTTTTTTGTTATTCCAGATAAATTTGAGAATTGCTTTTTCTAACTCTATGAAGAACTGAGTTGGGATTTTGATGGGGATTGAATTGAATCTGTAGATTGCTTTTGGCAAGATGGCCATTTTAACTATATTAATCCTGCCGATCCACAAGCATGACAGATTTTTCCATTTTCTGAGTTCTTCGATTTCCTTCTTCAGAGACCTGAAGTTCTTGTCATGTAGATCTTTCACTTGTTTGGTTAGAGTCACACCAAGATACTTTATATTGTTTGTGGCTATTGTGAAGGGTGTCATTTCCCTAACTTCTTTCTCAGCCTGCTTATCCCTTGAGTATAGAAAAGCAACTGATTTGCTTGAATTGATTTTATAACCAGCCACTTTGCTGAAGTTGTTTAACAGCTGTAGGAGTTCTCTGGTGGAGGTTTTTGGGTCACTTAAGTAGACTATCATGTCATCTGCAAATAGTGATAATTTGACTTCTTCCTTTCACCAATTTGTATCCCCTTGACCTCCTTATGTTGTCTAATTGCTCTAGCTAGAACTTCAAGTACTATATTGAAAAGATATGGAGAGAGAGGACAGCCTTGTCTAGTCCCTGGTTTTAGTGGGATTGCTTCAATTTTCTCTCCGTATAGTTTGATGTTGGCTTCTGGTATGCTGTATATTGCTTTAAGGATGTGTACGTATGGGCCTTAAATTCCTGTTCTTTCCAAGAATTTTAGCATGAAAGGATGCTGAATTTTGTCAAATGCTTTTTCTGCAACTACTGAGATGATCATATGTTTTTTTTTCTTTCAGTTTGTTTATGTAGTGGATAGCATTGATGGATTTCCTTATATTGAACCATCCCTGCATCCCTGGGATGAAGCTGACTTGATCATGGTGGATGATCGTTTTGATGTGTTCTTGTATTCGGTTGGCAAGAATTTTATTAAATATTTTTTGCATCAATATTCATAAGAGAAATTGGCCTGAAGTTTGCTTTCTTTGTTGGATCTTTGTGTGGTTTTGCTCTCAGTGTAATTCTGGCTTCATAGAATGAGTTGGGTAGAGTTCCTTCTGTTTCTATTTTGTGGAATAGTTTGAAGAGTATTGATGTTAGGTCTTCTATGAAGGTCTGATAGAATTTTGCACTGAAGCCATCTGGTCTCATGCTTTTTTGGTTGGGAGACTTTCTATGACCATTTTTATTTCTTCAGGTGTCATCAGACTGTTTAGTTGATCTATTTGATCCAGATTTAGTTTTGGTGTTGGATATCTGTCTAGGAAACTGTCCATTTCCTCCAGATTCTCCAGTTGTGCTGAGTATAGGCTTTTGTAGTAGGATCTAATGATTTTTTGAATTTCCTCAATTTCTGTTGGTATATCTCCATTTTCATTTCTAAGTTTGCTAATCTGGATACTTTCTCTGTGCCCTTTAGTTAGTCTAGCTAAGGGATTATCTATCTTGTTGATTTTCTCAAAGAACCAGCTCTTGTTTTTGTTGATTATTTGTATGGTTCTCTTTATTTGGTTCTCTTTGTTTCTACTTGATTAATTTCGGCCCTGAGTTTGATGATTTCCTGCCTTCTACTCCTCCTGCGTGAAATAGCTTCTTTTTGTTCCAGGGCTTTCAGGTGTGTCATTAAGCTGTAAGTGTAAGCTCTCTCCATTTTCTTTTTGGAGGCATTCAGGGCTATGAGTTTTCCTCTTAGCACTGCTTTCAATGTGTCCCATAAATTTGGGTATGTTGTGTCTTCATTTTCATTATGTTGCAAAAAGTCTTTAATTTCTTTCTTTTTTTCTTCCTTGACCAAGGCATCATTGAATAGAATATTGTTCAGTTTCCATGTGTATGAGAGTTTTCTGATGTTTTTGTTGCTATTGAAGACCACTTTTACTCCATAGTGATCTGATAGGAGGCATGGGATTAGTTCGATCTTCTTATATTTGTTGAGGTCTCTCTTGTGACCAATTATAAGGTCGATTTTTGGAGAAGGTACCATGAGGTGGTGAGAAAAAGGTATGTTCTTTTGCTTTAGGGTAGAATGTTCTATAAATATATCTGTTAAATCTAATTCGTCCAAAGCTTCAATTAGTTTCATTGTGTCCCTGTTCAGTTTCTGTTTTCCTGATCGGTCCATTGAAGAAAGTGCAGTGCTGAAGTTACCCACAATTATTGACTTAGGTGCAATGTGTGCTTTGAGTTTTAATAAAGTTTCTTTTATGAATGAGTGTGCCCTTGCAAGTGGAGCATAGATGTTCAGGATTGAGACTTCTTCTTGTTGTATTTTTCCTTTGACCAGCAAGAAGTGTCCCTCAGAATCTCTTTTGATGTATTTGGGTAAAAAAAATAGGGTACAGATCTAAACAAAGAATTTTCACCTGAAGAAATTCGGATGGCTGTTAGGCATCTTAAGAAGTGCTCAAAATCATTAGTCATTAGGGAGGTGCAAATCAAAACAACCCTGAGATTTCACCTTACACCAGTCAGAATGACTAAGGTCAAAAACTCAGGAGACAGCAGGCATTGGTGAGGATGTGGAGAATGAGGAACACTCCTCCACTGCTGGTGGGGCTGTAAGATGGTACAACCACTTTGGAAATAAGTCTGGCAGTTCCTCAGAAAACAGGATGTGACACTTCTGGAGAACCCTTCTATACCTCTCCTGGGCATATATCCAAAAGATTCCCTGGCATGCAATAAAGACACATGCTCCATTATGTTCATAGCAGCCTTATGTATAATAGCCAGAAGCTGGAAAGAACCCATATGCCCCTCAAAGGAAGAATGGATACAGAAAATGTGGTGTATTTACACAATGGAATATTACTCAGCAATTAGAAACAATGAATTCACAAACTTTTTAGGCAAATGGTTTGATCTGGAAAATATCATCCTAAGTGAGGTAACTCAGTTCCAAAAGAATACACATGGAATGCAATCTCTGATATGTGGATGTTAATTAGCCCAGAAGCCCTGAATACCCAAGGCACAAATTGCATAGCAAATGACTCCCATGAATAAGTATGGAGAAGGTCCTGATCCTGAAAAGGATTGATCTAAAATTGGAGGGGAATATAAGAACTGAGTAAAAAAAGGAGGGAGGTGATTGAAGAATGGATGGAGAGAAGAAGGTTTATGGGATATATGGGGAAGAAGGATCCGGGAAAGGGGAAATCATTTGGAATGTAAACAAAGAACATAAAAAATAAAAATATTAAAAAAAAGAGTTTTGTTAGTCTTGGGCAATTTCTGAAGGTGTTGATTTTACAAACCAGAATTGTCAGGAGCCATCATAGGAGAGGATAATAACTAGCATCTACCTGTGATGAGTCTGCCTTGGATTAAAATTAATTACAGATTTGCTACAATAGGCAAGACCCAGATGAAACTGATTTTAGTAATGATTGCTGCTAGTAAATGTTTATCCAGTTATTACTAAATATATAACAATCACTATGTATTAGCATACACTTTTAAGCAGGTCTTTGCAGAACAACAAAGATATGCTAATTTGTGATGACCCTCTATGGACAAATAGGTTATAATTCTATAAAATTCCTGATTGAACTTAAATTACTTTAGGAGGAAAGTTTTAAAAATGTTTTTAGAAGCTAGAAAGATGTGATAAATTTAGAATCAAAAACAAAGCTTGCCCACTCCTCAGAATTGAAAGTAAACTACATAATGATAAATATAATGATCTTTCAAAATTACACCAAAAAGAGAAATAGACTTAGGACAATTTTGCATTAAAGGAAAGAAATTTATATCTAAGGAAAAATAGCAGTTATGCATGATGATAAACAAGTTCACGTACAATCTATTGATTTGAACTTAATGAGTTTAGTGTAATGAAATCCTGCCTTGACCTTAATAGCAACATCTTTCTGTAACTCCTATGTGATATAAGGTTTTGTCTCTGAAGTAATTTTCTAAAGAACTTTTGTATAAAAAGATAAAAAAGAGCAGACAAATGAAATAAAGTTTTTGGTCAATCACTCAGATTGGGGTGATTTTACCTATCCTTCGACTCATCCATACAAATGTTTATGTGTATATGTTTGTGTATAGGTATATGTGTATTCATATACGCATGCATGGATGCTTGTGGAGTTGACTGTGATAGATGATCAGTACTATCCAGAGTGTTGGTGTATGAAAATTTGAATGTATATGTGTCTGTACATATTTTCCTGTATTCAGCATCTTATTCATTGTCTTTTCCTTCATCTCTGTTTTCAAAAGTGTTAGCCTTTTTAGAGAGATTTATGTCTGATTTACAAGAGAAAGGAGCACAAACACCAAAACTTTTCACTTATTCCTGCTGTTTTATGTTAAGGTGTTAAGCAGTTTCTCATGTCAGAGGAACTCAAGACAGGCAGGTCAGCTACCACAGCAAAGTGTCTTAAACTTAGAGCAGGTAAACATTTTATTATTATACAACAACCCTAAACATCTAGTAATACCATGCATTACTCCCATGGAGGCTCCTTGCTATCTGCTTCCTCAAAAAGAATTCTACATGAAAGAAGAGTCACCTGGGATGGCTACTGGCACAGAGTCATCCTGATAGGCATGGAGAACTTACCACAAGGGAAGATAGAGAGGAAATTATTGGTATGCATTCAGATTATATACACCTTTTAAGAATAAGCTTGGTGATTTCAATGTCACCGCAAAATAGCATTCTTAAGTTAAGGTACATAAAAAATTTTATTTAAGATTAATGATCAATATATATTGAATAGTAGCTAACACATATACACTATTTTAGGGAGACTACCTTAAGTTACCTCCCCAGCATATGTTCCTCCAGCCGTACCACATGTCTGTGTTTACCTGTGTGTGTATGTGTGAATTTGTTTCTGTGTGTGTGAATGTGCTGGTATGTGGGTAGGTGTGAGTGGATCAGTTTGTTGTGTGTGTGTGTGTGTGTGTGTGTGTGTGTGTGTGTGTGAATGGCTTTTATGTATATGGTAACATCTATTTAGATGCACATATGCATGGTATGTGATATATATATATATATATATATATATATATATATATATATATATATATATATATATATATATATATATATATAAATCACAGGTTAATTATTCTTGTCCTTGATTATTCTAAAAACTTTATTTACTGAAGCAGGCTTTGGATTCTTTAGCTAGCCGGCTTCTCCCTGAGATGCTAATTCTCCATCTCTCCAGAGAATCGGTGAGCATCCATATTCATTAACCATTGCGTACTAGAGATCTGAACTGAACTATTCCCAGACTTATTATTTTTGAAATGTTTCTAGGAATTGACTTTCACTTCATTTATTATTTCTTCAGCAAGTTCTCTGTTGCATATAGAAGAACTACTCACTTTTAAATGGTGATATTGTTACATGCCACTTTACTGAAAGTATTCATATATGAGTTTTCTGCTGAAGAGATTTAAAACGTTTAAGAACATGTTTTACTTTCTCTCTTTTTCATATCCCTGGTGTGATGTAAAGTGGTTCAGCACTGTATAATTTTATGTACATAGGTTTTCAAAAATTGCAATCATTATGTGGAAAAGCATTCACACTCCTCTACAAATACTCAAAAAAAAAAAAAACCAAACAAACAAAAAAACCCTAAGTCCTACTACTGGCATACTTGCAATCTACGTTTATTGCTTCAGTATTCACAGTAACTAACAAATGGGACCATTTCAATCCATTATGAACTGAATAGATAAAATCCTATATATGTATGCTGGAGTTTTAGTCTACTGAAACGATGGCATAAATCATTCCATTATTATGTTATGCCAAGCAATACAGCTTGGAAATTTGGAATTAACATAAATGTTCTCTCAAATGTGGAGATTTTTTTTTTTTTTTTTTTTTTTTTTTAGTATTAGCATGTTACTCAGAGTGTGTGTTTGGGTAATTCATCAAGCTAGAAAATGAAGCATAACAGAAAAGAAATTTTAAGGGGATAAAAAAGCATAATGAAATGCAAATCACTTAATATCATAAATGGGTGCACAGTAATTACAGTATTATTGCTGTGAGCAAACACCATTACAAAGACAACTGGTAGAAACATGGATCATTTTAGCTTATACCTTCAAATGAACAGGAATTCATCACGATGAGAAAGAATCTATGGCAGCAAGCAGTATGCATGCTACCCTGATCTCTCCTCTCATAGGACAAGGAGCAAGCTGAAAGAATACATTGAAATGTTGATTCTTAAAACTTTTAAAACATGCCTAATGAGATACTTCCTTTAGCAAGGCCATATTCCCGAGACTCCCAAAACATTCACCAACAGGGAAACACATATCCAAATGCCTGAGAACTGGGGAGACGTCTCATTCAAACCACGCCTGAATAACTACTGAAGGAAGGAAGAAACAAGCATGTGGAAGTCATGGGATAGTTGATATGAGTACATGAGGATGAACAATATAGAAGCGAGGAGGCTGGTGAGATATCTTAGCAGTAAGAGGAACTGGCTGTTCTTTCAGAGGACCTGTGCTCAACTTTCAGACCCACATGCTAGATAACGACTATGTATAATTCCTGTCCCAGTGGGATGTAACACCCTCTTATGAATTTTGCAGGTAACAGACATGTATCTGGTGCACAGATATATATGCAGACCAAATATGTATAAGCATATAAATAAGTAATAAGAAAGGAAAGAGATGAATGAAAATGGCTCAATGAATCTCTCTTTGTAAGCTAACTTTTAAGACTAGTGAAGTATGTGTATCTCTCAGCATCTGTATATTTGCATATTTTCAGTTTGTTTCCCATTATTGATTTCTGTTTTAGTTCTAGCATATTTTATAAAATGCATTGTTTATTGTAAAATTGTTTATACTTAATTTGCAAAATAAAATGGGGTATATTTTAGAGGTTAATAAATGATGTTTAGCTAATGAGTTAACTAATGATGATAACTAATGAGTTACTAAGGAGAATGAGTTTGCCATATCTATTAATAAAATACATCATAGGGCTCTATTAATTCCATTCTAATTATGTTCTACTGATGCTGTGATGTTTATTAGTTTTAATTTGGATGATGTGGTATTTTATTTAAATTGTCAAAAGAGCCTATAATGCTGAAGAAAAGGAGCCTGTGGACATGAATTTGAATGATTATTTTGATTAAATTGGCCTCTGGTGTTTCTGTCAGGAATTGTTTTCTTTTTACTTGGCTTAGCTGAAGTAGGCAAACTTACCATAAATGTGGAAGGTACATATTGTGACCAAAGTTCCTGGACTGAATTGTAAAGGGGAAGAGTCTCTGAATAGCAACATTAACCTCCCTCTGATTTCCGATTGTATATGTAGAATTGCAAACTGCATAAAGAACCTGCTGCCATGACTCTCTGATGTGATTGACCATACTCTGAAATGGTGAGTCAATATAAACCGTTCACTTTTTTTTAACCCTACATTTTTAATGTTGCCTTTGCTAGGGTACATTAGTAGATAAATCAGACCAGTAAAAAACACAGTTGATGATAATAAATTATCATTACTAATATTGAAATTGTTACTGAAATTACTGATTACTATTAAGCCAGGACCTACAGGGCTTTTTCTATTAGTGATTATTATATAAATTTGGGAGCCTAAAGATTTGGTCACTTTATATCTGAAAAATTTAAATGTTCTCAATAGATTAGTAAAATTTACTTTAAATAAAACTTAGCTATTATCTTAATCGATTCTCACTAATTTTGTTATGAAGTCTATTTTACCATATTCACAATAGTTATATTTTCTGATTTTCCACATATATTCACTTTTTACATGGTCTTCCATATTTTTGTTCTTTGACATTATGTGGTCATTCCTATCAGTCATGTTTCTTTCAGACACCAGGAGAGCTCTTCCTATTTTCAGTCCTATGAGTTAGTCTTCGTTTCTTTATTTGTGAGCAACGTCATTTATCTGTAAAGTCTTAATTTGTGAGCAAAGTCATTTATCTGTAAATTCTTTAAATTTTATTGTGATTTTTATTCTTTTAAAATATTTTTTAGATTATTGCTTTGTGTTTATTCTACCTTTTGCTACATTGTGGGTGGATTTACTGTGTTGTACTTGTTGAATTGTTGGTTCTCTGTTCACATAGTCCTCCAATAAAACATATTACTCTATTGCTCTCAAGATTAAAACTCTAATTATTTATGTATTTGTCTTGACATGTTATTATTCCTTGAAAAATAATAAAAGTTTTCACTGCTGTATATTGCTATCACAGTTGATAACACACTCACCCTGAAAACTTTAAATATGCCATTCTATGCATTTTAACATGTCAGAATGCTGCAAGGGTTTCCAATGAACAATATGGTGGTACTGATATGTTTCTGCCTTTGCATGTCAGTATTCTGCCTTGTTGCACTAAAGCTATTTTTTTCTTGATTTTATTCTTGAAATCTTCAGTATGCTATGCAATGGAAAGGTTCTTCCCTTGTCTTATATATTTGAATTTGTAAAATGTCTCGACATTTGTCTTAAGCTGTTTGTGCCTGGCAAGGAATGATGGGACATTTACAAAACTGATGAGTTGACAAGACACAGTCTGCTTTTGTTACAGGCTTTTGTTTTAGTGAATCCCAATTATATTGTACCAATGTACACCTTGTTTACATGCATATCTAATATGATTCTTCTTTGGAGAAACGAGTTAAGTGCCATGCCATGTAGGTTAGGGACAAATACACAACTATGCACCAATAAAGTTGCCAGGCTAAACTGTGCACTGAGAGAATACATGGAAAAGATCTCATTGGGACTCAGCTCTTCATCCCATTTTAGAATAGTTATTTTTCACATGGCTATTGTTGAAATCAGTCTGATCCCTATTCCTATCAGGTTAGATGGAAGTCCCTAGTCCCTAATCCTTTGACCTCCTCAAACATAGGCTCAGCTTCACAAGTGTTGGTATTGAGAATAGGACATTTTCTTTTCTACATGGCAAACGTAAAGCCTGGGGGTGAAGATTTTGAGCTCATAATTTTTACTCTTCTGCCAGAAAATCCTAATCATATTGGATTATATTTTCTTTGGTTGCAAAGGTCCTGGCTACCTAGGTCATAGAGAAAAGTTGTTATGTAATTTGAGTTATAAGGAATTTAGGCCCTAAGCATCAGAGATTGGTCTGAAGAGCTCTTGAAAAAAATAAAGGGAATCTCAGATTACTTCTTTATTGATAATTACCTTCATTTGAATATTTTGCCTTGAGCTACTTTAAGAGAAAGGGAAATTGAGAACTAACCTTGGCCAAAGTGGGATCCCCACTTTGTCCCCAAATGTCCCATAAGCCCTCTTTCCTACCCCTTTTCCCACATTTACTACTTCCTACTTCCCTGTATTCTCCTATACTGCTGTACTGAGACTTTCCAGAACCAGGGGGCACTACTCCATTCTTCTTGGATATCATTTAATTTGTGGATTATGTCTTGGGTATTCAAAGTTTCTTGGCTAATAAGCCCTTATCAGTGAGTGCATACCATGATCATTTTTTTGAAACCGAGTTACAGCACTTAGTATGATATTCTCCAGCTCTATCCCTTTGTCTAAGAATTTCATGAATTCATTGCTTCTAATGGCTGAATAGTACTCCATTGTGTAAATTTACCACATTTTTTTGTATCCATTCCCCCATTGAGGGAAATCTGGGTTCTTTCCAGCTTCTGGCTAATATAAATAGGTCTGCTATGAATATAGTGGAGCATGTGTCCTTATTGCATGCTGGGGAATCTTCTGGGTATATGCCCAGGAGTGGTAAAACAGGGTCATCCAGAAGTGCCATGCCCAGATTTCTGAGGAACCTCCAGACTTATTTCCAAAGTGGTTGCTGCATCTTGCAATCCCACCAGCAGGGGAGGAGTGTTCCTCTTTCTCCACATCCTCGCCAACACCTGCTGTCTCCTGATTTTTTGACCTTAGCCATTTTGTCTGGTGTGAGGTGAAATGTCAGGGTTGTTTTGATTTGCATTCCCCTAATGACTAATGATGTTGTGCATTTCTTAAGGTGCTTCTCAGCCCTCCGAAGTTTTCATGTGAAAATTCTTTGTTTAGTTCTGTACCCCACATTTTAATGGGTTTATGTGGTTCTCTGTGTTCCACTTTCTTGAGTTTTTGTATATATTAGATATTAGCCCTCTGTCAGATTTAGGGTTGGTGAAGATCTTTTCCCAATCTTTTGGATGACATTTGTTTTCCTTTTTACAGTGTCCTTTGCCTTACAGAAACTTTGTAGTTTTATTTTATCCCATTTTTCAATTCTTGATCTTAGAGCATAAGCTATTGCTGTTCTATTCAGGGACTTTTCCCCTGTACCCATGTTCTCAAGGGTCTTCCCCAGTTTCTCTTCTATTAGTTTCAGTGTGTCAGGTTTTATGTGGAGGTCCTTGATTCACTTGGAGTTGAGCTTAGTACAAGGAAATAAGAATGGATCGATTTGCATTCTTCTGCATGCTGACCTCTAGTTGAACCAGCACCATTTGTTGAAAAGGATATCTTTTTTCCACTGGATGGTTTCTGCTCCCTTGACGAAAATCAAGTGACCATAGGTGTGTCGGTTCATTTCTGCATCTTCAATCCTATTCCATTGATCTGCTTGCCTGGAATTGTACCAATACCATGCAGTTTTTATCACTATTACTCTGTCGAAAGTTTGAAGTCTGGGATACTGAATCCCCCAGAAGTTCTTTTACTATTGAGAATAGTTTTAGCTAACCTGGGTTTTTTGTTATTCGAGATGAATTTGAGTATTGCTCTTTCTAGCTCTATGAAGAACTGAGTTGGGATTTTGATGGGGATTGCATTGAATCTGCATATTGCCTTTGGCAAGATGGCCATTTTAACTATATTAATCCCTCCAATCCATGAACATGAAAGATTGCTCCATTTTCTGAGATCTTCTTAGATATCCTTCTTTAGTTGTGTCAACACTGAGCTCTCAGTTTGCAGTTATTTACAGATTAGGATGTCCATATTATTAGTGGGTCTTCAGTGCAACAGGCAACACCTTCATTATTTGTACATGGATTGGATAGTTATGTCAACCTAAATTACCACTTCTTTTTTGTGTTTACCTACACAGATATCTATGTTAATCCAAACACACTATCTTGGGCAAAATGATAAAAGGGTATACCTGATTTCCTGGCTTAGGTTGTACTTTTGGACTTTAAGATCTATATCCCAATTGAATACCTTTTTGAAATGGGAATCTTTCAAGCACACATCCATTTGTAGTGACTGAGTTATTCCTTTTGGATTACAGGGGATAGAACTGAACATATTTTTTTTTAGCAGAATTTGAAAGTCTCTTGTTCCAGCACCACAGGGTTAGTGTCATACCAAGATCAAACAGGAAGCAGCAAACCCTCGTGAAATAAATGAAAACTTTTCAGTGTAATTTATTCAGTGAAGAAGTATTAGGCAATAATGCCTTGAGGCCATCAACATCACCAACACCACTCAAATTTGCTTCTTCGTTATAGTCTAGAATTGCTATATATTTGGAGACTCCATCACAACCTTGCCACAGAGTATTGGAATAGTTCTACTAGTCTGATGGCCATACTACCTGTAATCTCTTTTTATTATTAGCTACATAGGGGTTGGCATGAAGGGTGGATTTTTCACTGTGTTTGCCTATGAGCATGAAGACACATAACATAAATTTTGGGCACTGAACCGTGAATATGTGTGTTATAAAGACTCCTGTCATAAGAATGTTTTTCTAGTCACACAAGTTAAAGTTTGAAGGTTTAAGTTTCTCTTATTTATAATAGCATAGGTCTGATTTGCCCTAATGCATAAAGGAAATAATTGAGGATGCCTGAAACAATGCTGCAAGGTATGAGGCAATATTATTCAAAAGAGCATATAAAATGCCACTTTGTGAATAAAAGAAATGTGTGTTCAATTTTGGTCAAAGACATTGGTCACACTTATCCATGTACAGGTAGGAACCTTTAAAGCTACATTGATTTTTTTCTTTAATTTTCTCATATATCATTTGTTGAATGCAGAATCCCCTTCATCCTTGTGCTAATTATTCCCTTACCTGCCCTCTCCTTCAGATCCACTGCTCTTCTGTGTACCTTCAGAAATAATCAGCCCACCCCCCAGTGATAGCAATGTAGCATGGCATAACATGGCAATAATACTAGATGTATACATTCCTTTCAAGGAAGGATGAGGCAATCCACTAGTAGGAATATGATCTCACAAGCAAGAAAAATGTCAGAAACATCCCCACTCCCACTGTTAAGATTCAAAATAAAAATCCCAAGCCAAACAACCAGAGCATGAATGCAAAGAGCCTAGTGAAGAACCTCACTGTGCCTCACTCCTTATTTCCCTTAATCAGTCACTCCCCAACCTGTTTCTTACTGTTCCCATACTCAAATAGTGCTAGTCCACCCACAAAAAATGTTCCACTACCTGTTCTCATAGAGATTCATGTGTAAACTGTAGTTCACTTTTCTTTATTTACCTTAATTGGGAATAGCGATTTTACTAAATTTATACTTAATACCTAACATTTGCTTACAAGTGAATATTTATTTTGGTGTACATTTGGGACAGGTTTGACAAAGCTGATTTTTTTTTTATACTTCCATATATTTGTCTGCAAATTTTATGATGTCATACTTTTTAAACACAGTGTTGATGTCCAATTAGGCCATCCTCTGCTGCTTATGCTTCTGGGGCAATGGGTCTCTACATGTGTTTTCTTTGGTTGGTGGTTAAGTCCCTGAGAACTCTGGGGGTACTGTATGGCTTATATTGTTGTTCCTCCTATGCCACTGAAAACATCTTCAGCTGCTTCATTCCTTTCTCTAGCTCTTCTTTTCAGGACCATTGTTCAATTCGCTGGTTGTCTCAGATTGTCCCCTCTGTATTTGCCATGCTCTGGCAGAATCTCCCAGGTGACTGTTATATCAGGCTCCTGTCAGCAAGCGGTTGTGGGCATCCACAATAGTGCTTATGTTTTGTAAATGTATATCAGATGTATCCCCAGGTGAGGCAGTCTCTGAATGATATTTCCTCCAATCTCTGCTCAACATTTTGTCTCTATATATCCTCCTGAGGGTATTTAACTTTTATTAAATACACGCTTTATTTCCATTTCAAATATAAACTCCATTCATTTACCCCACCAAATACACTCTATCCCGTCTCTATCACCATTCTCACCACATCCAATGTCTTGAATTTCATTTTCCTATTATGGGGAACCAGGCCTTAACAAGACCAGCAGATTCTGAAATGGTCATCTACTGCTCCATATGTAGCTGGTTCCAAGGGACACACCATGTGTACTTTTTGGTTGGTGGTTTAGTTCCAGGAAGTTCTGGGGTTCTGGTTGGTACATAATATTGTTCCACCCGCAGTGCTACAAACTTTTCAGCTCCTTTGGTTATATCTCTAACTGCTCCACTGGGAATCCTCTTTTCATTCTATTGGTTGGCCGTGAGCCAAGGGTGTTTTGATCTACTTTCCAATAAGGATCAAAGTATCCACCCTTTAGTCTTTCTTCATCCTGTGGTCTGTGAGTTGTATCTTGAGTATTCTGAGCTTCTGGGCTAATATCCACTTACCAGTGAATGCATACTATGTGTGTTCTTTAGTGATTGCATTACCTCACTTAGGATGATATTTTCTAGTTCAATCCATTTGCCTAAGATATTTATGAATTCATTGTTATTAATAGATTTGTAGTACGCCATTTTGTAAATGTACCATATTTTCTGTATCCATTCCTCTGTTGAGTGACATCTGGGTTCTTACCAGAATCTGGCTATTACAAATAATGCAGCTATGAACATAGTGGAACATGTGTCATTTGTTTGTTTAATCTTAGCTAGTCTGACAAGTGTAAGATGAAATCTTAAAGTAGTCTTGATTTGCATTTCACTAAGGACTAAGTCAGTTGCACATTTCTTTAAGAGTTTCTCAGACATCTGGGATAGTTCTAATGAGAATTGATTTTTTTAGACCCATACCCCATTTTTAATTGGATTCATTCTAATTTCTTGAGTTCTCGCATCTTTTGAATATTAAGGTTTTTATTTTTTATTTTTATTTTAATTTTTTTTATTTTTATTTACATTGCAAATGATTTCCCCTTTTCTGGGTCCCCACTCCCCGCAAGTCCCATAAACCCTCTTCCATCCTCCTATTCTTCCATCCAGTCCTTCCCACTTCCCTGTTCTGGAATTCCCCTATACACTTGCACTGAGACTTTCCAGAACCAAGGGCCACTCCTTTCTTTTTGGACATCATTTAATTTGTGGATTATGTCCTGGGTATTCAATGTTTCTAGGCTAATATCCACTTATCAGTGAGTGCATACCATGATTGATCTTTTGAGACTGGGTTACCTCACTTAGTATGATGTTCTCCGGCTCCATCCATTTGTCTACGAATTTCATGAATTCATTGTTTCTAATGGCTGAATAGTACTCCATTGTGTAAATATACCATATTTTTGGTATCCATTCCTCCGTTGAAGGACGCCTAGGTTCTTTCCATGTTCTGGCTACTACAAATAGGGCTGCTGTAAACATAGTTGAGGATGTGTCCTTATTGCATGCTGACGAATCCTCTGGATATATGCCCAGTCGTGGTATAACAGGGTACTCAGGAAGTGACTTGCCCAGTTTTCTGAGGAACCGCCAGACTGATTTCCAAAGGGGTTGCACCATCTTGCAATCTCACCAGCAGTGGAGGAGTGTTCCTCTTTCTCCACATCCTCGCCAACACCTGCTGTCTCCTGAGTTTTTTACCTTAGCCATTCTGACAGGTGTGAGGTGAAATCTCACGGTTGTTTTGATTTGCATTTCCCTAAATATTAATGATGTTGAACATTTCTTAAGGTGCTAATCAGCTCTCCGAAGTTCTTCATGTGAAAATTCTATGTTTAGCTCCGTACCCCACTTTTTAATGGGGTTATTTGGTTCTCTGGGATATACTTTCTTGAGTTCTTCGTAAATATTAGATATTAGCCCTCTGTCGGATTTAGGGTTGGTGAAGATCCTTTACCAGTCTGTTGGTTGACGTTTTGTCCTTTTGACCATGTCCTTTGCCTTACAGAAACTTTGTAGTTTTATGAGGTCCCATTTGTCAATTCTTGATCTTAGAGCATAAGCTATTGGTGATCTGTTCAGGAACTTTTCCCCTGTGCCCATGTTCTCCAGGGTCTTCCCCAGTTTCTTTTCAATTAGTTTCAGTGTGTCAGGTTTTATGTGGAGGTCCTTGATCCATTTGTAGTTGAGCTTGGTATAAGGAGATAAGAATGGATCTATGCGCATTCTTCTGCATGCTGACCTCCAACTGAACCAGCACCATTTGTTGAAAAGACTATCTTTTTTCCACTGGATGCTTTCAGCTCCTTTGTCGAAGACCAGGTGACCATAGTTGTGTTGGTTCATTTCTGGGTGTTCAATCCTATCCCATTGATCCGCTTGCCTGATATTGTACCAATACCATGCAGTTTTTATCACTATTGCTCTGTAGTAGAGTTTGAAGTCTGGGATATTGAATCCCCCTGAAGTTCTTTTACTGTTGAGAATAGTTTTAGCTATCCTGGGTTTTTTGTTATTCCAGATGAATTTGAGAATTGCCCTTTCTAGCTCTTTGAAGAACTGGGTTGGGATTTTTATGGGAATAGCATTGAATCTGTAGATTGCCTTTGGCAAGATGGCCATTTTAACTATGTTAATCCTGCCAATCCACGAGCATGAAAGGCTTTTCCATTTTCTGAGATCTTCTTCGATTTCCTTCTTCAGAGACCTGAAGTTCTTGTCATATATGTATTTCACTTGTTTGGTTAGAGTCATCCCAAGATACTTTATGCTGTTTGTAGCTATTGTAAAGGGTGTCATTCCCCTAATTTCTTTCTCAGTCTGCTTATCCTTTGAATATATAAAGGCTACTGATTTGCTTGCATTGATTTTGTAGCCAGCCACTTTGCTGAAGTTGTTAATCAGCTGTAAGAGTTCTCTAGTAGAGTTTTTAGGGTCACTTAAGTATACGATCATATCATCTGCAAATAGTGATAGTTTGACTTCTTCCTTTCCAATTTATATCCCTTTGACTTCCTTCTGTTGTCTAATTGCTCTAACTAGGACTTAAAGAACTATATTGAAAAGATATCGAGAGAGGGGGCAGCCTTGTCAAGTCCCTGATTTTAGTGGGATTGCTTCAAGTTTCTCTCCATTTAGTTTGATGTTGGTTACCGGTTTGCTCTATATTGCTTTTACCTTGTTTAGATATGGGCCTTGAATCCCTGTCCTTTCCAAGACGTTTAGCATGAAAGGATGCTGAATTTTGTCAAATGCTTTTTCAGCATCTAATGAAATAATGATCATGTGTTTTTTTCTTTAAGTTTGCTTATGTAGTGGATAGCATTGATGGATTTTCTTATATTAAACCATCCCTGCATCCCTGGGATGAAGCCTACTTGATCATGGTGGAGGATCGTTTGATGTGTTCTTGGATTCGTTAGGCAAGAATTCTATTTAGTATTTTTGCATCGATATTCATAAGGGAAATTGGCCTGAAATTCTCTTTCTTAGTTGGATCTTTGTGTGGTTTTGGTATCAGCATAATAGTGGCTTCGAAGAAGGAGTTGGGTAGTGTTCCTTCTGTTTCTATTTGGTGGAAAAGTTTGAAGAGTATTGGTGTTAAGTCTTCTTTGAAGGTCTGATAGAATGCTGCACTGAAACCATCTGGTCCTGTGTTTTTTTTGGTTGGAAGCCTATATATGACCCCTTCTATTTCTTTAGGGGTTATGTGTCTGTTTTGATGGTATATTTTATCCTGGTTTAATTTTGGTAATTGATATCTGTCTAAGAAAATGTCCATTTCCTCCAGATTCTCCAGTTGTGTTGAGTACAGATTTTTGTAGTTGGATCTGATGATTTTTTGAATTTCCTGGGTTTCTGTTGTAATATCTCCATTTTCATTCCTAATTTTGTTAATTTGGAAACTTTAACTGTTCCCTTTGGTTAGTCTGGCTAAGGGTTTATCTATCTTGTTGATTTTTTCAAAGAACCAGCTTTTGGCCTTGTTGATTCATTGTATGGTTCTCTTGGTTTCTACTTGATTGATTTCAGCCCTGAGTTTGATGATTTCTGTCCTCTCCTCCTCCTGGATGAATTAGCTTTTTCTTGTTCCAGGGTTTTCATTTGTTCCGTTAATCTTCTAGTGTAAGCTCTCTCGAATTTCTTTTTGAAGGCACTCAAAGCTATGAATTTCCCTCCTAGCACTGCTTTCATTGTGTTCCATAGATTTGTGAATGTTGTGCCTTCATTTTCATTAAATTCTAAGAAATCTTTGATTTCTTTATTTCTTCCTTGACCAAGGTATCGTTGAGTAGAGTATTGTTCAGTTTCCATGTGTATTTGGGTTTTCTGTTGATTTTACTGTTACTAAAGACCACTTTTATTCCGTAGTGATCTGATAGGATGCATGGGATTATTTCAATCTTATATTTGTTGAGGTCTGTTTTGTGACCAACTATATGATCTATTTTGGAGAAGGTACCATGAGGTGCTGAGACAAAGGTATATTCTTTTGTTTTGGTATAAAAAGTTCTATATATATATCTGTTATTTCCAATTGATTCAATGCTTCAATTAGTTTCATTGTCTCCCTGTTTATTTTCTGTTTTCCTGATCAGTCCATTGGTGAGAGTGGAGTGTTGAAGGCACCCACAATTATTATGTTAGGTGCAATGTGTACTTTGAGCTTTAGTAAATTGTCTTTTATGAATGAGGGCGCCCTTGTATTTGGGGCATAGATGTTCAGGATTGAGAGTTCTTCTTGTTGGTTTTCTCCTTTGACCAGCAAGTACTGACATTCCTTGTCTCTTTTGATGACATTAGGTTGAAAGTCAATTTTATCTGAAATTAGAATGACAAAGCCGGCTTTTTTCCTGGGACCATTTGCTTGTAGAATTGTCTTCCAGCCTTTTACTCTAAGGCAGTTTTTGTCTTTGACATTGAGGTGAGTTTCCTGTATGCAGCAAAATGTAGGGTCCTGTTTATGTAACCAGTATGTTAGTCTATGTCTTTTTAATGGGGAATTGAGTCCATTGATGTTAAGAGATATCAAGGAGTAGTGGTTATTTTTCCTAATATATTTTTATTTTAATTTTATATGTGTGTGGTTATCCTCTTTGGGTTTGAGGAAAGAAGCTTAGTATCCTGCTCTTTCCAGGGTATTGTTTCCCTCGTAATGGTGCTTTCCCCCTATTATCCTTTGTAGGACTGGGTTTGTAGAAATATATTGTGTAAATTTGGTTTTGTCATGGAATATCTTGGTTTCTCCATCTATAGTAACTGAGAGTTTCACTGGGTATAGTAGTCTCGGCTGGCATTTGTGTTCTCTTAGAGTCTGCATGAGCTCCATCCAGGATCTTCTAGCTTTCATGGTCTCTGGTGAGAAATCTGGTGTAATTCTGATAGGTCTTCCTTTATATGTTACTTGCCCTTTTTCTCTTACTGTCCTAAGTATTCTTTCTTTGCTCAGTACATTTGGGGTTTTGATTATTATGTGACGGGAGGTTTGTCTGTTCTGGTCCAGTCTGTTTGAAGTTCTGTAGGCTTCTTGTATATTCATGGGCATCTATCTTTTTAGGTTAGGGAAGTTTTCTTTCATAATTTTGTTGGAGATATTTGCTGGCCCTTTAAGTTGTAAATCTTCACTCTCATCAATGCCTATAATCCTTAGGTTTGGTCTTCTCATTTTGTCCTGGATTTCCTGGATTTTTTTTGGGTTACAAGTTTTCTGCATTTTGCATTTTCTTTAACTGTTGAGTCCGTGGTTTCTATGGTATCTTTGGCATCTGAGATTCTTTCTTCTATCTCTTGTATTCTGTTGTTGATATTTGCGTCTATGGTCCCTGATTTCTTCCCAAGGCTTTCTATCTCCAAAGTTGTCTCCCTTTGTGCTTTCTTAGTTGTTTCTACTTCTGTTTTTAGATCCTGGAAATTTTTTCTCAGTTCTGTCATTTGCTTGTTTGTGTTTTCCTCTAATTCTTTAAGCGATTTTTGTGTTTCCTCTTTCATGACTTCTGCCTGTTGATCAAGGTTCTCCTGTATTTCTTTAAGTGATTTTTGTGTTTCCTCCTTGTTAGCTTTTGTATTCTCCTGAATTTATTTCAATGATTTTTGTGTTTCCCTTGTAAGGGCTTCTAATTTTTGATCCATTTTCTCCTGAATTTCTTTAAGAATGTCCTTCATGTGTTCCTGTACTAGCATCATGACCAGTGATTTTAAATCCAAATCTTGTTTTTCGGGTGTGTTGGGGTATCCAGGACTTGCTAATGTTGGAGAATTGGGTTGAGATGGTGCCATGATGCCTTGGGTTCTGTTAGTAACGTTCCTATGTTTGCCTTTAGCCATCTGGTTCTCCCAGGAGTTAGATGGTCTTATTGTCACTGACTGGTGCTTCAACCTACTGTGGAGCTTTAAGGTTATCTCTGCAACACTGGATGACTGGGTTTCTTCTGCCACAGATTACTGATATGCTGGATTTCTCTTGTGTGCCTTTGGAGCCCTTCTCAGTCTTGCCTCAAGCAATGCTATACTTAGGTTGTCAAGGTCAACCAGGTGTTCTCTGTCTGCTCTATTATGGAGGGAAGAAGTTGTGGTGGGGGTCACTCCCTCTGTTGATTCTCACATAGGACAAAGGTCCTGTGATGGATTGGCTTGCATATGAACCGCCTATGTGCTCAGTTCCTGAGTGCAGGCAGACACCTGGCAGTTTGTACCACCTAAAATCTGAAGCTCAGGGTGATACAGTACCTAGTGATCCTTTTGTGTCCCAGCAGACAGCAAATATGGCTGCGGGGCTTCTCTCCTTCCACAGCTTCCTGGGCAGGACACAGGCTGGATGGAAGACAAAAGCCACCTACATGCTTAGTTCCTGAGTGCAGGCAGACCCCTGGTGGTTTGCTCCACCAAAAATCTAAAGCTTAGGGTGTTACAGTACCTAGTGATCCTTTTGTGTCCCTACAGACAGAAAATATGCTGTGGGGCTTCTCACATTCCATGGCAGGATTTGGCTCCCGAACCCTGCGGGATGGCAGACAAAAGCTGCCTATGTGCTCAGTTCCTGAGTGCAGGCAGACCCCTGGTGGTTTGCACCACCAGAAATCTAAAGCTCAGGGTGATATAGTACCTAGTGATCCTTTTGTGTCCCTGCAGACAGCAAATATGGCTGAGGGGCTTCTCTCCTTCCACAGCTTCCTGGGCAGGACAAGGGCCCCGAGCCTGGCCGGATGGCAGACAAAAGCCGCCTACAGAATATTAGTCTTTTAATGAATGTGGTTGAAGAAAATATTTTCACATTCTGTACACTGGTCTTTTTTTCCTATTAACAATGCACTTTGCTTTACAGATGCTTTTCCATTTCATGAGCTCACATTTATTGTCAATCTTAGGGCCTGTGCCATAGGTGTTATTTTTAATTGTGTCCTGTGCCAATCCATTCAAGGCTATTTCCTAATATCTCTACTTGTAGGCTTAATGTACCTCCTTTTATATTCAGATTCTTGATCTACTTAGACTTCAGTTTTGTGAAGAGTAATAGATATAGGTATTCTTTCGTTCTTCTATATCAACATATCATTATATATATATATATATATATATATGTATATATATATATATATATATGTAGAGAGAGAGATAGATTTAGATATAGTGTATGTGTATATGTACATATTTATACATAAATTTTATTTGCATATTTATTATACATATATTATATATGTATAATATATATAGGTGTCCATAAGTGTGTGTGTGTGTATATATATATATATACACACACACATATATATAATGTGTATGTGCATATGTACATATATGTATATGTGTATGTGTATGAGTATGTGTATGTGTATGAGTATGTGTATGTGTATGTGTATATGTATATATGTATATGTATGTGTGTGTGTGTGTTTGTCCATAAGTGTATGTATGAACTAACTTCTGAGTCTTTGAATATGTTACATTGATCAAAGTGTCTGTTTTTATGACAGCATCTTCCTGTATTATCACCATAGTTCTACATTACAACTTGAAATCTGGGATTTTAATGCCATTGAGTTTCCTTTATTCAGCATTGTTTTTCACATTCAGGGAATATTGTTTTTCAATATGAAGTGAGTATTGTCCTTTCAACCACTCTAATGGATGTATATAAGTTTTGATAGAAATTGTGCTGAATCTGCATTTTCTTTTAATCCATGTTTAATCTGTTAATTCTACCATTCCATGAACATGGGAGATCATTTCCTTCTTTATTTCCTCATCTTCTTTCTTTAATAACTTCAAATATTTTTTCATACTCAACTTTTATTTCCTTGGTTAGAATTGTCCAATATATTTTATATGCTTTATGGTTATTGTGAACTGTATTCTTTCCACTATATCTTTCTCAATCTATTTGTTGTTTGCATATAATAGGATTTTTATTTTAATTTTCCTTGTCACGCACCAAATAAATGAAAGTGTTTATAAAGATGAAATTTTGGGATTACTAATGTATACTCACTGATTTTCTGGGATCACTTATGTATATTATTATACCACCTGTGATTAGTGATACTATTTATACTTTTTCACCCCGTATTTTTATCTCCATGATTTTCTTCAGTTTTCTTATTGCTACAGATTAAGCTTCAAGTATTATATTGAATTGACATGGAGAGGATTTGCAACTTTGTCTTGTTTCTGATTTTAGTCAGCTTGCTTTGAGTGTTTCTTCATTTAATTTGACATTGACTAAAGACTTGAGCTCTGTTGAATCTATTGTTTTTAGACATGTTCTTTGTATCCTTACGCTCTCCGAGTCATTTCATCATGATGACATGTTAGGTTTTGACAAGATCTATTTCCATATCTAATGTGATTAACTTTTGCCTCTTTTTGTCTTTATTTCTATGGTAAAACCCATTGACTGATTTAGATATGTTCAACCAGCCTTGTATATCTGGGATAAAGTCAACTTAGATATGTTGGATGATCTTTTTTATGTGTTCATGGATATCATTTGCAGGTATTTTATTGAGTATTTTTCTATGTTCATAATCAAAAGTTAACCCTGTATATATGGGATAAAGCCAACATAGATATGGTGGATGAACTTATATATTTCTTCGGGATATAATTTACAGATATTTTATTGAGAATTTTTTCTATATTCATAATCAAAAGTTAGCTATAATTCACTTTCATTGTTAAGTCTTTATGTGGCTGTGATATGCAGCTGACTGCAGCATCATAAAAAGAAATGGGCAATATTTCTTCTGTTCTTAAATCTAGAATGACTTGAGGGGAACTGGTATTAAATATTCTTTGAAAGTATGGAATAATTCTACAGGAATTCTACAGGACACTGGATTTTGAGGTTCAAATTTCTTAGGAGTTTTAGGTCAATATAAATTGTTTAACTTACATTGGTTTAAATTTCTTAAGAGGTGTCTAACAAGAAATCATCCATTTTGTTGTAGGTTTTTTTTAATATTGTGGAGAACAGATTTTCAATGTATGATCTAATGATTCTGTCGATTTGCTTGGTGTCTGCTCTCCTCTTGCTTCATTTATTTCTGTTTTTGTTTATTTGTATATTTTCTTGTATCCTTTAGTTTTGAAAAGAGTTTCTCTATCTTACTATATTACACTAAGGACCACCTGTCCATTTCATCGATTCTTTTTTTCTTCATTTTTATGTCTAGCTTGTTCATTTCATCCTTCATTTTGATTACTTCTTTCCATTTATTCCTCTTATGTATTCTTTTTTGTTTTAGAGCTTTCAGGTGTGTTTTTAAATTGCTAGGATGACATTTATCTAATTTTTTAATATTGATATTAATTTCCAAGTACTCTACTCTTAATATTCTTTCATTGTGCTCCTTAACTTTAGATATGTTGTGTAGTCACTTTCATTGAATTCTAGAAAGTACCTAAATACTTTATGCCTACTTTGATCCAGCAGTCATTAAGAAGCAAGTTTTTTTCTATTTCCATGAATTGGTCTGCTCCTACTGTTTTTGTTGTTGTTGTTGTTATTACCCACATTTACATAGAATGGGTTACCTGGAAGGGAACTGGGGGATGTATGGGAAGGCACCAAGAAGAGATGGAGCCCAAGATAACATCTGCAATTCAAGGTCTCAAAGTTTAAAGAAGAATCCACAATATATATAGGCAGTGGAAAAATCTGGAAACTTCTCATCAGAATCTGTTCAGTTGCTCCACAGGTTGCTAGTGTTTCCCAGGAGATTGCAGGTCCTTGAAGAACAATAGGCATTACCTTTTTCTGAGCACTCCACTATAGGTTCAGTGGATTATGGCTGACCCAGGAGTTCACATTCAAAACTGGGAGAGGAACTTCACTTCTGGTGGATATTAAGTTCCTGCCAGTAGCATGGCGCCTCAAAAAGTCTCTCTATATTTATTGTTGGTGACGTAGCAGTAGTGGTAGTAGTAGTAGTAGTAGTAGTAGTAGTAGTAGTAGTAGTATAGAAGTAGTAGTAGTTGTTGTTGTTGTTGATGTTGTTGATGATGATAATGATGATAATGATGATGATGATAGATGATGATAATGATGATGATAATGATGATAAAGATGTGAAAAAGGAGAAAAAGAAGGGGGGAGGAGGAGGAGGAGGAGGAGGAGGAAGAGGAGGAGGGAATTCAATATTAATCCATAATAGTCTTATTGGATACATGGGATTCTTTCAATATTCTTGTATGTGTCAAGATTCTTACTCAATTTAGAGAGAAGTTTCAGGAGGTGAGGAGTATGTAAATTATTTTGGGTTTTTCTGAAATAATCTGCAGATATTTGTTATGTCCATATGTTTTATCAGTCTTTTAGCACCAGTATTTCTTTTTAATCTTGGGTGGATGACTTGTCCATTGATCATAGAGCAATATTAAAAATTCCCACAATAAATAATGCTGTTTTACAAGCGTAAGTTTTCTTGAATTTAGGGCATAGATATGCAAACTTGAAATCTTATCTTGGTCGATTTTTCCTTTATGAATATAAAGAATACTTACCTGTATCTTATAACTAATTTTGGTTGAAGTCAATTTTCATAGAAAATTCAATGGCTAAAACAATATATTTTTAGGTCAATTTGCTTGGAAAATATTTTATAAGCCCTAACTCTGAAGTAATTCCTATCTTTGATGTTAGGATATCCTTTTTGTATGCTGCAAAAGAATGGATTCAGTTTTCACATCTACTCTGTTAGCCTGCATGTGTATTTAATTATTTCATATATTACATTCTGTAATTTATCTTAGCTGACAAAGCTTCTCTCTTCACTCATCCACCAAATCATACATATCCCTGAAAACATCTGAATATCATTAACTAAAACCATCCCAATTAGTCCTCACCAAATTTTCGTAAGCACAGAGGGCCTAGCAGAAACTAGTCTGTGAGGCATGGGTCTCAAAATATAAGAATCATCTCATTTTATAAAAAAAGAGGAGTCTGTGCAAATGAAGTAGACTGTGCTGAGGACAAAGAAATCAAAGATATGAGGCAAGGATACTAGGTCCTATATATTTCTGGAAATCCCGAACATAGAGTAAACTGGAGAGAGAAATTGCGGAGTACTTTGAAAAAACAGGGATTGTGAAATGAAAACTAAAAGAGTTGCAGCAGCCCAGATACTGAGGGACTGTGTATTAAAATGTATGGAATGAATCTTTAACACCTCAAGGGTGAATGGTTCTTGTTCTACAAATTAGAATGAGTATATCTTTCTTCATCAGACTTGTGAGTAGGAGATTGACAATTCCAGAACCCTCAGGGAGAAACAGATGAGAAGTAATTTTAATTGCACATGTCTCATCTCTAGACAACTTTATCTAGTTTTTGAACTGTATTCCATATTATATATAACTCATTATGGAAGTGGACACATCTAATAAACAAGAAATGAGTGCATGAATCACAAATTTCCTTTTCAGAGATGTGTTTGTGTTAACGTGGGTTTGATTATAGAAATTCTTACCCAATCAAGTGACAGAAGATAAGAAATCTTTAGTTGGGTACAGCTCCCCTGTCACATACAGAAGGTACTATCTAATAGCAGGCAACTAGTTCTCTGGCTTTTACAGTGTCTCTCCAACTATTGTCAGTAGGTCTTTTGGAAGTATATCATAGGGTATGAGTATGCAATAGCCATGTGTTTTCTGAATTTTGACCAGTTGTGATTTCAAACAAGAGTTAGCATCTACTGCCAAGAGATACTTCTTTGATGAGGAGAGAGAGATACTTTGTCTATGGTTAAAAGATTATGGATTATGACTCAGTCTACTGATTTATGAAAGTAGCAGTAGGTTCTCCTTTAACATTTAACTGTAGATAATTGTTTGGTTTTCAGTAAACATGAAATAGAGGAGTAAATGAAAAGGCATTTAGTCCCAATATACAATTATAAGTTGATTACATATAAAATAAAGTTTTCAGTATTATATGATACTGGGTATTTTGTACAATCAAGATTTATTGCTGAAGAAGCCTGTACATTGCTTTTCTTATTTGTCATCATTCATAACTTCTTTCGGTACCATAAGAGCAAGACTTCAAGAATGTGGATTCAGGTAATGACATTTAAGGAATAGAACATGAATAGAATGTATTAGCATTTTGTTCCTGAGCAAATTTTAAATCTGTACGGTTTCAATTAAATCCCTTTTAAAGTACAGAAGGAAATACTGCCTGCTTCCTAAATGTGGTATGAGGTTTTGCAAGATTTAAATAGTAAGTATAATAAAATCTTATTTCTGGTATTTAATAAATATATTTAATTCTATGATTCCACTGCTATAATACAAAGTAATCTTTTTTTATTATTTGTAAACATTTTCATGCATTTGTTTGCTTTTCAGTCTCTGCCTTCTGTGTTCTCCCTGTACTTATATACATGGCACATAAAGGTCAAATACATGAACTTGTGAGTTCTGTGACATTCAATATTTGTAGTTTCCTATAAAATTTCATTTTGCTTTTTTTCCTTTCATGATAAAACAATGAGAATATAAAATGTGCAAAATTGTACTTGCAACTCCTTTTACATACCTGTTGTCACAGTTGGCCAAACAATATGAAGCTAATAGGAGATTTGTTTCAGAGTTTGATCAACAAGAACATGAAGTGAACCTAATAGTATGGTATTTTATAATTTAAAAAATATTATAAAATTAGGTTAACTTTTGTTTTCTTCTATAACAGATAAGCTCAGGCCATGAGCAAGGAATTGGAGCCCCCTGTCGAAAATGCAAAGATAACTGTGAAGGGTTTGAGTTACACTTCTGGAGGAAAACATGTCGTAATTGCAAATGTGGGCAAGAAGAGCATGGCATATGCCTGAGCACTGAGGGGACTAAGAAGGTGGGGAGACTCTATGAAGATGCCAAGTACACCAGCCTAAATGCCAAGCTGAAATCAGAGGGAATTCCTATGCACCAAAGCTATGGTATGGCATTGAGAAATCCAGGGCTTCCAAAGGAGAATGATTCCATTAATGCTGTTCTGACTCCCTCGGTGCAGAACAAAGCACAGGCCGGGCAACACAGGCAGATGTTGTCTAAGGAGAAACAGCCAGTGTCATGTTCAGAGGAGGCACAATACCGGAAGAAGCAGCAGGCAAAGCAGTTCCCTGCACATGACCAGGACCCTTCTAAGTGCTTTCAGTTGTCTCCCAAAGAGGTAAAGGAGATGAGGCAGTTTGTGAAGAAATACAAGAGTGAGGCTCTGGGAGTGGGTAACGTGAAGCTACCTTCTGAGATGAATTTTCAAGGTGAAAAGGTGCCCAACCCTGCTGGAGTAGGAAACACCACAGCAGTAGTTGGTTTCAAGAACAAGTCTACTGAATCTAAGAAGACCCAATATTCCTGTTACTGCTGCAAACACCCCATGAAAGAAGGAGAGCCAGCCATCTATGCTGAAAGGGTTGGCTACACTAAACTCTGGCATCCAGCTTGTTTTATCTGCAGCATCTGTGGTGAAATTCTGGTCGACATGATATACTTCTGGAAGAATGGAAAACTGTACTGTGGTAGACATTACTGCGACAGTGAGAAGCCACGCTGTGCTGGCTGTGATGAGCTGATATTCAGCAATGAATACACCCAAGCAGAAAACAAGAATTGGCATCTGAAACACTTCTGCTGCTTAAAGTGCAACAAAGTCTTGGCAGGAAAAATATATGTGATGGTCAGATCCAAGCCTGTGTGCAAGCCCTGCTACATGAAGTACCATGCTGTGGTGTGTCAAGGATGCCACAATGCCATCAACCCAGAAGAGCAGAGAGTAACCTACAAAAAATTCAGCTGGCATGCATCCACAGCATGCTTCCTATGCTCCTGCTGCAGCAAGTGTCTTATCGGGCAGAAGTTCATGCCTGTCGAAGGGATGGTTTTCTGTTCCATGGAGTGCAAGAACATGATGTCTTAGGGGAAGTGTACTAAGAAGTATGGAGCCATAGCTGTTGACATCAGCCTGCATTTCATGACACACTTCAATTTCAAAGAAATAAAAGGAAAAATCCACCTTCATATCAAACCTGAAAGTTTTGTTGTCCAGTAGTCTTCTTTTAGCTTTTTTCTTAAAATTAAATGACAACTTTAACCAGATGACTAAAAAAAAAAAAAAAAACAAAAAAAAAAAAAAAAAAAAAAAACCACGAAGTCTACTCAGATATCATTTCAAGTAATGTGTTTTCCAGTGTGGGTGTAACCTTGATAGAGGCAGAGACATCTCTCTCTCACTGCATCTTTAATTACATTGCTTCTTTGTTCTCTTCTGTAATCTAGTGACCTCTGTCTCTGCCACTGAATATTTTATATTTGTGCGGTTTGAATCATATCAGCACTTTGTTCTTAGATATATATTTTTTTTGTCCATAACATAATACTTTTCCACTCATTTAGTTTTTTCCTGAATCCCAACAAATATGTATAGGCTTTTTTTATGAAGGAATTATAATTTGTGTTATGTCACCTGTCTGGCATGCATTGACTCTATTTTTTAGCATAATTTTCAGTGTCACTTTGTGGATAATCTTTGGTGTTTGTCTTCTGATTAACATCAGTCAATATTATTGTGCCTGTCCAGCAATAGCTATGGAAGTTTCTGCCACAGGGCATGAGAAACAGCCCTGGCAATTGCCACATGTTCATAGGGAAAACTTTCAAACACCTTACCCCCAAGTTATATATTGTCCATTACATGGACAGGATAATAATAGGCCACGGGGACTCTAGTCGCTTAAATACCTTGATTCAATAATTGAAATAGTCCATTATCTGCATGACTAGCAAACAAAGCTGATAGGATCGATGGCATTGGTTCCTATTTTGTGGCCACTCAACACCATATTAAACCTCAAAGGCTTCAAATCGAGATCCATATGACACATGAAATACCCTCCATTCAAAATATCCTGGGGAACTTCGCCTGGATTCATCCTCCATACCATAGAGTTTACCCTTCTTTTTCCTTTACCAGGTAATTGATGCTCCACTAATGTGATAAAAATGAATTAAACAGCCAATAAGAGGCTAAATAGTGTAAATTGGATCCTTAATAATGTGTTCCTCCATCTTTACCATCCCAATATTGGGCTCCGGACCTGATCTGCCAGCCAAATGATTCAGCACCGGGGCCCTGTTTCAACCTCTCACGGCAGTCATCTCTTGGGTGCACCTAGCATACACTGTGCTGCCTACTATCATACCATTTTGGAAGAATTTATTTCTCATGGCAATCAAGGTTATAAAAATCCCATATATAATCCTTGATCAAGCCATAGATGTTATAGTATTTATGGTGGCCAAGTCCCTTCCTGGCTGGACCCTAAACCACATTTAATGCATGCAGGCTTTCAATGGTTTCTGAGAGAATAGACATTACACTAAGATCAAGGTCCAGTGATTTCCTAACAGTCAGTAAAAACAACTTTTACATTTCCAGTGATTCCTAACAGCCAGTAAAAACAACTTTTATTTAAGCCCCTCACACAAGTTACATCACAATTTAATGGCAATCTTGTCACATTTAGAATACATTGATCTTCCTATATAAAAGGGTATGTAATTTCATATACTAAATAACATATATTAAGGTATATATTTGTATATACCAAATTCAGCTATGTCTCCAAAACCCTGGTGGCCATAGGAGCACCATCGGACATTCCTTGCAGGACTTCTTCCAACTGGGTGAACTCTGGGCAATATTGAAGGTGCTTGTAATTACCTACTCCACATTACCTTATTCAATGATAACCACTATACGGTTAACACTGTAAGGTTCTTCCATTTTCATGTATTTGAGAAACCATCAGAGAGCCCAGTCCATCGTGTCTCAGCTTCACTACTTGCTTGAGATAAGAGAGAAACAGTTATATGTTATGCATAACTCCTTTGTCAGAAGTCATGTAGGAAATGCTCTGGCAAGAGAGTTTTCTAGAGAACATACCCTTTTACACCGTTGTGATGGGTGTACTCTAAGATGCTGGGTTCTCAGAGACTTCATCCCATGAATGCTACTTGCCGCTGAGATGCCTTTCCTGCCTCTAATACAGAGCACAATGATCTTTGGGCATCAGCTAAGAATATTGTGCAGATCTCCTTCAAAGTCAGTATGAAGATATACTTTCATTTAGTAATGCTTTGTAGAACAATTGATTTCATATTTCCCAATGCTGATTTTATAGAATTCCTAAATTAATTAAAGTAATCTCAATCCACCTATAGAAGAAAAAGCACAAATAGATCTCTGTAAACTTTCACATGTCATGAGCAATTGCATTCAGGAAAAGAAACCAAAATGGGAACAAATTTACAGAGTTGGTTAGGAATGAGGCCACTATTTGGTAATTAAAGACCATAGACTGGTAATGGGCAACTTATTGTAGGTGCACGGATTAAAATAAATGATGAACTAGTATATCTATATACGACATAAAAATAATAAGACATAAGGCAGATGATGTGTCCCTGTTAAAATCTTGCTATTTCAAAAATGCTTACTTACTGAACTTTCTGAGGCTAGTAAACAGATAATGGATTTTAGTCAGGTATTAGTCTTAATGGAAAGAAAAGTAAATAATTCTAATATAAATAAAGTCTTTTATATTACTGTCTTAAGTCGTTGCCTTATAAACTTATGAACTTATGGAATATATAAATGATTAGAAAGCCATATGACCATTTAGCCTGAGAAAATATATAAACAAAATCATAAAGAAGAAGTGCAGCGTTCTTCAGTTTCATGCATTGTGCATGTTGTTGGTATGTCTGATTTTTCTCTCTTCTCTTCTCTCCTGTCTCTTCTTTCTCCTCTTCTCTCTTCCCCTCACTTCTCATCTCATCCCCTCTCCTCTCATCTCATACACTCTCCTCTTCTCTCCTTTTTTCTCTTCTCTTTTTTTTTTAATTTCGAACCTTTCCTTTCCTTTTCCTTTCTCTACTTTCCACAAACAGTAAATAATCTTTGAGTCTCATACTTGGCCCGCTAGGGATCACTAAATCAAAGAAAAAAGTTATAAGTAATCCTCCACCTGGGCCAGATACATAGGTCCTATGAGCACCCCAAAGCCTACTTGCATTCCAGGATGTGTACAGTATCCAGGAACAAAGGAAGTCTGCTATAACCAGGCATATAACACTTCTTGCCTTCATTTCTTTCTTCACTCTGGACAGATACTGGCACTGAAACCCAAAGCCTACCTGAAAACAAGGAGTATCATCCCAGCCAGGAACACAGGAGGTCTGTCCTAACCAAATAAACAGGAAGACTGCTCCAACATGAGGGAAGTGGTCACCTCCTAACCAGAGACCACACTGCTTATCACTCAGGAGGCTTGCACAAACCCAAGTTACATGCCTCTAAGCAGAGAAGCTCTAGTCAAAGACACCCACTGCAGTTAATAACACAACTATCCATATGGCTACAGACAAGCTCAAGAACATAAATGGCAGAACCCAATACAATTCTGCACCATCAGAAAGCAGTTCTTCCACACCACCATATAAGAAAAGCAAGATTATGACCTAAAATCCCATTTTTAAAGATAATAAATGCTTTAACGAGGATAATAATAAATATCTTAAGGAAATAGAGGAAACACAGACAATCAGGTAGAAGCACTTAACAAGGAAATAAATAAATCCCTTATAAGTACAAGAAAATACAAGCAAGCGGGTAAAGGAATTGTACAAAATAGACCAATACTTAAAAATGGAAATAGAAACAATAGGAAAAAAAAAAAACAAATGGAGGCAACCCTAGAGATTGATACCTTAAGAAAGAGATCAGAAGTTACAAATTCAAGGATCACCAACAGAATACAAGAGATAGGAGAGAGAGAATTTGAGGCATAGAAAATACCATAGAAGATATTGACACATTAGTCAAAGAAAAGGAAAATGAAAACAGCTCCTAACTCAAACATCAAGAACACATTTAATTCCAGACACAATTAACTGACCAAACCAAATCTTCACCCTCTTTATATTCCTAAGAAAAATAGGAATATAATAGGGTGAAGATTCCCTGCTCAAAGTACCAGAAAATAACTTCAACAACATCACAAAAGTAGCCTCACCTGACGTAAAGAAAGAGATGACAAGAAATGTACAAGAAGCTTATAGAACACCAAATAGATTGTACCAGAAAGGAAAATCATCTCATATAATAATCAAAACACTAAAAGCACAGGACAAAGAATAACAAAATCTCTAAGTAAAAAGACCAAGCAACATAAGAAAGCAGACCTATCTGAATTACACCAAACTTCTCGAGACAGTCACTAAAAGTCAGAAAATCCTGTATAAATATCATTCATAACTTTAGAGAACACAAAGGTCACTCCAGGCTATTATATGGAGCAAAACTCTCAATAACCATAGATGAATAAATCAAGATATCCCAAGGCAAAGCCAAATGTAAACAATATGTTTCTACTAATCCAGCTCTAAAGAGGATACTGTAATAAAATCTCCAAATCATAGACGTTAAGTATACACACACACACACGCACACACACACACACATATGTTCAGCTGCTGGGTCTAGGTAAAAATTATGTAGGACACTTCCTTTTGTTATCTATCTTAAGGCAGTGAACTTATGTTCTGGGATGTAATTGTGTATGTGCTATGGTACGTGGAGTCTGCATGGTCTGTACGCTTCTTGAGGTGAATTGAAATATTCTGGAACCTATGTTTGGATGAGGAATGACTGATAACTCTGTATCATAGAAGGATAATTGGAAGTCCTTAAATGCCAAAAAGACATATTTGAAGAACTCTTCAAAATAAGATCCAAGGCTCCCTGACAAGCAAGTCAATATTTTGTAATCCCCTTTGTCAGAAAAGAATATGAGACCCAGTTAAATATCCCTAGTAAGTTCATTCGCAAGATGAAATATTTAGAAGTTCTGAGAACCCTTTAAATATTGGTGGGCTGTAGAAATAATAGAACAGGCAGTACTGAGATCCTTTGGTGAGAAGAGGAAGAGTTGGGGTATAATTACGGTGAGGCATAAAGTCTAACAGCCAACTCTGTAAAAGGATACTCAAACTTATTTTGTTAGCTAGAGGTATATCCAATTTCCTTACATAGAGAAGAACTTTTTCTGCATGGTATGCATGTCCCCATTAGGGACAGGTGATAGATCTCAGATGCTCTAAAGAAAGATCAGGTAGGGGATGCTCAGGATTATCTGGAATAGTCTCAGCAATTCTCAGTCTTATTTCTGCAGCCATGCTGAGCAGATGTTGAAGGTTGATTGATACCTTGAGAATGATAGGACATTCCAGCCATTTACTCCTTCAAATGTTCGAAACTTGAAATCACAATCTATAATAAACATCTTCTAAATGTTCCTGTCAGACATGACTGCAGTCTTAGAAGTCTTCTAAGAGGCTGCAATTCAGGACTCCTTGCTTCAGTGGCTTCCTTACATATATGTCCACCCACAGACTCCTCTTCATGGAGCAAAGGACCAGTCTTCCTAAGAAAACCAAAATGAAAACAGTAGTCATTTTATCCATGCCTTGATATTCTTTTTTTTTTTTTTTTTTTTTTTTTTTTTTTTTTTTTTTTTTTTTGCGACCTTAGTCCCGAATGAGTTCTCTTAGGTCAGAACTATGATTTCAAGACCACTGTAATTAGAAATTTTGTGTAGGCGACACTGGGAAGATTGTGAATTGGTGAGATTCAGTAGCAATAGGTCCACTTGATTTCTAGTAATTGGATAGAAGAACATAGCATAGGATCCTTTCAATATTTCTATACTTAGGATATGGGATATAAAACTGGAGTATAAAAATATATTTCCCTTCCACTAGGTTAAAAGGCTTGAATCTCTCTTATTTTGAGTATGTACATTGGATGTATTTCAACCATATGAGGGAAAGCTTGAGGATCTAAGGCATGGCAAAGAATTATTTAAAAGAGCATGTATAATGTCACATTGTAAATAAAGAAATGTGTAAGATTTCTTTGGTCAAGGAAATTGGTTCATATTACTCCCTAGCTGAGGTAAGCAATATCCAAGGCCACATTATTAATTATGGGAAATCCCAGATTCACCCAGAGTAGTTTACTTTTTTTTTATTCCAAATATTTTTTTATTTACATATCAAATTATTTCCCCATTTCTGGACCCCCACTCCCTGAAAGTCCCATAAGCCCCATTCCCTCCCACTCTTTTCCCACCCACCCTGTCCCACTTAACTGTTCAGGTTTTGTCCTATACTGCTACACTGAGTCTTTCCAGAAAAAAAGGCTACCTTCTCTGTTTTTCTTGTACCTCATTTGATGTGTGGATTATGCTTTGGGTATTCCAGTTTTCTAGGATGATATCCAATTATTATCCAAGTGCATACCATGATTGATCATTTGAGGCTGGGTTACCTCACATAGGATGATGTTCTCCAGCTCCATCCATTTGCCTAAGAATTTCATGAGTTAATTGTTTTTAATGACTGAATAGTACTCCTTTGTGTGTGTGT
Source organism: Apodemus sylvaticus (assembly GCF_947179515.1). Lineage (NCBI taxonomy): Eukaryota > Metazoa > Chordata > Mammalia > Rodentia > Muridae > Apodemus > Apodemus sylvaticus. The sequence continues at coordinate 263,166 of NW_026262995.1, forward strand.
GTGTTTGTGTGTGTGTGTGTGTGTGTGTGTGTGTGCATATATATATCACATCTTTTGCAACCATTTTTCTGTTGAGGGATACCTGGGTTCTTCCCAGTTTCTGGCTATTATAAATAGGGCTGCTATGAACATAATGGAGCATATATCCTTATTACATGCTGGGTAATTCTCTGGGTATATGTCCAGGAGTAGTATAGCAGGATCTTCTGGAAGTAACGTGCCCAGTATTCTGAGCAAATGCCAGACTGCTTTCCAGAGTGGTTGTACCAATTTGCAACCCCACCAGCAGTGGAGGAGTGTTCCTCTTTCTCCACCTCCTCATCAACACTTGCAGTCTCCTGATTTTTTAATCTTAGCTATTCTGACATGTGTAAGGTGAAATCTCAGCATTGTTTTGATTTGCATTTCCCTGATGACTAATGAAGTTGAGCATTATTTAGGATGCTTCTCTGCCATCTGAAATTCTTCAGGTGAAAATTCTTTGTTTAAATCTGTACCCCATTTTTAATAGGTTCATTTGGCTTTCTGAGTTCTTAGTATATATTGAATATTAGCCCTCTATCTGATGTTTGTGAACATCTTTTTCCCAATTTGTTGGCTGCCGACTTGTCCTTTTGATGGTGCCCTTTGCTTACGGAATCTTTGTAATTTTATGAGGGCCATTTGTCAATTTTTGATTTTAGAGCATACTCTACTAGCAGTTGGTTCAGATAATTTCCTCCTGTCCAAATGTCCTCAAGGGTCTTCCCCAGTTTCTTTTCTATACTCTTCAGTGTTTCTGGATTTATATGTAGGTCCTTGATCCATTTGGAGTTGAACTTAGTTCAAGGAGACAAGGATGGATCAATTCACATTCTTCTGCATGCTGACCTCCAGTTAAACCAGCACCATTTGTTGAAAAGGCTATCTTTTTTCAATTGGACTTTTCAGCCCCTTTGTCGAGGATCAAGTGGCCATAGGGGTGTGGGTTTATTACTGGATCTTCAATCCTGTCCCTTTGATCTGCTTTTCTTTCACTGTACCAATACCATGCAGTTTTAAACACTATCGTTCTAGAGTATTGCTTGAGGTCAGCGATACTAATTCCCCCAGAATTTATTTTGTTGTTGAGAATAGATTTAGCTATCTTGTGTTTTTTGTAATTACAGATGAATTTGAGAATTGCTCTTTCTAACTTAAGAAAAATTAGGTTGGGATTTTGATGGGTATTGCGTTGACTCTGTATATTGCTTTTGGCAAAATGGTCATTTTAACTATATTAATACTGCTAAACCATGAGCATGGGAGGTTTTCCATTTTTTGAGGTCTTCTTCAATTTCCTTCTTCACAGTCTTGAAGTTCTTGTCATACAAAATTTTCACGTGTTTTATAAGAGTCACCCCAAGGTACTTTATACTGTTTGTGACTATTGTGAATGGTGTCATTTCCCTAATTTCTTTCTCGGCCTGCTTATCCTTTGAGTATAGGAAGGCTACTGATTTGCTTGAGTTGATTTTATATCCTGCCACTTTGCTGAAGTTGTTTATCAGCTGTAGGAGTTCTCTAGTGGAGTTTTTTGGGTCACTTAGGTAGACTATCATATCATCAAGATAGTTTGGATTCTTCCTTTCCAATTTGTACCTTTTTTAAAATTTATTGATATATTTATTTACATTTCAAATGATTTCCCCTTTTCTGGACCCCCACTCCTGGAAAGTCCCATCAGTCCCTTTCCCTCCCGCTGTTTTTCCACCCAACCATTCCCACTTCCCTATTCTGATTTTGCTCTATACTCCTTCACTGTGTCTTTCCAGAACAAGGGGCCACTCATCCGTTCTTCTTGTACCTCATTTGATGTGTGGATTATGTTTTGGGTATTCCAGTTTTCTAGGTTAATATCCACTTATTAGTGAATGCATACCATGATTCACCTTTTGAGTCTGGGTTACCTCACTTAGTATGATGTTCTCTAGCTCCTTCCATTTGCCTAAGAATTTCATGAATTCATTGTTTCTAATGGCTGAATAGTACTCCATTGTGTATATATACCACATTTTTTTGCATCCACTCTTCTGTTGAGGGATACCTGGGTTCTTTCCACCATCTGGCAAATATAAATAGGGCTGCTATGAACATAGTAGAGCATGTATCCTTATTACATGGTGGGAAATCCTCTGGGTATATGCCCAGGAGTGGTATAGCAGGATATTCTGGAAGTGAGGTGCGCAGCTTTCAGAGGAACCGCCAGACTGATTTCCAGAGAGGTTATACCAATTTGCAACCCCACCAGTAGTGGAGGAGTGTTCCTCTTTCTCCACATCCTCACCAACACCTGCTGTCTCCTGAATTTTTAAACTTAGGCATTATGACTGGTGTAAGGTGAAATCTCAGGATTGTTTTGATTTGCATTTCACTAATGACTAATGAAGTTGAGAATTTTTTATTATAATTCTTTTTTATTGATATATTTTTATTTACATTTCAAATGATTTCCCCTTTTCTGGGTCTCCACTCCCCGCAAGTCCCAAAAGCCCTTTTCCGTCCCCCTGTTCTTCCATCCACCCCTTCCCATTTCCCTGTTCTGGAATTGCCCTATACTCTGGCACTGAGTCTTTCCAGAAGCATGTACCCCATTTTTTTAATAGGGTTATTTTGTTCCCTAGGGTCTAACTTCTTGAATTCTTTGTATATCCTGGATATTAGCCTTCTCTCAGATATAGGGTTGGTGAAGATTTTTTCCCAATTTGTTGGTTGCCATTTTGTCCTTTTGACACTGTCCTTTGCCTTACAGAAACTTTGTAATTTTATGAGGTCCCATTTGTCAATTCTTTTTTAAAAATTTTTTTATTCGATATAATTTATTTACATTTCAAATGATTTCCCCTTTTCTAGCCCACCCACTCCATGAAAGTCCCATAAGCCCCCTTCTCTTCCCCTGTCCTCCCAACCACCCCTTCCCACTTCCCCATCCTGGTTTTGCCGAATACTGCTTCACTGAGTCTTTCCAGAACCAGGGGCTACTCCTCCTTTCTTCCTGTACCTCATTTGATGTGTGGATTATGTTTTGGGTATTCCAGTTTTCTAGGTTAATATCCACTTATTAGTGAGTGCATACCGTGATTCACCTTTTGAGTCTGGGTTACCTCACTTAGTATGATGGTCTCTAGGTCCATCCATTTACCTAAGAATTTCATGAATCCATTGTTTCTAAAGGCTGAATAGTACTCCATTGTGTAGATATACAACATTTTTTGCATCCACTCTTCTGTTGAGAGATACCTGGGTTCTTTCCAGCATCTGGCAATTATAAATAGGGCTGCTATGAACATAGTAGAGCATGTATCCTTATTACATGGTGGGGAATCCTCTGGGTATATGCCCAGGAGTGGTATAGCAGGATCTTCTGGAAGTGACTTGCCCAGGTTTCGGAGGAACCGCCAGACTGATTTCCAGAGTGGTTGTACCAATTTGCAACCCCACCAGCAGTGGAGGAGTGTTCCTCTTTCTCCACACCCTCTCCAACACTTGCTGTCTCCTCAATTTTTAATCTTAGCCATTCTGGCTAGTGTAAGATGAAATCTCAGGGTTGTTTTGATTTGCATTTCCCTAATGACTAATGAAATTGAGCATTTTTTAAGATGCTTCTCCACCATCCGAAGTTCTTCAGGTGAGAATTCTTTGTTTAACTCTGTACCCCATTTTTTAATAGGGTTGTTCGGTTTTCTGGAGTCTAACTTCTTGAGTTCTTTATATATATTGGATATTAGCCCTCTATCTGATGTAGGATTGGTGAAGATCTTTTCCCAATTTGTTGGTTGCCGATTTGTCCTCTTGATGGTGTCCTTTGCCTTACAGAAACTTTGTAATTTTATGAGTTCCATTGGTTAATTCTTGATCTTAGAGCATACGCTATTGATGTTCTGTTCAGAAACTTTCTCCCTGTACCGATGTCCTCAAGGGTCTTCCCCAGTTTCTTTTCTATTAGCTTCAGAGTGTCTGGCTTTATGTGGAGGTCCTTGATCCATTTGGAGTTGAGCTTAGTACAAGGAGACAAGGATGGATCAATTCGCATTCTTCTGCATGCTGACCTCCAGTTGAAACAGCACCAGTTGTTGAAAAGGCTATCTTTTTTCCATTGGATGTTTTCAGCCTCTTTTTCGAGGATCAAGTGGCCATAGGTGTGTGGGTTCATTTCTGGATCTTCAATCCTGTTCCAATGATCCTCCTGCCTGTTACTGTACCAATACCTTGTAGTTTTTAACGTCGAGGATCAAGTGGCCATAGGTGTGTGGGTTCATTTCTGGATCTTCAATCCTGTTCCATTGATCCTCCTGCCTGTCACTGTACCAATACCATGTAGTTTTTTAACACTATTGCTCTGTAGTATTGCTTGAGGTCAGGGATACTGATTTCCCCAGATTTTCTTATGTTGCTGAGAATAGTTTTAGCTATCCTGGGTTTTTTGTTGTTCCAGTTGAATTTGATAATTTCTCTTTCTAACTCTGTGAAGAATTGAGTTGGGATTTTGATGGATATTGCATTGAATCTGTATATTGTTTTTGGCAAAATGGCCATTTTAACTATATTGAGTCTACCGATCCATGAGCATGGGAACTTTTCCTATGTTTTGAGGTCTTCTTCCATTTCCTTCTTCAGAGTATTGAAGTTCTTGTCATACATATCTTTCACATGTTTGGTAAGAGTCACCCCAAGATACTTTATACTGTTTGTGACTATTGTGAAGGGGGTCATTTCCCTAATTTCTTTCTCAGCCTGCTTACCCTTTGAGTATAGGAAGGCCACTGATTTGCTTGTGTTGATTTTATAACCTGCCACTTTGCTGAAGTTGTTTATCAGCGTTAGGAGCTCTCTAGTGGAATTTTTGGGGTCACTTATGTAGACTATCATGTCATCTGCAAATAATGATAGTTTGACTTCTTCCTTTCCAATTTGTATCCCTTTGACCTCCTTATGTTGTCGAATTGCCCGAGCTAGTACCTCAAGTACAACATTGAAAAGATAAGGAGAAAGGGGGCAGCCTTGTCTGTTCCCTGATTTCAGTGGGATTGCTTCAAGTATCTCTCCATTTAGTTTGATGCTGGCTATCTGTTTGCTGTATATTGCTTTTACTACGTTTAGGTATGGGCCTTGAATTCCTTTTCTCTCCAAGACTTTAAGCATGAAAGGATGCTGAATTTTGTCAAATGCTTTTTCAGCATCCAATGAAATGACCATGTGTTTTTTTTTTTTTTCTTTGAGTTTGTTTATGTAGTGGATTGCATTGATGGATTTCCGTATATTGAACCAACCCTGCATTCCTGGGATAAAGCCTACTTGATCAAGGTGGATGATCGTTTTGATGTGTTCTTGGATTCGATTGGAAAGAATTTTATTGAGTATTTTTGCATCGATGTTCATGGGAAATTGGTCTGAAGTTCTCTTTCTTTGTTGGATCTTTGTGTGGCTTTGGTATCAGCGTGATTGTGGCTTCGTAGAAGGAATTGGGTAGTGTTCCTTCTGTTTCTATTTGGTGGAATAGTTTGAAGAATATTGGTTTTAGATCTATGAAGGTTTGATAGAATTCTGCACTGAAACCATCTGGTCCTGTGCCTTTTTTTGGTAAGAAGACTTTCTATGAACCCTTCTATTTCTTTAGGGGTTATGGGACTGTATAGATGATCTATTTGGTCCTGATTTAAATTTGGTATTTGGTATCTGTCTAGGAAATTGTCCGTTTCTGCCAGATTCTCCAGTTGTGTTGAATATAGGCTTTTGTAGTAGGATCTGAGAATTTTTTGAATTTCCTCAGTTTCTGTTGTTATATCCCCCTTTTCATTTCTAAGTTTGTTAATCTGTATACTTTCTCTCTGCCCTTTGGTCAGACTGGCTAAGGGTTTATCTATCTTGTATATTTTCTCAAAGAACCAGCTCATGGATTCGTTGATTCTTTGTATGGTTCTCTTTGTTTGATTTCTCACTTGATTGATTTCAGCCCTGAGTTTGATGACTTCCTGTCTTCTACTCCTTCTGGGTGAATTGGCTTCATTTTATTCCAGGGCTTTCAGGTGTGTCATTAACCTGCTAGTGTATGCTCTCTCCATTTTCTTTTTGGAGGTACTCAGAGCTATGAGTTTTCCTCTTAGCACTGCTTTCATTTTGTCCAAAAGATTTGGGTTTGTTGTGCCTTCATTTATATTAAATTCTAAAAAGTTTCTGATTTCTTTCTTTATTTCTTCTTTGGCCAAGGTGTCATTGAGTAAAGTATTATTAAGCCGCCAGGTGTATGTGGGCTTTCTGTTGTTTTTGTTGCTATTTTAAGCCACTCTTACTCCATAGTGATCTGATAGGAGGCATGGGATTAGTTCAATCTTCTTAATTTTGTTGAGGTCTGTTTTGTGACCAATTATATGGTCGATTTTGGAGAAGGTACCATTAGGTGCTGAGAAAAGAGTATATTCTTTTGCTTTAGGGTGAAATGTTATGTACATATCAGTCAAATCCAATTGGTCCAAAGCTTCAATTATTTTTACTGTTTTCCTGTTTAATTTTTGTTTTCCCGATCAGTCCATTGAGGAGAATGGAGTGTTGAAGTCACCCTTAATTATTATGTTCGGTGCAATGTGTGCTTTGAGCTTTTGTAAAGTTTCTTTTATGAATGAGGGTGACCTTGCATTTTGCGCATAGATGTTCAGAATTGGAAGTTCTTCTTGTTGTATTTTTCCTTTGACCATCAAAAAGTGTCCCTCAGAGTCTCTTTTGATGACTTTGGGTTAAAAGTCAATTTTATCTGATATTAGAATGGCTACTCCAGCTCATTTCCTAAGACCATTGGCTTGTAAAATTGTCTTCCAGCCTTTTACTTTAAGGTAATTTTTGTCTTTGACACTGAGAAGTGTCTTCTGTATGCAACAAAATTTAGGGTCCTGTTTCCTTATCCAGTCTGTTAGTCTATATCTTTTTATTGGGAAATTGAGTCCATTGATGTTAAGAGATATTAAGGAATCATGATTATTACTTCCTGTCATTTTGATGTTATTTTTATATTTGAGTGGTTATTTTTTTTTTTTTTTGAGTTTGATGAAAAAAGGTATCTATCTTTCTTTTTCCAGAGTGTGGTTTTCCTCCTTGTATTGGAGTTTTCTTCCTGTTATTCTTTGCAGAGTTGCGTTTGTGAAAAGATATCGTATAAATTTGGTTTTGTCATAGAATATCTTGGTTTCTCCATCTATAATGATTGATAGTTTTGCTGGGTATAGTAGTCTTGGCTGACATTCATGTTCTCATAGAATCTGCATGAGATCTGCCCAGGATCTTCTAGCTTTCATGGTCTCCAGTGAGAAGTCTTGTGTGATTCTTATAGGTCTTCCTTTATACGTAACTTGGCCTTTTCCCTCTTACTGCCTTTAATATTCTTTCTTTGCTTAGTGCATTTGGAATTTTGATTATTATGTGACAGGAGGTATTTCTGCTCAGATCCATTCTGTTTGAAATTCTGTAGGCTTCTTGTATATTCATGGGCATCTCTCTCTTTAAGTTGGGAAAGCTTTCTTCCATAATTTTTTTTGAAGATATTTGCTTTACCTCTCAGTTGTAAATCTACATTCTCATCTATAAATATAATCCTTAGGTTTGGTCTTCTCATTGTGTTGTGGATTTCCTGGTTGTTTTGGGATACAAGCTTTTTGCATTTTGCATTTTCTTTCACTATTGAGTCAATGGTTTCTATGGTATGTTCAGCATCTGAGTTTCTTCCATATCTTGTATTCTGTTGTTGATATTAGCATCTATGGCCCCTGATTTCTTCCCAAGGTTTTCTATCTCCAAAGTTGTCTCATTTTGTGATTTCTTTTTTGTTTCTACTTCTGATTTTAGATCATGGATGGTTTTGCTCAGTTCCTTCATTTGTTTGTTTGTGTTTTCCTTTAATTCTTTAAGATATTTTTGTGTTTCCTCTTTCATGACTTCTGCCTGTTGACTCAAGTTTTCCTGCATTAAATTTTTTTTCGTTTTTTTTTTTTCTGTTTTTTTGTTTTTGTTTTTGTTTTTTATGTTTCTTCTTTATTGGCTTTTATCTCTTGAGCCTTATTCTCCTGAATTTCTTTAGGTGGTTTTTGTGTTTCCATTATACGGGTTTCTAGCTTATTCATGTTCCCCTGCATTTCTTTAAGCAATTCATTTATGTCAATTTTATGTTCTTCTAGCAGGATCATGACCAGTGTTTTTAATCCTTATCTTGTTTTTCTGGTGTATTTGTGTAGCCAGGGCTTGCTGATGTTAAAGAGTTTGGTTCAGATGCTGCCATATTGCCTAGATTTCTGTTAGTAGCATTCCTGCATTTGCCCTTTGCCATCTTGTTCTCTGGTGTTAGTTGGTCTTGTCTCTGGCTGGTGTTCGACCCTCCTGTGAAGTTGTAGGGCTATTTCTGCAACACTGGATGGCGGGGTTTCCCCTGTTTCAGATTGCTGATGTGCTGTCCTCTTCTTGGGTGCCCTTGCAGTCCTAGTGTGCTTTGCCCTAGATTGTCTCTGTAAGCCAAGTGGTAGTCGTTTGCTAGTTCAGGAAGTGCTGATGGTGTATGCTGTGGGATCTTTTCTGAGTGATGATCACTCTGATGGGCAGCCGATCTTCCAACCAACCAGGCTGGGACAGACAAGGCTATCCTAGCTGCTCAGGCCCAGTGTCTAGGCAAAAGCCTGACAGTCAAGGCTGGAGCAAAGTTCCCCTCGGGCTATGAGTGTTAACTAGTTCTGTCAGGTTGGCATGGTGTGTGTGCTCCCTAAAAGTGCTGGGAGAGTCTGCGGGTCTAACAACCTCCTGTCCGGGTTGGCACACAGATGGTTCTCTAAGAAGCCCAGGTCCTGGGGGAAGTCTAGGGCCTGTCGTGCCTAGGCAACCCCCCTGCTATGTTAGCCTCAGCTATGACTATTTGCTGGCTTTGCCTGATAGAACTCTCTGGCGTCCTATAGCCAAAATGGTGGCACTTACACTGGGCCAGGCAAACAACCTCCTGGGTGGGTTGGCACACCGATGGCCCCCTGAATAGCCCAGGGCCTAGGTGCAGGCCAATGCCTGTCAGGCTTAGACCTCTGCGATGTTGGCCTTGGGTTATGTTTGGTACATCAGGCTGTCTGATCTCTCTGGCTTCCGAAAACCAACATGGAGGTGAGTCTCTTGTAAGTGACTCAGAGTAGTATTCATAATCACTTCAAAAAACAAGGAATGTCAGATATCTTTGGAATAGTGGAGTTCTCTGAAACTCTTCTCTGAAGAGAATGTTCTGTGACCACCTTTGACAAAGGAAAATCCTGAATGTCTTGAATCACAGGGTAGAGGTATAAAGTCATATTTGAGAAAAAATGAAATATACACTTCACTTATGGACATAATGTGATACTTTCAACTATGATATGCAAATATGTATAGCAGGTGTGATATCTCTGATGGTTCAGGCAACTGTCACAACAATCTTCCTACATGAAAAGTGGTTATGCAAGAATCGGTGCTCCTTCAAGCTTTTTTTATAGCAGTATTCATCTTTGATTACATGTAAAGAATGCTGCATATTTTGAGGACAAAATTTGAGTAAGATAGCTAGAGGACTAATTTTAGCTTTCTGTCTTCTGTCCTATGATGTAAATGCAGAGAAAAGGGAAGGACCTTTGTTTGCATATATGCTGTATGGATATTATGGTCAGAGAGCATAGATTTAAAATAAACTTAACTAATAAGTGTTTGTGTGAAGCATGGACACAAGGGAAGCCCTGGTCATTCTTTCATTGTATTTGTGGACTTGACGATCTCTAATGCAGTGGTTTGAGGCCTGAGACTCTAGGCACCAATAATTACATAATTCCAACAGGTTAGGTATTTATCTTTTTTCGGTGAAGTCTTTGGTCAGAGGAGTTACTTCCAAGGTCCCTTTTTTCAAAGCAGGAATGTCTTAGAGGATGTGCAGCAGGAAGTAAGTTGGAAGAAAATCTATACAGCTGGAAATACAGCAGATACTGGGACACATTTTGAGATCCCTTTCAACAGAGTTTGATTTCCCAAGTCTCCTTTTGCAAAAACTGAAAATCTGAAAACCATTTGTTGGATGATTGTAAATAGTCGTCCCACAATCCTAAGGAGAATGTAGATGGTCTTTCATGTAGAATGAGTGGTTTGACACCTCTGAAAAGGAGAAAATACTCAAAGTACCTAGGTAAGAATAGGAATATACATGAGGGCCATGTCACACAAATGAAATTCTTCAGGTCCCATTGGGTAAATGAGGACGCCTGTAACATTAATGCTAAGAAAGTTTTAACATCGTGTTCAAATTAGTGAGGAGTATCTTAAAATGTGGAAATGTTTGCACTGTGAGTCCCAAGTAGGAGAGAACAACTCAGAGTTCATTTTAAAGAAGACAGAATACCCTTCAGGCAGGATATGAAGATACCATCCCTGGTACCTATATAATGCTGAAAGTTCTCATCGCTGATCCTGTGTTTCCAATTCTTATTCAGTTTTGTATCTTCATAGTTTGTGTTCATTCTGGGAGAGAAAAATCAGCAACTTATTCTTCCTTCCAAATGCCTGTAAGATTGCTGCTGTGTAGGTAATTTGCTCTAGTTTGTGTTCCACTGCCTAGATCTAGGCAGAAATATAGAAGACATTCAATTTTTTATTGATTTGCCTGAGTCAGGTGTCATGGTGTCTATGCCCTGATTGCTAAACTTGTTCTCTGGGACCTCAAATACGAGAATCCTGGAGTTGATTGTTTATAGAGTCTATTGGGGAGTAAAACCTGATTAGGTAGATATAAGTCTATTTGGAACATATGTGAAAGATCATGGGCCCCATTTTTGAGAGTAAGACTGCATTGAGAGTATAGGGAAAAGTAGTAACATCAGAGAATTCTTGAGATAAAAGTTTTTCTAGGGAATTGGAAGAAAATATAGGAAACATTTTATCAGGTACAAATGATCTCACAGGTCAGAATATCAATGCATTCTAAGTGTGCATGTCAATAATCAGGACATTTTTTCTTGAAACTTGGTTGGTAATCCTTGGTTCTGTGTACTGTCCAAGCCTGTCAGCAGTATCATAGACTTGGACAACAAAATGGGACTGCTCTATTTCTTAAAAGAATCCAAAATGAAGTAGGTGTAAGATAAGATCAATTTTTATTGTCATGCCTCAAAACATCACATCAGAATGGTCTGCAATCCCTTTGGTCATTTGAACATTCCTAGCCACTTAAGACAGAAGTGACATATTAAAACCTCTTAATGGAAATACTTGCTATCAAAAATCAGAATGATCACAGAGATACCAAAGGAGGAGTTTCGGGAAGGATAAAATGAGCTGAAAGGACTTTATTTGGTATCAATCAGTGGGAAGGTCTTTGGTCCTGTGAAGGCTTGACACCTCAGCATTGAGGAATGCTAAGGCAATGAGACAGGAGTGGGTAGGTAGGTGTGAGAGCACCCTCATAGAAGCACGTGGAGCGGGATGAGATAGGGGTCTTACACAGTGATAACTAATAAATTGAATAACATTTGAAATGTAAATAAAGAAACTATTCAATTAAAAATCTTTGATGAATAAATTCTATGGATGGAGGTAGATCCTCTGAGGTAACCATTATCAGGGAATGTTGAATTTGAAATTCCTTGAAAAGAAATAAAAATATGAATGAGTTTTCCTGTTAGGAGATTGTAGCCTCCTTCATCAGGATAATTTGTATCAAGCCCCCTTGAAAGGAAAGTGTGTATCTAAAGTTTCTTTGTTCAAAGAAAATAAAATGTAGCCATCTTCCTTGACAGAGTATGTATGTCAGATGTTTATTACTGCTTAGTTGTTGAACATACTGTTTATCTTAGTTGAAGAAAAAAATTTGGGATCCATTTATTAATAATAATATCTGAATCTCAATATACAATATCAGAACATTGTGTAGGTCTCCTCACATTAAGTGAATTTCCAGGCCTCCCTTGGACAAACAGGTTTTCAGAGAACTCTATAAAATTTATACTGTTGACTAATCTACCTTAGTCTTGACAGTAATTTGTGGTTTCTTCTCACAGGTTGTTTAAATGTCCCTGGATCTATTTCCTCCTTAAACTTACAGTGAGACATAGTGGTTCCAATGGGGAGGGTAGATACTTCCTTTGATCAACTGAGAGTTAGATGGCTTTGGATATATACTGAGTGTATAATTTTTTTATTTGCTATGAACTCTAGAGGTCTCTGCGGGTCTGTCTATCTTTCTACCTATTTACCTACCTATCTACCTATTTACCTACCTATCTACCTATCTACCTATCTACCTATCTACCTATCTTTCTTTCTTTCTTTCTTTCTTTCTTTCTTTCTTTCTTTCTTTCTTTCTTTCTTTCTTTCTTTCTTTCTTTCTTTCTTTCTTTCTTTCTTTCTTTCTTTCTGTCTCTCTGTCTGTCTGTCTGTCTGTCTGTACATATATCTGTCTAAATATTTTTGTTTCAAAAATGTTTTTGTTTTCTAAATGACAATTTATAAGGGATAAGCTCTGGTGTATCTTAGTTGGATATTAGAACTGAGTCAGCCATTAACATAAAGAGAAGTACCTGTGTTATGTTGGTCAGAGGTTTTCAGCCTTAAAAAATCTTCTGCAGAACCCAAAGATTTGAGGTACACTCCGAGGGCACAGAGTCAGTTCTATACTTTGCTTCATTACAGGGGAATATCTCAGACTACTTCTATATACATTAAAATATTAAAATGTATGTATTCTCAGAAGTCTGTTACAGTAGCTCTCCTTTGTCAGAACATTAATATCATGAGCTACTATAACGAGTGGAAATAAGTCTAAGGACCTCTTCATTGTAAGTTTAAGTGTAAGACTCCTTAATATCATTGGATAGTTCAGTTCTTTGCAGGCAAATCTAAGACTTGAACAGGTTATTAGATAGAAGGAAATTTCGTTCTGGTTCTAGAAGGAGAGGTCTGAGTGCCCATTGTGACTGCAGGAATTCTATTGCATGTTGATTCTAAAAGGGCTATATTTGAGGACTTCTGGGCAGATTGAGGAGGTCTGAAGTTCTTTCCTTACTAAGCTGTATGTCTGCGAATCCCTTCAGTTATTGAGGATGTATGTGACACACTTGTCGTTAAGGGGTAAGTCTGAGGTACATTTGGGCAATCAGTGAATGTCTGAGGTTTGCTTGCTCTTAAAGAAATGGTGTATTAATGCTCGCCTCAACACGGGGTATGTCTGAAACCTTTGATATTGCTTGTATACATATGAAACCCATGTGAAATATTGATGAATGTTGTGAGGCATTTGGTTTAGACACATAAGATAAAGGCCAGTTGGATTATTGAAGAAGATCTGAGATCGCTGATTCTTAATAGACAGAGAAGAAGCCTCTTGGACTATACAGAAGATTGAAAAATCTTTGGTTCTGAAGAGGTATGTATGAACCCTACTTGAGAATGAACACAACGCAATTGGCTTCCTGGTTTAGAAAGAGTATGCCTGAGACAGGGAGGACCCGTTGAGGCCTTGAGAATGATTTGAGCTCAACTTAAGACTTTGGGGAATTGTAAGTATTCCTTGATTTTAAGGAATAAATCTGAAGTGACATTAAGAGGAACACAATTTGAAATGCCATTGGACAGAGTGAGACTACTTGGAACATAAACAAACAAGAACTATTAAGGATACTATTCTTCAGTCACAGATGGTCTCATGATGTGTTGGGGACAGCATGGAGGTCAGAGTCATGTGAGTAGAAGAGGAACATCAAGGGTAAATTTGGAGAGTAGAGAAAGCCTAAAGATTTCCTTATTTTCATGGGTACCTATAATTCCTGATCCTGCACCCCAGGCAGCAGTTTAATTAATCTTCAACATGCCAGGAGGCAGTTCCCAGCATGATCTCCTGATAATACATACATTAATTTTGAATATAAAGGATATGACCTCCTCATTTCTGCTCACCAAGTTTAATGTATGGCTTTAGGGCTTTGCTGGCTACTTTGTGGTTTTCCAAAGTCTGGAACCAGATTCTTGTTCTTTGGACAAAGGTCATGATGTCAGAAGAACAGAATAGGTAGCACTCAGTTCATCTGATATAAAGGGAGTTGATTTTTCACCCATTAGGTAAGATGAAGTAGGCCTATTGACATACAATTCAGAATAAACACATTTTTCTGCATGGGGAACAAATAATATAGAATATTCTTTATCTAGAAAACTGTGAGCTACTCCTAATAGAAGGGAAACATGCCTGCCATGTTTTTAGTCAGAGGATCCTATGTGATCACTCGTTGTGCATCCAAGTCAGCTAGGATTGGAAGTCATAAGTCAGACAGATGGTTGACAAGGAAAAAGAAACATTTTAAAATCCCTTTCTTCCCCTGGGGTCCATCGTGGGAAAATATGAGTTTTTCTTTTGGATACATAGAAATGAAAATGCAATGGTAAGAGAGAGTGTGGTCCAGGTTCTTCTTTTGAGATGGGTTGCTTTAGAGGTTCCATTTTGCAGGCTGGGCATACCCATGTGCCTTATTGGACAAAAGGGATATGATAGACACTTAAGAACTTGAAGGTCTGAGCCACTATTGAATAGAGGAAACATTTCTGTATTCCTGTTAGTCACAAGGAGCATTTCTGAAGCCCAGTTAGATGGGATATTTAAGAGGACCTTCATTTTAGCCTAAAACTTTCTTTAGTTGCCCGCAACAGAGAGCAGTATTTAATTTTCCTTGTTGAGACTAGGAAAGTTTCAGGCCATATTGGTCAGATTGGGAAAGTTTTATACCTATTTTATTGGAGAAGATACAACTAAAACCCCCATATTAACATGTTGTTCTTAGAGACTGAATAATACTGAATGTGAATATGTGTGGCTCCTATGTCTGATAGCTTACAAGTTGGGAAACATGTTTGTATTGGAGTTGTGACTCTCTCTTGGTAAGAGAGATGCAAACTCAGGTCCCCTAATTGAGATAGGGTATGTCTGAATTTTCCTTGAATATCAGGAAGTGATGCCACACTCTCTTTGGAATTGGTAGAGATATGAAGCCCTGTATGATAAAAAGCAAGTCCTGGGTTACCCTTTGGCTCTAATAGTAGAATTTTCATAGTCCTGGACAGAAATAGCCTGGTTTGATGGTAGCTGACATCCTCTTGGGATGAAGATTATGGTTATGTACTACTATGGGGATGGATTGGCAGATTAATGACAGCTGAGACAGACTCACATAGAGTTGTGCTATGATAGATTCATGTGCTGAGACAAGAAATGTGGTGAAGCAATACCCATGGATGACTTATTAAAAAAATAATGTTATATGTGGTGTTCAATATGGCTTAGCATAATTGATAACTCTATTTTTAATGAAACCAGAGTGACCAGCGGGTTATGAGGGTTTAGCAATGATCCTAATATTGTAAGGAAGCTACAGCATCCTGGTGGCATCCTCACTTGCTACAAGCGGTCTTTTTTTGGATTTGTGACATAGTTTTCTTGTATACTGTTTTGGGAAAAATAATGGGAATGCTGATAATTCTCTTCTGTTAGAGAAGATTGCAGAGTTGACTATTCTCTTAAAATGTTTGCATAAAAAAGTACCTGGAAAACAAAATGTGTCAGTGGGAAGAGAAAAAAAAATCAATGTTAGTGAATGAGACTTAGAATGTGCCTCATGGTGAAAGCAGAAGTCAGACTAGACAGGAAGGTAAATTATCCCCCTGACATACATCTTGGAGACTAAAAGTACAAAAATGGTACAAGCACAACAGTTTCAAGTGTAGCCAAGTATACCACCAGACAATCTATTTTGGACCTGCACAGGCACCTTCAGGCTTCCTAGTCATTTTGCAGCATCTGTCTGCTAAAATGGTGGACAGACTTGTAATGAATTGATCTGCTTACTGATCAAAATTTAAGGTCCAGAATATTTTAAAGACTCTATTGTATCTTATTGTCTATACTCTTTTGTTAGAGAAATGCTAAATAACTGGTTTACTCAGTATATGGCTTTCTGAAAAGACTTGAAAAGATAATAAGCTGATCAAAAATTGCACTACTCATTGTGGTGGGGGTAATTCTCCAATATAATGTAGCACAACCAGCACAATATAATTTATCAAGACAGAACAGAGGGAGACATAGCCTACAAAATCTTCTGGTGTGACATTATGCCGCTGATGCTGCTATCCTGACACTACTGAACTGGACAACTACAATATCAGTGAAGGGTTTGCAAGTGAACCAAGCTGCTGTTGCTGACCTGTGAACTGAACTACTGAATTATTTCCATTCTTTTATATTATCTCTGGTGGGTGGTGGACTAGAAAAAAAAGTTTAAACATTTAAGAATCATCATTATCAATATGTTTTAAAAAAGTTACACAGGCAATGAGATTAAATTTTACAGTCACCATGAACAGAGGGTGAGGAGTATGAATTAAAATTATTTGTGCTACTGAGGAACGATTCATATATCCTGGGACGTTGGACAAATGTGCAATGTACCTCAGTGAAGGTGGAAAAGCTTCCTGAAACCAATGAACTAATTAAAGTAATTAAAGAGCTACTGTTCCTTGGGCAAATGGAAAACAGCACAGATATCCTGGAGAAGAAAATGAATGTGCTAAAGAACTTTGAAAAGATGGGGAAAATTCTTGATATCCTTAATTATATGTTAATGAGCCTATGACCATAGGAGAAAACGAAAATCTTGCTTTGAAAGAAGATCGATGGCCGAAGTGTTTTTCAATGCTTTGGAAGTTATGGAAGTTTTCATTCCCTCTTGAGCTTGTAATAGCACTCCTAGATTTTTTTTCACATTTGTAGAGCTTACCTCAGAGTCTTGGGCAAATAGCAAAAGTTTTTTTTTTTTTTTTTTTTTTTTTTTTTTTTTTAGAATTTACTTCTGAACTGGAAAGATAAATATTACCCTGAACATGGAGAAAATGTTCTGGAGATGTTTAGAGAGATGAAGACCTTAAGACCTGGGGAAAATGTGGAACATGACTTTGGGTAGACAGAGAAGGCCTCTGAGTTTCTTGCTGCAATGATTGCTTAGCATGGGATATTGTCCCAGTTTCTTGGTCAGATGTGGACCATTCCAAGTTTTTTGGATATATATATATATATATATATATATTTATTTATATATATAGTGTCAATCCCCTGAGGAGTAATTGTAGGTGTTGATGATTCTTTTGAAGCAGGACATTATGCACTCTAACTTTTGGCAGAAGGCTTGGGTTGAAACTCTCTTCTTCAGTTTTAAAAGTTCTGAAATTTCCTTCATGAGAAAGATCAACACTTAAGCCCATTTTTGTAGAAACTGGATGCCAGAGGAATATTTGGGAACAGGGAAGATGTCTAATGAGAAGAGATACTGAAGAAACAATCTTGGGTAGATTGTGACAATTGTGAATCACCATTTTCAGATATTCAATATGCCTTGTGTACATGTAGGATACTTGACTATCACTCCAGAAGGAGAAGTTACTTGAGCTCGCTGTGTGGATAGGCCCACTCTTAAAGCATCATAGAAATATGTGGGAAGACTTTGATACTTATAGGCATATAGGGAAGTTAGCGAAACTGTGTGTGCTAGTAGAAGTCTCCTGAAAACTTTCTTCATCTTGAGAAGGGAAACAACTTTTTCCTATTTATACCTGTTTTCATAGCCAGCTGGATAGCAAAAAAATGTTCTAAGGATCACTTGGAAAATAAAGTAGAACATAGAGTACCTGAGGTATGTGAAGCATGTGCTGGAGACACATGTGTGTGTACAAAAGTACTAACAGACCTTTGTGCAGATGGGAAAGTTTTAGTTGCATCTTCTGTTTTTGTGATAATTCACTGATACTTTTGAGGATATCACATAACCCACGAAATTTAAGAAGATCTTATGGACTTATGCATGCAAGTGGAATACAAGGAATCCATAGGTTTAAATGGACAGGATGCTATAGACTTTTTGTAAGCATTCTATGTCCCATAGATCCTTGTTCACATACAGTTGGATACAGAAATCAGGGTGCAGATAGAATATATCCTAGAACATCTTTATAAATGTTTCACATCTAAGAGCCATTTATTTAGTGGAGATTTTGCTTTAACATAAAGGACCTCAATTCCTTTACGAGATAAGATAACATACAGAGAATGTTGGACAGGTTCAGGATGCCCTAGTATCTCTGATGTATATGTACACATTTCAAGAGCAGAATGTTCTAGAGATCCATGAGCAGGTATGAATGGTTGAACTACTTCATTGCCCTGTGCAGCTCTAATGACTCATTTGTAGTGTAGTGGCATAATGTTGGCTTTTTTGTACCTGATGGCAACTCAGGAGGGACTTTTATTCTAGGACTGAATATTTGAAGTCCTCTTGGTATAGTAGGGATGTTGTGAAGTCCCTTTATTCATAGGGAGCATCTTTCAGTCTTGTGTTAGAATGGTGATATTCAGTGTTCCTTTTCATACTAGAGAATGATTGAATCTTCTTTTCTGAGTGAGAATTCATTTCAGAATATGTCTTTGACCTTCCTGTGTAGATATGAACAATCCTACCATCTCCTGACAGATTGCTAATGTCTTAGAACCCCTGAAAAAAGTGGCAAAAGTACTAGAATATTTTGTATTTGTAGAGAAGGAACAAGACTCCCTTGGTTGAAATCAGGTGATTTTACTTCTTGGATATGTATGGAACTCATTAGAATCCCTTTGAAGGTTCCTTAAGTCAGTGCTGTAGATGTGGACGTTGTTTTTGTTCTTGGGAAGTATGAGTGTTGTGTGTGTAATTTGGGTAATCATGATTTAGTTTTAGTCCCTTAGGACTATAATGGATTATATAAGTCCATTTTCTAATGCTGGAGTACTGTCAACCCCAATCCAGGATTATTCGGGGATATTCTGTAATAACCCTGACCAGTAGGATCAGCAATTAAACTTTAATATGGATTCCACTGGTCCCTTTTGGGGAGATCAGGAACATCTTTTGTTGTCTTCCTGAGAGGCAACAAAAGATGTTTTACAACTGTCAAAGTTGTAAAAGTCTCCTGGAGAGAGGTGGTAGGACTTAATTTGCAGGAAATGAAAAACCACTTTGTGCCACTTTTGAAATAATAGGTTTGGGGCCCTATTTGTGTTATGGAACTTGTTTTAGGTCCCCTAGACCAGAGGTGTCTTCACCAATTGAAAAGTTTAGAGACCCCTTGGGAAGACTATGAACTTTTGAACTTCCTTCTGGAAGAGAACTAAGGTATGGTTTTCTTTCAGCACAGTGAGGGCTTCTTGAGATTCTTGAGTTGATGTGGGATGTCTCATAGACCCTTTAAAATCATTTGGTCAATCCAAGAATATCTTGGGTGGATAGAACAGTTACTGCTAATTTTGGAAAGAAATGGAAGACTGCAGTTTTCTGTGGCTATAGCGGGAAGTCAGTAGGAGTCCTTGAATATATGAGAGAATTACCTCTCCATGTTTGTCAGTGGGTCATAGTCAACGGAAGATTGTCCAGACACATTGTGATCTTTGATTTCTTTTCAGTGGAATGTCCAATATTTTGTATTGAAGATATTGCTGTTGCCTTTGTACCCAGCTGTTCAAAATATCTGGATTCTTCAAACCCAGTAGACTTAGGCTGGCTTTTTTTCAACTTCCCAGGTATGGGCATAAAAAATGAGGCTACTCTTTTTCTTGTTACAGGGTGTAAATTAAATGGTCTGATTTCTTTGGACAATGTGTTACTTAAGAACTAAGGAACCTTCAGAGGAAATATAAATGTCCATTTCTTGTACTCTGTCAGTTTGCTAACAGGATCTAGTGTCCTCTTATTGTCTGAATCCTTTATAAGAGCTGTGAATTTCTGCAGGTTTTCTGCAATATGAGCATTATAATATTTGAAGCTCTAGTCTTCATAAACTTTGGGCAACCGATCTTATGCCAAATCAGTGAAAGGAGACCTGGAGGCACAAGGTCCCTCAGGTTTTTGGTGGATAAGGTTTTCCTCCATTGGGATAGGGTGTCATAATCTGGTTTGGGGAAACTGAAGCAGTCACAGTCCATGGAGATTTTCAACTTTCTATGTGATTTCTCCATTGGTGTAGGGTGTCAAAACTTGTCAGGGTGGTATTTAATGGGGTGCCAGGCTGTGGAGGCTGGGAAACTTGTGGTCAAACACCAAAAGGTAAAGTCCAATATGAACTCATTGGCCTATTTCCATTCATTTGGATGCTTTGTCAATATGGCAATTAAAGTACAAATGAAGAATAGGCCAACTACCAATTGTAGGAGCGAGGAACATAATTGTCATTGTATACTTATCACAAGCATCAGTAAAGCCATAGACTTTTAGAACTGTTCTACTTTCCAGAGAATATGCAAAGAAGGCAAAGTGCACAAAATTAATATGAACATTGACCTCAGGAATCAAGCAAAGCTCTAGAGGGGCACTGTGAATGGTTATCGTCAGGCCTGAATCGGTCAGTTGGGAGTTGTCCCAAGTGTCAGTTCTGCTTGCAGTAGCAGGACAATCATCTAAGCTTTCTGAATGTGTGGGGATGACTAGGGCATCTTCCTTAAGGTTCAGAGTGCTACCTAGTCTTGTTCCTACTCCCAGGTGCCAGTGAACAATTATCTAGAAAATAATTGTTGAAGGGACAGCATGATTGTAAAGGACAAGTGATGCTTTTGAGTCTGTGTTCCCAAGTCCCTTATGTATCAGGATAGGACTCTGTGTCAAAAGGCCATAGGTGGTGAGATGATGTTTGTTGGAATCTCATAAGGGAATGGGAAAGGATGATTTAGACACTTGTTCCTCAGAGACTGTTGGGGTTTTGTAATCTTTGCATAATTTGATAGGGAAAGAACAAGTGACAATATTAAATGAAGAATAAAATTCATGGAATTGATTTTGCACATATTTTACCTGTTATTTAAAGATTACCTATCTGAATCAAATTTATTCTAGATAAAATTGTGACAACTATGAACATCCACCTAGATTAAAGAAAGACATCTCTAAATTACTATGTAATACTTACTGCAAAGAAATTATCATGTAAAAATTATTCTATTATTGGTAACACTCAGAGATTAAGAACAAAGTAATAATTTCTTTATCCTACAGATGAAATTTGTGTTTCAAATACTTTTATCTGTGCTTCATTAAGTACACTGAGTAAGGACACACACAAGTTTGATCTCTAGAACATAGCAGTTTGGCTTTAAACAATTGCTTTGTCTATCAATTTACATTTTGTGTCCCTATAACAAGATTTGGATTGGTTTTTTGTATGGACATATATTTCTCCTGAGGGAACAGTATGATTAATTGCGAATATTAGTGGGTCTCCATGGGTTATTCAAATTAATTCTAATGAAGTAGCTGTAGGATATTTGCACAGAATGCTTTTTAGAAGTTTATTCAGGTTGATCCTTTGAAATGTCATATTCTACCACACTTGATACACTAAAACCATGTAAAATTGAGAATATGTATGAAGATATTATTTTACTTACAGAGAAACTATTTTTGATTGTTCCATACATTGCTGGTTTCCTGAGAAAAGTTTTTGTTCTGAATGGATGAAATGTGATTGTTGTCATGAATTTTTTTTTACTGCTGGAAACACAGACAATAATCATCATTCAGAAGGATGGGGCTATTTTCATATCATCTATTTCCCAGTTTCATTGCATTAGTGCTGTGACACATGTTGTTTCTCCTTTGAATCCCCTAGAATGATTCATTATATCCTTCTTTGGTTTAACTCCAATTTATCACAATAATTTCAATTTTAATGCTATCTACTGCCAGGAAATCCATTCTTTTCTTATAACTGTGGATATACTCTTTTTGGCTAATTTATTGTTCTTTGTGCTTATTCTCCATACCAATACACATCAGTAAACACACAAAAAACCAACCAAATAAAGAATGTTTGGCTCTATTATCAGAATTTCGTTGGTCTTGTGCAATTTTTGAAAGTGTTTATTTTGCATACCAGAATTGTCATGAGCCATCATAGAAGAGGATAATAACTAGCAGATTATCTTTCTTAGATGAGTCTGCTTTGGATTAAAATTAAATACTGATTTGCTCCAATAGGCATGGCTCAGGAGAAATTCATTTTAGGAATGAGTCCTGCTAGCAATATGAATTTCCAGTTATTATTAAATATGTAACTATCACTATATATTAGGATACACTTTCAAGCAGGTCTCCCCAGAACAAGATAGATTTGTTCTTGATGAACCCCTATGGATAAATAGATAATAATTCTATAAAATTCCTGATTGGATTCAAATAAATTTAGGAGGAATGTTTTAGAAATTCTCTTAGATGCTAGAAAGATGTAATAAATTTAGAATCAAAATCCTCTGAATAGAAAGTAAAAGCTACATAATAGTAAATATAATGAGCTTTCAAAATTACACTAAAAAGAGAAGTAGACTTAGGACAATTTTGCATCAGAGTAAAAACATTTAGATCTAAGGGAAAAATAAAAGGTATGCATGATGATAAGGCAAGTTCATGTACAAACTATAGATTTGAACTTAATGAGTATAGTGTAATGAAACCCTACCTTGACCTTAATAGCAACATCTTTCTGTAACTCCTATGTGATATAACATTTTATCTCTGAAGTAATTTTCTAAAGAATTTTTTTGTATAAGAAGGTAAAAAAACAAACAAACAAACAAAAAAAAAAAACAAGAGCACAAGAATGATATCAAGTTTTTGGTTAAATCACTGGGATTGGGCAGATTTAAACTATCCACACAGCTATCCATCCAATTGTTTATGGCTATATGCTTGTGTATAAGTATAAGTGTATTCATATAAGCATACATGAATGCTTGTGGAGTTGACTGTGATACATGATCAGTACTGTTCAGAGTATAGGTGTATGAAGGTTTGAATGTATATGTTTCTGTGCATATTTTCCTGTATACAGCATCTTAATTATTTTCTTTTCCTTCATCTCTAGTTTCAAAAGCATTAGCCTTTTTAGAGAGGTTTATGTCTGATTTACAAGAGAAAGGAGCACAAGCACCAAAACTTTTCTCGTATTCCTGCTGTTTTTTATTAAGGTGTTAAACAGTTTACGGTGTCAGAAGATCTCAAGACAGGCAGGTCAGCTACCACAGCAAAGTGACCTAAACTTAGAGCAGGTAAACATTTTATTATTATACAGCAAACCTAAATATCTAGTAAAACCAAGCATTATTCTCACGGAAGCTTTCACTCCCTGCTGCCTCAAGAAGAACTGTAAAAGAAAGAACAGACACCTGAATGGCCCCTAGAACAGAGAAATCCTGATAGGCCTGAAAGACAACAGGGAAAAGTAGACAGGAAATTATTGGTATGAATTCAGATTATATACACCTTTTCAGAATAAGCTTGGCAATTTCAATATCAGCACAAAGAAGCATTCTTCATTTAAGGTGCAATGACTAAATTTATTTAAGATAATTGATTAATACATATTGAGTATTAATTTTACATGTACAAATGACTTCTATAAAATTATAATACTTAAAAGAACTGTCAATTTTCCACCTTGAACTTAAAATTTGAAGATGATTAATTAATCTGTGATTGGCTAAGAAGTATGTAAATTCTACATATGCAGGATTGCTTGCTAAATCTATGTTATGAAGCTGTTCAGATAAAATAACTTTTATGTAGATTAAATTTAATAATTACAATAAACATATAGTATATTTCATAGCATTTAGTTTATTAATTAATTCTCTTTTCTCATGTTTTCAAAACGCACTTATTATTTCCAGAATACTTAGAAATACATTTCATTTTATCACTGTCATACATATATTTTAATTGATTTATTTTATGTGCATGTATATAATGTAAATGACCACTATTGGCTAGATGATCTCCAAGCTTATTCCCTGGTGTGAACAAACAAGTTGTTGATAAGGTAAGACATATCAAGCATTATAGAGCTCTAAATAAATAACCTTATACATTTTAATGGGAGAGGCTTGAGACTGGAAGCCAATTAAACTGATGTGGAAATGTATATTTACTAGGGCTCTAGGATCCTTTCCACTCCTTTCCTGTATCAGCCCTGTTTAGGTGTCCACTCATGTACTTTTCTACTGTTTCTACTGGCATGATATTCTAGGAACAAGAAGACACTATATTAGGGAGACTGCCTTATTTTTCCCTCCCCACTTACGTTCTTCTAACCCTATCTCATGTGTGTGTTTATCTGTGTGTATATATGTGTGTTTATTTCTGTGTGTGTGAATGTGCTGGTTTGTGGGTAGGTTTGAGTGTATAAGTGTGTTGTGCGTGGTTTAATGACTTTTATGCACAATATGGTAACACTTATATAGATGCTCATTTGTGTGGTTATATGGTCATTTGTGTTTGTGTATATAGATATCATATGTTAATGCTGCTTGTCCTTGATTACTTTAAAAACTTTATTTACTGAAGCATGGTTCGGATTCATTAGTTAACTGGCTTCTCCCTGAGGTGTTCACTCTCCATCTTTTCAGAGAATCGGTGAGCAGCCAAACTCATTCACCGTTGCGTACTAGAGATCTCTATTGAAATATATCATAGCCCTGATTTTGAAATGTTTTTAGGAATTGAGTTTCATTTCATTTATTACTTTCTCAGCAAATTCTTTGTTGCATATAGAAGAGCTACTCACTTTTAAATTGTGATATAATGACATGCCACTTTACTGAAAGTATTTATATGACTTTTCTGCTGAAGATATTAAAGAACATGTTTACTTCCTCTACTATTCATATCCCTGGTGTGATGTAAACTGGTACAGCACTGTGTAATTCTGTAGATAGGTTTTCAAAAAGTAAAATCATTGTATGGCCTAGCATTAGTACTCCTGGAAAAATACTCAAAAAAAAAAAAAAAAAAACTAAGTCTTAGCATACTTGCAATCCATGTTTTTTACTTCAGTGTTCACACTAGCTAACAAATGGGAATATTTCATTCCATTATGAGATGAATAGATAAAATCCTATATATGTAGACTGGAGTTTTAGTCAACTGAAGAGACACTGTACATTGTTGTATTATTATGTTATGCAAAGTAACACAGATTTGGAAGATTGGAATTAACATAAATTTTCTCTCAAATGTGGATATGAGATAGTTTAATATTTGCATACTTGAGAGTGGACGTGTTTGGGTTATTCATCAAACTAGAAAATTAGGCGTAAGAGAAAAGAAACTTTAAGGGGAAAAATAAAAGCATAATGAAATGAAAATCATTTAATATCATAAAAGGGTGCACAGTAATTACAGTATTATTGCTGTGAGCAAACACCATTACAAAGACAAGTGATAGAACAGGGATCATTCTATTTTATACCTCCAGAAAAACAAGAGTTCATCACGATGAGAAAGAACCTATGGCAGCAAACAGTATGCATGGTGCTCTGATCTCCCATGTCTTAGCACAAGCAACAAGTTGAAAGAATACATTTGAAATGTTGAATCTTAAAAATTTTAACACATATCCATAATGAGATACTTCCTTTCACAAGGCCATATTCCTAAGACTCCCAAAAACATCCACCAACAGGGAAACACATATCAAAATGCTTGAGAACAGGGGAGACATCTCATTCAAACCACCCCTTGATAACTACTGAAGGAAAGAGGAGGCCTGTAGGTGAAAGTCATGGGATCTTTGATGTGAGTACATGAGGATGAACAATATAGAAGCGGGGAGGCTGAAGAGATGTCTTAGCAGTGAAAGGAACCTGCTGTTCTTCAAGAGGACCTGTGTCCAATTTTCAGACCCGTATGCTAGATAACGACTTTGTGTAACTCCTGTCCCAATGGGATCTAACACCCTCTTATGAATTCTTCAGGTAACAAACATGTATGTTGTGCACAGATATAAGCAGATCAAATAAATAAATACATATATATATATATATATATATATATATATATATATATGTGCATATATATATATTTACATATATATAAGCATATAAATAAATAAATAAAAAAGGAAAGAGATTCTAATTATATAGAGATGAATAAAATGGCTCAATGTATCTCTGTTTGTAAGCTAACTTTAAAGCCAAGTGAAATATGTGTATCCATCAGCATCTGTGTATTTGTATATTTTCAGTGTTTTCCCATTATTGATTTCTGTTTCAGTTCTAGTATATTTTGAAAAATAAACTATGTTTATTGTTGAATTGTTAATACTTAATGTGCAAAATAAAATGTGGTACACTTTAGTGGTGATTCAATGAGTTACCAAGAAATATGGATCTGCCATATCTATTAATAAAATAAATCATATGGATCTATTAATTCCATTCTAATTATGGTCTAATCTTGCTCTCATGTTTATTAGTTTTAATTTGGATGATGTAATATTTATTTCATTTGTCAAAAGGACCTATAATGCTGAGGAAAAGGAGCACATGGACAAGCCTTTGAGGGATTATTTAGACTATATTAGCCTCTGGAGTTCCTGTCAGGAATTGCTTTCTTTTTACTTGGTTTAACTGAAATAGGCAAACTTACTCTAAGTGTGGAAGGCACACATTATAGCCAAAGTTTCTGGACTGAATTAAAAAGGGAAAGAGTCCCTGAATAGCAAGATTAATTTCCCTCTGCTTTCTGATTGTATATGCAGAATTGCTAGCTGCCTAAAGCACCTGCTACCATGACTTTCTGATGTGATGTACCATACTTTGAAATGGTGAGTCAATATAAAACATTCATTATTTTTAACCCTTCATTTTTAATGTTGATTCTGTTAGAGTACTTTAGTAGATATATCAGACCAGTAAACAGCACAGCTAATGAAAATAAATTATTATTACTAATATTGAAATTGTTATTGAAATTACTGATTATTATTAAGCCAGGACCTATAGGCTTTTTCTATGAGTGTTTGTTATATAAATTTGGGTGCCTAAATATTTAGTA
This sequence comes from Apodemus sylvaticus, assembly GCF_947179515.1. NCBI lineage: Eukaryota > Metazoa > Chordata > Mammalia > Rodentia > Muridae > Apodemus > Apodemus sylvaticus. The sequence goes on from NW_026262995.1 coordinate 290,099, forward strand.
ATTTTATACCTCTAAAAGTAAAATGTTCTCAATAGATTAGTGAAATTTACTTTAAATAAAATTTAGCTAAAATCTTTATCTATTTTCAATAACTTTCATATGAAATCTGTTACCATATATCACAATAGTTATATTGTCTTAGTTTCCACATATATTCACTTTTTAGATTGTGAACAAAAATCCTACTTTTGTTCTTTGACAATAAGTGGTTGTTCCTATCAGTCATGTGTCTTTCAGACGCCAGGAGAGTTCTTCCTATTTTCTGCCCTATGAGCTAGCCTTCATTTATTTATTAGTGAGTAAAAGTCATTTATCTTTAAAGTAAACATTAGAAATTCTTTAAATTTTTTTGTTTTTTATTGATTTTTTTTAGTTTATTTTGAAATTATTGCTTCGTGCTTATTATATCTTATGCTATATTGTTGTTAGATTTACTGTACTGTACTTGATAAATTATTGGTTTTCTATTCACGTAAGCCTCCAATAAAACTTATTCTGCCATTCTTTATGTATTTGTCTTGACATGTTATTATTACTTGATAAATAAAAAAAAGTTACATCTACAGTATATTGCTATCATGGTTTATAACACCCTCACTCTCAAAACTTTAAAAATGGCATTCTGCACTTTTTTAACAGAATTCTGCAAGAGATTCCAATGAGATATATGGTAGTACTTGATGTTTCTACCTTTGCATTCAGTATTTTCCCTTGTTGCACTAAAGTTATATTTTTTCTTGATTGTATTCTTGAAGCCTTGAGCATGCTATGCAATGGAATGTTTCTTTTCTTGTCATAAAAATTTGAATTTGTAAAACTTTCTTTACATTTGTATTAAGTTGATTGTGCCTGGGCAGGAATTATGGGACATTTCCAAAACTGATGAGTTGACTGGACACAGTCTGTTTAATCTACAGTCTTTGGTTTCAGTGACGCACAATTATATTGAACTAATGTACACCTTGTATACATGCATATCTAACAAGATCCTTCTTTGGAGAAAGGAGTTAAGTGTTATGTCACCAGGTAGGTTAGGGACAAATACCAACTAGACACCAATAAATGTCCCAATCTAAGCTGTGCATAGGGGAAACACATGGGAAATATCACATTGGGCACAGCTCTTCACGCCAGTCTATAATAATCATTCCTCCCATGGCTCTTATTGACATCAGTCTGATCACTATTCTAACAGGTTAGAGAGTGGCCCCTAGTCCATTGTCCTCCTTAAATATAGACTCAACTGCACAATTGTAGGCATGGAGAAAAGGACATTTTCTTTTCTTCATGGCCAACTTGAAGCTTGGGGTGAAGAATTTGGGCTAATATTTTTTACTCTTCTGCCAGAAAACCCTAATCATAGTTGTCTATATTTTCTTGGGTTGCAAAGATATACACCTGGCCACCTAGGTTCATAGAGATTAGGAGTTAGGTAATTTGAGTTATAAGAAATTTAGGTCCTAAGCATCAGAGGTTTGTATGAAGAGCTCTTTAAGAATTTCATGGGAATCGCAGATCATCTTTGTCTATAATACCCTTCATTTGAATGTTTAGCTTTAAGCTAATTTAAGAGATAAGGAAATTGAGAACTGAGCTGTACCTGAGTTGTATACTGTAGTACTGAGTTTGGAATAGGATGAAAATGTCTTGGGCACTTTAGACTGAGTTCTACATGGTAGATATTGACAAGAGATGAACTGTATTTTTTAAATATATATAATGAAGGCCGAATGCCACCTTAACTAAAAAAGGAGATTAGAGAGTGCTGCATAAATACTAGATGACTAATCCTAAGTTTTCCTTATGAAAAAGTCTATATTCGGTCAAGGAAGAATGGTCAGATACCCCTATCATCAGAATATGACATATAAGACCATTTTTGGAAAAGGGAAATATGAGGTGAAAAGGTAAATGTGAATCTAGAGTTGTCATTTTAAAACATGAATGGTGGACTGTTTAGTTTGGCATGGGTAGTATCTCACACCACTTTATGTAGAAGTCATACTGTTTTATATATTCTTTAATGAAGTAGTGTGAACACTGTCCTCTCAGCTTGAACTTATTTACAGATTAATATGTCCATATTATTAGTAGGATCTTTAGAGAAACAGGAAACAGCTCTATTATTTGTATGTGGATTGAATAGCTATGCCAATCTAGACTACCTCTTCATTTTTGTGTTTAGTTACACAAATATTTATGTTAATAAAACCACACTATCGCTGGAAAAATGATTGAAAGGTATACCTGATTTTCTGGCTGAGTTTATATCCTTGGACTTTAAGATCTCTAACCAGATTGAATACCCTTGGTGAAATGGGAATTTTTCAAGGGTACATGCATTTGACTTGACTGTGTTTGTCCTCTTGTGTTACAGGGTATAGAACTGAAGACTTTTTTTTTTTTAGTTGAAGTGTAAAGTCTCTTGCGCCAGCACCACAAGGGTAGTGTCAGACCAAGATCATACAGGAAGCAGCAAACACTCATGAAAAAATGAAAAAGTTTCAGATTAACTTATCCAGTGAGGAAGTATTAGGCAATAATGCCTTGTGGCCATGGATATCACCAACCCCACTCAAGTTTATTTCTTCCTCATAGTCAAGAATTGCTATATTTTTAGAGACTCCATCACAAACTGACCACAGAATATTGGAATAATTCTACTAGTCGGATAGAAATTCTTTTTGTAATCTCATAGGGGTAGGCATGAAGTGTCGATTTTTGACTGTTTCTGAAGATGACTATGAAGACACATAACATATGTTTTTGGGCTCTGTACCATGAATCAGTGTGGTAAAAGGTCCCTTGTGTCATAAGAATGACTTTATGGCCACACAGGTTGAAGGTTGAAGGTTGAAGGTTTAAGTTTCTATTATTTATAATAGCATAGGTCTGATTTGCCCTAATGCATAAAGGAATAAATTGAGGATATCTCAAATAATTTTGCAAGGTACGAGACATTATTATTCAAAAGAGCATATGGAATGCCACCTTGGGAATAAAAGAAATGTGTATTCAATTTTGGTCAAGGACATTGGTCACACTTATCCATGAACAGGTAGGAACTTTTAAAGCTACATTGATTTCGTTTTCTTTATTTTTATCATATACCATTAGCTGACTGCAGAATATCCTTCATCCTTGTGCTAGTTACTCCCTTACCTGCCATCTCCTTCAGAACCATTGCTCTTCTGTGTCCCTTCAAAAATGAAGAGCCCACCCGCAAGAACGTAGCATGACATAACATCACATAATAAGACTAGACATATACATTCCTATCAAGGAAGGATGAGGCAATCTACTATTACGAATATGATCCCACAAACTGGAAAGCAGAGACATCCCCACTCGCACTGTTAGGATCCAACAATAAGCACAAGCAAAACAACCACAATATGAATGTAAAGGGCCTAGTAACAACACCTACAATGTCTTACTCCAAACTATTTCCCTTCATCACTCCCTGGCTAACATGTTTTTCCCTTTTCCTATTCCCAAATAGTGCTATTCCACCCACAAAAACTATTTTAATTCCTGTTCGCATAGAGAATCTCATAGAAATTCTATAGACCACTCGTCTTTATTTATCCTCATTGGGAATGGAGATTTTTATTAAGTTTATACTTTACTTAATACCTAACATTTGTTTACAAGTGAATGTGTATCTTGCTCTACTTTGGGGCTGGTTTGCCACATGCTGATTTTTTTTTTTTATATAGTTCCATATATTTGTCTGCAAAATTTATGATGTCATAGTTTGTAAGAACAGCGTTAATGTCCAATAAGGCAATCTTCAGCTTCATATGCATCTAGAGCCATGGGTCCCTCCATGTGATTTCTTTTTGCAATGGTTTAGTTCCTGAGAACTCTGGAGGTACTGTATGGTTCATATTGTTTTTCCTCCTATGGCACAGCAAACCCCTTCAGCGGCTTCAGTTTTTTCTCCAGCTCCTCTGATTGGGACCCTGTGTTCAGATAAGTTGTTGTTGAAGAGTGTCCCCCTCTGAATTTTTCATGCTCTAGCAGAATCTCCCAGGTGACACCTATATTAGGCTCCTGTCAGTAAGCATTTGTGGGAATCCACAATTGTATCTACATTTTGTAAATGTATATCAGATATATCCCCAGGTGGGGCAGTCTCTGGATGGTATTTCCTTCAATCTCTGCTCCACATTTTTTCTCTGTATATCCTCCTGTGAATATTTTATTTTTTTATCAGATATTTGCTTTATTCACATTTTAAATCTTAACCCCATTCCATGCTACCCACTATTCTATCCCTATCCCAATTCTCACCACCTCCCCTCATGTTTTGATTTTGATTTTCCTATCTGGGGAATTGAGCCTTCACAAGACCAATGGACTCTCCACTCATCGGGTCTGAAATAGTCATTTTCAGCTCCATATGAAGTTGGATCCGAGTGCCCTGCCATGTGTACTCTTTTGTTGGTGGTTTAGTCCCTGGGACCTCTGGGGGTACTGGTTGGTACATATTATTGCTCCTCCTGCAGTGCTACAAACTTTTCAGTTCCTTAGGTCATCTCCCTAGCTACTCCACTGGGGACACTATTGTCATTCTATAGGATGGCCATGAGCCAAGGGAGTTTTGATCTACTTTCCAGTAAGGATCATACTATCCACACTTTAGTCTTCCTTCATCCTGTGGTCTGTGAGTTGTATCTTGGGAAATCTGAGCTTCTGGGCTAATATCCACTTATCAGTGAGTGCATAATTTGTGTGTTCTTTTGTGATTGGGTTACCTAATTCAGGATGATAGTTTCTAGCTCCTTCCATTTGCCTAACAATTTCGTCAATTCATTGTTTTTAATAGATTTGTAGTACTCCATTGTGCAAATGCACTATATTTTTTTTCCATTTCTATCATGAGGGACATCTGGGTCATTTCCAGCTTCTGGCTATTATAAATTAGGCAGCAATGTACATAGTGGAACATGTGTCCTTACCAAAATGTATTGTTATATGTTTGATTAATCTTACCTAGTCTGACAAGTGTAAGATGAAATCTGTTTTTTTTTCTTCTTTTTATTGATATATTTTTTATTTACATATCAAATGATTTCCCCTTTTCTGGGACCCCAGTCCCCGCAAGTCCCATAAGCCCTCTTCTGTTCCCTTATTCTTCCATCCACCCCTTCCCACTTCCCTGTTCTGAAGTTCCTCTATACTCTTGCACTGAGTCTTTCCAGAACCAGGGGCCACTTCTCCATTCTTTTTGGACATCATTTAATTTGTGGATTATGTCTTGGGTATTCAAAGTTTCTAGGCTAATATCCACTTATCAGTGAGTGCATACCATGATTGATCTTTTGAGACTGGGTTACCTCACTTAGTATGATGTTCTCCAGCTCCATCCATTTGTCTAAGAACTTTATGAATTCATTGTTTCTAATGGCTGAATAGTACTCCATTGTGTAAATAGACCACATTTTTTGTATCCATTCGTCCATTGAAGGACACCTGGGTTCTTTCCAGCTTCTGGCTACTACAAATAGGGCTGCTATGAACATAGTGGAGCATGTGTCCTTATTGCATATTTACGAATCCTCTGGATATATGCCCAGGAGTGGTATAACAGGGTCCTCAGGAAGTGACATGCCCAGTTTTCTGAGGAACCGCCAGACTGATTTCCAAAGTGGTTGCACCATCATTCAATCCCACCAGCAGAGGAGGAGTGTTCTTCTTTCTCCACATCGTCGCCATCACCTGCTGTCCCCTGAGTTTTTGACCTTAGCCATTCTGAATGGTGTGAGGTGAAATCTCAGGGTTGTTTTGATTTGCATTTTCCTAATGATTAATGATGTTGAACATTTCTTAAGGTGTTTCTCAGCTCTCTGAAGTTCTTCATGTGAAAATTCTTTGTTTAGCTTCGTACCCCACTTTTTAATGGGGTTATTTGTTTCTCTGGGTTCTATTTTCTAGAGTTCTTTGTATATATTAGATTTTAGCCCTCTGTCGGATTTAGGGTTGGTGAAGATCCTTTTTCAGTCTGTTGGTTGATGTTATGTCTTTTTGACGGTGTCCTTTGCCTTACAAAAACTTTGTAGTTTTATGAGGTCCCATTTGTCAATTCTTGATCTTAGAGCATAAGCTACTGGTGTTCTATTCAGGAATTTTTCCAAATAGTCTTTATTTGCATTTCACTTAGGACTATGTTGCAAATTTCTTTAAGGGTTTATCAGATATCTGAGATAATTCTAATGAGAATTCTCTATTTAGACCCATAACCCATTTTTAATTGCTTTCCTTCTAATTTCTTGTGTTCTCATATCTTTTGAATATTAGACTTCTAATAAATGTGGTTAAAGAAAATGTTTTCTCATTCTGTACACTGGTGGGTTTTTTTGTTGTTGTTTTTTGTTTTTTTCCTATTTGCGATGCCCTTTGCCTTACAGATGCTTTTCAATTTCATGGTCTCTCATTTATTGTCAATCTTAGGACCTGTGCTATAATTAATGTTTTTATTGGGTACAGTGCTAATCCATTCAAGGCTATTTCCTAATATCTCTACTTGCAGATTTAGTGTACCTAGTTTTATGTTCAGATCCTTCATCTACTTAGACTTCAGTTTTGTGAAGAGTAATAACTATAGGTATTCTTTCGTTATTCTACAGAAAGGCATCCAGAATATATATATATATATATATATATATATATATATATATATATATATATATATATATATATATATATATATATGTGTGTGTGTGTGTGTGTGTGTGTGTGTGTGTGTGTGTGTGTGTGTATGTATATGTGTGTATTTTTGTATATGTGTATACATGTGTGTATGTATTTGAATATGTTTATATACATATATAGGTATGTGTGTGTATGTGTGTATGTATGTATGTATATATATATATATATATATATATACACATATACATATATGTATATATGTATATGTATATAGTTGTCCATAAGTATATGTATTAACTAACTTCTGAGTCTTTGAATCTGTTACATTGATCAACTTGTCTGTTTTCATGACAGCATCTTCCTGTATTATCACCATAGTTCCACATTACAACTTGAAATCTGGGATGCTTATGCCTTTGAATTTCCTTTATTCAGCATTGTTTTTCACATTTAGGGAATAATGTTTTTCAGTATGCTCTTGAGTATTGTCCTTTCAACCACTTTAATGGATGTATAAGAGTTTTGATAGCAATTGTGTTCAAGCTGCATTTTCTTTTTCCATGTTTATTCTGTTAATTCTACCATTCCATGAACTTGGGAGATCATTTCCTCTTTTCTTTCCTCATCTATTTTCTTTAAAGACTTCAAATATGTTATTCATACTCAGCTTTTATTTGCTTAGTTAGAATTACCCAAGATATTTTATATGCTTTATGGCTATTGTGAACTGTATTGTTTCCACTATGTCTTTCTCAATCTATTTGTTGTTTGCATATATAAGGATTTCTTTTTTTTTTTTTCTGATATTCCTTGTCACCCACCAAATAAATAAAACTGTTTATTAGGTTGAAATTTTGGGATTGCTAATGTATACTCCCTGATTCACTGGGATCACTTATGTGTATTATTATACCTCCTGTGATTAGTGATAATCTTTATACTTTTTCACCCCCTATTTATATCCCCTTGATTTCCTTCAGTTTTCTTATTGAAATGGCATGGAGAGGATTTGCATCCTTGTCTTTTTCCTGATTTTAGTGATCTTGCTTTAAGTGTTTCTCCATTTAATTTGATGTTGACTATAGACTTGAGGTCTGTTGAATTTATTGTTTTTAGACATGTTCTTTGTTTCCTTACCCTCCCCGAGTCGTTTCAGCACGATGACATGTTAAATTTTTACAAGGCCTTTTTTCTGTATCTAATGAGATTAACATGTGCATTTATTGCCTTTATTTATATGGTAAAACTCAAAGACTGATTTTGATATGTTTAACTAGCCTTGGATATCTGGGATAAAGCCAATTTAGATATGGTGGATGATCTTTTTTATGTGATAGGTGATATCATTTGCAGGTATTTTATTGAAAATTTTTCTATGTTCATAATCAAAATTAGCTATAATTCACTTTCATTGTTAAAGATTTGTGTGGCTGTAATATACACCTGATTGTTGCATAATAAAAAGAAATTGATGATGCCTCTTCTGTTCTTAAATATGGAATGATTTGAGGCATACTGGTATTAAATATTCTTTGAAATTTTGGAATAATTCTGCAGGAAAATCATCTGACTAGATTTTTTTGTCTCAAATTTCTTAGGTGTTTTAGTTGTTTAACTTATGTTGGTTTAAATTTCATAAGAGTTGTCTAACAAGAAATCACCATTTGTTATAGTTTTTTTTTTTTTTTAATATTGTGGAGAACAGGTTTTCAATGTATGATCTAAAGATTCTCTGGGTTTCCTCAGTGTCTTCTGTTCTTTTGCTTCATTTATTCCTGTTTTTATTTTTATATATTCTTGTGTCCTTTAGTTTTGAAAAGAGTTTCTCTATCTTGTTATATTACAGCAAGGACCACCTGTCTAGCTTGCTCATTTCATACTTCATTTTGATTATTTCTTTCCATTTACTACTCTTATCTATTTTTTGGTTTTTGTTGTAGAGCTTTCAGGTAAGTTGTTAAATTGCTAGGATTACATTTATCTTTTTGAATATTGACATTTAATTTTAAAGTAATAATATTAATACTAAAAATGTCATTATCCTTTTTAATATTGGCATTAATTTCCAAGTACTCTACTTATAATCTTCTTTCATTGTTTTCCTTAACTTTGGGTATGTTGTGTATTTACTTTCATTGAATTCTAGAAAGTATCTAAATACTTTATGTCTTCCTTGACCCAGCAGTCATTAAGAAGCAAGTTTTTCATTTTCCATGAATAGGTCAGCACCTGTTGTTACTGTTGTTTTTGTTGTTGTTGTTGTCATGCACAGTTAAGTGGAATGGGTTAACTGGAAGGGAAGTGGAGGATGTATGGGAAGGCAGTAAAAAGAGATGGAGTCCAAGATAACACCTGCAATTAAAGGTTATGATTTTTAATGAATAACCCCCAATATATCCAATATATATAGGCAGGGGGAAAATTTGAAAGCTTCTAATCTCAATCTGTTCAGTTACCTCACAGGTTGCTAGTGCTTCTCAGGAGACTGCAGGTTCTTGAAGAAACATAGCCTTCACCTTTGTCTTAGCACTCCACCATAGGTTCAGTGGATTCTGTCTGACCCAGGAGTTCCCACTCTTAAGTCTGGGAGTCGAGGTTCACATATAGTGGATATCAAGTTCCTGCCAGTGGAATGACACCTCGATAAGGCTCTATAATTTGTTGTGTTGGTTTAGTAGTAGTAGTAGTAATAGTTATTGTTGTCATTGTTGTTGTTGTTGATGATGATGATGATGATGATGATGATGATGATGATGATGATGATGATAAAGTTGAGGAGGAAGAAGAGCAGGAGGAGGAGGTAAATCAGGGTGATGAGGAGGAGGAAATCCAATATTAATCCATAGTGGTATTATAGGATACTGGGGATTCTTTCAATTTTTTTGTATGTGTCGAGATGCTTAGTCTATTCAGAGAAAAGTTTCAGGAGTTGAAGAGAATGTGTATTATTTTGGGTTTTTCAGAAATATTCTGCAGATATTTGTTGTGTCCATATGGTATATCACGTTGTTAGCACCAGTATTTCTGTTTAATTCTTAGCTGGATGACCTGTCCATTGATAATAGAGTAGTATTGAAAACTACCACGATAAATAATGTTCTTTTACAAACATAAGTATCCTTGTATTTAGGGAATAGATTTGTAGACTTGAAATAGAAAGATTTCTGTTTCATAGAAAAAGAAACATAGAAACATAGAAATGTTATCTTGGTAGACCTTTATGAACATAAAGAGTCCTTACCTGTATCTTATAATTAATTTTGGTTGAAATCAATTTTCAGTGATAATACAGTTACTACAACAGTATACATTTTAGGTCCATTTGCTTGGAAAATATTTTACAAACCCTAACTCTGAGGTAATACCTATCTTTGATGTTGGGATATCCTTTTTGTATGCTGCAGAAGGATGGATTTAGTTTTCACATCTACTCTGTTAGCCTGCTTGTGTATTTAAATATTTCATATATTACATTTTGTAATTTAAATTAGCTGGAAAAGCCCCCCTCCTCACTCTTCCACCAAATCCTACATATCCCTGAAAGCATCCTGAATATAATTTCCTGAAACCATCCCTATTAGTCCTCACCAAATTTTCTTAAGCGCAGACGGCCTAGCAGAAGCTAGTCTGTGAGGCATGTGTGTCCAAACATAAAAATCATCACTTTTTTATAAAAAAGAGGAGTCTACACAAATGTGGTAGACTGTGTGGAGGACAAAGAAAGCAAAGATATGAGGCAAGGATACTAGGTCCTATATATTTCAGGAAATCTCGAACATAGAGTAAACTGGAGAGAGAAATTGCAGAGCACATTGAAAAAATAGGGCTCTTGAATGGAAAACGAAAAGAGTTGGGACAGATCATATACTGTTGGACTGTGTCTTAAAAGGTATGGAATGAATCTTTAATAGCTAAAGGTTTTTGATGTGAAAGATTCTTGTTCTACAAATTAGAATGAGTACATTTTTCTTCATCAGACTTGTGAGAATTAGAATGGCACTTCCAGTACCCTCAGGGACACCAGATGAGAAGCAATTTTAATTACACATGTCTCATCTCTAGACAACTTTATCTAGTTTTTGAACTGTATTCCATATTATATATATAACTCATTATGGAAGGGGGCACATATACTGAACAAGAAATGAAGCATAAATCACAAATTTCCTTTTTAGATATGTGTTTGTCATAACGGAGGTTGAAAGGTGGGTTTGATTAAAGAAATTCTTACCCAATCAAGTGACATAAGATGAGAGATTTTTAGTTGGGTACAGCTCCCTTGACACATACAGAAGGTACTATCTAGTAGCAGGCAACTAGTTCTCTGTCTTTTACAGTGTCCCTCCTACTATTGTCCGTGGGTCTTTTGGAGGTATATCATAGGGTTTGAGTATGCCATAGTCAGGTGTGCTCTGAATTTTGACCAGTTGTGATTTCAAACAAGAGATAACATCTACTGCCAAAGATACTTCTTTGATGAGGAGAGAGAGATACTTTGTCTATGGTTATAAGATTATGTATTATGACTCAGTCTACTGGTTTATGAAAGTAGCAGTAGGTTCTCCTTTAACACTTAACTGTAGATAATTGTTTTGTTTTCAGTAAACATGAAATAGAGGAATAAATCTCCATTCATGGAAAGGCCTTTAGTCCCAATATTCAATTATAAGTTTATTACATATAAAATAAAGTTTTCAGTATTATATGATACTGGATATTTTATAAAATCTAGATTTAAAGGCTGAAGAAGCCTGTACATTGCTTTTCTTCCTTGTCATCATTCATAACTTCTTTAGGTTCCATAAGAGCTACACTTCAAGAATCTGGATTCAGGTAATGACATTTAAGGAACAGAACATGAATAGAATGTATTAACATTTTGTTCCTGAGTAAATTATAAATCTGTAGAGTTTCAGTTAAATCGTTTGTAAAGTACAGAGGGAAATAGTACCTGATTCCTAAATGGTGCATGAGGTTTTGCAAGATTTATATAGTAAGTATAATAGAATACTGTTTTGGTATTTAATAAATAAGTTTCATTGCTGTGGTTCTACTACTAGAATACAAAGTAATCTTTTTTTATAATTTGTATGCCTTTTCATACATTTATTTGCTTTTCAGTCTCTGTTGTCTGTGTTCTCCTTGTACATGTATACAGTGCACATAAAGGCCAAATACATGAATTTGTGAGTTCTGTAATGTTCAATATTTGTAGTTTCCTGTAAAATTTCATTTTGCTTTTTTTCCTTTCGTGATAAAATAATGTGAATAAAAAATGGGCAAAATAGTACTTGCAGCTTCAATTTACATACCTGTTGTCACAGTTAGCCAAATAATTTGAAGCTCATAGGAAATTTGTTTTAGAGTTAGATCAAAAGAACATTGAGTGAAACTAAGAGAATGGTATTTTATAATTACAAAAAAATATTATAATATTAGGTTAACTTTTGTTCCCTTCTGTAACAGTTGGGCTCAGGCCATGATCAAGGAATTGGAGCCCCCTGTCGAAAATGCAAAGATAACTGTGAAGGGTTTGAGCTACACTTCTGGAAGAAAACATGCCGTAATTGCAAATGTGGACAAGAAGAGCATGGCATATGCCTGAGTACTGAGGGGACTAGGAAAGTTGGGAGACTCTATGAAGATGCAAAGTACACCAACCTAATCTCCAAGCTGAAATCAGAGGGAATTCCCAAGCAGCAAAGTGATGAAATGGTATTAAGCAATCCAGGGTTTGCAAAAGAGAATGATTCCGTTGATGCTCTTCTGACTCCCTCGGTCCAGAACAAAGCACGCGCCAGGCAACACAGGCAAATGCTGCCTAAGGAGAAACAGTCAGTGTCATGTTCAGAGGAGGCACAATACCGGAAGAAGCAGCTGGCAAAGCAGTTCCCTGCACATGACCAGGACCCTTCTAAGTGCCTTCAGTTGTCTCCCAAAGAGGTAAAGGAGATGAGGCAGTTTGTGAAGAAATACAAGAGTGAGGCTCTGGGAGTGGGTAACGTGAAGCTACCTTCTGAGATGAATTTTCAAGGTGAAAAGGTGCCCAACCCTGCTGGAATAGGAAACACCACAGCAGCAGCTGGTTTCAAGAACAAGTCCACTGAGTCTAAGAAGTCCCAATATTCCTGTTACTGCTGCAAACACCCCATGAAAGAAGGAGAGCCAGCTATCTATGCTGAAAGGGCTGGCTACACTAAACTCTGGCATCCAGCTTGTTTTATCTGCAGCATCTGTGGCGAAATTCTGGTCGACATGATATACTTCTGGAAGAATGGAAAGCTGTACTGTGGCAGACATTACTGCGACAGTGAGAAACCACGCTGTGCTGGCTGTGATGAGCTGATATTCAGCAATGAATACACCCAAGCAGAAAACAAGAATTGGCATCTGAAACACTTCTGCTGCTTAAAGTGCAACAAAGTCTTGGCAGGAAAAATATATGTGATGGTCAGATCCAAGCCTGTGTGCAAGCCCTGCTACATGAAGTACCATGCTGTGGTGTGTCAAGGATGCCACAATGCCATCAACCCAGAAGAGCAGAGAGTAACCTACAAAAAATTCAGCTGGCATGCATCCACAGCATGCTTCCTATGCTCCTGCTGCAGCAAGTGTCTTATCGGGCAGAAGTTCATGCCTGTCGAAGGAATGGTTTTTTGTTCCATGGAGTGCAAGAACATGATGTCTTAGGGGGAAGTGTACCAAGACATCTGGAGCCATAGCTGTTGACATCAGACTGCATTTCATGACACATTTCAATTTCAAAGAAATAAAAGGAAAAATCTACCTACATATAAAACCAGAAAGTTTTGTTGAGCAATGCCTTATTTTAACCTTAGAAATGTTGTTTTTCTTAAAATTTAATGACAACTTTAATCAGATGACTAAAAAAAAAAAAAGTCTATTCAGACATCATTTCAAGTAATGTGTTTTCCATTGCTGTTGTATCCCTGATTGAGGCAGATATGTATCTCTCTCACTGCATCTCTAATTACATTGCCTCTGTGTTCTCTTCTGTAATCTAGTGACCTCTGTCTCTGGCACTGGGTATTTTATACTTGTGTGGCTTGAATAATATGAGCACTTTGTTCTTTGATTTTTTTGCCCATAACCTAATACTTTTCCTCTCATTTAGTTTTTTTTTTCTGTATCCCAACACATATGTATAGGCGTTTTTTATGAGGGAATTATAGTTTGTGTTATGTCACCTGTCACTTTGTGGATAATCATTGGTGTTTGTCTTCTTATTACCATCAGTCAATATCATTGTGCCTGTCCAGCATAGCTATGGAAGTTTCTGCCACAGGGCATGAAAAATAGCCCTGGCAATTGCCACATGTTCATAGGGGAATGTTTCAAACACCTTACCCCCAAGTGATATATTGTCCATTACATGGACAGGATACTAATAGGCCACGGGGACTCTAGTCGCTTAAATACCTTGGCTCAATAATTGAAATAACCATTAACTGCATGACTAGCAAACATAGCTGTTAGGATCAATAGTGGGCACTGATTCCTATTTTGTGACCACTCAACAATGCATTAAACCTCAAAGCCTTCAAATTGAGATCTGTATGACAGATGAATTAGCCTCCATTCAAAATATCCTGGGGAACTTCACCTGGATTCATCCTTCATACCATAGAGTTTACCCTTCTTTTTCCCTACCGGGTAGTTGATGCACCACTAATGTGATAAAAATGAATGAAACAGTCAAGAAGAGGCTAAATAGTGTAAATTGGACCCTTAATAATGTGTTCCTCCATCTTTACCATCCCAATTTTGGGTCCAGGAACCAAATTTGCCTACCAAATAATTCCACTCAGGGGCCCTGTTTCAGCATCTCATGGTAGTCATCTAGTATTTAATCATATTTAATACCCTCACACAAGTTACATCACAGTTTATTGGCAATTTTGCCATATTTATAATACATTGATCTTCCTATATAATAGGGTATGTAATTTCATATGCTAAATAATATATATTAGGGTATATATTTGTATATTCCAAATTAAACTATGTCTCCAAAACCCTGGGTGCCCTAGGAGCACCAAAGGACATTTCTTGCAGGTCTTCTTCCAATGGGTGACCACTGGGCCATATTGAAGGTGCTTGTTTTTACCTACTCCATGTTACCTTATTCAATGACAGCCACTATACTGTTACCACTGTAAGTTTGTTCTGTTTTCATGTAATTGGGAAACCATCAGAGAGTCCAATCCATCTTGTCTCATCTCAGCTTCATTACTTGCTTGAGGTAAGAGAGAAACATTTATATGTTATGCATAACTTCTTCTTTCAGAAGTCATGTAGGAAAGGCTCCGGTAAGTGAGTTTTCTAGAGATGGCCTACCCTTTTACACTGTTGTGATGGGTGTGCTCTAAAATACTAGGTCCTCATAGACTTCAGCCCATGAGTGCTACTTGCATCTAAGATGCCCTTCCTACCTCTAGTACAGAGCTTGATGATCCTTAGGTATCAACCAAGCATATTGGGCAAATCTCCTTCAGAATCAATATGAAGATATACTTCCATTTATTAGTTCTTTGTAGAACAATTGATGATTTCATAATTCCCAATGACGATTTATAGAATTCCTAAATTGATTAAAGTAATCTCAAGCCAATATAGAATAAAAGGTACAAATAGTGCTCTGTAAACCTTCATGTGTATACATGGACAATTGCATTCAGAAAAATAATCAAAATGGGAACAAATTTAAAGTTTTGGTTAGGTATGAGTCCACTATTTCGTAATTAATGATCATAAACTGGTAATGGGCAACTTATTATAGGTGCAAAATAAATGCACAAAAATAAGTGATGGAATAATATATCTATATTGGACATCAAAATAAAAAGACATAAGACAGATGATTTGTTGTACCCTTCCCCCCCTGCAACTAGTTGGCTAGCGGGCACCCAACTGTTCCGATGGCTACCTCCGGCCTTTGTTCTGCAAACAAAGGGGCTCCACACCTCGGCTATCGACACCGCCCCCAGGCCGGCGTTCACCTGAGCTCCCAGGCAGTAGGCAGACGACCCGCTGAGACTTGGAGCCAGAAGATTCACAGCACCGCCTTTGAAGCTACCGACTTCTGGGGGGTTGGCCGATCCCCCAAATGTCTATAAAACCTGTCTTCAATTTATTAAAAGCAGTCTTGACCAGAATCCTAGGCTTGACTCAAATCCCTTGTCTGTGTCCCTGTACCCCAAGATTCTCTCAACAGGTAACCTGGTTCACATGTAGCCACTGGCGGCTACATACTGGCGCCCAACGTGGGGCACCTGGCACGAGAGAATTCCTGAGGTGGCCCTATCCAGCGAAGCTTCACAGAAAAAGGTGAAAATTAATGGTATCTACAAGGTAAACAACATAGAAGTCAAAACTAGCGCTAGTGAATTCGTGTCTATTGTTGTGAGTACAAAGAAGAGATACAGTTTTTCAAACATACTGTGTACACCCGACACAAGAGTTGCTTGGGTTAAAAAGATAAGAAAAAATGAGACAAGAAAGTTCGCGCGAGATCTGCACACACAACATTCAAGAGTTGCTTCAGGCAAAAGAGATTAGGTTTGAAGAGGAAAGATTAAAAGATTTCTTAGACCAGATATATTCCTGTTGTCCTTGGTTCCGAGAAAAACGAACGTTAAATGAGAGAACTTGGCTGAGAATTGGTAATTCGCTAAAGACAGCCAAGACAGACAATATCACCCTCTGCCTTTAGACTCTGATTAAGGACATCATAGATGAAGGGAGTTTAAAAGAATTAGGTGTTATTCATAAAAGTAAAGATTTTCAAGTAAAAGGCCATGTAGAGAAGATCCCTGTTATAGAAAATTCTCCACAACCTGAGTCTCGTAAACAAAGAGACAGTTCTGATGAGTCTGTGGTTAAGACAAAAATAGCTCATCCTGAGAAAGGAGCAATTAAAGTTCATAGAGAAACTTGGCCCCCTGTAGCGCCATCCGCGCCGCCTGTGACCTTGATGGCAGAGGCCAAAATCCAGAAAGATATACAATTACAAAAGTTAGAGTTTGAAATTAAATTACAGAAATTGACTAATGAGTTACAGGAGCTAAAAAGGGTCTCTAATACTAGAGAGAACAATAACTCGGAGACCCGCCAGTCGCCATTAGAAAGAGTTATAAACCAGGCCCGCGGAGAGGGGCAAGATACGTCAGAAATCTTAGCTTTTCCAGTCCTTGAGATAGAAGACCAGGACAATGTGGTCAGACAATATCAGACCTTAGAATTTAAGGTGATAAAAGAGTTAAAGCTAGCCGTAGCCCAGTACGGCCCGACAGCTCCCTTTACACAGGCGTTGTTGGATACTGTGATTGAGTCAAATCTAACTCCACAAGATTAAAAAACGCTGTGTAAAGCTACGTTGTCGGGGGGAGATTTCTTGCTCTGGAGTTCTGAATGGCGTGAGGCTTGCAAAAGAACCGCCGCCACTAACACTCAAGCAGGCCATCCAGAATGGAATGCGGAGATGTTGTTGGGGGAAGGCCTAGTGTTCACAGATGGTTCATCAAAAAGAAAAGCCGGATATCGTGTTAACAATCAACAGGTGGTCGTAGAAACGCCTGGGTTATCTGCTCAGTTATCAGAGCTTACAGCAGTGCTGTGTGTTTTTCAAACTGTAAATAGTACGTTTAATCTCTTTACTGACAGTGCTTATGTTACATTTTCGATACCACAACTAGAAACCTGTGGCATGTTTAATTTTAATACGCCAGCTGGATCCTTGTTTTCACAATTACAAGGTATCATTCTTGCTAGAAAAAATCCTTTTTATATAGGACATATTAGATCTCACTCGGGTCTCCCTAGACCTCTGGCTCAGGGCAATGAGTACATTGACAAAGCACTAATTGGTCAAGTCTTGACACTCACACCCATAGAATTGACAAAACGTGATCATGATAAATTTCATCTTTCTAGTCATACGTTGAGGCTCCGTCATAAAATCACAAAGGAGCAAGCTAGAATGATCGTAAAACAATGCCCTAATTGTCTCACTTTAGCACCAGTGCCCCATTTAGGGGTTAATCCACGTGGCCTGGTGCCCAATCAAATTTGGCAAATAGATGTAACTCACTATGCGGAGTTTGGGAAATTAAAATTTATACATGTTTACATTGATACGTGCTCAGGACTTATTTTCGCTTCCCTACATACCGGAGAAGCCTCTAAAAATGTAATTGATCATTGTTTACAAGCCTTTAATACCATGGGAGTACCCAAGGTCATTAAGACAGACAATAGACCAGCCTACACTGGTAAGAACTTTATCTCATTTTGTAAAGAATTTAATATAAAACTTAAAACTAGAATTCCTTATAATCCAATGGGGCAAGGAATAGTGGAGCGCGCCCATCGCACGCTAAAAAATTGGCTTATTAAAACTAAGAAGGGAAATTTATATCCCCCTCGGTCCCCAAAGTCACATCTTGCCTTTGTTCTATTCGTTTTAAATTTTCTCCAAACGGATGCAGAAGGCCAGTCTGCCGCTGACAGACATTGGCATCCGGCTACTTCCAATTCCTACGCCATGGTTAAGTGGCGGGATCCTTTAAATAATTCTTGGAAAGGCCCAGACCCCGTTTTGATATGGGGAAGAGGCGCGGTATGCGTTTTTTCACAAGAACAGGACGAAGCGCGTTGGTTGCCAGAGAGATTGGTAAGACAAGTGGATTCGACCCCAAAAACGGTTGGTAAGTATATTTAGGTCAGAAGGCTGTTTTCCAAGCCGCCCCCCCCCATTCATTTGGGGAGATATAGTTCCTTTGTCTTCTTGCAAATTAAGTTACAAGCCAGGCCTTTTGCCTGAGTGGATTCCACCCCCAAACTGTAGGTAAGTATAATTAATTCAAAGGCTGTTTTTCAAGCCACCTCCCAGTTGCTTGGGGAGGCATAGGTCCTTTGTGTTCATGCAAACTAAGTTGCCGGCCAGGGCTCTTCCCTGAGGCCACTGAATTTCAATTAAACCAAAAACCGGTTTGACCTCCCAAGACTAACCAGACAGGTTCTCTTAATCTCCTTTTATATTTGAAGCAGATAACACTCAGAAGACGAAATTCCTTCAGCAATGGCCCTAGGTGGAGGATAGGTTGCCTTTTCAGCTAGCCAACGCTTAGCCGCAGAGAATTTACTCTGCCAGTAGAAATCCTCAGAGATGAGGCTGCTTGATACTCGGAATCATGTGTGTTTGTTGTCACAACAAACATGGGCATCAGTTGAGGTGCGAGGCGAGACACTACAAGGGAAAGGGAAAAAATTCCTGGCTCCGAGTTTCCCTAAAAAGCACGCCCAGCTACATGGGGGTTTGACATCGTAAGACCGTCCTGAAAAAGGCGGTCTAGCCCTACCCCCTGAAAAAAGATGTCGATAACACTTAAGGGGGCTGCGGCCAATGCTTTCACTCACTGATGAATGCTCGTCATCCATTAGATAAACTTAATCATTTCCACTGAGTGGTTTTAAATTTAATAATTAAGGGGGAATTGTACCCTTCCCCCCCTGCAACTAGTTGGCTAGCGGGCACCCAACTCTTCCGATGGCTACCTCAGGCCTTTGTTCTGCAAACAAAGGGGCTCCACACCTCGGCTATCGACACCGCCCCCAGGCCGGCGTTCACCTGAGCTCCCAGGCAGTAGACAGACGACCCGCTGAGACTTGGAGCCAGAAGATTCACAGCACCGCCTTTGAAGCTACCGACTTCTGGGGGGGTTGGCCGATCCCCCAAATGTCTATAAAACCTGTCTTCAATTTATTAAAAGCAGTCTTGACCAGAATCCTAGGCTTGACTCAAATCCCTTGTCTGTGTCCCTGTACCCCAAGATTCTCTCAACAGGTAACCTGGTTCACATGTAGCCGCTGGCGGCTACAATTTGTCCCTGATAAAATCATAATTCAAAATTATGATGAACTTGCTGTGGCTATTGAACAGATAATAAAATTTTAGTAGGATATTAGTCTTAATGGAAAGACATGTAAATAATTCTAATATAACTCAAGTATTTGAGATAAGTGGCTTAAGACATTGCCTTATAAAGATACTATAAACTTATGGAATATATGCATTAATAGTAAACCATCTGACCATTTATCCTGAAAAAGTATATAACTAAGAACAATAATAACATAGCAGTGAAGCCTTCCTCAGGTTCATCCATTGTGCATGTTGTTGGATTATCTGAATTTTCCTCTCTTCTCTTCTCTCTTCTCTTTCCTCTTCTCTCTTCCCTTCTCTTCTCATATCCTACTCTCTCCTCTCATCTAGTCCTCTCTCCTCTCCTTTCCTCACTTTTCTTCCTTTTTTCATTTCTTTTTTTTTTTTTCTTTATTTTTCTTGTCTTTTCTTTTTTCTATGGTTCACGGACAGTAAATAATTTGAGTCTCTTATTTGGCCATCTAGGGATCACTAAATTAAACAAGCAAAGTTATGAGTAATTCTCCACCCTGGCCAGATCTGTGTGTCAAATAAGCTCCACAAACCAAAGCCTGCCTGCCTTCCAGAGGTCACTGATATCCAGGAACACAAAAGTTCTGCTATAACTAGGCACACATTACTTCTGGCTTGCACCCCCTTCTTTGTTTGTGGCAGATTCTGGCCCTGAAACCCAAAGTCAAACACCAGGATGTTCTTCACAACCAGGAACACAGGATGTCTTCCCTAAATAGTTACACAGCATGACTGCACTAACCAGAGAAAGTAGGCCCCTCCTAAACCCAGACAGCTCTGCCTACCACTCAAGAGGCTGCCTGTAACCCAAGTTGCATGCCTCTATGCAGACAAGCTCTAGTAAGACATACACACTGCAGTTAATAACACAGATAACCATATGGCAACAGGCAAGCTCAATAACATAAGTAGCAGAAGGCAATTCAATTATGCAGTATTAGAAGCCAGTTCTTCCATATGACCACAGTAAGCACTGGATTCTAACACACCTGAAAAGCAAGATTATGAACTAAAATACCATTTAATAAAAATGATAAAAGTCTTTAAGGATGATATTAATAAATCCCTTAAAGAAATATAGGAAAATACAGACAAACAGGTAGAAGCCCTTAACGAGGAAACAAATAAATTTCTTAGAAGTATAAAAAATTATAATCAAGCCAGAAAAGGAATTAAACAAAACAGAAAAGACTTAAAAATGGAAATAGAAACAATAAGAATAAAAAAAAAAAAAAAAAAAAAAAACAAATGGCGGTAACCCTGAATGAATAGCTTAGGAAAGAGATCAGAATTTACAGATGCTACATTCACCAACAGAATACAAGAGATAGAAAAGAGATAATTTCATGCATAGAAGATACCGTAGAAGATATTGAAACATTAGTCAAAGAAAAGTGTAAAATGCTCCTAACCCAAAACATCTAGAAAATTCCAGATAAAATGAAGTGACCAAACATAAGAAAATTTACATAAGAAAAATTGTAAAAAAGAGGGTGAAAATTCCAAGCTCAAAAGTCAGAAAGCAATTTCAACATCATAGAAGGAAACTTCACTAACCTAAAGAAAGAGATGACCGAAAATGTCCAAGAAGCCTACAGAACACCAAATATATAGGACCAGAAAGGAAAGTCCTCTCATATAAAAATCAAAACACTAAATGCACAGGATGAAGGAAGAATACCAACAATTCTAAGGGAAAAAGACTATACAATAGGTTAGGGTTAGGGTTAGGGTTAGGGGGTTAGGGTTAGGGTTAGGGTTAGGGTTAGGGTTAGGGTTAGGGTTAGGGTTAGGGTTAGGTTTAGGGTTAGGGTTAGGGTTAGGGTTAGGGTTAGGGTTAGGGTTAGCAACAATACAAAGCTGACCTATCAGAATTAAACCCAACGTTTCAACAGAGACACTAAAAGCTAAACAATCCTGTACACCTATCATTCAGAACTTCAGAGAACACAACTGCCAGCCCAGCTACTATATTTAGCAGAAATTTCAATAACTATAGATGTATAAACCATGATATACCATGATAAATGCAAATTTAAATAATATCTTTATACTAATCCAGCCCTAAAGAGCATTCTGGTAAAAACTCCAACCCAAGAAGTGTAACCATTTACAAATATAATGGGAAAAGTTAAGTATTTCACAACAAATCCAAAAGAAGAAAATCACAAATACACACATGCACACACACACACACACACACACACACACACACTACTATCTACAACAATGAAAATAACAGGAACAATCTTCTGCCTTTAATATCAATTCCCCAATTAAAAACCCAGACTAATCGACTGGATACATAAAGAGAATACAGGATTTTGCTGCATAGAAGAAACACATATCAGTGACAAAGACAGTCATTAACTCAGACTAAAGGTCTGGAAAAATGCCCTTCAAGCAAATGATCCCAAGAAACAAGCCAGAGTAGCCATTTTAATATCCAATATACAGACTTTCAATCAAAAGTTATCAGAAAAGATGTGAAAGACACTTCATATTCATCTTATGAAATATCTACTGAGAAGAAGTCTCAAGTCTCAACCCAAATGCAGGGACATCCACTTTTTTAAAAGTAACTTTACTAAAGCTCAAAGCACACATTGAAATTCGCACAATAGAAGTGGGAAACTTCAACACCTCACTTTTGACAATGGACAGGACATTGAAACAGAAATTAAATAGAGACAAAGTGAAACTAACACAAGTTATATACTAAATAGATCAAAAAATACCAAAAGAATATTTCACCACAAGAAAATACCATCTTGTAAGCACCTCATGGTGCTTTCTTCAAAATTAACCATATAATCGAATACAAAAGAAGTTTCAACCGATTCTCTACAATTCTCTCAAAGATGATTGAGATAATCCCATTTTTTTTCACACAGATCACCATGGCATAAGGCTAGTCTTCAATAACATTAAAAATAATAGAAAGCTCAAATACTCAAATAAGCTGGATATCTCTGTAGTCAATTATAACTTGGTCAGGAAAAAAATTAACTACTTTGTTGGTGTCAGTGTAAATGAATATCATCATACCCAAAGTTATGTCATAAAATGAAAACAATAAATAAATTGAAAAGATCCCATACTAGCTACTTAATAGTACACCTGAAAGCTCTAGAAAGAAAGAAGCAAACATAGACAAGTATATTGCTGGACATAGTCAAACTCATGGCTGAACTCTACCAAGTATAAACAAGGAGAACTATACAAAGAACCAACAAAACTAAGAGCTGGTTGAGAAAATCAACAGGATAGATAAACCCTAAGCCAAATTAACTAAAGGACAAAGAGGCCATATCCAAATTAAGAAAATGCAAAATAAAATGTGGGATATAAAAACATATACTGTGGAAATCCAAAGAATCATCAGAACCTACTTCAAAAGCCTATACTCAGGAAACCTGGAAAATCTAGATGAAATAGGTGATTTCTAGAAAGATAACATATACAAATGTTAAATCAAGAAGAGGTAAATTAAACAGTCCTTTATCCATTCAGAAAATAGCATAATTCATTAAAAATCCTCAACCAAAAAAGAGGTCAGGGCAAAATGGATTTAATGTAGAATTCTACCAGAACTTCAAAGAAGTGCTAGTACCAATATTCCTCAAATTATTTCCCAAAATATAAACAGGAGGAATACCATGTATTTCACTATTTGAAGCCACAATTACTCTAATATTTCAACCAAGATGCCAGTAATAAATAAATAAATAAATAAATAAATAAATAAACAAACAGACAAATAACACAAGAGAGAGACAAAAGTTTAGGTCAAATCTCCTAATGAATATCAATGCACACATAATAAATAAAATCTTGCAAACCAAAATAAAAAACATATTAAGACCTCCATTAACTTAGATTAAGTAGGCTTCACACTAGACATGCAGGAAAAACTAAATACATGAAAATCCATCAATATACTACTCAATATCTACAAACTGAAGGAAAAAGTCACATGTTCATCACATTAGATGCTCAAAATGCCTTTGAAGTATACAACATTACTTCATGTTAAAAGTGTTGGAGAGATCAGAAATTCATGTCACATATGTACATATAATAAAACAATACATAGTAAACCAATGGCCAACATCTAATCAAATGGAGGGTAACTAGAAGCAATCCCACTAAAATCATGGACATGAGTAAGTTGCTCCATCTTTACCTATATATCCAATGTAGTACTTCTAGAGCAATTTGACAACAAATGAAGATCAAGGGCATACAAATTGGAAAAGAAGAAATTAAAGTATCACTATTTGCAGAAGATATGACAATGTACATAAGCTACCCAACAAGTTCAAACAGAAAACATGTACAGCTAATAAACTTCTTCAGCAATGTGTCAGAATACAACATTAACTCAAAAATCAGTAGCCTTTCTTTATACAAATGATTATCAGACTGAAGAAGAAATTAGGGAAAATCACCCTTCACAATCGCCATAAACAGTGTAAAACTTTTGGTGTTACTCTTACCAACCAAGTGAATGATCTGTATGACAAGAACTCAAATCCATGAATAAATAAATTGAAGAAGACTTCAGAAAATGTAAAGATGTCCCATGCTCATGGATTGGTAGGATTTATATAATGAAAATGACCATATTGACAAAAGCAATCTTCAGGTTAAATGCTACCCCATAAAAATTGCAACATAATACTTCACAGATACAAAATGTTCAATTCTCAATATTATATGGGAAAGCAAAAAATCTATGATACCCAAAATAATTCCCAATAGTAAAATAACTCAGAGAATCACTATCCCTGAACACAAGCTATACTACAAAGAGGTAGCGATGAAGACCGCATGGTTTTTGTATAAAGACTGAGAGGTCAATCAATGGAATAATACCAATGACTCAGAATTTAACCCACACACTTATGGACAAAGCTCAATAATGATAATGGAAAAAAGAAATAATTATTATTAAATGGTGCTCATCTAAGTGTTAGTCTTCAGATAGAAGAATGAAAATAGATCCATATTTGTCATCTTGCACAAATATCAAGTGCAAGTGGATCATTGACCTCAATGGAAAACCAGATACACTGAGTCTAATAAAAGATAAATTGGAAAAGAACCTTGAACTCATTGACAAATGAAAAAATTTCCTTAGCAGGACACTAATGTTCCAGGCTATAAGGCAAACAAAGGATAAATGGGATCTGATGAAACCAGAAA
This sequence comes from Apodemus sylvaticus, assembly GCF_947179515.1. Lineage (NCBI taxonomy): Eukaryota > Metazoa > Chordata > Mammalia > Rodentia > Muridae > Apodemus > Apodemus sylvaticus. Next base: position 314,940 of record NW_026262995.1, read on the forward strand.
GCTTCTGTAATGCAAAAGATAATCTTTATAGAACAATTCAGCAAACATCAGAATGGCAAAAGATTTTCACTAAGCCTGCATCCTCCAGAGAGTTAATAAACAAAATATATAAAGAACTCAAGAACCTAATCTCTAAAAATCCAAATTTCCCAATTTAAAAATCAGGAAAAGAGCTAAATTCACAACAGAAGACATGGAATGGCGAAGAAGCCCTTAAAGCAAAATTCAAAGTCCTTTGTCCTCATGGCAATGCAGATAAAAATGACCTTGAGATTCCACCTTATAGGAATCAGAATGGGTAAAATAAATAACTCAGGTGACAGCAGACCTGGAAAAGGTATGGAGAAAGAGGAACATTCGTCCATACTGATGGGATTGCAAACTGGTACAACAACTCCGGAAATCAAACTGGTGGTTCCTCAGAAAAATGAAAATAGTTATACCTGAAGAACCAGCTATAACACTCCTGGGTATTTATCCAAAAGATTCTATACCATATTACAAGGACAGGTACTCTACCATGTTCATAGAAGCCTTATTTTTAATACCGAGACGCTAGAGACAGTCCAGATATCATTGAACTGAAGAATGGACACTGAATATGTGGTTCATTTACCTTTTGGGACAGTATTTAGCTATTAAAAATGAGGACATCAGGAATTTTGCAGGCAAATTGAAGCAACAAGAAAATATACTAAGTGAGGTAAACCAGACCCAAAAAGACACATGCTATATACTCACTGATAAGTGCTTATTAGCCAAAAGTGCAGAATACCTAGAATACAGCCCACAAACCTTAAGAAGTTTAACAAGCAGAAAGGCCCAATTGAGGATGCTTCAATTCTTCTTAGAAGTGGGAACAAAATAATGAGAGGGGGGAGAGCAGGGAGCCTCTGTGAGAGAGGTGGAAAAAAGGAAATAAGTTTGGGAATGGGGGACGGAAACTGCAAAGAAGCCCAGTGGACCTAGAGACAAGATCCAAATATACAGGCCCTTGGATTGGGAGGTGGGTCGAAACACTAGAAAGTCCCAGAAATATGGGATGTGAGAGACATAGGACTCAGTGGGACTGATCCTATCCAAAATGCCCAACAAATGGAAGGAGGACCCTGTAGTGACTATCTCTACTAGATAGACATGGCCTACAGTCAAGGCATGGAGCTAACCAACCATCTTCAAAATTTACAAACTAGAATATTTCCTAACTAATGTAAATGCAGTTACAAAAATGGAGTAGAGTCTGAAAAAAAAAAGGTTATCAGTGACTGATCCAACTTGGTATCTATATAATGTTTGCACAGCAAACCTTGACAACAATGGATAAAGTCTAGATTGTAAGTATTTTTTTTTAAATCCAGGGTAACTAAGTTTCTTTTTCCTGTTGTAGTCCACAGGAGTTATTTGCCAGTAGATATCAGCTTTTGGCACCTGGATAGCAGCAGACATACATTCACAAACACCCTCAACTTTTAGCCCGAGAAATGCAAGAAAGAATTAAATTTACAAAAGTCAGCAGTTTTTGGCTCACATCATCAATGCTACCTCGCTGTATTAGCAATGTATACAAATGCTGTTGTAGACCTCAGCAGGGTTCTCATGAGACTCTCTCAGCTTCCTCACTTGTTCAGACTAAGGTGCTTCTTGCTTGCTTTCCCAATTCTGTTCAAAAGCATCATTCCTCATGCTCTTACACAGTCTTCACAGCCTCCTGCAAACAACAAATCTGTTCCTTAGTACTTCTATTCCTGGGTTTGCTAAAATCCAGAGGAATCAAACTTTGAGAGAGAATGTTTTTTTTTTTTTTGGAAGCATGCTTTTGAAAGGTCCTGTGATGTTTTACAAGAAGCTAGTATTGAGAGAATTCTTGTGTTATTTTGCTGAACACACTTACTTGAGAGGGTGTGTTATATTTGTAAAGCATACAAATAGAACCCTACAGACAATGAAAGGTGCACTTGCATGGCTTTATCTTTGAAAGTTTTGCTGTTCTTTCTTGTTCTGCATGCAATTCTTTGCTGCATTTTGTAGTTCTTTGCAGATCTTCATTTTTTAGTTAGTTTTTTTTTTCATTTTTTTACATTTTCTATATTCTTTGTTTACATTCTAAAAGTTTTCCCTTTCCCAGTCCTCCCACATACGTCCCATAAGTCATTTTATCTCCAATCATTCTCCTATCTTTCCCCCTTCCTTTTTTCTGCCCTGGTACTCCCCTACAATGTTGGATCAATCCTTTCCAGGATTAGGGCCCTCTTCTTCCTTCTTCATGGTAATCATTTTATATGCTAATTGTATCTTCAGTATTCAGAGTTTCAGGGCTAATTAATATCCACTTATCAATGATTGCAATCCATGTGTATTCTTTTGTGATTGAGTTACCACGATTAGGATGATATTTTCCATTTCCATCCATTTGCTTAAAGAAATCATGAATTCATTGTTTTTAATTGCTGAATAGTACTCCATTGTGTATATATACCATGTTTTCTGTATCCATTCCTTCACTGAGGGATATCTGGGCTCTTTCCAGCATCTAGCTGTTATAAATAAGGCTGCTATGAACAGAGTGGAGCATGTGTCCTTATTGCATGCTGGGGAATCCTCTGGGTATATGCCCAGGGGAGGTATAGCAGAGTTCTCCGGAAGTGTCATTTCCAGTTTTCTGAGGAACCGCCAGACTGATTTCCAAAGTGGTTGTACCATTTTACAGCCCCACCAGCAGTGAAGGAGTGTTCCTCTTTCTCCACATCCTCGCCAACAACTGCTGTCTCCTGAGTTTTAACCTTAGCCATTCTGACTGGTTTGAGGTTAAATCTCAGGGTTGTTTTGATCTGCATTTCCCTGATGACTAATGATGTAGAGCATTTCTTAAGGTGCTTCTCAGCCATATGAAATTCTTCAGGGGAAAATTCTTTCTTTAGGTCTGTACCTCATTTTTAATAGGGTTCTTTGGTTCCCAAATCTGCCAGGCTCATGTATTTTCAGGATAAATATAGTTGAAATGGCCATCTTTCCAAAAGCAATATACAGATTCAATGCAATCCCCATCAAAATCCTAGCTCAGTACTTCACAGAGTTAGAAAAAACAATTCCCAGATTTATCTGGAATAAAAAAAAAAAAAAAAAAAAAAAAAAAAAAAAAAAAAAACCCAGGATAGCTAAAACTATTCTCAACAGTAATAGAACTACTGGGGTTATTAGTATCCCAAACTTAACACAATAGTACAGAGCAATAGGGTTAAAACCTGCATGCTATTGGCACAGAGACGGGCAAGTGGACCAATGGAAAAGAACTGAAGACCCAGAAATGAATCCACACACGTATGGTCACTTGATCTTCGACAAAGGAGCTGAAAATATCCAGTGTAAAAAAAGATAGTCTTTTCAACAAATGGTGCTGGAAGAATTGGAGTTCAGCATGCAGGAGAGAATGGAATTGATCAATTCTTATCTCCTTGTACTAAGCTCAAGTCCAAGTTGATCAAGGACCTCCACATAAAACCAGACACACTGAACCTATTAGAAAAGATACTGGGGAAGACCCTTGAGGACATGGGCACAGGGGGAAAGTTCCTGAACAGAACAACAATAGCTTATGCTCTAAGATCAAGAATTGACAAATGGGATCTCACAAAATTACAAAGTTTCTGTAAGGCAAAGGACACCATCAAAAGGACAAAATGGCAACCAACAAATTGGGAAAATATCTTCACAAACCCTACATCCTATAGAGAGCTAATATCGAATATATACAAAGAATACAGGTCTTCATTTCATAGAAAGAAATGCTACTTGTGGTATTCTGGCTGATTCTGCCCATTTCACTGACTGATGTTGATTTAGATGGGCCTTGTACTTTCTGCTGAACCATGATCATGTAGTGATTTGTGTTTGATGTTTACTAGTGCTATTCTAACACTGATTTGGGTTTTGTGATTGTTTTTGTATAGGACTAGTATCCTGACCCCCCCCAAAATAAATAAATAAATAAATAAAAATAAAAATAAAGAAAAAAGAAAAAAAGAAAAAAAGAAAATTAAATTTCCCCCACAAGTTACTTCTATGCAGGTCCACAACCCACTCTTCTATTATCTTTCCTTCTGAATTACCACTTGTTTAAGGATAAAAGGTAGGTTGAAGCCTTTAAAACCCTAAATAAAGTTAGTTTTGCAAAAACAAAGACAACACTTTATACTGATTGTAAGGATAACCCATAGAGCAATGGTTCACAACATAAACCCTTTGAGAGTTGAAGTACCCTTTCACAGAGGACATGTATCCAATACCTTGAATATCATATACTTTACATTACAATTCATAACAGTATTTAAATAAAATTTACAAAGTAAGAATAAAATAAATTTGTGGTTGGGTTTCACCACAAAATGAAGAGCTATTTTAATGGGTTTTAGCATTAAGAACGTTGAGGATAATTGCCATAGTGTGCTCAGTCCTCCTTTGGGTTTTAGACATTGTATAGCTATTCTATTACCAAGATTAAGGTTGAAGACTGCCTGAACCCACATCTTCATATATACACCTATTTTCTGCAAGGAATGAATTGGACAGAGAAGAAAGTGGGCAGTTGGTACAAGAGAAAAAACACTTATCAATATAGGGACTTGGAGAAACAATGGATATATATAGATAGATAAATAGATAGATAGATAGATAGATAGATAGATAGATAGATAGATAGATAGATAGAGAGATAGAGAGATAGAGAGATAGAGAGATAGAGAAATAGATAGATATAGATTAGATATAGATATAGATATAGATATAGATATAGATATAGATATAGATATAGATATAGATATAGATGTATAGATAAAGATATAGATATAGATATAGATATAGGTGTATAGATAAAGATAGATATAGATATAGATAGATATAGATATAGATATAGATAGATAGATATAGATATAGATATAGATATAGATATAGATATAGATATAGATATAGATATAGATATAGATATAGATATAGATATAGATATAGATATAGATATAGATATAGATATAGATATAGATAGATAGATAGATAGATATAGATAGATATAGACAGATATAGATATAGATTAGATATAGATATAGATAGATATAGATAGATATAGATATAGATAGATATAGATAGATAGATATAGATATAGATATAGATATAGATATAGATATAGAAATAGATATAGATATAGATATATAGATATAGATATAGGTATAGGTATAGGTATAGGTATAGGTATAGGTATAGGTATAGGTATAGGTATAGGTATAGGTATAGGTATATAGATATAGATATAGATATAGATATAGATATAGATATAGATATAGATATAGATATAGATATAGATATAGATATAGATATAGATATAGGTATAGGTATAGGTATAGGTATAGGTATAGGTATAGGTATAGGTATATAGATAGATATAGATATAGATATAGATATAGATGATAGATATAGATATAGATATAGATATAGATATAGATATAGATATAGATATAGATATAGATATAGATATAGATATAGATATAGATATAGATATAGATATAGATGATATAGATAGATATAGATATAGATAGATAGAGATAGAGATAGAGATAGGGATAGGGATAGAGATAGAGATAGTGATAGAGATAGAGATAGATAGATAGATATAGAGATAGAGATAGAGATAGAGATAGAGATAGAGATAGAGATAGAGATAGATAGATAGATAGATAGATAGATAGATAGATAGATAGATAGATAGATAGATAGATAGATAGATAACACAATAGGAGATAGCAAATGTATAGAGGACCGAAATCACTATGTTGAAACAAATCCTATGTTGAGTTCTCCATTTTCTGAGGCCACAAATGGGCATCAGAGTAGAATGAGTAGGAAATACACATTTTACTTCAACCATTAATATAACCACAAACTGTGCATTACTGGACCCAGTCTGTATATTCAAATATATATTTCAGCTTTATTTTCTTCATAGTACAGGGTACCTTCTTCTATATTCTTTAACATATTTTTATATAATTAAATACAGATATCTGTAGCACCCCCATACAAAAAAGGAAATCTCTGAAGGTACCATGCAGCATACCAACACTATTTCATCATTTTCTCATTTCCTGTTAATTTTGTTGCATTTTGCCAATCTCAAAATAAATTGAAAGATTCATATGATTTTCTCTTAATCATCTCAATACATGAAGAAACATGAAGTCATTATAGGCATCAGGAGAAGGAATGCCCAACAGTGGAGACAGTAGACCTCTAATAGATAGACAGGGCTGCAAATGTAGGAACATGGTTACCAAGCCACAATCAAAATTTCTGATCCAGAATTATACCATTGTAAAGAAAATGGAGGGACAAAACAGAGAAGGAACTGAAGGAAATGTGGTCTAAATTGGGATCCTTCTCATGGGAGAGCACCAAGTCCTGACACTATTACTGATACTCTGATGTGCTTATAGACAAGAGCTTAGCATGGTTGTACTCTGAGAGGCCCTAGTAGCAGCTAACTGGAAAAGATACATACCCTTATTCCCACCCACTTTACTAAAGTCTGAGACAACTATGGGGTCTATTAGGGAAAGGATTGAAGGAAATGAAGCATATGGCAATGTCATAAGACACAACCAACCCAGAACCTATGGAGTTCCCAGAGATTGAGCCACCAACCAGGCAGCATACATGAACTGGTCAAAGGCCACTGGTTCATAAGTAGCAGAGGACTGCTTGGTCTTGACTCAGAGGGAGATGTGCTTAATCATCCAGAGACTTGAGGCTTTCTTGAAGGGGGAGCTTTCTGGGGGAACACCAATGTAGAATATAGCCACATTCCTTGACAGAGTACGTATGTCAATTATTCTTCATGGCATCAATATTTAGCCTAAGATTTACTGTGGACTGACGAAAACATCAGGGAAACATTTATTAAGGAATGTCTGAGTCTCATTGCATAATATCAGGATGTTGTATGGGTCTGTTCACATTAAATGAATGTCTAGGCCTCCTTTTTACAAACTGAAATGATTACAGGCTCCCTTTGTGTCAGTGGAAACATCTGATGTCTACATAGTCAGATAGAAGATGTGAGTACCTCTATGAAGAGAAAAGGTTCTGAGGTCCATGTGACAGGAGAGACTGAGGGTGTAAAAATTTCCATAACACTCTGAGTAAAAGTTATATTGACTACCTGGCTCATGAGGTCCTACCACTGCCCCACATTCTCATTCTTCTTCACAGTATATAATATCCACATATTTACACAAATTTGAAAGAGTCAAGTATAAATATCAAGATGCATGTGCATATTGGGTGGGTATCCCCAGCATGATCGCATCCTAAGAATTCTGTTCAACCAACCAGAAATGAGCCAGATGGATGATTTTTATACCATATCCAGTGACTATACCCAAGAAAAGCAGCACTAGGTTCCAGGATTTACTTGTTCTTCTTGAATTCTTTCAATTCTAACCAGATGGAGCCATGCTCTTTGGTCAGAGGTAAAATATACCATGTGCCCTTGCCCAGAAGGGGATGTCGTGGGAGTCCATTGGGTCAACGGAGTAACTTTTAAAGCTTTGACTAAGTATTCAGAGGAAGAAAACTACCAACGTTGTGGAAAAGAGATATGTCCTAGACCCTGTTGGACAGAAGGGAAATATCCCTGTTTACTTTCTGTAAAGGAGCACAGTCTAGGTACTCCATGCCTCGATGATGGCATATACTTCTAGACAACACTTATCTCTGTGTATTCCACTTCAGGCTGGACATCCATCTGATGTTTCTTCTGAAAGACTGGTCAAACTCCCAGAATCTTTCCCTACTTAAACTTACAGTAAGCTACAGGTATAGGAAAATGAAGAACAGGTACCTTTCTTATGAGTAGCTTAAGGATAGATAATCTTTGAACCTGGCTGAGGATTTACCCATTGTCCTTGGACTAGAATTCAGAGTTCTCTGAGGGTCTATTTTTGCTGATAAAAGTGAATTTCTAATTAATGAGGTCTAAGGGAGAATCTCTTATGTCTCCTAGTTAGATGGTAGAACAGAGTCAGCTATGAAAAGAAAGAGAAGCTCCTAAGCTCTCTTGATCATAGGGATTCAGTCTGGTGAACACGTCAGTAGAGCATGAATATTCGAGAGACTCTCCTAGGACACAGGGTGAGTTCCTTTATCAGAGGGGCATAACACAGACCACTCCTGCAAACATAAAAAGACTAAAGCATTTTATATTACTAATTTTCCAATAAAACTATAATTTTCTACATCCTATCTCTGATTCTTGTTTCTTTTGTTGGCTATTTCTCTTTGTTTTCTTTGTCCAATTCCAAGGTGTTAGTTTTTATTATATTATATTTATAATATTTTAGTGCTATAAATATTCCTTAGAAGTCTGTTTTCTAAGAAAACCCAGGTCTAGATGAGAGTGTATATTGAGATGAACTTGGAAGAGTAGAGGTAGGGGAAACCATAACTAAGATATATGAGAAAAATCTATCTTAATTAAAATTTTAAATACACACACATACAAACAGTAGTATAAAGTAGCGAATTATAAAAATAACTATTGATTTGAACAAAAATCAAGAATAGATGTATGGGAAGATTTTTGAGGGAGGATAGGAAAAGGAAAGTAATGAGAGTATAATATCAAATACTGTAGACAATTCAAAAACTTGTTTCCTCATATTTTTTTTTTTACATTAGATCTATCCGATGGATTACTTTGTATGTCACAATATTTGTAGCTGTGTGATACTTATGTTTACTTTTCTTCCATATTAATATTCAAATTGGCTTCCAGTCCTATTAATGCTAGTCAGTAAAAGTAGACTTTCTCTTTGGTTATCAACTTAACTTCATCAAGTGTGTTTCCCTTAGTGAATAGGGCAATGGTGTCAGATTTTAGATGGTAACAATAAAATGACAATATCTTGTGAACTCTGGTTTCCAACAGGTCTTCTTAGATACATCCAAACCATTCCTAGCACTGTAAGTTTAATTGGGAGGCAGTTGATGTCAAGTTAGGGCATTGTCATTTCTGTGTGGTCATTACATTTCAATTACTTTCATGTACATACACACACACACACACACACTCACACACACATTAGAAATAGTCTATAATATCTGCTTTCTATTTGACTTTATAAATGCTTTTAATGTTAACTGTCCTTCACATTCCCTCCTTTAATCTGTTGACACATTCCTATTTCTTTCTGTTTTCTGGTTTATCCCTTAATAATACTAAACTTGATTTCTCCTTCCACAGAATATCTATACCTCATCTTTCACAGTGGTCCCTTAACAGCTACATAATTGTTGTGGTTATTCTGATATTAAAAATATGTGTATATTTTTAGGTAGTGGTAAGACCACACCTTTAATCCCAGAACTTGGGAGGTGGAGACAAGAATATCTCTGAGTTTGAGGTCAGCCTGGTCTACAAAGTGAATTCCAGGACAGTAAGGGCTCTATCTCAAGACAAAACAAATATAAAATATGTGTATAAAGCTTAAAGGTTAATAAACACATATAAGAAGAAATGCAACATATATGATTTTGTGACTGTGTTATCTAAGAAATGATGATTATTTCTAGAGTTGCACAATGATACTAAAATGAAGGAGATTGCCAGATAGATACACAACTTTGTAAATAAAATTTCAGAAGAGTGATCATATTTAGAAGTCACTATAATAAAATGATATGTTGATGACTATGTGTTGAAGATATCTAAATTAAAATAAAAGTCAATAAGTTTGAAGAAACACTATAGAGGGAACTGCAAACTTTCTAATATATTTTTGATAATATTTCTCCTCATTAAATGAAAGAGCTTAGAGCAAACTAATTAGAACACAATTAAAGCTGTGCTCTCCTGAAAGATAGAGATAAATATCTATCCATAAAGTTATTTGTTAAATTCTTTTAAATACTAGTAATGAATCAATGGTTCTATCAGTGAAAATCAATTTTTAATTTAGCCCTCTAATAATTCTGGGAATACTATTATGATTCTAAGTAAAAGAATTATAAGAAACAGGAAGAAATGTATAGGAGCCAAAAACCACTGCAAACCCCTTCAGCTCCTTGCGTCCTTTCTCTAGATCCCCCATTCTGGATGTGCTCCATTTAATGGTTGGTTGACTGTGTCACCCTCTGTATTTTTTATGCACTAGCAGAGCCTCCCAAGTTATAGCTATATCTGTCTCTGGTCAGCCAGCTCTTGTGGGCATCCACAATAGTAACTGGGTTGTGTAATGGTATATGGGATGGATCACTGGGTGGGGAAGTCTCTGGATGGTCTTTCCCTCAATGTCTTCTCAAACCTTTCACTTTGTATCTCCTTCTGTAGGTATTTTTCCCCGTTCTACTAAGGACCCAAGGAACCATACATTATTCTATCTCCTTCTTGGGCATCATTTGATATGTGAACTGTGTCTTAGGTTTTCCAAGTTTCTAGACTAATATCCACATATCAGTGACAGCGTACCATGAGTGTTATTTTGTTATTAGGCTACCTCATTCAGGATTATCTTCTCCTGTTACATCATTATGTCTAAGAATTGTATGAAACCATTGTTTTTAATGACTGTATAGCATTCCATAGTGTAAATTAACCACATTTTGTGTAGGCTTTCCTCCGTTGAGGGACATTTGGATTCTTTCCAGCTTCTGACTATTACAAATAAGGGCTGCGATGAACATAGTGGAGTATGCCTCCTTATTAAATGCTGGAAAATCCTGTGAGTATATGGCCAAGAGAGGTATAGCAGGGTCCACCAGTAGTATTATTTCCAGTTTTCGAAAGAACCGCCAGACTGATTCCCAGAGTGGTTGTACCAGCTAGCAATCACACCAGCAGTGGACGAGTGTTCCTCTTTCTCTACAACCTCTCCAGGACCTGCTGTCTCCTGCGTTTTTCATCTTAGCCATTCTGACTTGAGTGAGGTGAAATCTCACGGTTGTTTTGATTTGTATTTTCGTATTGACTAAGGATGTTGAACATTTCTTTAGGTGCTTCTTTGCCATTAAATATTCCTCAGGTGAAAATTCTTTTTCTCTGTACCCCATTTTTAATACGGTTATTTGTATAACTTCTTATATTCTTTGTATGTATTGGATATTCACACTCTGTTGGATGGAGGGTTGGTAAAGATCTTTTTGAAATTTGTTGGTTGCAGTTTTGTCATTTTGACAGTGCCTTTTGCATTACAGACACTTTGTAATTATACGAGGTTCAATTTGTCAATTATTTGTCTTAGAGCAAAAGATATTGGTGTTCTAGTATGGAAAATTTCCCCTGTGCCTATGTGCTCAAGGTTCTACCCTAGTTTCTTTTCTATTAGGTTCAGTGTGTGCGGTTTTATCTAGAGGTCCTTGATCCACTTGGACTTGAGCTTAGAATAAGGGGATAAAAATGGATTGATTTGCATTTTTCTGCATGATACCTGTCAGTTGAGCCAGGACCATTTGTTGAAATATTTTTCCGCCACTGGATGGTTTTAGCTCCTTTGTCGAACATCAACTGACCACAGATGTGCAGTTCATTTCAGAGTCATCAATTCTATTCCATTCATCTACCTACCTGTCACTGTTCCAATACCATGCAGTTTTTAATGTCTTTTTTTTTTCTCTGTAGTACAGCTTGAGGTCTGAGAAACTGATTCCCCCAGAAGTTCTTTTACTGTTGAGACTAGATTTAGATATCCTGGGTTTTTTGTTATTCCAGATGAATTTTCAAACTGCTCTTTCTCTTTCTATCTCTGTGGAGAATTGAGTTGGGATTTTGAAGGGGATTGAATTAAACCTGTTTATTGCTTTTGGCAAGATGGACATTTTTACTACATTAATTCTGCCAATCCATGAGTATATAAGATCATTCCATTTAATGAGGTCTTCTTTGATTTTTTCTTCTGAGACTTGAAGTTCTTGTCATACAGATCCTTCACTTGTTTGTTTAGAATCACACCAAGATATTTTATATAGTTTGTGACTATTGTGATGGGAGACATTCCCCCAATTTGTTGGAGTACTATTCTTAGACAAATGGATGGAAATGGTGAATATCGTTCTGAGTGAGGTAACCAAATCACAAAAAGAACACTCATGATATGTACTCACTTATTAGTGGATCTTAGTCTGGAAACTTGGAATAACCAAGACACAATTCACATATCAAATGATGTTCAAGAAGAGGAAGATAAAAGTATAGCTACTTGCGTCCTTAGTAGAAAGGGGATACTTAGTAGAAAGGGGATACTGAAGGAGATACAAAGGAAAAAGATTGAATAGACTCTGAGGGAAAAACCTCCCAGAGATTACCTTATCCAGGGTTCCATCCCATTTACAGTCATACAATCCAGACATTATTATCGATGCCCACAAGTGCTGGCTGACCAGATCTGTATATAGCTATCACCTGGGAGGCTTTCTTAGTGCATGACAAATACAGAGTTGGACACTCTCAGACAGCCATTGAATTGAGTACAGGGTGCCTATGGGGGTGCTCTAGAAAGGACCAAATGAGCTGAAGGGCTTTGCAGCAGCACAGGAGGAAAAACAATATAAATCATGCAATACTCCCAGCGCTCCCCGAGATAAAACCATCAACCAAAGAGAAAGCATGGCTTCAGAAAGGAAACAGGGGATGCTCTTGTTTGACACAAAATAGAGGAGAGTCCTTGATCCTGGAAGGACTTGATGCTGTAGTGTAGAGGAAAACCAGGATAGGGAAACTGGTCTTGGGTGATTGGTGAATGGAAGATGTCTTATGGGATAATGGGGGTAGGGGGGAAACCAGGAAAGGGAGCAGACACTGAGATGTAAATAATGAATATACCTAATTTAAAAAAGGAGTAATTATCTGGCAAAATATTCATCATTTGTTATAGCTCTACATGTTTATGGAAAATTAAAAATATATATGTGCAGGTATTAGTGTAGTTTTGTATCTAAAAACCCAGTCAATATATTATCTTATGCTGTAGCACATTTAAGAAATCATTTTATGACTTTTACTGGTGTTACAACTTATTGGAATGTGTTCTAAATAGTAATACATCTACATACTATATAAGAGGAAATTAACTGGTAATAAATGGGAGACTGGCAGAATTCTCATTGCAGTTTTGACTATCAGGAAGGACCTAATAAAAACCCCACTATAAAAGAGCTTAATAAATGGTGAAATAATTTTTGGAATTCTTGTAGGATAATCATTAAGAATTTAGAATCCCTTCGTCGGTTGCTTAGTCCCTAGAAGCTCTGATGATGTGGTATCTCTGGTTGGTTGAGATCATTGTATTCCCTATGGGGCTGCAAACCCCTTTAACTCCATCAGACCTTTCTCTAACTCCTCCATTAGGGACCCTGTGCTCAGTCGAATAGTTGACTTCAAGCATCAAAATCTGTATTTGTCAGTATCTGGCAGAGCCTATCAGGAGATGGTTATATCAGGCTCCCCTCAGCAAGCACGTGTTGGCAATCACAACTCAGTCTAGATTTTGGAAACTGTATATGTGATAGATCTGTTTCTGTTCCACAATTTGTCTTTGAATCTTCTCCCAAGGGTATTTTATTCTCCTTTCTAAGAAGGACCAAAGTACCCACACTTTGATCTCACTTTTTTGAGCTTCATTTTGTCTGTGAATAGAATCTAGGGTATTCTGAGCTTCTGGGCTGATATCCACTTATTAGTGAGTGCATACAATGTGTGTTCTTTGGTTACTGTGTTACCTCACTCAAGTACACATGGAGGGACCCATGGCTTCACTTGCATATGCAGCAGAGGATGGCATTATTGTGCCTCAATGGTAGAAATGTCCCGTGAAGGCTTGATTCCCCCATGAAGTGGAATGCAATTGCGGGGTGTCAGAAGTGGGAGGGTAGGGAGGAGAGCACCCTTATTTCATCAGGGGGAGGGGGTGTGGATAGAGTGTTTCTGCGGAGAAACCTGGAACGGGGATGATATTTAAAATGTAAATAAATAAACTATTCAATTAAAAAAGAATACTGTAAAAGGTCACAGTTAAAAAAGAGAAAATGAAGAAGTCATCTACTTTTCTATATGGCATCACTACAAGACAACAATCGTTTTTCTAAAGAGATCTGTTCAAAATAGTGGGCTAATACATAGTGATTGTATATGTTTAATGATAGAATGAATATCCTATTAATTACAGGAAATTTTCCTGAAACAATTTTCTCCTGGGCCTTGTGTATTAGAGCAAATTTGTCATAGATATTTATTATTCCAAAACAGATTCATCTCAAGATAACTTGCTAGTTATTAGTTTGTCCGATGATGGCTCCTGACAGAGCCTGTACTGACTATCACCTATAACCACATGAAGGTTTTGGGCAAGGGATTGGGAAGTCAACACATAAACAGAACCTTTGACCTATAATCTGACCTGCCTGAAAAAATATGTTGGAGTAATGGGGGACTAAAGATGTCGGAATGACAAATCAATGACTGGTCCAACTTGCAGTCCACAACCCAAGAGGGAGTTCATGCTGAATACTGTTTGGATGTCTAAAAACCAGAGGCAAATTAGCTCAGAAACCTAGCATTGGCCCAAACGTGACCAGCAAAAAGTCAGTGAAGTGATTCCTAATGGTATTCTGCTACATTCAAAGATTGGCGCCTAGTGTAATTGTCATCAGAGAGGCATAAACCATCAACCAATCAAAGCAAATATTGAGAACCATAGTAAACATTAAGAAGAACATCAGCATCCCCACACCAGAGGAGGAGAAAGGAATGTAAGGCTGGAGATGTGAAAACTATGAGAAACACTGCCCATACAATCTAAGCAGAGCTAATAATGGTTCACAGAAATTGAAAAAACCAAAATAGAAGCTTTAAGGATGTGAGACAGGTCCTCTTCATATGCATTAATTTTGTGTATCTTGGTGTCCTTGTGATAAAATTGGAAACTTGTTTCTATCTGCATCTGGGACCCTTTCCATCCTAATATATTTCCGTATCCAGCTGTGATATGAGGATATGTACCAAGTTATTCCATCTTCTCAGGCCATATTCAGTGGATATCACTAGGAGAGCACCATTATTTTGAATGGAAATAGAGGAGGAATTGATCTGGGGGAAAGGAGGCATGGGAAGGAAGTGAAAGGAGTGGAATGAGGTAAAACTGTAATTAAGATGTAAGGAATGAGAGAAAAATCAACAACAACAACAACAGCAACAACAACAACAAATCTGATACACTTAGTAGGGATGGTGACTCTGTCAGAGAGATACCAAAAATATACATGTAAACATGTATGAAATTCTCAAAGAAGTTATACATTTTTCATAGGAAAAAATGTTCAAGAAGGATAAAAATTGTCATTGAGGGTAATAGAAAATCCACTCTCGGTATATGCCCAGGAGTGGTATAGCAGGATCTTCTGGAAGTGAGGTGCCCAGTTTTCGGAAGAACCGCTAGACTGCTTTCCAGAGTGGTTGTACCAATTTGCAACCCCACCAGCAGTGGAGGAGTGTTCCTCTTTCTCCACATCCTCGCCAACACCTGCTCTCTCCAGAATTTTTAATCTTAGCCATTCTGACTGGTGTAAGGTGAAATATCAGGGTTGTTTTGATTTGCATTTCCCTAATGACTAATGAAGTTGAGCATTTTTTAAGGTGTTTCTCTGCCATCCGAGGTTCTTCAGGTGAGAATTCTTTGTTTAACTCTGTACCCCATTATTAAATAGGGTTGTATGGTTTTCTGGAGTCTAACTTCTTGAGTTCTTAATATATATTGGATATTAACCCTCTATCTGATGTAGGATTGGTGAAAATCTTTTCCCAATTTGTTAGTTGCCGATCTGTCCTTTTGATGGTGTCTTTGCCATACAGAAACTTTGTAATTTTATGGGCATATATCCAGAGGATTCCCCACCATGGAATAAGGATACATGCTCTACTCTGTTCATAGCAGCCCTATTTATAATTGCCAGATGCTGGAAGGAACCCAGGTATCCCTCAACAGAAGAGTGGATGCAAAAAATGTGGTATATCTACACAATGGAGCACTATTCAGCCATTAGAAACAATGAATTCATGAAATTCTTAGGCAAATGGATGGAGCTAGAGAACATCCTACTAAGTGAGGTAACCCAGACTCAAAAGGTGAATCATGGTATGCACTCACTAATAAGTGGATATTAACCTAGAAAACTGGAATAGCCAAAACATAATCCACACATCAAATGAGGTACAAGAAAAACGGAGGTGTGGCCCCTTGTTCTGAAAAGACTCAGTGAAGCAGTATAGAGAAAATCAGAACAGGGAAGTGAGAAGGGTTGGGTAGGAAAACAGGGGGAGGGAAGGGGACTGATGGGACTTTCGGGGAGTGGGGTTCCAGAAAAGGGAAAATCATTTGAAATATAAATAAATATATCAATAAATTAAAAAAAAAAGAAAATCCACTCCCCTTTGGTTATAATTATTTATATTTGGCTCACAAATCGTCTAGACCCCATTGGAATGATATATATGCATTTTTGCTACTCAATTCTAAAACAATTAAAATAAGTGTCATTAAATCAGAACTATAATAAGTTGTATTGAATACTGGTATTAAGCTAAAATGTTATACATTAAAATTTTAGTGATAGAAATTGACAGCAATGTTCATAGTCAATGGAATTCTATGTATTTTGAAAGTTAGATAAAAGAAATATTAACCTAAAAACAACATCAAATAGACATGAAAATATTATGAAATGCATAATTCAGTTGAAGAAGAAACCACAAAATATAACAACAAATAACAGAGATTCATTTTGTAATTGCTTTACGTTTTTTGGAATAAATTAAGATCTCACAACACTGTAAAATACAATAATATAAGGTATAAGTTAAATAAAAATTTTGGAGATGACATAATTAAAATATGCATTTATATAATAGTTATCAAAATATTCAGCTACATGTTTGAAAAAATAATGGTAATATATTTTGTAGCACATATTTATATAAAACTCAAAAATTAAATGTGAAATTCAAATTATTTTATTGTGATTTTAAAAAGAAAAAAGAACACAATCAATAGGACAATAATACCGAACTGTAGACTTAACCAAACCATGTCCCATAGATATGCAATATCTAAAATACATAAATAACTCAAGAAACTTTATGAAAAATCAAATAATAAAATTAAAAATTGGGTTAGATATCTAAACAGATATGTCTCATGGGACAGATCCCAAGTATCACAGAAACACTTATAAAAATTGTCAACATCCTTAGCCATCAGGGAAATGCAAATAAAGTTTAAATCCTATATTACATAATTAAGAATAGCTAACAAATAGCTAAGAATAGCTAACAAAATATTGTATAATTACAAAAGGGACAGCTTATTCTGTATTGAGGATGTAGTGCTGGTGGGAGTAAATACTTTTTTATTCAATGTTAAAATCAATATACAGGTTCCTGAGAAAATTCGAAATTGATATACTCAGGAACAAATTATGCTGTTCTTGGGATTTATACCCAAAGGACACTTTTTTTGCCACAAGGACACTTGTTGAACTATATTCATTGTGACTTTATTCATAATATTCTGAAACTAGTAACACCCTGTATGTTACTCAACTGAAGGCTATTTAGATTATGTGTTATATTTGCACAGTGAAGTTTTGCTAAGTGGTTTAAAAATTATATTATGAAATTTGCAGGTAAATGGATAGAACTAGCAAAGATTACTCTTTATTCAGACCTAGATATTCAAAAATCATATATATCCACTTATAAGTGGACGTTAGGTATTACGTAAATGATAGTCTAGTGCTGGGAGCCAGGCCCAAATGGGAGGAACTTCTTCTTTCTTATAGGTTCTCCTTGAGGCAGCAGAGGGGGGAAGTGCATGGGGATGGGAATGAGGGTTGGGGTAAGTCTCTTTTTTTACAGAAAATTTAGGTTGCTATATAATAAAAAGTTTATTTTTTAAGTCACAGTTATTATGGAATGTAGCTGACCTGCCTTCTGTCTTCCTCTGAAGCTGGAGACTGCAGTCTAATGTACTTAGGACCTCATCATAAAAGAGCAGAAGATTAAGTAAAGGGTTAGTTACTATAGCTCTTTCTCTATTGTCCAGATGGCTCTTGCTTGTCAGTCTAGTGGGAAATTAGCAGCAATAAATTTCTATTGAACCAGGAGAACAGAATAACATTTTCAGAAAGAAAAAAATGTATATAAGTGAATATTCAAACTCTCACATATCTTCATAAACAGCTTCAAACATATACAGTTTTCCTTTACACATTTCCAGACAAACTCAGCTGGGTCTAACTTTCATGCATTCTCACAATTACACACTTACACATACACATGCATACATTCTCACAATTACATGCATACATGCACATCCATATTTACATATGCATATAGAGCAAAAGACTAAGCATTGGTGCAGAAAGAATTAACTCATTCAGGATAAAAATGAATTCCAATATTCATTGTATCAAGAAAGAAATAGCTTACACCCTTTCAACGCTAAATGAATTAAATCCATGTTTATAAAAACAAAGCTTTGTTCCTTTTAAGAAGACTAAGTCTGCCTTCTTAGCATGGGACCTCTTCTGTTGTAAATTCCTTAATGATGATTTCCATTTTTCTATTACAATGTATATGATTGATGTACAAGTATTAATCTTTTGTCAAATGAAAAGAACTAGATGGATGATTATGTCATTGTAAGACTTGTCCAGTCTTACCTTACCAGAACCCCTCAGTTGACCACAGAGAGACAGAAAATAGATGCAAAATGTATGATTAAGCAGGAAGGGAGTGATTGGGGAACAGGGGAGGGAAGAGGGCTTATGGGATTTTCAGGGAGGGGGGATCCAGGAAAGTGGAAATCATTTGAAATGTAAATAAAAATATATCAAATAAAAAAAAAAGAAAAATTAGGATGCTAGAGACACTCTGCATATGAAGAGAAAGCAATCTCTCTAGTCTGCTTAGTGGACCTCTTAAGCAGTCCTCAGGACAGAGAGCCTTAGGTACAATGTGATTGGCAGAACAGTGTTACCTGTAAACATATTGGTCTCTAGAAGATGAGGCAAGTGGCTAATTCTCAGCCAGGTCAGTCCTTTAGAATGCATCCTCACCCTATGTTGGTCTCTCCCCTTGAGAAATACAACAAGGGCCCTGATCCTTTTAAAGTTTCTGCGACTCTTTCATCCCCCACCCTTCTCTTTGTGTATCCTTAAATCCTCAAGCAATTGCTGGTATTCTCATAGTTCATACTCCTGATCTTCTGTGTCTATTACTTTTTATCTCAACTTTAATATAATTAAAATGTCTGTACTGTCTAAAATGTAGGGGCCAAAAGTCAACTCTTGTTGTAGAATAATTGGGAGTCCTAACAGGGCTAATGACCCAACTTGTCTTTATAAGAGTAATACTCTTCAGCTAAGGCAGCACATAGCACTCCTATTCTTCACTCTACTATTTCTGATAACGAAATCTGTTTCATGAAGGTAACTGATGGATGATTTTGTTTACTTTTTAAATCTAAATGACTGTCCTCAGACTGTCATCATTTTCCCTAATAAGAACAGGGTAGATGCCCTGGTAGCTTCTCTGGCCATCTCTAACCCTAAAAGAAGGGAGACATTGAGTGCTGCAACAGGTTTGTAGATAAGCACATAGGATGGGGGAAGGAAACAAAATCTAACAGTACCACCACACACTCATGATCAAGGTCAAGTGATCTTGAGTTTCAGCAGATTATCTATCTTCTTGACCATCCAGAAAGGGGTATGGAGAGTGGGGCATCTGTAGGTTTCATATGGGAAGCATATACACAGGCCACAGTACTATCCACCTTGAGATTTTTGGGACAGGCTTGCAGTGCCCGGGTCTCTTTCATCAGAGTCCGAGTGACTGACTGTTCCTGCAGCCTTATTACACAGACCCAATCACCATCCTGGAAGCAGTGAGGAGTTCCTGGCATGGCTGGAGGATATAAGGCAGACAATTTCAGCCAAATCTCATGTTCTTGGATACCTCCTGGGAGGGACAAGAGGACACAAAAGGTGTTGGGGTATCAAAGAGGATCTCAAGAAGGGTCAGGTTAAAATAGAAGGAGCTATTTTATGCTCAGAACAAGAACAAAAAATAAGGAATCAGCCACCACTCAGCCAGAACAAGTCTCCAAGTTCAATTTAGTTATGGTCTCTCATAGGATTTTATTTATTTTCTTTATCTGCCCTGAGCTATGAGGAGAGTACACCCAATAATGTTTCTAACTAGTCCCCAATATCTCTGTGAATCTCTGAATCTTAGAAACAAAAATCGGACCATTGTTTGATCCAATTAACTTGGGCACTCTGAAGCGTCAGAAATTGTTTTTAATCATAGCAGCAGTTTTCTGCTTGGTAGGGAATGTCTCAACCCATCCAGAGAAAGTATCTACAAACACAAGAAGGTATTTGTAAACATATTTCCCTGCCTTTACTCTTAAAAATCTCTTAATACATTATAGCCTGTTCTCTTCTAAGTTTTTTGCCTTGTTTATTCTTTGCTGAATAACCATTCACTTGCTGTCATATTATATTGCTTTTTACCTCTCTGGCCTAAAAACTGAATCCTAAATATACACTTTAGGTCCATTAACTGGCTATACAAGCTTTTGTCCTTTAAATGAGTCCATCTGTGCATTTGGCCTTTTAAGTATTTTGCTTACCTTTAGGGGAGTATAGTTCTCCCTTCTTGTGTGTGCCTTCTCATGGTAATTGTAGGTAGGGTTGCTGGAAGCCTGAGTCCTTTATTTTTGTATATTCAAAGTGAGACTATTTATTAACTTAGTCCCATTTCCCAGTGGGAGTCTATTGCAGGCCTATAACCAGTGTAGGCTCCTTCATAACCACTTCTGGAAACACTTGATCTGCCTGGTTTTTTTCCACTGAGATTTTTACCTTCTGACATCCTAAGCAGCGAATAATACTCAGAGTTACTGGCTTCATTAGAGCATCTATGAGGTCCAAGATTTCCTGTACGTTTCCTCTGAAGTGAGCAGTCCTGTTGGTATATATACCTGTGTACATGGGCTATGCTGCTATGCTGTGGATGCTAATATTCTTGCTGGCTCCAAATTCCATGTCTTGTTGAGGGCAATTAGATCCACTTTATGAATTGAGTGCCAGGGGGTAGAGGTTCTACCCAGATAACATTTGTGCTGTCCACCACAGTAGCACCTGCTCATCTCTGACCTTCATAGATAAAAGTGCCCTATGCTCTCATCTGTAGCTTTGACTTTCAGTAGTGGTCAGTCTCTCCCCTTTGACCAATTCGCTGCCACCCATCGTGTAGGCAATATATCTAGTGTCCCATTTTGAAGAGCATGTCTCACTCCTACAGAGGGTATGGACAGACTGGAGTGACCCAAATGAATGGGAAACCCATCCCATCTCTAGCTCAACTGCTCTGTGTCTTGATGCCAGTGTTTTCTTGGACTCAAGATCTTTTCTTGGAAACAGGGCCATTGGCTTGAAGAACTGAGGGTTGCGACCCTCTGTCCACAAAGAACTGAGTGGGTTTCTCTACCACGCTCAGAGTTACCCTGAGTTTTGGGAGGTGGCCAGAACTCCATCTCTCTTAGTCACTGTCTTCACTCAGAGCTAACACCTTTGCAACATAGAGACTTTTTTTTAATGCCTGGGAATTCCTGCTCCCAACTTCTGTTAGCGTACTCTCAGGCCAAGTTGACTTTCTAATTGTAGTATACTCACTGGTCCTTTTATGTCTCTCTTCTCTGTTTTCCTTAACTACTATAGCCAGTACTCTCTGTAGCTTCCTTCACTGTCATTTTTCTTCCTTGTTTTTCCCTGTTCCCTTTCCTTGGTCTACATGTAATGGCAGACTTCATCAGCAATCTGCACTAAATCTTTCTACAGACTTTATCAACATCCTGTACAAAATTTTTCACAAACAGTCTTCTTCTCTAGCCTCAGAAGCCCTTTATATATATATATATATATATATATATATATATATATATATATATATATATATATATATATATATATATATATATATATATATAACTTTCTATCTCAGTATCTCAATATCTTGCCCTGGTGTCATAGGGTGTATTGCCTCTATTATATGTACTAGAAAGTTTGTGTCCCCTGTTTAACTTCAAATACCTTAATCAAATTTGTGACTTGCCATGGAGCCCCTTGAGATCCGCCTATGGATTTTGGTAATGGACCTTCAGGCACCCCTTGAGTTTTTTTATTTTTAAAGTTCCAGTCAAATCTAATCAGGAAAAGCACACTGCTCATGGCACCCAGGTCAATCGATGGCACCCCAAGTCTGAGTGGGTATTCTTTTTTGTTTCCATTATTACAATTAAAATAGTCTCAAAGAGATTAATCAGTCTTTTGGAAAATATGTCCTTAATGAAAGAGCCACAGCTGTATTAGGGGTGGTGGCCTCAGGTCTGATTATGGTCCATTCCTCTGGTCTTCTCTTCTTTTCTCAATCTTGCTTCTTTTATTATATATATATATTTTTAAATTACTGGCTTCTCACTGCCTCAGTGTGGATGGATAGGAAATCTTATAATATTTTACTCTCTCTATTTAATAAAAAATATGTTCTCTAAATATAAGTTGAGCATAACTATTAGTATTTTGTAAACTATAATGTATAAGATAGACCAAACACCCAGTCTGTATTCTCTGTTAATCAAACAGAACCATTGTCATTTGTACTATCCCAAAAAGCTGTCCGTTTAACACTTGACTCATGTCTTGGCTATAAATTTTATGTCATCTGAAAACCATTTATTTAAATCTATATCAGCTTCCTCAAATTAAAGTAGCTTGGGGTGCCTATGATATTAACAATCTTCAAATCTGTCAGATATCCAAGAGTGACCAATATTAACTGAAGATATATAGGAAGCTTAACACATCTTCTAAGACTTAGACAAATGAGAGAGAATTCTGACTATCTGGACAGTTTATATTTTAAAATATTGTAGCAACAGTCTTCAGACTTATGCCTCATGAATATTTGATGGATTTAATGAAACAGGATTATTAAGGGCAATCCTTTCTGTCTTGGCAGAAATCAGGCTGTTATAATCTGTAAAAGTTTCCTTTTTCTGAACAGAGTTTTTCTGTAGAAGAAGAAAGGCAACCTTTGCTGGTGGCTGTTTCACCGCAACAGAAACAGCTCTATTTTCCTTTTCTTCTTTGAATCTGAGAAAAGAAAGCTGTCAGGAGAAGACTAGTCTCTACAACAAGTGAAGAAAATAATATTATAACTATTATAATAAAATAAATATTATAATAAAATGTTATATTCTATGGATTTCTTATGTTTTTGAAAACCAAATATCTATGTATAGTGGATTGTTGTCCATTAACTATCTTCAGCCTTTTCTGATTAAAATCTAGAAGTCAACCTAAAAATAAACCCAGTGCCTTATGTTTTATTTGCGCCTTAAATATCACAGACTTAAATATCTCAGATCTGTATAATTACAGCAAAGAAGGACTAGATCTACATCCTGTACTTTCAAATTTTTAGTATTTTTATCAATGAAAACCTTGATTTTGTATGAAAAGAAATTCTATACCAAATAAAACTTAGAATTTGCTTCCTGCCACCATTTAAAAAAGGAAACCAAGAAACTACCCAGCCTTCTGTCCACAGCCACCAGGAGAGAGTGATTTCCCAGCAGCATTTCCACGTCTGAGCACAGAGGTAAAAACTCCACTTTCTCTTTGGAAGGGAATATGTGGGAGCAAACAGGCCATAAGTTCAGTGTATAAGCTCGGACAGAAGACATCCTGCAGCCATGTGCACCAGGAACAGACAGATGAACTCTCCACCAGGAGAGAGGAATCTCCCAGAAGCACATTCATTCACTTCAGAACACAGAGGTGAGATCTTCATGTTCTCTCTGAAGAGGGCCAGCTAGAATCACACAGGGCATAAGATCAGAGGTACAGCTGGAACAGAAGTCTTCTGTGGCCATTGGCACCAAGGAGCTGGGAGACTCCATAGCCTTCTGTGCACAGCCCACCAGCGGAGAGTGATCTTCTAGGAGTGCTTTCACTTCTGAGCTCAGAAAAGTAAGGACACTGGTCAAGAGGCAGAAGCCCTTAAATAAGAAACACAAAAATCCCTTAAAGAATTAGAGGAAAACACAATCAAGTGAAGGAACTGAACAAAATGTTCCTGGAACTAAACTTAGAAGTAGAAACAATAAAAAGACATCTCTTGAGAAAGAAAACCTTGGAAAGAATTCAAGAGTCATAGATGGAAGCATCAACAACAGAATACAAAAGATAGAAGAAAGAAACTCAGGTGCTGAAGATACAATACAAAACATTGACTCAACAGTCAAAGAAAATGCAAAATACATAAAGCTGGTAGCGAAAAACATCATGGAATTCCATGACACAATGAGAAGACCAAATCTAAGTATTATAGGTATAGAGGAGAGTGAAGATTTCCAACTCAAAGGGCTGTCAAATATCTTCAACAAAATTATAGGAAGAAAACCTAACCTAGAGAAACAGATAACCATGAACATACAAGAAACATTCAGAACTCCAAAGAGAATGGACCAGTACAAAAACTTCTTCTCGCAATAGTAATCAAACACCAAATTCACTAGATAAATAAAGAATAATAAAAGAAGTAAGGGGAAAAGGGCAAGAAATTTATAAATGCAGATTTGCCAGAATTACACCAGACTTCTCAACAGAGACGATGAAAGCTAGAAGATCCTGGGCAGATCTCATGCAGACTCTAAGAGAACACAAAATGCCAGCCCAGAATACTATACCCAGCAAATCTCTCAATCATCATAGATGAAGAAACCAAGATATTGCATGATAAAACAAAATTTACCCAATATCTGTCCATAAATACAGTCCTACAAAGGATAATAGATGGAAAATATCAACACAAGGAGGGAAAGTTCACGCTAGAAAAATCAAGAGAGTAATCTCATTACAACCAACCCAAAAGAAGATACCCACACAAACATAAACATAACATCAAAAATAACAGGAAGCAACAATCACTATTCCGTAATATCTTTTAACAGCAATGGACTCAACTCCCCAATAAAAAGATATAAATTTACAAAAATATTTCTCATGAAAATCTTCAATTTTTTTTCAGAAAATGTTTGTCATTCCCTTTTAATTAATTTAGTAATGCTTTTATGTATACAATTTATCTTCATTATTTTTCATGATAAACTTCAATTTTAATATCTCTACATATTTCCTGTATTTTATCAGAAATGTTTTCAATGTAAATCTTTGAATTTATCACAACTATTTCTAATTATACCTTAAATTAATTTAGAAATAGGTTTTGTATCTACGAATTAATATGTAAAATATTCCAATAGTCAATGTGTTTTTCTATATATTTCTTGAATTTTACCAGAAATATTTTCCATGTACATGTTCAATTTTATCTTAAAATGTGTATAATACCACTTTCAATCAACTTAGACTTATCTTTATAACTATCATTTTATCTATAAAATTTTCATGATGATCTTTAATTTTAACATGTTTTTCTATATACTTCTTAAATTTTATCAGAAATATTCTCCATGTGATCTGGAAGAAAATGTTTATATTTCCACTTTCAATCAACTTAGGAGTGTATTTATGCCTAACATTGTGATATCTATACAAAATTTTCCATGATAATCTTTAATTCGTACATGTTTTCTTCATTTTCTCTATTTTTCAGAAATATTCTCCATTTAAATCTTCAGTTCTATCATAAAATATTTCTATTTAATATTTCACTTAATTTAGCAGTGTCTTACATGTCTATCATGTAAATCGTTAATTTTACTATAAAATGCTTCTGCTTCCAATTTCAATATAAAATAAATAAGAGCTTATATCTTTAATTTAATACAATTATAGTTTTTTAACAAAATTATTTCTATATAATCAATTTTATTTTTCCCTGTTTTATAACTGATCATTTTCACATTCTTTAAAAAGACAGCTTAAAAATAAAAACAATCCTGTCCAGCGCCAAAACCCAGGGAATTGTTTTGATGATTTTCTGTAACTTCTTCCAGCTGAATATTGGCATTTAGAAATGAAGGGGAGTGGTATTTCTGTAATATAAATCTCAAAACAAGATTTTAGTATCACAAAGATTGATTTTTATTTTGATATTTTAGGATCTATTCCTCTGGTGGTTTCCAGACATCATTTTTCATCTAGGTAGCTCTGGAAGACATCTAGAAAAAATTACCCTTTTTAAGAACATAAAGAAAAACAAACTTATTTTGACATCCCAGAAGAATAATGTAACCACAAAACTCAACATCGCACCCATTATGATAATCTAAACAAACTAAAACAAACTCAGAGTTCCTGCCTTGCATTGCCTTGAGTGTCTTGTAAAGGCAGTACCCACCAGGGTTCATCAGTTTTCCAGTATTCTGTCTTTCCTTTGCTCCAACTTGGTGCACTTGAATCATTTGACCTGATTTTAGTGCTCTGTCTAACATCCAATCAATATCTTCAGACTATCGTAAAAATAAATCAAAAAAATCAAAATCAAAATAAAAAACAGAATAAGACAACAACAAGCATAGAAAGAGTAAATAGGAGACAGATTGCTCATCCCTGCCATGGATGAATATCTAGGTTTAGAAAAACTCAAAGAACTATGACCAAAGTACCAATGAGCTCTGAAGCTAGATCTTCTCCAAAATCCAACAGTCTGGGGCATATCCCAGTCACAATGTTGGCAAGTCTGCCTGCTGCTTCTGGAAATTCCAAAAAACTCCCTGATTCACAAACCAAAGAAAACCAGTCACCGGCCACTCAGAAAAGAGGAAGCACATATACACAGAGTACAGTGCCAAAAAAGAAAGACAAAGCAAGATATATTTCCTTCCTGGGACCTCTGTTTCATATTATCCCACTTCCAGTGGTTCTCACAAGAGGTTTCTTGCTGGCCAATGCCCCAAATGTAAGACTTGTCCCCTCTTACCTTACGGGACCCCCTGAGGTGGCCTGATAGAGACAGAATATCGATGCAAAATGCATGAAGAA
Source organism: Apodemus sylvaticus (assembly GCF_947179515.1). Taxonomy (NCBI): domain Eukaryota; kingdom Metazoa; phylum Chordata; class Mammalia; order Rodentia; family Muridae; genus Apodemus; species Apodemus sylvaticus. The sequence goes on from NW_026262995.1 coordinate 342,045, forward strand.
TTTTTATTAAGAAAATAGCTGTCTAGGAAACTGTCCACTTCCTCCAGATTCTCCAGTTGTGTTGAATATAGGCTTTTGTAGTAGGATCTAATGATTTTTTGAATTTCCTCAGTTTCTGTTGTTATATCTCCCTTTTCATTTCTAAGTTTGTTAATCTGGATACTGTCTCTGTGCCCTTTGGTTAGTCTGGCTAAGGGTTTATCTATCTTGTTGATTTTCTCAAAGAACCAGCTCCTGGTTTGGTTGATTCTTTGTATGGTTCTCTTTCTTTCTACTTGATTGATTTCGGTACTGAGTTTGATGATTTCCTGCATTCCTCCTGTGTGAAATAGCTTCTTTTTGTTCCAGGGATTTCAGGTGTGTCATTAAGCTGGTAGTGTATGCTCTCTCCATTTTCTTTTTGGAGGCACTCAGGGCTATGAGTTTTCCTCCTAGCACTGCTTTCATTGTGTCCCATAGATTTGGGTATGTTGTGTCTTCATTTTCATTGTGTTCTAAAAAGTCTTTAACTTCTTTCTTTATTTCTTCCTTGACCAAGTTATCATTGAGTAGAATATTGTTCAGTTTCCACGTGTATGTGGGTTTTATGTTGTTTTTCTTGCTATTGAAGACCACTTTTACTCCATAGTGATCTGATAGACATGGGATTAGTTCCATCTTCTTATATTTGTTGAGGTCTGTCTTGTGACCAATTATATGGTCAATTTTGGAGAAGGTACCATGAGGTGCTGAGAATACGATAGAATGTTCTATATATGTATGCATGTATATGTTAAGTCTAATTGGTACAAAGCTTCAATTAGTTTCATTGTGTCCCTGTTTAGTTTCTGTTTTCCTGATCGGCCTATTGAGGAAAGTGCAGTGTTGCAGTCGCCCAGAATTATTGTGTTAGGTGCAATGTGTGTTTTGAGCTTTCCAAAACTAAATCAGGATCAAATAGATCAACTAAACAGTCCCATAACACCTGAAGAAATAAAAAGGGCCATAGAAAGTCTCCCAACCAAAAACAGCACGTGACCAGATGGCTTCAGTGCTGAGTTCTATCAGACCTTCATAGAAGACCTAACACCAATACTCTTCAAACTATTCCACAAAATAGAAACAGGAAGAACCCTACCCAACTCGTTTTATGAAGCCACAATTATGCTGATACCAAAACCACACAAAGATCCAACAAAGAAAGAGAACTTCAGGCCAAATTCTCTTATGAATATTGATGCAAAAATACTTAATAAAATTCTTTCCATCCTAATCCAAGAATACATCAAAACGATCATCCGCCATGATCAAGTAGGCTTCATCCCAGGGATGCAGGGATGGTTCAATATAAGGAAATCTATCAATGCTGTCCACTACATAAACAAACTCAAAGAAAACAAAAACATATGATCATCTCATTTGATGCAAAAAAAGCATTTGACAAAATCCAGCATCCTTTCATGCTAAAAGTATTGCAAAGAACAGGAATTCAAGGCCCATACCTAAACATCGTTAAATCAATATACAGAAAAGTGGTAGCAGGCATCAAACTAAATGGAGAGAAACTTGAAGCAATCCCACTAAAATCAGGGACTAGACAAGGCTGTCCTTTCTCTCCATATCTTTTCAATATAGTACATGAAGTTGAAGCTAGAGCAATTAGACAACATAAGGAGGTCAAGGGGATACAAATTGGAAAGGAAGATGTCAATTTATCACTATTTGCAGATGACATGATAGTCTACTTTAGTGACCCAGAGAAAGACAGCTGATAAACAACTTCAGCGTAGTGGCTGGTTATAAAATCAACTCAAGCAAATTAGTTGCCTTCCTATACTCAAAGGATAAGCAGGCTGAGAAAGAAGTTAGGGAAATGACACCCTTCAAAATAGCCACAAACAATATAAAGTATCTTGGTGTGACTCTAACCAAAGAAGTGAAAGATATATATGAAAAGAACTTCAGGTCTCTGAAGAAGGAAATTGAAGAAGACCTCAGAAAATGGAAAAATCTGCCATGATGGTGGATTGGCAGGATTAATATAGTTAAAATGGCCATCTTGCCAAAAGCGATCTACAGATTCAATGCAATCCCCATCAAAATCCCAACTCAGTTCTTTACAGAGTTAGAAAAGGCAATTCTCAAATTCATCTGGAATAACAGTAAACCCAGGGTAGCTAAAACTATTCTCAACAACAAAAGAAATTCTGGGGAAATCAGTATCCCGGACTTCAAGAAATACTACAGAGCAATAGTGTTAAAAACTGAAGAGTATTGGTACAGTGACAGACAAGCTGACCAATGGAATAGAATTGAAGATCCAGAAATGAATCCACACACTTATGGTCACTTGGTCTTTGACAAAGGAGCCCAAAACATCCAGTGGAAAAAAGATATCCTTTTCAACTAATGGTGCTGGATTAATTGGAGGTCAGCATGCAGAAGAATGCAAATTGATCCATTCTTATCTCCATGTACTAAACTTCACTCCAAGTGGATAAAGGACCTCCATGTAAAACCAGACACACTGAAACTAATAGAAAATAACCTTGGGAAGACCCTTGAGGACATGGGCACAGGGGAAAAGTTCCTGATCAGATCACCAATAGCTTATACTTTAAGATCAAGAATTGACAAATTCGACGTCATAAAATTACAAAGTGTCTGTAAGGCAAAGGATACTGTTAAAAGGACAAAACGGCAATCAGCAAATTGGGAAAGGATATTCACCAACCCCACATCTGATAGAGGGCTAATATCCATTATATACAAGGACTCAAGAAGTTAGACCCCAGGGAACCAGATAACTCTATTAAAAAATGGGGTACAGATCTTAACAAAGAATTTTAACCTGAAGAAATTCGGATGGCTGAGAGGCACCTTAAGAAGTGCTCAACATCATTAGTCATTAGGGAAATGCAAATCAAAACAACCCTGAGATTTCACCTCACACCAGTCAGAATGGCTAAGGTCAAAACCTCAGGAGACAGCAGGTGTTGGCAAGGATGTGGAGAAAAATGAACACTCCTCCAATGCTGGTGGGGCTGTAAAGATGCTACAACCATTGTGGAAATCAGTCTGGAGGTTCCTCAGAAAACTGGACATGAGTCTTCCAGAGGACCCTGCTATACCTCTCCTGGGCATATACCCAAAGGATTCCCTGGCATGCAATAAAGACACATGCTCCATTACGTTCATAGCAGCCTTATTTATAATAGCCAGAAGCTGGAAAGAACCCAGATGCCCCTCAAAGTAGGAATGGATACAGAAAATGTGGTATATTTACACAATGGAATACTATTCAGCAATTAGAAACAATGAATTCACAAAATTTTTAGGCAAATGGTTTGATCTGGAAAATATCATCCTAAGTGAGGTAACCCAATCACAAAAGAATACACATGGAATGCAATCTCTGATAAGTGGATATTAATTAGCCCAGAAGCCCTGAATACCCAAGACACAAATTGCATAACAAACGACTCCCATGAAGAAGTTTGGAAAGGGTCCTGATCTTGGAAAGGATTGATCTAGCATGGGAAGGGAATTTAAAGACAGAGAAAAAGGAGGGAGCTGATTGGAGAAGGGATGGCGAGAAGAAGGTTTATGGGACATATGTGGAGGGGGATCCAGGAAAAGGGAAATCATTTGGAATGTAAACAAAGAATATAGAAAATAAAAATATTTAAAAAAAGAAAATAGCTTGTTAGGGACACTCTGAATATGAAAAGAGAGCAATATCTCAAATCTGTGCAAGTTGATCTTTTATACAGTACTAAGGGAAGACACCATTATGTAAATGTAATTTAGTGTTACCTCTAAACAGATTGGTCTCTAGGGGATGAGGCCAGTGGTCAGTCCAGTCAGTCCTTTGGAGTGAGTCCCCACCCCTAGGTTGGTCTCTCCCTCCTGCTCTGGTCTGAGGAACCCAACAAATCCTCTAACTCTGTTTAAGTTTCTGAGTTAACACTTTCATCAACATAGGATATATCAGATTTTAACATCATGATGCAATTCCTGATTATTTTCCAAACTGAACTAATTAGCCTCTAGGAAAATATAAGAGAATATTTGTTCTTCCACATAATTGTCAATACTTAGTCTTAGAATAAATTTTATATCAGAAATTTGCTAATTTATTGCATAGGAACTGTATTTCATAGTTTAAATTCAAATTTCTTTGGGTTTGATGAGATATTAGTAATTATGTCATTATCAGTATAACTCAGTTTTCTCAGAATTTTGCTATCTTTGAAATATAATATTTATATTTATTTCATTTCATGTTTAATAATCCATATATATATTTGATAATTAGACATGTTTCTACTCTATAGAAACCAATATGTGATTTTTAGGAAGGTACATTAAGAAAGTAGATACTATAAATTCTAGAAAAACTATAGTATAGAAGATTGTGGTTTAAAAGACTTATGCAGATGTGAACATGGGAATGTGAACTATATTGGGTGTTATGGGGAAATAATTTGAGGAAAGGATAATGGGAACCTGTATCAAGCTTACAATCCCATAAACAGATTAAAACATAATTTGATGAAGAGTAAAAGTCATTGAATATGAAAGTATATGTATACTTATACAAAGGATGTATAAGGTAGCTAAAATAATAATAAGGGAGTAAAAAGTATGGGGAAAGAGGTAATAGAGTATTAGTTAAATAAATAAGAATGTATGAAAAATAACTTATTAGAATCACATCTTAGGTGAATTCCAACCATTACTTGACAAAGAGTTTAAATAGAATAACCCAGCATGCATCAATAATTCCACTCCTCAAAGACATGGGTTAGTAAATAAAACCCAAACTGGTAAAAGTATGAAATCTCACCTTGAAGGACTGACCTAGGAGGCCACAATGTTTGTTTCCAAAATAACACAACTTTATCATCTTCCTACGTTATCCACATGATTTCACAGTAAACCTTAATAATGACACCACACCCTTTACTGCTCAATTCACAGTAAACTCCTTCTCAAAGTAACTAGAAAGCCATCTCTGTTCTGGCTACCTTTCATATTGTCTAGGTACTTGGGAAGAGAAAAGTCATCAAAGGTCTTACCCACTATTTAAGCAGCTTGCTATAACACTGCCTTAACAGTCAAAAATCTTCTCACTGTTCCTATGGTTGCACAACTTTATGAGATAAAAAAACATATATTCTTAGAGGGTTTGAGACATGATTGACATGAGGATGGTGGGCTTGGTACTGAAATTGTAGTTAAAGGCTCATAGATGGGGGTACATTGGTCCTAGGATAGAACTTGCTTTTAAAATTCTACTAATAGTGATGGTGTAACATTTCCTTCTATAATTATGTTGACATATTTAGATTGCTAGCTACCTTAGTCAAAACGTTTCTTTTGCAATGTATGACAGTCATTGGAAAGATCAACAACTTTTCAGTGTTCAGAGAATAAGTGGCCATGAAAGCAAAATCCCAAATGAGATGACATTGCCACCTTTCATACCCTCAAATCATATGGAAGAGCTCTAAAGAGGAGTTTGGAATATAAGGGACATGAAATGCCCAATTCTGTGAAATGCTGATTCTGGACATGAATATGAGTGCTGTGTTCATGAGCTCATAGCCATTGTTTTTATCTAGATAACCATAAGATAAGACAGTCAGAATTATGAACATAAATATATGGATGTGTTCTCCATGATCCACCTCTTAGGATGATAACAAAACAGTAAGAAGCTCTTGGAGGAGTATTTTAACTAATAAGTAGGATTTCCTTGTTCTAGTGGATACACTCATACACAAATTTACATGGGTAGCACTAATTCAACATAGAGAATTACCACTAATAAAAGATGACATGCGAGAGATCCAGCGGCAGCGGCGCCAGCAGCAGTGCAGCAGTGGCTGGTCTAGCTGAAGGGCCATCAGCAGTGGAACCAAGGCGACACAGGGTCCAGATAGCCTCTGTGCCCACGACCACTGACATTCACTGACCAGTCGGGCTGCAAGCAGCTGCGGATTTGCGGCGCCTTTCACTGCACTGAAGCCACTTCAGAACTCGGCCTCCGCCGCCAGTCAGGAGAGACTCACCTCCATCTTGGTTTCGGACTCCAGGGAGATCGGACAGACTGAGATCAGCCTGGGCTGCGGCACCACATCTCCAGGTACTGCAAGAGGCTAGAGGGGATTCCGGGCAGCAAGCTGGGAGAAGTCGGTGTGCTCCCGTGAATCCAGCGGGCCCCAGCGGAGCCTTCAGGTGCCTGCTTCGGGATCTAAACAGCCTTGGCAGTAGCACCCTGTCTACAGGCAGTGCAGGAGGTAAGCTGTGCACCAGAGGCCAAGTGGGAAGGGGCAGCTTGCACTGGTGAGTCCAGCACTAACAAGACTAACTAACACCAGTGAGAACTATATGGCAAAAGGCAAACACAGGAACGTCCCTAACAGAAATCAAGGCAATATGGCAACATCTGAACCCAATTCTCCTTTACCAACATGTCCTGGATACCCCATCACACCAGTAAAACAAGATTTGGATTTAAAATCACTGGTCATGATGCTGGTACAGGAACTCATGAAGGACATACTTAAAGAAATTCAGGAGAAAATGGATCAAAAGATAGAAGCCCTTGCAAGGGAAACACAAAAAATCATTGAAAGAAATCCAGGAGTATACAAAAGCCAACAAGGAGGAAACGCAAAAAAAAAAACACTTAAAGAAATACAGGAGAACTTTGGTCAACAGGCTGAGGTCATGAAAGAGGAAACACAAAAATCTCTTAAAGAATTACAGGAAAGCACAAACAAGCAAGTGAAGGAGCTAAGCAAAACAATCCTGGATTTAAAATCAGAAGTAGAAACAACTAAGAAAACTCAAAAGGAGACATCTTTGGAGATAGAAAGCCTTGGGAAGAAATCAGGGGACAGAGATGCAAATATCAACAACAGAATACAAGAGATAGAAGAAAGAATCTCAGATGCTGAAGATTCCATAGAAACCATGGAATCAACAGTTAAAGAAAATGCAAAATGCAAAAAGCTTGTAACCCAAAATATCCAGGAAATCCAGGACACAATGAGAAGACCAAACCTAAGGATTATAGGCATAGATGAGAGTGAAGATTTACAACTTAAAGGGCCAGCAAATATCTTCAATAAAATTATGGAAGAAAACTTCCCTAACCTAAAAAGAGAGAGAGGCCCATGAATATACAAGAAGCCTACAGAATTCCAAACAGACTGGACCAGAACAGAAATACTTCCCGTCACATAATAATCAAAACACCAAATGTTCTAAACAAAGAAAGAATATCAAAGACAGTAAGAGAAAAAGGCCAAGTAACATATAAAGGAAGACCTATCAGAATCACAGCAGACTTTTCACCTGAGACTATGAAGGCTAGAAGGCTAGAAGAGTCCATGCAGACTCTAAGAGAACACAAATGCCAACCAAAACTACTATATCCAGCAAAACTCTCAATCACTGTAGATGGAGAAACTAAGATATTTCATGACAAAACCAAGTTTCCCCAATATCTATCCACAAACTCAGCCCTTCAAAGGATTATAAGAGGAAAACACCAATACATGGAGGGAAACTTCACCCTGGAAAAAGCAATATATTAACCTTTCATCAAACCCAAAAGAAGTTAACCAATCAAATGTAAAAAATAACGTCAAAAATGATAGGAAGTAACAATCACTATTCCTTAATATCTCTTAACATCAATGGACTTGATGCCCCAATAAAAAGACACCGACTAACTGACTGGATACGTAAACAGGACCCTACATTTTGCTGCTTACAGGAAACACACCTCAGGGTCAAAGACAAACACTACCTTAGAGTAAAAGGCTGGAACAAAATTTTACAAGCAAATGGTCTCAAGAAACAAGCTGGAGTAGCCATTTTAATATCAGATAAAATTGACTTTCAACCCATAGTCATCCAAAGAGACTCTGAGGGACACTTCTTGTTGGTCAAAGGAAAAATACAACAAGAAGAACTCTCAATCCTGAACAACTATGCTCCAAATGCAAGGGCACCCTCTTTCGTAAAAGAAAGTTTATTGAAACTCAAAGCACACATTGCACCTAACACATTAATTGTGGGTGACTTCAACACTGCACTTTCCTCAATGGATCAATCAGGAAAACAGAAACTGAACAGGGAAACAATGAAAGTAATTGAAGCTTTGGACCAATTAGATTTAACAGATATATATAGAACATTCTATCCTAAAACAAAAGAATATACCTTTTTCTCAGCACCTCATGGCACCTTCTCCGAAATCGACCATATAATTGGTCACAAAACAGACCTCAACAAATATAAGAAAATTGAACTAATCCCATGCCTCCTATCAGATCACTATGGAGTAAAAGTGGTCTTCAATAGCAACAGAAACAACAGAAAACCCACATACACGTGGAAACTGAAAAAAATATTCTACTCAATGATACCTTGGTCAAGGAAGAAATAAAGAAAGAAATTAAAGACTTTTTAGAAGACAATGAAAATGAAAACACAACATACCCATATCTATGGGCCACAAAGAAAGCAGTGCTAAGAGGAAAACTCATAGACCTGAGTGCCTCCAAAAAGAAAATGGATACAGCATACATTACCAGCTTAATGACACACCTGAAAGTCCTAGAACAAAAAGAAGCTACTTCACCCAGGAGGAGTAGAAGGCAGGAAATCATCAAACTCAGGGCCGAAATCAATCAAGTAGAAACAAAGAGAACCATACAAAAAAATCAACAAAACCAGGAACTGGTTCTTTGAGAAAATCAACAAGATAGATAAGCCCTTAGCCAGACTGACCAAAGAGCACAGAGAAAGTATCCAAATTAACAAACTTAGAAATGAAAAGGGAGATATAACAACGGAAACTGAGGAAATCCAAAAAAATCATCATATCCTACTACAAGAGACTGTACTCAACAAAACTGTAGAATCTGGAGGAAATGGACAATTTCCTTGACAGATACCAAATACCAAAATTAAATCAGGACCAACTAGACCATCTAAACAGTCCCATAATGCCTAAAGAAATAGAAGGACTCATAGAAAGTCTTCCAACCAAAAAAAAAAAGCACAGAACCAGATGTTTTCAGTGCAGAATTCTATCAGACCTTCATAGAAGAGTTAACACCAATACTCTTCACACTATTCCACAAAATAGAAACAGAAGGAACACTACCCAATTCTTTCTACGAAGCCACAATTACGCTGATACCAAAGCCAAACAAAGATCCAACAAAGAAAGAGAACTTCAGACCAATTTCCCTTATGAACATCGATGCAAAAATACACAATAAAATTCTTGCCAACCGAATACAAGAACACAGCAAAACGATCATCCACCCTGATCAAGTAGGCTTTATCCCGGGAATGCAGGGTTGGTTCAATATACGGAAATCCATCAATGCAATCAACTACATAAACAAACTCAAAGAAAAAAAAAACACATAGTCATTTCATTGGATGCTGAAAAAGCAATTGACAAAATTCAGCATCCTTTCATGCTTAAAGTCTTGGAGAGAACAGGAATTCAAGGCCCATACCTAAATATAGTAAAAGCAATATACAGCAAACCGGTAGCCAGCATCAAACTAAATGGAGAGAAACTTGAAGCAATCCCACTGAAATCAGGGACCAGACAAGGCTACCCCCTTTTTCCTTATCTTTTCAATATTGTACTTGAGGTACTAACTCGGGCAATTCGACAACATAAGGAGGTTAAAGGGATACAAATTGGAAAGGAAGAAGTCAAACTATCATTATTTGCGGACAACATGATAGTCTACCTATGTGACCCAAAAAACTCCACTAGAGAGTTCCTATAGCTGATAACTTCAGCAAAGTGGCAGGATACAAAATCAACACAAGCAAATCCTATACTCAAAGGATAAGCAGACTGAGAAAGAAATTAGGGAAATGACCCCCTTCACAATAGCCACAAACAGTATAAAGTATCTTGGGGTGAGCCTTACCAAACATGTGAAAGATCTGTATGACAAGAACTTCAAGACTCTGAAGAAGGAAATGGAAGAAGACCTCAAAAAATGGGAAAAACTCCCATGCTCATGGATCGGTAGAATCAATATAGTTAAAATGGCCATTTTGCCAAAAGCAATATAAAGATTGAATACAATACCCATCAAAATCCCAACTCAATTCTTCACAGAGTTAGAAAGAGCAATGATCAAATTCATCTGGAACAACAAAAAACCCTGGATAGCTAAAACTATTCTCAGCAACAAAAGAAAATCTGGCAGAATCAGTATCCCTGACCTCAAACAATACTACAGAGCAATAGTGTTAAAAACTGCATGGTATTGGTACAGTGACAGGCAGGAGGATCTATGGAAATGAACCCACACACCTATGGCCACTTGATCCTCGACAAAGAGGCTGAAAACATCCAATGGAAAAAAGATAGCCTTTTCAACAAATGGTGCTGGATCAACTGGAGGTCAGCATGCAGAAGAATGCGAATTGATCCATCCTTGTCTCCTTGTAGTAAGCTCAAATCCAAATGGATCAAGGACCTCCACATAAAGCCAGACACTCTGAAGCTAATAGAAAAGAAACTGGGGAAGACCATTGAGGACATCGGTACAGGGAGAAAGTTTCTGAACAGAACACCAATAGAGTATGCTCTAAGAACAAGAATTGACAAATGGGACCTCATAAAATTACAAAGTTTCTGTAAGGCAAAGGACACCATCAAGAGGACAAATCGGCAACCAACAAATTGTGAAAAGATCTTCACCAATCCTACATCAGATAGAGGGCTAATATCCAATATATATAAAGAACTCAAGAAGTTAGACTCCAGAAAACCGAAAAACCCTATTAAAAAATGTGATACAGAGTTAAACAAAGAATTCTCACCTGAAAAACTTCGGATGGTGGAGAAGCATCTTAAAAAATGCTCAACTTCATTAGTCATTAGGGAAATGCAAATCAAAACAACCCTGAGATTTCATCTTACACCAGTCAGAATGGCTAAAATTAAAAATTCAGGAGACAGCAGGTGTTGGAGAGGGTGTGGAGAAAGAGGAACACTCCTCCACTGCTGGTGGGTTTGCAAATTGGTACAACCATTCTGGAAATCAGTCTGGTGGTTCCTCTGAAAACTGCGCACCTCACTTCCAGAAGATCCTGCTATACCACTCCTGGGCATATACCCAGAGGATTCCCCACCATGTAATAAGGATACATGCTCTACTATGTTCATAGCAGCCCTATTTATAATTGCCAGATGCTGGAAGGAACCCAGGTGTCCCTCAACAGAAGAGTGGATGCAAAAAATGTGGTATATCTACACAATGGAGTATTATTCAGCCATTAGAAACAATGAATTCATGAAATTCTTAAGCAAATGGATGGAGCTAGAGAACGTCATACTAAGTGAGGTAACCCAGACTCAAAAGGTGAATCATGGTATGCACTCACTAATAAGTGGATATTACCTAGAAAACTGGAATACCCAAAACATAATCCACACATCAAATGATTTACAAGAAGAAGGGAGGAGTGGCCCCTGGTTCTGGAAAGACTCAGTGAAGCAGTATTCGGCAAAACCATAACGGTGAAGTGGGAAGGGGTGCATGGGAGGACAGGGGAAGAGAAGGGGGCTTATGGGACATTCGGGGAGTGGGGGCCTAGAAAAGGGAAAATCATTTGAAATGTAAATAAATTATATCGAATAAAAATATTTAAAAAAAAAGATGACATGAATTGGTGAGGAATCACATTAGAGGGGGAATAGATGGTGTTTGTTAATATAACAAAGTAAATATTAAGGTAATTTCAGTGTATGAAAACATGAGAGTTTTCTTGGTGGCTAACAGATTTGGAGTGGTAAAAACAAACAAACAAACAAACAAAAACTATGGTTTGGTACGAATTAATTGGCTCACACTATGTGGGTTCTCGATTCTAAGGAATGTTCGGTTTGTGATTTGCGGGCTTTGTTGTTAACTTATAAAAACTGTCTCAATTCTGCACTCCATTTCCCACAGTCCTCTACCCCTGTGTAGTGTACGACTGTGGACGCCAGATCATCTGGAATAAAAGTCCTCTTGGTTATTGCATGAAGACCTGAAGACCATTTTTCATGAGTGATATGGGTTTCGCCTTCTGAGGCATGGGGTGCTGGGGCACCCTTGTTTATTGTGTCTTACATCTTTTGGTGCATTGGCCAGGAAGTGCAGCTATTCTTCACATGCAAGAACTGACTTGGAAATAAGGGGTTCCCATCTGGAATGTGTGTGTGCCTACTGATATCTCTGTTCTGAGTGTCTTGAGTGTTTGTCCTGTTCTATTTTCTGAATCTGAGGAGAAGCACACTTTTGGTAGGCTGCTATCCTCCTGGATTAAGGACCAGAGGACTGTGGTGAATAGCCATGCTCAGTAGACCACTGGCTATGGCCCATAGAAACATCCCAGGAAATAAGTGGGAACTCCAGGGACACCTGAAGTTTCCTGGAAATCTGCGTGTCAGAGACAACATGGGAGTTTTAATGAATTGAGAACGTATACACACTCACTGCCATCTGATTTTCTGATGTGATTCTGTCCATCTCGGTGGAGGCAAATACTTGTTAGTCATTGCTGTGTATGTCTTTGTCTACAGTTTGACCATAAGACATGTACTGCAATTTGTTTTCTGTCTGTCTTACTGTTTGTCAAATTCTGAGTCTATAAGCCTTTCTGAAAATTTTTGTTTGGCTTGCAAGCTTCTGGGGCTCGGAGAGCCTGTCTGGTGTGGTATGTTCGACTCATAGCTGCTCTAGAGTTAAGACCATGACGTGGGGCATGGAAGTCTGGAGGAAGCTTTAGACCCTTTTGAGAGCTAAATAAGGCTCTTCTTCTCCATCTCTAAAGAGCAAGGCAGTAATGGTGGGAGCCCATGTTTTCCTGGATCTGGTTTATCTGGTTCCTGCAGTGTGCGCAGGGGCACATGGTGTCTGAAAACTTGGCCCCTCTAGGGGCAAATTGTGTGATTTTCATTGCTCTGTGTTCTTGAATCTAGAGGTTTGACAGTGGCAGGGTCAGGTTATCTATGTAGTGTTGTTTTATATCATGTTCTGTGTTCTTGGACTTAGACAGATGATCTAGTTTGGACTTTATACTGACTGAAAAGCAACTCTTTTTCTGTGGCACCAAAATCAGGTCATGTGACTCAAGTGCTCTAAAGTAGAACAAGAGGAGAGACAAATACTTGAACTCTGACACCCACTGGTGGGGAAAATATGTCTTGACAAGATGCTCAATGTGGCAAGTGTGAGAATTCTGGGTTTAAGTTGATAGAGATGGTTTACTTCTTTTATTTTAAATTGTCTAAATTATTATGATCTATGTGCTGTTAAACTTTGTGGTTCTATTGTTCATCTGAGAGAAAGGTCAAAATAAGGAAGACCTCCAGAAGACCATATTCTAAAATATTAAATAAAAAAATCCATCTTTGTGATACTAAAATCTTGTTTTGAGATTTCCATTACAGAATATACCATTTACCTTCATATCTCAACACCCATATTCAGCTTGAAGGAATTGTCTTTCTAGAGAATATAGAAATGGTCCGATTTAAGAAAGAAAGAAAATAAAATTAATTATATAGACATAAGTTCATTTGTTAAAAGTCTTTATATTTGGTATTAATTTCAAGGCATATGTTCTTATTTGATACAGATTCTATTTTGATACAAAATCAAGGTTTTAATTGGTATAAATACTAAAAATTTGATAGTACAGGATTTACACCCAGTTCTTTATTGTTATTCTTATGGATCTGAAACGTTTGTGCCTTTGAGTTTAGGGCCAAATAGAAATATAATGCTCTGAGTTTATTGTGAGGGTTTTTTCTAAGATTTTAATTAGAAATAGCTGAAGGCAGTTTAACAGACAACAGTCCACAATTCTTTACATAGATAGTTGGTTTTCAAAAATGTCAAAAATTCATGGAATATGATGTTTAACTCTTAAAAGCTGTGTTAAAATTTCAATATATTTTCAGTTAATATTGGTCACTTTTAAATTTCTGATGGTATTGAATATTGTTAGTCTGATAGATAGGCCAAGATGTTTAATCTTAAGAAAATTGATATAGATTTAAATAAATGATTTTTAGGTGACATAAACTTTAAAGCCAATACATGAGTCATTCTTAAGTGTTAATTCTGAGAGACTTTTAAAACAATACAGATGAAAGGGTTATGTTTAATTATCAGGGATAATAATCTAGGTGTTATGTCTATCTTACAGTTTATAATGTGCAAAATGGTAATAAATAAGCCCAATTGATATTTAGAGAGGACCACAGAGTGCGGCAGGTGATGGCCTGAGACCACCTATCCTGATACCATGGTGGTCCTCTTATTAATGGCATATTTCCCAGGAGACTAATAATTAATCACTATGAGACTGTTTTATTTGTAATACAGGAAGCGAAAAAGGTTACCCCCTCAAACAAAAGGTAAGAGGCACCTGAAGTACCAACACCAGACTCCATTGGAAGGTCTCGAGGGCATGGCAGCCCATGAATTTGACCAATGTATGTGAGGTTAAGCAGGGACCAGATGAGTCACCTGAAGCTTTTCTAGAGCAGTTCATAGAGGCACTCTGCCAATATACATGCTATGAATCCAGGAGCTGAGAATATAAAGTTTCTATAACCATGGCTTTTATAGGCAGGGCTAGTAGAGATTTCAGGAAAAAGCTTCAGACTCTAGAAGGAATTGGTGTAGGTTGCTGAGAAGGTCTCTAGAAGGATTTAGTGTAGGATGTTGAGAAAGTCTGCAGAGAGATTTAGTGCAGTTTGCTGAGACAGGGAGTTAGAGGAGTAGAAGAAACAGAGAAAGAGAAAGAAAGGAAGCTACAGAGGGTCCTGACAATAATAGTTAGAAAAAGCAGAAAAGAGAGACAGAAAAGAACCAGTGTGCATACTATAAGGAGAGAGGCCACTGAGTGAGAGTGTGCCCTAAGAATTAGAAGCCAGGAGCAGTAATTCCCAGGTCTTGGGCAAAGTGCCCCTAAATGGCAAACCCAGATGTTATCCCTGGGTGAAGATAGTGACTAGGGGAGATGCGGTTTCTGACCACCTCCCCCAACCCAGGATAACTATGGGAGTAAAAGAGAAATCCACTCAGTTCTGGGTGGACACAGGGGCATGACACTCATTCTTTCAAGCCAGTGGTGCTGTTTCCAAGAAATGATCTTGGGTCCAAGAAGCCACTAGCACCAAAATGTATTCATGGACTACCAAAAGAACAGTGGACCTAGGAATGAAATGAGTAGCCCATTCATTTAGGGTCACCCCAGACTGTATTCTTTGTTGGAGTAAGACATACTCTCCAAAATGTGGGCGGAGATATGCTTCCTGCCCAACAGCCTGCAGCTAACTGGCCCAAAAAGAGAGACTGACCCCTCCTGAAAGTCAGTACAGAGAGGAGTAGTTTTCTCCATGATGGACAGAGCTAAGCAGGTGCTGCTATGGTGGACGGCACAAATGTCATATGGGTAGAAGAATATTTACCCCCTGGCATGTTAATGCAGAAAGTGGAGCTGTTGCCCACACAAAGACCTTGGAACTTGGAACCAGCAAAATAATCAAAATCCACATAGATAAGAGGTATGCCTTTGCCACAACCCCCACGTCCATAGAAATATATGCCAAGAGGACTGCTCACATCAGAGGAAACAAACAGAAAATCTTGGACCTTTTAGATGTCTTAATGAAGCCAGCAACTGTGAGTATTATTCACTGCCCAGGACATCAAAAGGAAAAAGCCTCAATGGGCATTAACCCATTGGATATGCATATGGATATCCAATGGATATGCAGGAGCCTATACTGGTTATGAGTCTCTAAGAGACACTCTCTGGGAAATGGGACAAAATTAAGAAGCAGCCTCTCTTAAAAAAGGATTGAAATTGCTAATCACCCTAACAAGAGAAGGTGCACACAAGAAGGGAGAACTATACTTCCTAGAAAGTAAGCCAAAAACTCACTAGGACAAATGGACTCATTTAAGGGATGATAGGGATTAAAAGCCATGTCCTGGCAGTTGAGGGAACAAACATAAATATTTATGACTCAGTTTTTAGGCTAGAGAGATAATATAACAGTGTAAGATATGCCAGCAAGTAAATGCTTATGCAGCAAAGAGTAATCAGGACAAAAGACCTAGAAGAGAACAGCCTAGAGTACATTTAAAAAGTTATAAAAGCTAAGGCAAGAGAATATGGTTATGAATACCTTCTAGCATTTGTAGATACTTTCTGTATATGGGTTGAAGCAGGGAACAGCTGCAGGGTTAGAAAAAAATTTCCCAAATTTCAGAGTGCCCCAAGCTTATGTCCCATAAGCCCTCTTCTCATACTCATTCCCCAGTCATCTCCCTCCCATTTCTCTGTCCTGGTACACCCCTACAAGGCTGGATCAAGCCTTTCCAGGACCAGGGCCCTCTTATTTCTTCTTCCTGGGAATCAATTGATATGTGAATTGTGTCTTGGGTATTCAGAGCTTACAAGCAATTTAATATCCATTTATCAGTGATTGCATTCCATGTATATTCTTTAATGATTGTGTTACCTCACTTAGGTTGATATATTCCATATCCAACAATTTGCCTAAAATTTCATGAATACATTATTTTTAACTGCTAAGTAGTATCCCATTGTGTAAATATACCATATTTTCGGTATCCATTCCTCCATTGAGGAACATCTGGGTTCTTTCCAGCTTTTAACTATTATAAATAAGGATACTATGAACACAATACAGCATATGTTCTTATTGCATGCCAGGGAATCTTCTGGGTATATGCCCAGTAGTGATACAGCAGTGTCCTCCTGAAGTGCCACGCCCAGTTTTCTGAGGAACCTCAAGACATATTTCCAGAGTAGTTGTACCATTTTGCAATCCCACTAGCAGTGGAGGAGTATTCCTCTTTCTCAGAATCCTGGCAAACAACTGCTGTTTCCTGAGTTTTTAACCCTAGCCATTCTGACTGGAGTGAGGTGAGATCTCAGGATGTTTTCAGTTCCATGTCCCTAATTACTAATAATGTTGAACATTTCTTAAGGTGCTTCTCCGTAATCTGAATTTTGTCAGGTGAAAATTATTTGATTAGTACTGTAACACATTTTAATAATGTTATTTGGTTCTCTGGGGTATAACTTCTTGTGTTCTTTGTATATATTGGATATTAGCACTCTGTCACATGAAGGGTTGGTGAAGATATTTTCCCAATTTGTTGGTGGCCTTTCTGTCTTTTGATGGTGTTCTTTGCCTTACAGAAACTTTGTAATTTTATGAGGTCCCATTTGTCAAGTCTTGATATTAGAGCATAAGCTATTGGTGTTCTATTCAGGAATTTTTCCCCTGTGTGCATGTCCTCAAGGGTCTTCCCCAGTTTGTTTTCTATTAGTTTCAGTTTATCTGGCTTTATGTGGAGGTCCTTCATGTACTTGGAGTTGATCTTAGTAAAAGTAGATGAGTATGGATTGATTTCCATTCTTCTGCATGCTATCCTCCAGTTGAGCCAGAACAATTTATTGAAAAGGCTATCTTTCCCCTCCCCCCACTGGATGGTTTTAGCTCCTTTGTTAAATATCAAGTGACCATCGGTGTGTGGGTTTATTTCTGGGTCTTCAATCCGATTCCATTGGTCCACTTCCATGAACCAATACCATGCAATTTTAACACTTTTGTTCGGTAGTATTGCTTGAGGTCTAGGATACTGATCCCCCTGAAGGTTTTTTACTGTTAAGAATAGTTTTAGCTATTCTAGGTTTTTTGTTATTACAGATGAATTTGAGAATTACTCTTTCTAACTCTATAAAAAATGAGTTGGGGTTTTGATGGGGATTGCATTGAATCTGTAGATTGCTTTTGGCATTTTAATAATATTTATCCTGCCAATCCATGAGCATGAAAGACTTTTCCATTTTCCAAGCATTATTTTGATTTCTTTTTGTAGAGACCTGCAGTTCTTGTCATACAGATCTTTCACTTGTTTGGTTAGAGAAACACCAAGATTCTTTATATTATTTGTGGCTATTGTGAATGGTGTCATTTCCCTAACTTCTTTCTCAGCCTGCGTATCCTTTGAGTATAGGAAGGCTACCACTTTGCTTGAATTGATTTTATAACCATCCACTTTGCTGAAGTTGTTTATATTTGTTCTCTGGTGGAGTTTTTGGGTCACTTAAGTAGACTATCATATCATCTGCAAATAGTGGTAGTTTGACTTCTTCCTTTCCAATTTGTATCCCTTAGTTCACCTTATGTTGTGTAATTGCTCAAGCTAGAATTTCAATTACTATATAGGAAAGATATGGAGAGAGACAGCAGCCTTCTGTAGCCCTAGATTTTACTAGGATTGCTTCAAGATTCTCTCAATTTAGTTTGATGTTGGCTACTAGTTTGCTGTATATTGCTTTAACTATGTTTAGGTATGGGCCTTGAATTTGTGTTCTTTCCAATAATTTTATCATGAAAGGAGGCTGATTTTTGTCAAATATTTTTTCAGCATCTAATGAAATGACCATGTGGCTTTTTTCTTTGTGTTTTTTTATGTAGTGGATGGCATTGGTGAATTTTTGTATATTGAACCATCCCTGCTTACCTGGGTTGAAACCTATTTGAACATGGTGTATGATAGTTTTAATTTGTTCTTGAATAAGGTGGGCAAGAATTTTATTGAGTATTTTTGCATCGATATTCATAAGGGAATTTGGCCTGTAGTTCTCTTTCTTTGTTGGATCTATGTGTGGTTTTGGTATCAGCGTAATTGTGGTTTCGTAGAATGAGGTGGGCAGTTTTCTATTATTTTCTTCCGTTTCTATTTTGTGGAATAGTTTGAAGAGTATTGGTGTTAGATCTTCTTTGATAGTCTGAAAAAATTCTGCATTGAAACCATCTGGTGCTGTGGGGTTTTGTTGTTGTATTTTTGTTTGTTTGTTTGTTTGTTTTTGGTTTTGGTTTTTTTTTTTTTTTTTTTTTTTTGGTTTTTTGTTTTTTTGGGGGGGGGAAACTTTCTATGTCCTATGACCCCTTTTATTTATTTAGAGGCTGTGGGACTGTTTAGATGATCTATTTCATCCTGATTTAATTTTGCTGATTGGTATCTGTCTAGGAAATTGTCTATTTCCTCCAGATCCTCCACCTGTGTTGTGCATAGGCTTTTGTAGTAGGATATGATGATTTTTTGAATTCTCTCAGTTTCTGTTATTATATCTCCGTTTTCATTTCTAATTTTGTTAATTTGGATACTGTCTCTGTACCCTTAGATTAGTCTGGCTAAGCGTTTATTTTCATGTTGATTTTTTTCAAAGAACCATCTCCTGGTTTTCTTTATTCTTTGTACGGTTCTCTTTGTTACCACATGATTGATTTCAGTACTGAGTTTGATGATTTACTGAATTCTACTCTTTCTGGGTGAATTAGTTTCTTTCTGTTCTAGGGCTTTCATGTGTGTCGTTAAGCTGCTAGTGTATGCTCTCTCCAGTTTCTTTTTGGAGGCACTCAAGGCTTTGAGATTTCCTCTTAGCATTGCTTACATTCTGTCCAATAGATTTGGCTATGTTGTGTCTTCATTTTCATTAAAGTCTAAAAAGTCATTGATGTCTTTCTTTATTTCTTCCCTGACCAAGCTATCATTGAGTAAAGTATTGCTCACTTTCCATGTGTATGTGGGCTTTCTGTTGTTTTTGTTGTAATTGAACAAAAACAACAGAAAGTTGTTTTTTTGCTCCATAGTGATTTTATAGGAGGAATGGGAATGATTTGATCTTCTTAAATTTATTGAGGTCTGACTTCTGACCAATTATATGACCAATTTTGGAGAAAGTAGGATGAGGTACTGAGAAAAAGGTATATTCTTTTGCTCCCCACTGCCATCTTCACTGCCGGTTGGACAGGTGTGCATCCTGTGCTCTGCAAAGTGTTTGGCACTTGGAAGGGAACCCTGACACTATCTTTGTTCCCTGATGGAGCAGAAGGGCAGCACCAGGTTCATAGCGACAACCAGAGAATATCATTGCTTGGTGACAGAACAAACCAGGGCTCCAAAGGCACCAAAGAAGAGGGCAGCACATCAGCAATCTGTGACAAGAGAAACTCAGTCACCCAGGGGTGCTGAAATAGCTTTACAAGGTTCCAGGAGGTACACGCACCAGCCAGTAACAACAGGACCAACTAATGCCAGAGATAACCAGATGGCAAAAGGAAAATTTAGGTACATTACTAACAAAAATCAAGGCAATGTGGCAACATCAGAAGGCAATTCTCCAACAACAGCAAGTTTAGGATATCCAGACACAAGAGAAAAACAAGATTTGGATTTAAAATCACTTGTCATGATGCTGTAAGAGGAACACAAGCAGGACATGAATAAATCTCTTAAATAAATGCAGGAGAAAATGTATTAAAATTTAGAAGCCCTTTCATGGTAAACACAAAAATCATTTATAAAAATTCAGGAAAATATGTGTCAAATAGAGAAGAAAATAAGTAGAAAATGCTAATATTATTTACAAAAATACAGGAGAACTTGTGTCAACAGGCAAAAGTCATGAAAGAGGAAACACAAAAATCTCATGAAAACATAAAGAAGCAAGTGAAGGAACTGAGCAAAACTATCCAGAATTTAAAAACAGAAGTAGAAACAAATAAGAAATCACAAAGTCTTACAACTTTTGAAATGTAAAAGCTTGGGAAGAAAACAGGGGCCATAGATACAAATATCAACAACAGAATACAAAAGATAGAATGCCAGAATGATAGAAGAATATTGTATCTCAGATGCTGAAGATGCCATAGAAAACATGGGCTCAACAGTCAAAAAAATGCAAAATGTAAAAAGCTTGTAACCCAAAACATCTAACGAACACAGCACACAGTGAGAAGGCCAAACCTCCGGATGATAGGTATAGATGACAGTGAAAATTTACAACTTAAACTGCCAGAAAATATTTTCAACAAAATTATGGATGAAAACTTTCCTAACCTAAAGAAAGAGATGCCCATGAATATACAAGAAGCCTATAGAACTCCAAATAGACAGAACCAGAACAGAAATATACCCCGTCACATAATAATGAGAGTGTACTAAACAAAAAAAAATAATATTAAATGCAGGAAGAGAAAAAGGCCAGGTAACATATAAAGGAAGACCTATCAGAATCCCACCAGACTTTTCACGTGAGACTATGAAAGCTAGAAGATCCTGGACAGATCTCATGCAGACTCAAAGAGAACATAAAAGCCATCCAAGACTTCTATTCCCAGCAAATCTTTCAATCTCCATAGATGGGGAAACCGAGATATTCCATGACAAAGCCAATATCTCTCTACAAACAAAGCCCTACAAAAGATAATATGGGGAAACACCAATACAAGAACGGAAACTACACCCTGGAAAAAGCAATATAGTAACTTTTCATCAAACCCAAAAAAAGGTAACAGCTCAAATATAAAAATAACATGAAAAATAACAGGAAGTAATAATCACTATTCCTTAATATCTCTTAACATCATTGTATTCATTCTCCAATAAAAAAAAATAGACTAACAGACTGGGTAGCTAAACAGGACTCTATATTTTCCTGCATACAGGTATTATACCTCATTGTCAAAGACAAACACAACCTTAGAGTAAAAGGCTGGAAGATAATTTTACAAACGAATGGCCTCAGGATTAAAGCCAGAGTAGTCATTCTAGTATCAGATAAAATTGACTTTCAAACTAAAGTCTTCAAAAGAGACACGGAAGGGCACTTCTTGCTGGTCAAAGGAAAAATACACCAAGAAGAACTCGCAACCCTGAACATCTACGTTTCAAATGCAACGGCAAACTCATTTGTAAAAGAAACTTTACTAAAGTTCAAATCGAAAATTGCCCCTAACATAATACTAGTGGATGACTTCAACACTCCACTCTCCTCAATGGAACAATCAGGAAAACAGAAACTAAACAGGGACACAATGAAACTAATTTTTAACTTTCTTATACTCTGTTTTTAAGTGTCTTTTTACATCTTTAATTTCAATTTAGATATAAAGTTGATATAAATATCTATTCAGGGCTTATTTCTACTTCCAAATTGATATTTTTATATTATTACACAAAATAAATTTTGTAGTTTGTGTATAAATTGACAAATGATCTTCTATAAAGTATATGCTTTTGCAATACATTCTTCAACATTGTGACTTAAAGTTTTATTTTATTAGTAGTGACTTTCCCAAGGGATAATGAATATGTAATTGAGTTCTAGATGTTTTCATGAGTTGTGTAATTTTGTGATGAATTAGAGATACAAATATCCTTTTTAAAATTAGTTTACAAAGTTAAATAGAGAATTTTCGACTGAGACATTTAGAATGACTGTAAAATACTTAAAGAAACCTTAGGGATCCTTAGTCACCACGGAAAGACAAATTAAATTGACCCTGAGGTCTACCAGCCTGCCAGGCTCGGGGGGCCGTGTCCTGCTCAGGGAGCTGTGGAAGGAGAGAAACCCCGCTGCCATACTCGATGCCTGCAGGGACACAAAAGGATCACTAGGTACTGTATCACCCTGAGCTTTAGATTTCTGGTAGTGCAAACCGCCAGGGGTCTGCCTGCACTCAGGAACTGAGCACATAGGCTGCTTTTGTCTGCCAGCCCTCTGGGATTGGGGCCATGTCCTGCCCAGGGAGCTGTGAAAGGAGAGAAGCCCCGAGGCCATACTTGCTGCCTGCAGGGACACAAAAGGATCACTAGGTACTGTAACACCCCGAGCTTTAGATTTCTGGTAGTGCAAAATGCCAGGGATCTGCCTGCACTCAGGACCTGAGCACTTAGGCAGCTTTTGTCTGCCAGCCCACCAGCTCCGGGCCCCTGTCCTGCCCAGGGAGCTGTAGAAGGAGAGAAGCACTGCGGCCATACTTACTGCCTGCAGGGATACAAAAGGATCACTAGGTACTGTATCACCATGAATTTTAGATTTATGGTGGTGCAAACCATCAGGGGTCTGCCTGCACTCAGGAACTGAGCACATAGGCAGTTCATCTGCAAGCCAGTCCATCGCAGGACCTGTGTCCTATGTGAGAAACAACAGAGGGAGTAACACCCACCAGAACTTCTTCCATCCATAATAGAGCAGACAGAGAACACCTGGTTGACCTTGACAACCTAAGTATAATATCGCTTGAGGCAAGACTAAGAAGGACTCCAAAGGCACAAAAGAGGAAGCCAGCATATCAGTAATCTGTGCCAGAAGAAACCCAGTCATCCAGTGTTGCATAGATAACCTTAAAGATCCACAGTAGGTTAAAGCACCAGCCAGTGACAATAAGACCATCTAACTCCTGGGAGAACCAGATGGCTAAAGCCAAATGTACGAATGTTACTAACAGAAACCAAGGCCTTATGGCAGCATCTGAACCCAATTCTCCAATATTAGCAAGTCCTGGATACCCCAACACACCAGAAAAACAAGGTTTGGATTTAAAATCACTGGTCATGATGCTAGTACAGAAACACATGAAGGACATTCTTAAAGAAATTCAGGAGAAAATGGATCAAAAATTAGAAGCCCGTACAAGGGAAACACAAAAATCATTGAAAGAAATTCAGGAGAATGCAAAAGGCAATAAGGAGGAAACGCAAAATTCACTTAAAGAAATACAGGAGAACGTTGATCAACAGGCAGAAGTCATGAAAGAAGAAACATGAAAATCGCTTAAAGATTAAGAGAAAAACACAAACAAGCAAATGACAGAACTGAGCAAATATTTCCAGGATCTAAAAACAGAAGTAGAAACAAGTAAGAAAGCACAAAGCGAGACATCTTTGGAGATAGAAAACCTTGGGAAGAAATCAGGGACCATAGATGCAAATATCAACAACAGAATACAAGAGAAAGAAGAAAGAATCTCAGATGCTGAAGATACCATAGAAACATGGACTCAACAGTTAAAGAAAATGCAAAATGCAAAAAGCTTGTAACCCAAAACATCCAGGAAATCCAGGACACAATGAGAAAGCCAAATCTAAGGATTATAGGCATTGCTGAGAGGGAAGATTTACAACTTAAAGGGCCAGCAAATGTCTTCAACAAAATTATGGAAGAAAACTTCCCTAAGCTAAAGAGAGAGATGCCCATGAATACACAAGAAGCCTACAGAACACCAAACAGACTGGACCAGAACAGAAATACCTCCCATCACATAATAATCAAAACCCCAAATGTACTAAACAAAGAAAGAATACTTAGGGCGGTAAGAGAAAATGGGCAAGTAACATATAAAGGAAGACCTATCAGAATTACACCAGATTTCTCACCAGAGACCATGAAAGCTAGAAGATCCTGGGCAGAGCTCATGCAGACTCTAAGAGAACACAAATGCCAGCTGAGACTACTATACCCAGTGAAACTCTCAATTACTATAGATGGAGAAACCAAGATATGCCATGACAAAGCCAAAGTTACACAATATATTTCTACAAACCCAACCCTACAAAGGATAATAGGTGGAAAACACCATTACAACGAGGGAAACTATACCCTGGAAAGAGCAGGATATTAAGCTTCTTTCATCAAACCCAAAGTATAAACACGTATAAAATTATAATCAAAAATAATAGGAAGCATTCACCACTACTCCTTGATATCTCTTAATATCAATGGACTCAATTCCCCCATAAAAAGACATAGACTAACAGACTGGTTATGTAAGCAGGACCCTATATTTTGCTGCATACAGGAAACAGATTTCAATGTCAAAGACAAAAACTACCTTAGAGTAAAAGGCTGGAAGACAATTCTACAAGCAAATGGTCCCAGGAAACAAGCTGGAGTTGCCATTCTAATTTCAGATAAAATTGACTTTCAACCTAATGTCATCAAAAGAGACATGGAAGGTCATTATTTGCTAGTCAAAGGAAAAATCCAACAAGAAGAACTCTCAATCCTGAACATCTATGCCCCAAATACAAGGGCGCCCTCATTCATAAAAAAAAAAAAAAAAAAAAAAAAAAAAAAAAAAAAAAAAAAAAAAAAAAAAAAAACTTTACTAAAGCTCAAAGTACACATTGCACCTAACACTATAATTGTGGGTGATTTCAACACTCCACTTTCACCAATGGACTGATCAGGAAAACAGAAACTGAACAGGGAGACAGTGAAACTAATTGAAGCTTTGAACAAATTGGAGTTAACAGATATATATAGAACTTTTTATCTCAAAGCAAAAGAATATACCTTTTTCTCAGCCCCTCATGGTACCTTCCCCAAAATAGATTATATAGTTGGTCATAAGACACACCTCAACAAATATATGAAGCCTGAAATAACCCCATGCCTCCTATCAGATCACTATGGAGTAAAAGTGGTCTTTAGTAACAGTAAAAACAACAGAAAGCCCACATACACATGGAAACTGCACAATACTCTACTCAATGATACATTGGTCAAGGAAAAAATAAAGAAAAAAATCAAAGTTTCTTAGAATTTAATGAAAATGAAGTCACAACATGCACAAATCTATGGGACACAATGAAAGCAGTGCTAAGAGGAAAACCCATAGCTTTGAGTGCCTTCAAAAATAAATTCGAGAGAGCTTACACTGGAAGATTAATGGAACAACTGGAAACCCTGGGACAAGAAGAAGGTAATTCACCCAGGAAGAGGAGAAGACAGGAAATCATCAAACTCAGGGCTGAAATCAATCAAGTAGAAACCAAGAAAACCGTAAAAAGAATCAACAAAAGCAAAAGCTGGTTCTTTGAGAAAATCAACAAGATAGATAAAGCCTTAGCCAGACTATCCAAGGGGCACAGAGAAAGTATCCAAATTAACAAAATTAGAAATGGAAATGGAGGTATTGCAACAGAAACCAAGGAAATTCAAAAAATCATCAGATCCTACTACAAAAACATGTACTCAACACAACTGGAGAATCTGGAGGAAATGGAAAATTTCTTAGACAGATACCAATTACCAAAATTAAACCAGGATCAAATAGACCATCTAAGCAGACCCATAACCCCTAAAGATATAGAAGGGGTCATAGATAGGCTTCCAACTAAAAACAGCACAGAACCAGATGGTTTCAGTGCAGAATTCTATCAGACCTTCAAAGAAGACTTAACATCAATACTCTTCAAACTTTTCCACCAAATAGAAAAAGAAGGAACACTACCTAACTCCTTCTTCGAAGCCACTATTACGCTGATATCAAAACCACACAAAGATCCAACTAAGAAAGCAAATTTGAGGCCAATTTCCCTTATGAATATTGATGCAAAAATACTAAATAAAATTCTTACCCACCAAATCTAAGAACACATCAAAACGATCATCCACCATGATCAAGCAGACTTCATCCCAGGGATGCAAGGATGGTTTAATATAAGAAAATCCATAAATGCTATCCACTACATAAACAAACTCAAAGAAAAAAAAAAAACACATGATCATTTCATTAGATGCTGAAAAGGCATTTGACAATATTCAGCATCCTTCCATGCTAAAAGTCTTGGAAAGAACAGCAATTCAAGGCCCATACCTAAACATAGTAAAATCAATATACAGCAAACCAGTAGCCAACATTAAACTAAATGGAAAGAAACTTGAAGCAACCCCACTAAGGTCAAAAACTCAGGAGACAGCAGGTGTTGGCAAGGATGTGGAGAAAGAGGAACACTCCTCCACTGCTGGTGGGATTGCAAGATGGTGCAACCACTTTGGAAATCAGTCTGGCGGTTCTTTAGAAAACTGGGTATGTCACTTCCTGAGGACCCTGTTATACCACTCCTGGGCATATATCCAGAGGATTCTTCAGCATGCAATAAGGACACATGCTCCACTATGTTCATAGCAGCCCTATTTGTAGTAGCCTGAAGCTGAAAAGAACCTAGGTGTCCTTCAACGGAGGAATGGATACAAAAAATGTGGTCTATTTACACAATGGAGTGCTATTCAGCCATTAGAAAAAAATTAATTCATGAAATTCTTAGACAAATGGATGGAGCTGGAGAACATCGTACTAAGTGAGGTAATACAGTCTCAAAAGATCAATCATGGTGTGCACTCACCTGTAAATGGATATTAGCCTAGAAACTTTGAATATCCAGGACATAATCCACAAATTAAATGATGACCAAAAAGAATGGAGGAGTGGCCCCTGGTTCTGGAAAGACTCAATGCAAAAGTATAGGGGAATTCCAGAAGAGGGAAATGGGAAGGTGTGGATGGAAGAATAGGGGGACAGAAGAGGGCTTATGGGACTTACGGGGAGTGGGGTCCCAAAAAAGGGGAAATCATTTGCAATGTAAATAAAAAAATTATCAATAAAATAAAAATTAATCCTGAGATTCAACCACACATCAGTAAGAAAGACAAACATCAAAAACTCAGGGTGGTTGCAATCATCCTTTACCAGAGGTCTCTATACCCATATGACACAGGGAGATACGTAGTCTCCCAGGAATGAGCACAGACCTGGGAACATAGGAAGAATCACCCCTGCTGGTCAAAGGAACCAGCCCAGAACACTCAGGACAGTCAGGGGCAGCCTGGGAGAAGGGTATTTATAGTTCTGTCTGCACCTAGAGCTGATGCTGGGCCACAGAGCTACATACAAAAATATGGCAAAAAGAGATGTGGTCACCCTGGGTGCACAGGTTGACAATCACTTCTATTCAAACCAATGAGTCAACTGGGACAACATCCTTCTTGTTTCTCTCTGCACCCCTGAGCTGACCATATATCATAGATCTACAAACCTATATTTCTTCCAGAGAGAACTACTCTCCCAGGAGTACTGAGACAAATGTTTGCAGGATGGATAAGCCACAGTCAGAATAAGCAAGATCAGCTAAAACCAGAGACTAAACAGATGGTGAAAGTCAAATGCAAGACCTTTGCCAAGAGAAACCAAGTTGACATGGCATCATCTGAAACCAGTTCTCACAAAGCAGCAATTCCTCAATATACCCACACACTCGAAAATAAATATTTTGATTTAAGATCACATCTCATGATGCTGATAGAGGACTTCAAGAAGGACATAAATACCTCCCTTAAGGAAATAGAGGAAAACATGAGTAAACAGCTAGAAGCCCTTAAAGATGAAACACAAAATCTCTTTAAAAAATTACGGAAAAACACAGGTAAAGGAAGTCAACAAAACCATCCAGGATCAAAAAGTGGAATTACAACCAGTAAAATAATTGCAAAGGTAAGCAATTCTGGCGATAGAAAACAAAGGAAAGAGATCAGAGTCATAGATACAAGAATCACCAACAGAATATAAGAAACAGAACAGAGAATCGCAGGTGCAGAAGATACCATAAAAAAACATTGACAAAAAAGTCAAAGAAAATACAAAAATCAAAAGTTCCTAACCCAAAACATCCAGGACTTCCAGGACACATTGAGAAGAACAAATCACAGGATAATAAGTATAGAAGAGTGAAAGATTCTCAACTTAAAGGATCAGTAAATATCTACAACAAAATTATTGGCAAAATCTTCCCTAACTTAAAGAAAGTGATGCTCATGAACACAAGAAGCATACAGAACTACAAATAGATTGGACCAGAAAAGAAATGTCTTCTGTCACATAATAATCAAAAAACCATTTGCACTGAACCGAGAAAGAATATTCAAAGCAGTAAGGGAAAATGCCCAAGTAAAATATAAAGGCAGACTTATCAGAATTACACCAGATTTCTCAGTAGAAACTACAAAAGCCAGAAAATACTGGGCAGAAGTCATACAGACCTGAATAGACGACAAACGACAGCCAAGGCTATTATACCCAGCAAAATTCTCAATTATCATAGATGGAGAAACCAAGATATCGCATATTGAAATCAAATATTCACAATCTATTTCCACAAACCCAACCCTTCAAAGGACAATAAAAGGAAACCTCCAATAAAAGGAGGAAAATTTGCCAATAGAGAAAGCAAGAAATTAATTCTTTCTGTAAAAAAAAAAAAGAAACATAATTCTTTTGACAAACCAAAGGGCAGTTAGCCACATAAATATAATTCCACTTCTAATAAGAAAAATAACAGGAAGCAACAATTACATTTTGTTAACATCTCTTAATATCAATGGGTCAATTCTCCAATAAAATAACATAAACTAACAGCCTGGATATGTAATCAGGTACCAGCATTTTGCTGCATACAGGAAATCTACCACAGTGACAAAATCAGACACAATCTCAGATTGAAAGCTACAAAACAATTTTGCAACGAAAAGTTTCCATGAAACAAGCTTGAGTAGCAATTCAAATATTGTATAAAATCAACTTTCAAGCTAAAGTTATCAAAAATATGATGAATGACACTTAATATTAATCAAAGGAAAAATTTACCAAGAATAACTCTCAATTCTGAACATCTACACTCCAAAAGAAAAGGCGCCCAAATTTATAAAAAAAAAAAAAAAAAAAAAAAAAAAAAACCTTTAAGCTCAAAGTACACATTGCACTTTGAATAACAATGCTGGGAGACTACAACACACCACTCTCATCAATGGACAGGTCATGGAAACCGAAGCTAAACAGAGACATGGTAAAACCTACAGAAGTTACAGACCAAATGGATTTAACAGGTACCTTTGATTATTTTATCCTAAAACAAAAAGTGTATACATTCATCTCAGTATCTCTCAGTACTTTCTGCAAAATTGATAATTTAGTCCATCACAAAACAGGCCACAAGAGATAAAAGAGGACTGATATAATCCTAAGCATTCTCTCCGATCACCATGGATTACGGCTCGTCTTTAATAATAACAAAAATAATAGAAATCCCATATAAACTTGGGAGGTAAAAAACACTATACTCAATGATAGCTTGTTCAAGGAAAAAATAAAGATATAATTTTTTTTTTTTAGAATTTTGTGAAAATGAAGGTACAACATACCCAAAATTTTATGACAAAGTGAATGCAGTGCTAAGGAGAAAACTTATAGCTCTGAGTGCCTCCAAACTGAAACTGAAAAGACCATACACTAGCAGCTTGGAAACACATCTGAAGGTTCTAGAACAAAAAGAAGCAGATTCACGTGACATGAATAGACAGCTGAAAATAATCAAACTCAGATTTTTGAGTTTGTGTAGAAACACAAAGTACCATACAAAGTATTAACCAAACCAGGAGTTGGTTCTTTGAGGAAACGAAAAAGATAGATAAACCCATAGCCAAACTAATGAGAGGGTACAGAAATAGTATCAAAATCAACAAAATCAGAAATGAAAAGGAAGACATATCAACAGAAACTGATGAAATTCAAAAAAATCATCATATCCTACGACAAAAGCCTATATTCAATACTACTAGAAAATCTGGATGAAATAAAGAATTTTTCTATACCAATAGCAGGTTCCAAAGTTAAATCAGGATCAGAAAAATGATCTAAACTATTCTGTAACCCCAAAACCAAAAGAAGGATTTATGAATGGTTTCCCAACCAAAAAAAAAAAAAAAAAAAAAAAAAAAAAAAAAAAAGCCTAGAAACAGATGGTTTTACTGAATCATTCTTTCATTCTCCAAACGATTCCACACATTAGATATGGAATGGAAGGAACACTAGCCAAATCGTTCTATGAAGCCACAATTGTTCTGATACTTAAACAACAGCAAAAAAAAAAAAAAAAAAAAAAAAAAAAAAAAAAAAGAAGTTATTTCAGGCCAATTTTCCTTATGAATATTTATGCATATATACTCAATAAAATTCTCACAAAATGAATGCAAGAGCACATAAAAATGATCATTCATCATTAACAAGAAGGCTTCTTCCCAGGGATGCAAGAAATGTAAAACATATGGAAATCCATCAATGCACTCTGCTATATAAAACACCTCAAAGGAAAAAAAAATGCATGAACATTTCCTTAGATGTTGAAAAAGCATTTGATGATGTCCAATAAACCTACATGTTAAAAGTTTTGAAAAGATCAGGAATTCAAGGCTCATGCTTATATATAGTAAAAGGACTATATAGCAAACCAGTAGCCAACATCAAACTAAATGGAAACTTGAACAAATCACTCTAAAATCAGGGCCCAGACAAGAATGTCCACCCTCTCCATACCTGTTCAATACAGTATTAGAAGTTCTAGCCAGAACAATTAGGTAACAAAAGTGGGTCAAAATGATACAAATTGGAAAAGAAAAAGTGAAAATTCACAACTTGTAGATAATATGATACTGTACTTAAGGGAACCCAAAAATTATACCCCAGAACTCCTAAGCCTGATAAACAACTTCAGTAAAGTGGATAGATATAAAATTAACTCAACCAAATCAGTAGTGTGCCTATTCTCAAAGGATAAACAAAATGATTAAAAAAAATGTAATAAAAATACCTTTCAAAATAGGCACAAATAACATGAAACACTTTCTTATGACTATAACTAAGGAAATTAAAAAACTGTTTGACAACAACTTCAAGTTTCTAAAGACAGAAAATGAAGAAGATCGCAGAAGATAGAATATTCTCCCATGCTCATGGATAGGTAGGATTAATATAGTAAAAATGGCCATTTTACTAAAATCAATCTAAATATTCAAAGAAAATCCCAACAAAATTATAACTCATTTCTTCATAGAGAGAGAGAAATAGCAACTTCCAAATTCATCTGGAATAACAAGAAACCCAGGATCGCAAAAAATATTGTCAACAATAAAAGAAGTTTTGGCAGAATCACCATCCCTGACCTCAAGCTCTACTACATAGCAATAGTGATAAAAACTGCATATATTTGTACAATGACAGGCAGGTAGATCAATGGAATAGATATGAAGACCAAAAAAAGTACCCTCATTACTATGGTCACTTAAAGTTTTACAAAGAAGTTAAAATCATCTTGCGGAAAAAAAGACAGCATTTTCAATAAATGATGTTGTATCAACTCGTGGTTTACATATAAGGGAATGAAAATTCAACCATTCTTATCTTCCTTCACATAGCTTAAGCCCAATTGGATCAAGGACTTCCACAAAAAAAAAACAGATACACTGAAACTAATAGAAATGTTAGGAAGAGCCTTGTACACAATGGGTATAGGGGAATTTTTTCCAGAACAGAGCACCACTAGCTGATGTTCTAAATGGGAACTAATATAATTGCAAAGCATCTGTCAGGCAAAGGACACTGCTAGTAAGACAAAACAGCAACCAACAGATTGGGAGCAATTGTTATCAAGTCTGCATCTCTTAGAGGGCTAATACCAAATAAATTCAAAGAAATCAAGAAGTTATACTCTGGAGAAATACACAAGCCTATTACAAATGGGATACATAGATAAACAAATAATTTTTATCTGAGGAATACTGAATGGCTGAGAAGCATGTAAAATATGTTCAACATTCACTTTTTTTTTTTTTTTGATCTTTTTTTTTTTTTTTTTTGAGACAGGGTTTCTCTGTGTAGTCCTGGCTGTCCTGGAACTCACTCTGTAGACCAGCCTAGACTCAAACTTGGAAATCTACGTGCCTCTGCCTCCCAGAGTGCTGGGATTGCAGGTGTGTTCCACAACCACCAGGCTCAACATTCTCAATAATCAGGAAAATGCAAATCAAAACATTCTTGAGATTCTACCTCAAACCAATCAGAATGACTAAGATATAAAGCTCAGGTGAGAGTAGATGCTGGTGAGAATGTGGATAAAACTGAACATTTCACCATTGCCGGTAGGTATGCAAGCTGGAAAAACCACTCTGGAAATCAGTTTGACCGTTTCTCAGAAAAGTGGACATAGCACTACATGAGAACTCCGGTATGCCACATGTGGGCTTATACCTAGAAGAAGCTACAACTTGAAAGAAGGGCACATGTTCTACTTTGTTCATAAAAGCCTATTTATAATAGCTAGAAGCTGAAAAGAACATAGATGTCCCTAAACAGAGGACTAGATACAGAAAATATGCTATATTTACACCATGGAGTACTATTTAGCTATTAAAAATGATAAGTTCATGAAATTCCTATGTAAACTAGAAAATATCATTCTAAGTGCATGAACCCAATCACAAAAGAACACACATAGTATGCAATCCTTGATAAGTGGACAGTATGTCCAGAAGCTCAGAATACCCAAGATGCACTTCATATGTAACATATGTGTGTGGATACTTCAGTCCTTCTTAGAAGGGGTAACAAAATACTCATGGGAGAAGATACAGAGATAAAGTGTGGGGCAGAGACTGAAAAATAAGTTCATCCAGAGACTAGCCGACGTGGGGATTCATCCAATATACAGTTACAAAACCCAGAGACTATTGCTGATGCCAACACATGCTTGCTGGCAGGAGCCAATAATATATGTGAGGATATATCCTAATATATCCAGAAATGCTCTGCTAGTGCCTGACAAATTCAGAAGTCAATGCTCACAGACAACCAATGTATTGAGCACAGCATCCACAAATGGAGGAGGTAGAGAAAGGACACAAGGATCTGAAGGGGTTTGAAGACCCATAGGACGAACAACAATATGAACCACCCAAACCCCCAGGGCTCCTAGGGACAAAACCGCCAAGTAAGTGACAGTGAACTGAAAGTGGTTGTCTTGCTGAGCAAGATGAGGGGGGATGGGAAAGGGGTTTTTCACTGGTGAAAGAGGAAAGGGTATACAATTTGAAATGTAAATTAAGAAAATATCTAATATAAAATAAGTATCTATGAATGAAAACAAGAAATAAGGGAAAATTCTTCTTTGCCTCTTTATCTAATTATTTCCAAAATATTTTCCTCAGCTCAATTCTGGCCATTCTCTTTGTCCTCAACACTTATACATCTTTCAGAATACATGAACCCATGTTAAAAATCTAGCACAAATTCACACATCAAATCAAACCATAAATTGAAATGGAAGTTTATAACAGAGAATGTTTCCATATCTATTCATCACATGCCACATCTCCACAGGTTTACTCATAGTTAAAAAATATAACTAATTATTAGAGAATATTTGTGTAGATAAACCTAGTCAGTATTTTATCTTATATAGTGGAATCTATAATGAATCTTTAATACTTTTTATATGACCTTTGGTTAAAGGCTACCACCTCTTGGAATGTGTGCTGAGTAGTAGAAAGTCTGGTTGCAATCTAGAGGCAATTAACTGGTGACACATGGAAGATGGACAGAGTTCTCATTGCAGTTTTAACTATCAGAAGAGACCTAATAGCAGTCCCAGTATAAAAATGTTTAATAAAGACTGACAGAATTTAACTAATTCTTATATGATAATCATTAAGAATAAAGAAGTCTTCTATGTGTCTATACAGTGTCATTTTATGAGGGGGGATATATGAGTATATCTTCTGTTTAATAAAGTCTGACATAATTTAAGTAATTCTTATATGATAATCATTAAGAATAAAGAAGTCTTCTATATGTCTATACAGCGTCATTTTATGAGGGGGTATATGTATATGTTATTGTACAATGATCTGTTGAAAAATGGCAGGCTAATCCCTACTGATTTTAATATATATTTTTTTAATAACGGGAAAATGAGGATTATTAATATCATGAACACTTCCTATAATGATTTCTTCCCCTGGGCCTTGACTACTGGATTTTTTTGTATAGGATAGTCTATCGCAGAATGTTCCAGGTAGGTCACCTGCTAATTATTAGCTAGTTCTATAATGGCTGCTTACAGTTTTGTAATTCCGTCCATTCTGCTGGTCCTCAGGGCTTATCCAATGTTTCACTCTCCTATACCTAATCAATATATCTTCCCCTCCTCCACCAC
Source organism: Apodemus sylvaticus (assembly GCF_947179515.1). Taxonomy (NCBI): domain Eukaryota; kingdom Metazoa; phylum Chordata; class Mammalia; order Rodentia; family Muridae; genus Apodemus; species Apodemus sylvaticus. The sequence goes on from NW_026262995.1 coordinate 376,805, forward strand.
ACTTCAACCCAGGGCCCTCCTTTCCTCTACCTCTCTTGATTTCTTTTTTCTTCATCCAAAGTTAAATTGAAGAATCCTCTCTTGAGCCTTTCTGTTTTTAACCTTCCTGAAAGCTGTGGATTGTACTGTATATATTCTGTAATTTTTTGGCAAATATCAAATATTAATGAGTACATACCAAGTATGTCAATTTGTGTCTGAATTTCCTCGCTCACAGATAATATTTTCTAGTTCCATTCATTTGCCTGCAAAACTCATGATGTCCTCATTCATAATATCTGAATAGTGTCCCTGAGAACTCATATAGTCCAACTCCAATCGAAAGAGCATAAATTGGTGGGATGGAATTTATGCCATCCCACATTATAAACCTCTGATCCAGAATTTTTCCTGTCTAAAATCTCTGCAGGGACTTAAAATGGGTAAGACTTAGGTAAAGGTTGTTCAGTGACCAGCCAAATCGGGACTCATCTTAAGGGCAGCCTCCAAGGCCAGACAATATTACTGATGCTATGGTCTGCTACAGAGAGGAGCCTATCATAGCCACTGACCGGCTGATAGGACCTCATGCAGCTGACTGAGACAGAGATCTATGCTTATACCAAACCATTGGGGTGAATTTGGGGATCATTGTGGATGAGTTTGGGAAAGGTTGGAAGAAGTGGAAGAGGTAGAAGACTACCCCATAGGAAGACTAGAAGTCTCAACTAACCTGTATTCCCAAGATCTTTCAGACACTGAGCCCATTACCGTGCAACATAAACTGGCTGGTCTGAGGCCCTATATATATATACATATATATATATATATATATATATATATATATATATCCAATATAACATCTAATAGAAACTAATATAAAAATATATATAAAGAACCTAAAAACCTAAAATTCAGGACAAATAAACTAAGTGAAAAATTGAGTATAGATATAAAAACAGATATCCCCACTGAAGAAACTTAAATTACCAAGAAGCACTTAAAATATTAAAATAATAATCAGCAACCTTCTTTATCAGGAAATGAAATCAGGAAATTGAAGTTTCATCTTATACCAGTCAGAATTTCCAAGATAAATCAAACAAATGCATGCTTATGCTGTCTAGCATGTGAAGTAAGAGGAGCAGTTATCCAGTGTTAGAGTGAAACATGTATGGTTCCTGTGGAAAACAATGTGACAATTTCTCAGGAAGCTAGAAATAGTTCCCTCTCAAAATCCAGCTACACTATTCTTGTACATAAAACCAAAGGTTGTTTTACACTTTTATGTAAACACTTGGACAATCATGTACATTCCTTTTCAATCATACTGGCCAGAAATTGGAAATCACATGGATACCCATAAATGGGTGACTGGCTAAAGGAAATGTGGTACGTTTACACCATAGATTTGACTCAACTATTATAAAATGAATGTACAACCATCTTTTACTTTAATAGGAATACAAATAAAAGTTGAATGAGATCCTAATGAAATAAATAAATGCAGTGTCTTCTCTAGATGAATAATTGAGTGTATTACAATCCAAAAGTCCAATCATAAATTCAATGAGTAATATTAAATTATTCCTTGGTGCATAGGGTTTTAACTTGGTTCAGGGGACAGACTTTACTTTTGATGACACAGTTGATATTCCTTTTTGCCCTTCAATTGAAGCTTCACTATCTTTTTGATGAATTCCACTATCTTCTCACCCTATGCTATGGTCTTTTATATCCTTAGGATTGTAGAACCACAGGGGAATCCATTAGTATTTCATTGGATTCATATACAGTGTCAGATATATGCCCATTCCCAAATTTATTCTCAAGATTTAAAATAGGGCAATAACACTGCATCATATTTTATGGCCTTTATAATCATTTTTCTTAAAATATTATCATTATCCCAGTCATTATAATAATCAAAGAGTATTCTCCATTTCATTCAGACACCACCAAGCCCTATCTCAAACGTGTCTCTTTGTTGCCTTGCCTGTAAGAGGAATCTGCATGATGGCTTCAAGTTTTCTCTAGGCAGTGTTATACAAATATAGATAGTTTAAGAAGAAGAATATTATGAGAAATATACAGGATTATTTCATCAAAAGCTGAAGAGTAACAGAAGTTAATAATAGACATATCACAAGTAAGGGAATACTACAAATTACAGGATGATTTTCCAAACATCTTTCATAAACAATACAAAACTCAAAAATATAGGCTAGTAAGTTAGCTTAGCAGGAAAAAGTACTTTATGCCAAGCAAGTTAATTGCAGCTCAATCCTAGCCATCTACATTGTCGAAGAGACAACTGATTTTCTCAAGTTTTCCTCCCACCTCTATAATAGAATCGAGGAACATTTCTGCTACTTTACAAACACACACACACACACACACACACTTTAAAATATAAATGCTTAAAACACTGCAAAGATAAATATCAAGAGTCAAGAAGTACACATAGACACACAGAAATGGAGATATGGAAATACACAAATACACACTGTTTTTCCATTCCCCTACTGTCTCTCCCCCAGATCTACATTTTTCCCTCTATCTTGCTCCTAAAGATTATTTTCTTTCCTCTTCTGAGTAAGACTTTATTCACAATTTGGTGTGTTCTTCTTTCTTCTTGGGTTTCATAGGTCTCTGAATTGTACCATGTGTATTCCATGTTTCTTTTTAGCTAATATTCGGTTATCAGTGAAAATATAATGTAATTTTTTATGACTTGGTAACCTCACACAGGGTGATATTTTATAGTTGTATCCCCGTGCCTTGCAATTTCATAAAATTATTGTTTAATAGCTGAGAACTACTCCATTGTGTACCACATTTTCTGATTGCATTCCTATACTGAGATATTTCTGGGCTTTTTCCAGCTTCTGGATATAATAAATAAGGCTGCTATGAACACAGTGGAGCAAATGTCCTTGTTATTTTTGGAGAATCTTTTGTGTACAAGTCCAGGAGTCTTATAACTAGGTTAGCAGGTAGAACTATTTCCATTTTTCTGAAGAACCACCAGACTGATTTCCAGAGTTGCTGTAACAGCTTGAAATCCCACCAGAATAGCTGAGTGACCCTCTTTCTCTAAAACCTCGTAAACAACTTTTTTTCACTTGAGATTTTTATCCTAGCCATTCTGAATGGTGCAAAGGGGGATATCAAGGTTGTTTTGGTTTGCATTTCCTGTAGATCCCCTTTTTGTTCTGTTGAGAGTATCCTCTGACTTACAGGTTTTGTTGTTGTTGTTGTTGTTGTTGTTTTAGTTTTTCTGTTTTGTTTTTTGTTGTATTATTTCAGTTTTATTAGACCCCTTATTATATTTATTGATCTTAGAACACAAGCCATTGATGTTCTGTTAAGGAAATTTTACCCAGTCCCAATGATTTCAATATTCTTTTTCACTTTATCGTCTATTAAATTCCTTTTTTCTTGTTTTATGTGGAGGTCGTTAATCCACTTGGACTTGAGCTTTATTCAAGGAGGTAAGAATGGGTGAATCTGGCTTTATTTTTCATGTTGTTTGGCAGGTGAACAGAAACGTTCATCTTTTTTTCACTGCATGGTTTTGGTTCCTTTGTCAATGATCATGTGACTAAAGTGTCGGCTATTTTCTGGGTCTTCATTACTATTTCCAGGCTTGTCTTCAACAACAACAAAAGCAGCAGGAAGTCCAAATATACATGGAGATTGAACAACTATCTGCTCACTGTTAACTTGGTCAATGAAAAGATAGAGACTTTTTAGAATTTAATGAAATGAAGATAAAACATATCCAAACTTGTGGGAAATATTGAAAGCAGTACTAAGAGGAAAGCTTATAGATATGAGTGCTACAGAAAAAATAAAAGAGAGCATACACTAGCAGCTTAACAGAACCTCTGAAAATATTAGAAAAAAAATTCATAATACATCTAAGAGGATTAAACAGCAAGAAATAATCAGAGGACTGAAATCAACCAAATAGAGAAAAAAGAACTATACAAAGAATAAGAAAGACAAAAAACATAAACAAATTGTTTAAAAATCAACAAGATAGATACAGAAACTGTATCCAAATTAAGAAAATCAGAAATGAAAATAATAGAAACTGAAGAAATTAGAAAACCTATTAGATCTGACTGCAAAAGCTTACACTTATCCTATACTCAAGAAAACTGGAAAATCTCAATGAAATGAATGATTTTCTAGACAGATGCCAGTTCTCAAAGTTAGTTCAGGACCATCTTTACTGTCCCATAACCCCTAAAGAAATAGAAGTTGTCAATAAAAGTAGACCAAAAAAAAAAATAAAATAAAAAAAAAAAAAAAGAAACCCATTAACAGATGGTTTTAGTGCAAAATTCAACCAACCCATTGAAGATGTCTAAATACCAATACTTTTCAAATTATTTCACATAAAATAATTTTAAAAGGAACACTACTCTGTATACACTTTGGAGCTCCAGTTATACTGATACCTAAACCACAAAAAGATCCTAAAACAAAAGAAATGATATTAGCATCAATATAACAGAGATTATCCAGATTCTGAAGTGCTCGGATTTGTGCTCTTTGTCACCATATCTAATGGAAATATTAAAATATATGAAGAAACAATATTGGTTTTAAATAAAATTGACAATCCTGACAATTCATGGAGACACACCACAGACAAAAAAATGATTATGGCCAAATGAACTAAAACAAACAAATACAGCAAATGAGTTTTTTAATTTTGTTTTGTTTTTAATTGTATGTACTTGGGCAGACTGCATTTATGTCAATGTTAAAGATGAATATGGTTAAATAGCTCTTTTATAGTCCAGGTAGAGAAAGTTACCAAAAGAGTGTTTGGCAGTCAAAGAAACAAGTTATAGAAGCATTGCATTATAAGGAGATTATCAGTAAAGTCTTAAAAAGTAAGTGATTATTGCAAACTTATAAGAATAGATTTATAGTATGGTCATCACAACTTAAAACATATGGTTTTAAGAGCAGGTAGTACAAAATAATTTATCATTAAATTTACATGTAGGGTATAGTCCAATCCTTGAGAAACTTAATTTTAATCAACAAGAGGACTGAAACTCATTCATTTTTTAATACAATATGTCTTTGAAGCATAAGATGGAGGCAGGCTAGTTCATTTGAAAATATGACCATTATGTAAGAGAAGTGATGTAAGAGGTAAAAATTTAATTTAGAAAATATGCAAATCTAAATGTGATATTAAAATATACATATATTTTTAAAAATTCTAATCAAATATTTTTTCTTCTAATTTCTTATTAAATCTGAAGAACTTGGATGGCAGACAGATATAACAGACAGCTCAAGGTAAACATAGACTTTTCCAGAGACTAAAACCACTTCAGTCTGAGCCTGTCAGGGTTTTGCCTGCTCCCAGAGCCTGGGCAGCTCTCCTGGCAATCTGTTTGTGAACACTGTCGAGAGTTATTTGCCCTGCAGACTGCCTGGCACTTGTAGGGGCACTATATGATAACTCCTAGACTCTATAAAGATCTAACAGACAGTGCCAGGTACATAGACATAGCCTGAGGCCAACAGGTTAGGTCTCAGCCTGTCAGGCTTTTGCAAGTTGCCTTAGGCCTGGGCAGCTCTGTGGGCTGCGCCATCCATTTGCCAACTCTGTCAGGGTATTTTTCCCTGCAGAGTGATCAGCATTTAGAAAGGTTTCCTGTAGCATCCTTGATCTTTACTCCATGATGGAGAACACAGGCAGCACGAGGTTCACAGAGACAACAAGAATATAGCTTTGCTTCAGGCAAGACACACCATGGCTCCAATGACAAAAAAAGAGGAAGGCAGAATATCGGCAATCTGTGCCATGGGAAACCTAGTCATCCAGCATTGTGGAAATCGCCTTACAGGCTCACAGGAGGCTCAAGTACCAGACAGTGACATCAAGAACAATTAAGGCCAGAGATAACCACATGGCAAAAGGCAAGCATAGGAAAATTACTAATAGGAATCCAGGAAATATGGTAGAATCTGAAAGGAATTCTCCAACAACACCAAGTACTATATACCCCAAAACACCAGAGAAACAAGGTTTGGACTTAAAATCACTGGTCATGATGCTGTTAGAGGAAAAAAAAAGAAGGACATAAGTAAATGTCTTAAAGAAATATAGGAGAAAATAGATCAAAAGGTAGAATCATTTACAAGGAATACACAAATATCATTTAAAAAATCCAGGAAATTTGGGACACAAGATAGAAGACAATAAAGAGGAAATGTAAAAATCATTTAAAGAAATACAGGAGTACTTGGGTCAACAGGCAGAAGTCATGAAAGATGAAACACAAAAATCACATAAAGAACTACAGAAAACACAAACAAGTGAAGGAACTGCAAATCCAAGCAGGATCAAAAAAACTGAAGTAGAAATAACTAAGAAATCATAAAGTGAGAAAACTTTGGAGATAGAAAACCTTGGGAAGAAATCAGGCACCATAGATGTAAATATCAACAACAGAATACAAGAGATAGAAGAAAGAATCTCAGATGCAGAAGATACCATAGAAACAATTGACTCAAAAGTCAAAGACAATTTGAAATGCAAAAGGGCTAGTAACTAAAAACTTCCAGAAACTCCAAAACACAATGAGATTACCAAACTTAAGGATTATAGGTATAGATGAGAAAGAAGATTTACAATTTAAAAGGCCAGCAAATATCTTCAACAAAATTATGGAAAAAGGCTTCCCTAACTTAAAAAGTGTGATAACCATTAATATACAAGAAGTTTACAGAACTCTAAACTGACAGGACCTGAACAGAAATACCTCCTGTCACATAATAATCAAAATCCCAATTGTACTGAAAAAAGAAATAATATCAAAGTCAGTAAAAGAAAACGGCCAAGTAACATATAAGAATTACACTAGACTGTTCACCAGAGACCATGAAAGCTAGACTATCCTGGGCAGATCTCATGTAGACTCTAAGAGAACACAAATGCAAGCCAAGATTGCTATACCCAGCAAAACTTTCTATCACCATAGATGGAGAAATCAAGATCTTCCATGATAAAATCAAATTGACACACTATCTTTCCACAAATCCATCCCTACATAGGATAATAGGTGGAAAACACCAATACATGGAGGGAAAATACACCCTGGAAATAGCAAGATAGTAAAGTTCTTTCATCAAACCCAAAAGAAGTTAACCACTCAAATATAAAAATAACGTCAAAAATTACAGGAAGTTATAATCACTATTACTTAATATCTCTTAAAATCAATGGACTCAATTCCCCCAATAAAATGACAGACTCACACACTGAATATGTAAACAGGACCCTACATTTTGCTGCATACAGGTAACACACCTCAGTGTTAAAGACAAAAAATACTTTAAAGTAAAAACCTGGAAGACAATTTTACGAGCAAATGGTCTCAGGAAACAAGTCTGAGTAGCCACTATAATATCAGATAAAATTGATTTTCAACCTAAAGTCATAAAAAGATTCACAGAAGAACATTTATTACTGGTCAAAGGAAAAATCCCCTGAGAATAACTCTCAATTCTGAATATAAATGCTCCAAATGTAAGGGCACCCTTATTCATAGAAGAAACTTTACTAAAGCTCAAAATGCACATAGCACTTAACAAAATAATTGTGGGTGACTTCAACACTCCAGTCTCCTCAATGGACCGATCAGGAAAACAGAACCTAAACAGGGACACAGTAAAATTATATTGAAGGTTTTAAACAAGTGGTATATATAATATTTGATCTTAAAGCAATAGAATATACCCTTTTCTCAGCATCTCATGGTAACTTCTCCTAAATTTACGAAATAATTGGTCACAAAACAGACCTCAACAATATAAGAATAATCCCATGCCTCCTATCAGATCACTATGGAGTAAATGTGGTCTTCAATTGCAACAAAAACAATAAAAAACCTACATACACATGGAAATTGACAATACTAATGATACCTTGGTCAATTATGTAATAAAGAAATAAATCAAAGAATTCCTAGAATTTAGTTAAAATGAAAGCCGAGCATACACAAATTTATAGGAGATAAGGAAAACAGTGCAAATAGAAAACTCATAGCCCTGAGTGCTTCCCAAAATAAACTGGAGAGAGCATACAGTGGCAGCTTAATGACACACCTGAAAGCCCTGGAACAAAAAGAAGCTAATGCACCCAGGAGGAGTAGATTTCAGGAAATCATCAAACACAGGGCTGAAATCAATCAATTGGAAGCAAAGAGAACCATATAAAGAATCAACAAATCCAGCAGGTTGTTATTTGAGTAAATCACATAGATAGATAAACCATTAATTAGACAAACCAGAGGGCACAGTGACAGTATCCAAATTAGCAAAATAAGAATCGAAAAGGGAGATATAACAACAGAAACTGAGGAAATTCCAAAAAAATCATCAGTTCCTACTACAAAAGCCTATATTCAACACAACTGGAGAATCTGGGGGAAATAGACAATATCCTAGACAGATACAAAATGTCAAAATTTAATCAGGATCAAATAGATCATCTAAACAGTCCCATAACCCCTAAAGAAATAGAAGAGGTCATAGAACGTCTTCCAACCGAAAAAGCACAGGACCAGATGGTTTTAATGGAGATTTACTTCAGGCCTTTACAGAAGACCTAACAGAAATATTCATCAAACTATTACACAAAATAGAAAGAGAAGGAACCTTGCTCAACTAATTCAATAAAGCCACAATTATGCTGATACCAAAACAACACAAAGATCCAACAAACTAAGAGAACTTCAGACCAAACTCCTTTATGAACTTCGATGAAAAAAATTCAGTAAAATCCTTGCCAACCAATTCCAAGAAAACATCAAAATGACTATTCATAATAATCAAGTAGGCTCCATACCAGGTATGCAGGGATGATACAATATACAGAAATCCATCAATGCAATCCACTACATAAGCAAATTCAAAGAAAAAAAAAAGATTATTTCATGAGATGCTGAAAAAGCATTTGACAAAATCCAGCATCCTTTCATGCAAAAGTCTTGGGAAAAAAAAAAGGAATTCAAGGCCCATACCTATGCATAGTAAAAGTAATATACATCAATCCTTTAGCTAACATTAAACTAATTTGAGAAAAACTTGAAGCAATCCCACTAAAATCAGGTATTGCATAATCCTGATCTCTCACTCCATATCTATTCAATATAGTACTTGGCGTACTAGCTAGAGAAGTTAGACAACATAAGAGTTCAAAGGGGTACAGTTTGGAAAGAAAGAAGTCAAACTATCACTACTTGCTGATGATATGACAGTATAATTAATTAACCCAAAAATTCAAGCAGAGAACTCCTACAGCTGTTTAAAAAATTCTGAAAGTTTGCTGGTTATAAAGTCCATTTAACGAAATCAGTAGCCTGTCTGTACACCAAGGATACACAGACTGAGAAAGAAATTAGGGAAATGACACCTTCACATTAGCCACAAACAATATATAGTATCTTGTTGTTACTCAAATCAAACAAATGAAAGATCTGTGTGAGAAAAATTTCAGATCTCTGAAGAAGGAAATGGAAGAAGACCTCAGAAAATGGAAAATTTTTCCATGCTCATCGATTGGCAGTTTTATTATAGTTAAAATGGCCATCTTGCCAAAAGCAAATCTACAGATTCAACACAATCCCTATCAAAATCCCAACTCAGTTCTTCATAGAGTTAGAAAGATCAATTCTCAAAATCATCTGGAATAACAAAAAATCCAGGATAGCTAAAACTATTTTCAACCATTTAAGAACTTCTGGGGGAATCAGTATCCCAGACCTCAAGCATTACTATAGAACAATAGTGTTAAAAACTGCAGGTTGTTGGTACAGTGACAGGAAAATAAATCATTGAAAGAGAATTGAAGACCTAGAAATGTACCCACACCCTATGGAAAAGAAACTGGGGTAGACCCTTGAGGACTTGGGGACAGCGGAAATTTTCTGAAGAGAACACCAATAACTTATGCTCTAAGATCAAGAAGTAATAAATGGGACCTCATAAAATTACAATGCTTCTTTTAGTCAAAGGACACTGCTAAAATGGTAACCAAAATATTGGGAGAAGATCTTCTTCAACCCTACATCCATCAGAGGGGTAATATATCCAATATATACAAAGAACACAAGAAGTTAGACTCCAGAAAGCCAAATAAACCTGTTAAAAATGGTTACAGAGCTAAACAAAGACGAAGCTCCTAGTTTTATCGATTCTCAGGATGATTCTCTAAGTCTATATGATTGATTTCAGGCCTGATTTTGATGACTTCCTGTCTTCTACTCCTCCTGGATGAAATACTTCATTTTGTTCCAGGGCTATCGGGTGTTCCATTAAGGTGCTATTGTGTGCTCTCTCCAGTTTCTTTTGGCGGCACTCAGTGCTATGAATTTTCATCTTAGTACTGCTTTTATTGAGTCCGATAAATTTGGGTATGTTGTGCCTTCATTGTCATTAAGTTCTAAAAAAATTTTTTCTTGACTTCTTTATTTATTCCTTGACCAAGGTGTTATTGAGTAGAGTATTGTTCATCTTCCATGTGTATAAGATTTTCTGTTGTTTTTGTTGCTATTGTAGACCACTTTTACTCCATAGTGATCTGATAGGAGGCATGGGATTAGTTCGATCTTCTTATATTTGTTGAGGTCTGTCTTGTGAACAATTATATGGTCAATTTTGGAGAAGGTACCATGAGGTGCTAAGAAAAAGGTATCTTCCAAAGCTACAATTAGTTGCACTGTGTTTATTTTTATTTTGTGTTTTCTTGATTGAGGAGAGTGGGATGTTGAGGTCACACACAATTATTGTGTTAGGTGCAATGTGTGCTTTAAGCTTTACTACAGCTTCTTTTACTAATGAGCATGTCCTTCCATTTGGAGCATGAATGTTCAGAATTGAGAGTTCTTCTTAATGGATTTTTCCTTTGACCATTAAGAAGTGCCCTTCTCTGTCACTTTTGATAAATTTTGATTGAAAGTCAATTTTATCTGACATTAGAATGACTATTCCAGCTTGTTTACTGAGAACATTTGCTTGTAAAATTGGTTTCTAGCCTTTTATTCTGACATATTCTTTCTGCTTGACACTGAGGTGTGTTTCCTGTATGCAGAAAAATATAGGGTCCTGTTTAAGTATCAGTCCATTTTCTTTGTCTTATTATTGGGATGTTCAGTCCATTGTTGCTAAGAGATATTAAGGAATAGTGATAATTACTTTCTGTTTTGTTTTGTTATTTTTCTGTTTGTGTGGTTATCTTCTTCTGGGTTTCATGAAAGAAGGTTATTATCTTGCTTTTCCCAGGGTACAGTATCCCTCCTTCTATTCACGTTTTACAACTATTTTCCATTTTATGGATGAGTTTGTGGAAGGATAATGAAGAGCATTTATTCAGGATATCAAAATTACTAGTAGAAATTAAGTAGATATAACTCATCTGTTGTGTTGACTCTTCCTAATTTTATTAATTTGATCCAAAATAGACTTGTATGGGGAGAAACATCCAAGTTGAAGAATAACCTTTATCAGACTGTTTTATAAGCAAATCTGTGAGCCATTTTCTTGATTGGTGATTGGTGTAGGAGTCCCATCCTACTATGTGTAGTGACACTCCTTGCTTGTGTGAGAAACACACTGAGCAAACTAAGGAAAGTATTGGACTTGATTACCTCACAAATGAACTACAATCCAGAAATGGACCTATGATCCAGGTCTTGAGACTGGAAAAAAAAAATTAATACAAAATCATTAACTAGGAGGACACAGGTTTAAATATAGACCTAGAAGTATATTAGACATGAAAAGCTTAGGTACAGGCATGGTAGTGCATATCCTTAATTACAGGAGACAGGAGAATGCAGATTTCTGAGTTCCCATCAACACTGTTACAGAATAATTTTGAGATAAACAAAATCTTAAGTCTAGGCACAATAATGTAAGATTTTCATCCCAGTACTCAGATGTGAGAGCCATACATATTTGAGATCAAGATCTATTAAGATCAATAACTACAGAGCTAGATCCATGAAAGCCAACATTAGATAGAAAGGAAACATTTGAAAACAGGAAGCTTGTGTAAATGTAATTGAACATGGGGAAAATTTCCTGCTCCAGCATCCAATACATTTTGTTAGCTTTTGGAATGTCCATGTAGTTTTAGAGTTAAGAATAGAACAGGGACAGTTACAACATATGCTGCTTAGCTAGAGCTCCGAAAATGCCACTGATTAAGACTAGCATCACTGTGGTGAAATCTTCTGGGAAGTGTTACCAGAGAGCACAAAGCAGCTGTATTCCTGGGGAAAACCTACTTCCAGGCAGGTAATAAGAAAGAATCTGCCAGGTGGCAAATATTTTGGAAGACTGAATGGGTAATGATTAGCAGTTCTGCGTTGCCAGTGTGGAGGGCCAGGAAAGATCTGTGGAGAAAGAATAGACTCAGGTACAATTGAAAATTCAAGACAAAGGGTTTTTGAAATGAAGTTGACACTTGGGACCTTTGATGATAGCTTACAACAGACTCTTTGTGGCAGTTCTGTCGGCTTGCAGCTGAAGATACCACTTTATTTGAAATGCCAGTTCCATGGGATGGCCACCAAGAACAGTATCAAAAATTGAGTGAAGTTATTCAGAGCCTGGTGTGAAATTGAGAAAAGAGTTGGTAGAGTGTCTCAAGCCCTTGGAAAGAACCCAGAGAATCATGCCTGAATCACATTAGACAACTACTAAGTAAAGTTGGAATGTAGAAATGATAACACCCATAGAGAATGAAGTAGATAATAGTATAGAAAGTTGAAAAAATACAGTACAGCAGACATGTAGGTAAAAACATTGGTGTTTGCCCAGCAAGCTTTTAGTATTCATTTGGTCCAATGTTTCCATCCTGTAAATTTTGGGAGTATATGACCTCCTATTTCATGCTGATTTTATAAGGGATTACAGTTATGAGAATGCATGAATTATAAAAGAGACTTTGTCTTTAAAACACAATTGAGGTTGTGCTAGACTATGTGTAGTTGTACATAATGTATTTTGTGTATGGGTATGCCTAGGTATAGCCACCATGCACTCATGTGTTTGAATAAGCTAATGAGTTCCAGGGAGTAGAATGTGATAGAATGAATCTGATTACCCCAAGATAAGTGTGAAATAATCTGACATGTCCATATTGGGGAAGGTGTAGCTGTCTTACAGGAAGTATGCCACTTCATATTACAATGGACATGGGTATTTGATGTTTCTTGAAATGTTCAAGTCTGTGCAGTGTGATCTATATGATTATCCTGCATGACAGTGGAAGAGTCTCTTGCCTGCCTTTGTGTCATTTATAGAACCTCCATAAGCATGTTGCCATGCATGCTGCCATATCATCTACAACAATGATAACAGATGGAAGCTATAAAACCACAAGCTTCCCATAATTACAGTAGTACAGCATGGAAGACAGTGGTGCTGAGAGTGATATCAACTGTGGAGTCCTGGTTCAAGGGTTTTCAGGGGAATAGAATTTTAGTATATGGGTTAAAAACAATTTTCATTGTATTTTGGTAAAAGGATTTTTGCCCTTGTCTGAAGATTTTGCCTTAACATAAGGTAAAGTGATTTAGAATATTAAGAAAGAAGTTCTCAAAACCAAGTAATTTCAGTTTTATCCAATGATCCAATCTTAAGGGGCATATAAGTTTTAATCAAGTGCACATAACCAAGGAAGAAAAAATATAAAATGAATGTTTCAGAGATAAATGGAGAACCAGGAAGTGGAATGGAGCTAAATCCTGTATTGATGAATATTAAAGAGGATTAAAGGTGTGGCAATATTGGGGTAAGTTCCCAACTAGATTACTGTTTATGCTTTTGAAGTGAACCAAGAGAAAGCTGCATCATTTTAGGCATTATTGTGAGCTGGCTATTTTTCCAATTTTGGCATAAGGAAACATGATTATGTTTCAAATTGACATGGGGTGGATTTTGATGGCTATTCTCAGTGGTCTGCTCTATCTGGAGTGAACTATATCCATAAATGGAGGCCATAACTGTGACTCAGATGTTGAAGCTTTAAAACAAAGGATTTTTTTCCCAAATACTGACCTGGAAAGACATAAGATTAATTTCAGATCTGGAAACATATCCCTCATAAAAAGCTTAGATTCAGCCATGGTGGAAGTTGTCTTTATACCAAGCAGACAAAATCAAGTTAATTTCTGAATTATATACCAGCTTAGTACAGAGCATATTCGAGGTAAAGAAAAGTTTAAGTCCAGGCAGGTTGGCATACAATTTTAATCCCAGCACACTAGTGTGAAAACCGACCAGATTTCTGAGTTCAAGTCAGTTTACTGAGCGTGTTCCTTGACAGCCACACATATATGCTGGGGAATCTCAGTGAAAACAATAAAGATGTGAAAATGTAGTTGAACTGGGTGCAGCATGGTCCAGTCCCAGCAACCAATAGAATTTGGCAGATACAGGACTGCCACTATGCCTTTAAAATCAAAAATAAAACAGGTTACCAGGACAACTGATCCTGAAGATATAGAGATAAAAATTTGTCAATAATTTGGAAGAAACTAGTGTCTCTGAGATGAAATCTTCTGGTGTTAACCTCAGAGCACAAAAAAGCTGTATTCTAGAGAAAGATCTCTGGTTGGTGGATAGGTAATATTTAAGAAACTGACAGGTAAAAATGGTTTTGATGGAATGAAAATGTCATGGAGAATCATTGATGCTTGTCAGTGTGATTGGCTGGAAAAGTTGATTGTAGAAGGTACAAACAAAGTGGCAGTAAAGTCCCACACTTACATGTTTTGTAATGATAATGAGGTTTGCCACGTTAAAGACAGCATATGAAAGGGAATTGGTAAATTTGCACCTTCTTTGCAGATGAAGACCCCAGTTTATTGGATATGACAATACTATAAGATGACGAAGAATAGCAGCAGCAGTGGAGTGGAGTAAGCTAGAGCCTAGAGTGAAACAGAGTGTAGAACTGGAGAGGTGTGACACATACCCTTTGTCAGAGCCCAGAATATCACATGTGAACCACTATGGGATCCCTGCTGAATGAAGCTGCTAACAGAGAGTAGAACCAGTCCAAGGAAAAGAAGTGCTGCTTAGTTTTCTGCACTGAAATTATATGGATACTATAAATATAGATGCAACATTTGGAGATTGTACATCTTCTTTTTATTCCAGAGTTCATTCAATAGTTCCTTTCTATATTATTTTGTAATGTTACTGTCTAACTTGTGATTTTGGAAGTATGAAATCTACTATTTAACTTTGATTTTGTAAGGTAAACATTATTTAAGATAATGCCTGAACCTTTGAAGAGACATGGAACTTTTTAACATTGTTCAGGCTATGCTCTAAGATGGGGAATTTTAGAGTTGTATACACTGTATTGTGTATTTTGCTGAGTCTAGCATGGTTATAGTGTATATGCACACATATTTTTGTATAAGCCTATGGGGACCAGAAAGTGGATTGTGATTGCTTGATTATGTTTGGACCATGTGAACACGGCAATAACCAGACATGTTCTTATTGGTCAAAGGAAGTTCGTCAATGTGTATTACAATTAAGAAAGGACTTTTGTGGTCTCATAAAATTCCCACCCCTGTCCTGCAGAATTCAGAGCATACTTTTGTCTCCCAGGAGTGCATATTCTCCTGGCTGCATTTAGATCGAGGTGTAAATTTCCTATTATCCTCTAACACCTTGTCTTAGTTCACACTGCCATTATTTCTTTCATGCTGAAAACAGAACTCCAAACCCTTATGCCAGCCACAGTTTAGTGTCTTCCATTATAAGAATCGTCCTTTTCATGATGTTTCTTCATAGCAATGAACCTCTAAGTATGGGACATATTCTTCACATACTTGACCTGCTATCAGAGAGCACTTGATTAGTGATGTTTTGAAATGTACTCACAGACCCACAAAAGTTCATTGTTTCAGATTGCTTTAGTTATAATCAAACATCACAATAATTCCCCAGTGTAGTGGAGGGGGAGGAGGTTTATAAGCAGTGGGAGTAGGGATGAAATTGGAGCTTTTCAGAGGGATAATGAGGGAAGAGGCTAACATTTGAAATGTAAAAAGTAAATAATTAAAAAAAAAGGTACTCCGTAATAGACCTTTGAAATATGCCCTGCTGTCCTTCCCACATTTGTTGACCTAGTATTACATTATTTTGTCACAAGAATTTTTCTTTCATCCCTGTAAAGTATGCCATGATCTGTATTTGTTAATATTACATCAAGCATCCCATATCTCCAGCAAGCAACAACAGATTTACTATTCACATGATTTACACTCTCTATCTTTACCTGTCATAGTTATAGGAAACAAGGCATCTAAAGAGTATAGAGGTCATTCGACAAGTTTGTGTTGGGGGCATCTTTAACGTTCACCTCAAAAGAGTCTAGTGATTAATAAATACATAATCTTATGGTGACCATTTTATGAAGATCTGTAATCTTTTTGGATAACTATTACTTGCAGCTCAGCTAGTTTTGGCTTGCATCTGTTAGATTATAATACATACACACATATAAAAATTATAGTTGCTTTACTTTACTTTTCTTCCATTTCTGCATCTCTCTTTTCTCCGAAACCCTCCCATTTTTTTCTTTCAAACTCATGACTGCTCTTTCTTTAATTGGTGTGTGTGTGTGTGTGTGTGTGTGTGTGTGTGTGTGTGTGTGTGTGTGTATTCTTAATTTTAGATATACATCCTGCTCAGTACTTGAAATATTGCTTGCAGGTATCTAATTTTGGTCTTAGCATTTGGTGCTAAATAGGTCATTGAGGAAAGTCTTCTGATTATATATCCTGGTCTCAGTCTTCCTTGTTGCCTCCAGGCTTTACCTAGGGTCAGGACTCCTTGAGAATTGCCTTCTTTATAAAGCATATCTGTTTGTTGTTGTTGTTGTTGTTATTATTGATGATGATAATTGTGATGATGATCATGATAATGTAAGCCACTTTGATTAGTCAGCCACCTTGCTGAGAGTTTGTAGGTTTAGCCTCACCTAAATGACTAAGATACATAACCTCATATCAGACTTCTCATCCTCTAGCTTTTACAGTCTTTGCATTCTTCTGCATGCTGACCTCCAGTTGAACCATCATTTGTTGAAAAGGCTTCCACACCTGGGCTTATACCGAGAGGATTCCCCAGCACGCAATAGGGACACATGGTCCACTACATTCATAGCAGCCCTATTTATAAAAACCAGAAGCTGTAAAGAACCCAGGTGTCCCTTAAAAGAAGAATGGATAAAGAAAATGTGGTATATATACATAAAGGAATACTACTCAGCAATTAAAAACAATGAATGCATGAAATTCTTAGGAAATGGGTGAAACTGAAAAATATCGTCCTAAGTGAGGTAACCGAATCACAAAAGAACACATAGTGAATGCAGTCACTGATAAGTGGATATTAGCACAAAAGCTCTGCATATCCAAGACTCAATTAACATATCAAATCATTCCCAAGAATGAAGGAGTGGGCCCTGATCCTGGAAAGGCTTATTGCAGTAATTTAGGGAATTACCAGGGCAGAGAGGAGGGAGGGATGTGATTGGGGAATGGACGGAGGTAGGAGGGCTTATGGGACTTACGGGGAGGGGTACTGGGAAAGGGGAAAAATATTTGTAATGTAAAACAGAGAATATAGAAAAAACATATTGGGAAATATCTCATGTTGGCATGACATATTAAATCTTATAAAGGTATAAAGTACAAATCTTTAATATCTCAGTTTTAAGCACTGTGTTGGAAGGTGAATTATCTTTCAGTATTTCATGTCTCATTGATATAACTAATTAAAAATATTTTTTGATATTAGATAATTATATGTAGTTTTAAAGAATTTTTTTAATTCTTTCTTTTATGGAATAAGTGTATTCTCATTAGCCCATTGATTCCGTTTTATTTTGTATAAAGCTACTTCCACTGCTGCAGACAGGAAAGTATCACAAACACATCAATTCTGTTGTTACAAGTGTTAATTGCTTTGTTGTCTGTAGTAATTACCTTTTTCATACTGTTTGCACTCATAAAATTTTTCCAAAACTCATAATGAAATATTTATATTTAGACACTTTCAATCTCATACCCAGCATTATTTAAAAAGTATGATTCAAAATAAAAAAAATTAGCTGTAATTTAATATTCAATTTTTAAATAAATATATTCACAATTTTAGAATGTATATCAATACTGGAAAACGTATTATGGACTGACGAAAAAATTATCTTTTGAAATTTAGTATATATTTTAAAAAGGGAAATTATTTTCATCTCAGTTGCCAACTCATTGTTTAGGACAAACAATTAAACTGAACTTTACATGTACTATTGTTGTTATAAAAGATTTACCATCAGGGAATAATTTAAAATCATGAGGAAGGATCATTTTAAGTAAGCCAACAAGTATTTAATACAATCAATAATCAAAAGTAGTTTATAAATGGGTAAGAAAAGTTGACATTTAAATAAATTACTATATCCATAAATTTAAATTCCTATTTTTAAATTTAAACTTAGTGGAATTTTTATAACTTCTCAATGAAAATTACTGTATTTTCTAACTTTTTTTTCTGGTAATTTACATGCATACTTTATTTTCCATTGAGTTATTTTGCTACCGTACATGTGGATTTTAATGATACATGTAATAGTTTAGTTTTTATTATGTAAATAGTTTACTATTTATTTGGAAAGTCTGTTACTTTAAGATACATGTCTTTATTAAATATTAAGTAAGGTAAACATTATTTCAACTGTTTTTCAATCTCTGCTTATTTATTCAGCAGAGGTTGAACTAGTTGGTCATCAAGAAGTAGAGAGGCCCTTGTTCATATGAAGTCTTTATGCCTCAGTGTAGGGAAATGCCAGGATATGGAAGTAGGAGTGTGAGTGTTGATGATGGGGAATGAGGTAGGGGTTTTTTTTGGAGGAGAAACAAGGAAAGAAGATAACATTTGAAATGTAGCTAAAGAAAATATCTTATAAAAAAGAAGGAAAGAATAGTAAAAAGTATTTTGTTCATTTCAAAAATTCTTTTTATTCTTATTAATTATTTATTTATGTATATAACAATTGTTTCCCCATTCCTAGTCACCCCTATCAGAGTCTTCCCACCATTTGCCACCCCTTTAATCTCTGAGAGGTTCTCCCCCAACCTGCAACCCATTCTCTGGTGCATCAAGTCTCAACTGGATTAGACATTTTCCTACACTGGGAACAAATTTTTGTTTTGTTTTTCCGAAAGCATTAAGGACATTACACTTTCAGTTGCTGTCAGATGACTTTGAACGATGTTTTCATTTCTTTTACATTAAAATATCCAATTGTATATTTATGCAACCAGGTATAAAAAAAAAGAACAAATGTACTACGAACTTTATTTTTTTTTTTATTTTCTGGGAGACAATATAAACTTTCTTATAAAACTTATAATCTAAATCTTAGAACTTTTAACTCTGCATATAAATTCTTGGTGAATTTTCATTATACTTTTTTTTTAATTTCAATTAAACAAATTTAAGTTTACTGCTAGCAATATAGGAGCCTGAAATAGTGTGTGTATATTCATCAAAGAGGACTAAAAGAAGTGTTTTTAAAGGTGGATATGAAAGGCAAACATTTCGATTATTTAGAGAATCCATAGCTTACCAAGAAACTTGTTTCAGTCCATTCAGTTGTGTCTCTTCACTATTGCATAGTAATAAACACTTTCAGTTTTTTGGCAACAATAAGTGAATTTACCAATGAAGCAATTAGGAATGCCATTATATTATTATTTTTTGATTGACACAGACTGTAATTGTTATCATCATCTATGCATGAGCCTCAAATTATAAAAGATATTTCTATGAAAATTAAAATTGTACCACTAAAGATGAACCTCATAATTAAGTTTCATATTATCCTCAAACATATAATAGTAAAATTAAATCCAACAAAGCAAAGCAGTGAAGTTAAATGTTTACCTTAGAACAAAGTAAAAAAAAAAAATAGAAGACATCCAAAATCATACTAAATTGTAACTTTGATCCAAATATATAATTCTATAATTAGTTCAAATATAAAAATATACAAATATATATTGAGTACAAAATTATAGAATATATTACACTTATTGCAATCCATGCATTTTTAAACCTCTTATATTTTCTTTATACAGGTAATAAAATAGAAGTGATGCATTACACGTTATGGTTGAAATTTTTATAAAAAAAAATAGTCTTTTTTTACTTTGGCTGTTTATTTTTGTCTTTATATTGAAATAGTTTCTTCTCTTATATAGTACATTGTAGTCACTGTTTCCTTTCCTCTCCTTTCTCTTCTCCACCTTCCCTCACCCCAGATATAGTCCCCTATTTCCTTTTCAGGAAAGCGAAGACCTCCTAGTGATGAGAACCATACAGGACAAAAGAAGACACAATAAGACAGGGAAAGTGAAAGACCAATTATATCATAGCAGGATGAGATAACCCAAATGGAGGATACACCTCAAAAACAGAAAAAAAAAAGAATTGAGAATACACCTTCTTCCATCCTTAGGAGTTTCACAAAACACCAAGCAAGGTATTATTGGCCAGAGGACCTAGTGCAAACCTATGCAGCCTTATTTTTTGTTTCAGTCTCTGAGAGACATACATATATATAGGTATATATAGATTGATAGATATAGGTAGATTTAGATAGAGATATAGTGATAGAGATAGAGAAATATAGATATAGTAGATATAGATAGATAGATAGATAGATAGATAGATAGATAGATAGATAGATAGATAAAGATAGATAGAGATAGAGATATGAGTAGATACAGATATAGATACAGATTTACAGATAAATATAGATACATAGGTGATAGATGATAGATAGATAGATAGATAGATAGATAGATAGATAGATAGATAGATAGATAGATAGATAGATACGTGGATAGATATAGATATAGAAATAAAAATAGACAGACATACAAACACATATAGACATAGACATAGATATAGATACAGATATAGATATTACACCATAGTGTTGTATGTGAAACAATATGAAAAATATTTGTGTAAAATTTTAGCATTAATATACTTAGCTGATGGTTCTCAATTCCTATTTTTAACCTATTCAGAGTGAATGTGACAAGGGCAGCATGTAGCCTTCACCAACCCTGTCCACCTTAGAGTCTAATAAATGAAAATTCAGAGCAATTATTGAAGCCTATAGAGGAAGACACACACTTATTAGGATTCAATATAATTTATGTAGGTAATATGTTGAGGTCAAGGAAATAAACAGGTTTTCCTAAAAACTAAAATATAATTAGTGGTCTTGGAGTCCATATATTCTAAAGTGCCAAGCTTAAAATAGATTACATATGAATTACTTTTGGTTATAACTAAACAAACAGAAGGCTCAAAGCCAATATTAGTATTTATAATAATTTGTTCAGAGAAAAGAGACATTTTCCTTGCCTATGGGAAAATAAACCTGCTACCCCTTGATTTTTGACTTATATCAAAATTGTCAATAGCCAAACTGACCCTTACTTTTACCTGAACAGGAAATAAAAGTGATTGCTATACATTTCACTTAGATTTCTGTTCCTTCTCTAACTGCACTAAGGAAACTCAAAAAATCTTATAAAAGTCCCATTCTCTGTATAAAGGTAAAGTTTCTCTCAATTCCACAGCTATCTTTAATTTTCTACCTTGACACTGTCTTCTCTCTCTTAGACAACATTTGTAAAATCAACCTTCAATTGACTGTAAACATTTGTATATGCCTCTGAACATTTTTCTCTAATCTATAATTACCTTCTTCCAATAATAATGAGTTTGCTACTTCTTTGTGGTTTCTTTATTTTACCCATCTCATACAATGCAAATATTAAAAATGTGTATTAAGTGACTAATCTGTGGACAATACATATGACATAAAATCTAAAGAATATGTAGACAGACACCAGCATTTATGTTGAAAATACATAAAAATCATGATACTCAAAGTCTGTAAGAGCAGTAGCCAATGGTTGACATCACATATCTCAAACACTAATGTAATGATATGTCACAAAACAATAGCAACTAAGTTTTGTAATGAACAAATTGAAAGGAAATTAGTATATCTAGAATGTAATTCCTGTCTACTTTGAATTAATGTTCAAATATTCAGAAAGAGATTTGAAATAACCCATTATTTCTTGTAAATGATAACAATTAGAAAAAAAAACAGGAAGTTTTGTTTGTTTGTTTAAATTCTACAAAAAATTATGATCAATTCTCTTTAAAAATCTTTGTAGTCATGGTGCTTAAAACAATTGGGTTGTATATAATATAATCTTCACTCAGAATTTGTACAGTTATTTTTTAAGTTTACATGACTTGTTCTCCTGTATGCTTAAAGAATATGTCTCCACACATAATAATGTTGTTTCTACAAAGACTGGTAGTAAATATGGCTGCCATGATTACCTTTTCAAGGAACCACTGCTGAGTTGAGAATTCATTCATATGATCTGGAAGAACAAAGATATCAATAATGCTTCCTGATAGGATTAGGCTATCAAGAGAAACAAATTACTTATAAAAATTACCTTTTCGGTGAAACATGTTAAGAAGAACATTTTAATAAACTTAAATTTTGGGTTAATAATCCTGATTACCAAACTGGTGACTGCAATTGGTCGACAACCTATTGAGATCTGAGGACCCATTAGTAGTCAGGCTGATGGAAAACTGTGATGTCAATATAAGGCTCAAGTCATCTGACACATTGACACATAAATTGCCTTTCTTAAGACTTAATGGCTTCAAAAATAACTTTTGTATAATGTTTGAAAAATTATAAAGAATAACATTTTAAAAACAGAAACATACATATACACATATGTACATATATTTACAATTAGATAAATAGATAGATAGGTAGGTAGATAGATGAAAGATAGATGATGGATAGATAGATAGAAACCATCATGATGTAACTGCAACTGTATAAGAAATATTTGTGTAAAATATTATGATGTAAAAATATTTCCAAAGGTTCTCAATTTTAATTTTGAATCCTATTCAGAGTGAATTTGAAAGGGACAGCCTTTAGACTTCACCAACCCTGAGAACCTTAGATTCTAATAAACGCAAAAATCATAGGAATCTTTGAAACCTATAGAAGAAGAAACACACTTATTAGGATTCAATGTATTTTTGTAGCTAATATAGGTTGAGGTCATGGAATTAATCAGATTTTCTTAAATATTAAATCTAATTAGTTCTCTGGAGACTATACATTCTAAAATGTCAAGATAAGCCCAGCTCATTTTTTATTACTTGTTGAT
The DNA here is from genome assembly GCF_947179515.1 of Apodemus sylvaticus. Lineage (NCBI taxonomy): Eukaryota > Metazoa > Chordata > Mammalia > Rodentia > Muridae > Apodemus > Apodemus sylvaticus. The sequence continues at coordinate 400,159 of NW_026262995.1, forward strand.
TAGTTATAGTTAGAACTAAACAAATACAAAGCTCAAACCCATAACTAGTATATATAAAAAATTAATAAAAATAATCTTGTTCAGAAAAAAAGTGTCATTTCCTTTGACTATGTGAAAAGAAACTGGACTTCCATTGACTTGAGACTCCTATCAGAATTGTCAATAACCACACTGACCATTTCTTTTACCTGAACAGGAAGTAAATTAACTGTTATATATTTTACGTAGACTTCTGTTTCTTCTCAAATATCTCCATCAAGTTCTTCACTAAGTAAACTCCCAATATCTTATAGAAGTACTATTCTGTTTATGAAGGAAAAGTTTCTCTCACTCCATCAGCTATCTCCAGTTATCTACCTTGAAATTCTCTGGTCTCTCTTAGTCAACATTCATAAAATCAAGGTTCAAATGACTATACACATTTGTAGATGCCTCTGAAGATTTTTATCTAATCCATATTAACTTTCTTCCCTATAAAATTGGAGTGGCTACTTTTTGGGTGTTTCTTAACTCTACACTGTTTCTACAATGCAAACATTGCAATTATATATTAAGTGACCATATTTCTTATCAAATTCTATGACATATCATTCAAAGAATACGTAGAAAGACACCAGTATTGATTTAGAAAGCATTTAAAACCAAGGAGATTGAAAGTCAGCACAAACAGCAGCCACTGTTTGTAATCACATACTTCAAACACTTATGTAAAATACGTTAAAAACTAATACCAACTCAGTTTTCTGATGAACAAAGGGAAAGAAAGTTAACATGTCTAGAAAATAGTTCCTGTCTACTTTAAATTAATGTTCAAATTTTCAGAAGTAGATTCCAAAGAACACAAAAAAATGTTGTAAGTTGTAACAATTTGAGGAAAGACAAGGAGTTATTTGTTTTAGTGACTACAAGAATTTATGATAAATACTTTTAAAAAAATATTCATGGTGCTTAAAAAATTGGGTTGCATGCAAAATAATCATCTTTTTACAGGTAAGTACACAGTCATCAAAGTTCATTGCAGGTCCAACATCAGGGGTTACATACATGCAACAAGAACTTCCACTGAATTTCCTGTGATAGGTAGGATCTCAGACATCAATCTGTTCTACAATGGCAGCTAAGAATACTTACTTCAACATGATTGTGAGTATGATTATGGACAATAAAATGTATTAGTTTCTCAAGCAGCAACACCAATAATAGCCATCACCAGCATCTCCCACATATTAATAATGGACTGCATCATGATTTCTGGTCACAATATGCAGTAGTGACGTTGTCATAGCTTCTTCTTACAGGTAATATCACAGGTATCAAAGTACATTGCATGCTGGACATCCGGAGCTACACACATATACCAGGAATATCAACCAAATTTCCTGTGACAGGTAGGCTTACAGATACAGATGTTATCTCAAGTGCCACCTAAGAATAGTGACCTCTGTATGATTGTGGTAATGAAGACATACCAGAAAATTCATCATAGTGTCATGAAGCAATGCCACTCATTGCCATCACCAGTATTTCAACCAAGATAGTGATAATGGTCTCCATCAAGTCTTACTTCATTATTTCTAAGACAGCCTTACTGACAATGATCTTTAAAATAGACTATTCTTGCTGAGGGGTCTCAGAAATCAAGAACCTCTTCAAAAACCACACTGTCTCTGGATCTCAACATGTCTGCATAGAAGTGTTGTAAATATATTTCCCTTTGTCAGTTTATTGTTCCAATGTGGCAATAGCATTCAGGTACAGTTTGTTTGCTGTCATGGGGGAGATCTGCAGTATACCATGATGTCTATTGCTGGGAATATGAAGGACATCAGTATAGGTTCAGAGAGCAGGTAAGACTATGTATAGAAACATCTAGTGTCAGGTTTCAGTGTGACATCAAAGTGGATAATAACTGGTAGAAAATTTTTCATAAATTGGACTAAATCAAGATAACTGGCATTATGAAAGATTGCATGGTGATTTGTCTACAGTATCCACAGTGTGCTGTGACAGCAACATACTGCCAGTTTGAATTTAACACATTTTATGGGTTCTTGGTTGCAAAGTAGAACACTCCCCTGAATATGGTTTCAGGAGGCAGAACTGACCATGGAATACAACAGTGTCTCAGTTGGCAACAGGAATCATGAGTATTACAAAGTCTACATTTCGAAATCAGCATGGTTGATTGTAAATAATCATCAGTTATTTCATTATAGTTTTAGTTTAAATTTCATGCCATGAACTTCCAATTTTAGCACTCTATAAGAACATAACACTTATTTCAACTTTGTCTCAAATAGCAAGACACACCAAGGTTTTCAACATGTCTCTCTTATGGCAAGATCAAGATGTTGTGGTACTACATGGATCATGACTATCAACAAGACTTCTGTAGAAAAAATTGAGTATTTTTTGTTGTAATGGTTACTGAAGGCAGAACAGATCTGTGATATCAACATTGTTGCCAGAAGTAGCAGGAATCATGCCCATATTTCATAAATTTTACCACACATGATACTTCAGGATTAGGTATATTTATTGTTAACACTGACAATTCTTTTTTAAGGATAAAATAAAACAACAAAATATAACAAAATCACATAACAGTTAAAATAATATTTACCTAATTTAAATTTTAATAAAGACATGAACATTAACATAACAGACTTCCCATATAGATAGTAAATAATTTTCTTAATAAATACCAAACAGTTACCTAAATTATTAAAATCCACATGTAGAGAATAAAAATATCTTCATTGAAAAATGAACTATCCATGTAAATTTCCAGAAACAACTGGATATATGTGAGAAGATATAAAATTCTACTAATTTTTATTTTATAAAGAGGAATTTGTTTATGGATATAGCAAATTAATTTACAGGTCAACTTTTATCACCGGTTTATAAATTGCTTTTGATTATTGATTTTATTTACTATTAGTTGGTTTACTTGAAAGGATCCTTCCTCATGAGTTTAAATTATTCCCTGTTGGTAAATCTTTTATTACACCAATAGTACATGTAAATCACAGCTTAGTTATTTCTTCTATAGTATGAGTTGTCAAATGAGATGAAAATACAATTTCCCTTTTTAAAATATATACTAAGTTTCTAAATATGATTAGTCATTTCATCAATTGATAATATGTTTACCAGTTTTAAATAATACTGGAAATAATAATTCAAATAATAAATTATAAAATGTTTTACATTTTTATTTAAAAATTGAATACTAAGTACAACTGATTGTATTATTTTGAATTGTATTATTTAAATAATATGGGCTATGAGATTGAATGAGTCTGAATTCAGAAATTTCATTATGAGTCTTGGAAAAATCTTACAACTGCAAACTGCAGGAAAAAGGTAATTGCTATAGACATCATAGCAATAAAGAGGTGTATCAACAGAAGTGATGGGTTTGTGATACTTTCCTAAAGAAGCAATTATAAGTAACTTTCTAAAAATTAAAACAGTGAATCAATTGGCTAATGATAACCTTCTTGTTCAAAAATGTATGAATTAAAAAAAAAGTATTTCTTTAAAACTACAGGTATTTATCTAATATCAAAAGTAACCCATGACTTTTTAATTAGTTAAATCAATGAAATATAAAGGACTGTAAGATCATCATTCATCTTCCAGCACAGAGCTAAAAGCTAAGATTTTAAAGATTGTGCTTTATACATTTAAATAAAGATATATCGATATTCGCTGTCTGCAGGGACAGAAAGGGTCACTAGGTAATGTACTACCCTGAGATTTAGATCTCTGGTGGTGCAAATCGCTAGGGGTCTGCCTGTGCCAAAGAACTAAGCACATAGGCAGTTTGTCTGCCAGCCCACCGGGCATCAGGCCTGTGTCCTGCCCAGAGAGCAGCAGAGAGAGAGAAGCACCATGGCCATATTCACTCTCTGCCAGGACAGAAAAAAGGGTCACGAGTAACTGTATCACCCTGAGCTTTAGATCTCTGGTGGTGCAAACCACCAGGGGTCTGCCTGTGCCAAAGAACTTAGCACATAGGTGGTTTGTCTGCCAGCCCGCTGGGCTTGGGGCTTGTGTCCTGCACAGAGAGCAGCAGAAAGAGAGCAGTGCCGTGGCCATATTTGCTCCCAGCCAGGACAGAGAAGGGTCATGAGGTACTCTATCACCCTGAGCTTTAGATCTGCGGTGGTGCAAACTCCCAGGGGTCTGCCTGTGCCAAAGAACTGAGCACATAGACGGTTTGTCTGCCAGCACACTGGGCATAGGACCTGTGTCCTGCCTGGAGAGCAGCAGAGGAAGAGATTCGCCATGGCTGTAGTCGCTCCCTGCCAGGACAGAAAAGCATCAGTAGGTACTGAACACCTTGAACTTTAGACCTCTGGGGGTTCAGATCTCCAGGGGTCTGCCTGCACTCAGGAGCTGAGCACATAAGCAGTTCATCTGTAAGCCAGTCCATCGCATGACCTGTGTCCTATGTGAGAATCAGCAGAGGGAGTGCCCCACCACACTATCTTCGCTCCATAACAGAGCAGTCAGAGAATACCTGGTTTTCCTTGACAACCTAAGTATAACATGGATTGAAGCAAGACTGAGCTGGGCTCCAAAGACACAAAAGAGGAAGGCAGCATATCAGTAATCTGTGCCAGAGGAAACCCAGTCATCTAGTGTCGCAGAAATAACCTTAAATATCCACAGCTGGTTGAAGCACCAGCCAGTGACAATAAGATCATATAACACCAGAGAGAACTAGATGGCTAAAGGGACATTACTAACAGAAACCAAGGCATTACTGCAGCATCTGAACCCAACTCTCCAACAATAGCAAGTCCTGGATACCCCAATACACCAGAAAAACAAAAGTTGGATTTAAAAGCACTGGTAAGGATGCTGATAGAGGAGCACATGAAGGACATAAATAAATCTCTTAAAGAAATTCAGGGGAAAAATGATCAAAAACTAGAGGCCCTTACATGGGAAACACAAAACTCACTTAAAGAAATTCAGATGAATATGGGTCAGAAGTTAATAGCCAATAAGGGGGAAATGCAAAAATTACTTTAAAAAGTACAGGAGAAGTTTGATCAACAGGCAGAAGTCATGAAAGAGAAAATACAAAAACCTCTTAAAGAATTAGAGGAAAACACAAACAAGCAAATGATGGAACTGAGCAAAAATTCCAGGATCTAAAAACAGAAGTAGAAACAACTAAGAAAGCACAAAGGGAGATAACTTTGGAGATAGAAAACCTTGGGAAGAAATCAGGGACCATATAGATGCAAATATCAACAACAGAATACAAGCGATAGAAGAAAGAATCTCAGATGCAAAAAATAACATAGAAAACATGGACTCAACAGTCAAAGAAAATGCAAAATGTAAAGAGCTTGCAACCCAAAACTTCCAGGAAATCCAGGACACAATGAGAAAGCCAAATCTAAGGATTATAGGTGTTGATGAAAGTAAAGATTTACATCTTAAAGGGCCAGGAAATACCTTCAACAAATTTATGGAAGAAAACTTCCCTAACCTAAAGAGAGAGATGCCCACAAATATACAAGAAGCCTCAGAACTCCAAACAGACTGGACCAGAACAGAACTACCACTTGTCACATAATAATCAAAACCCCAAATGTACTAAACAAAGAGAGAATAATTACGGCAGTAAGAGAAAAAGGGCAAGTAACATATAAAGGAAGACTTATAAGAATTACACCAGACTTCTCACCAGAGACCGTGAAAGCTAGAAGATCCTGGGTGGAGCTCATGCAGACTCTAAGAGAACACAAATGCCAGCCGAGATTATTATACCCAGCGAAACTCTCAAGTACTAAAGATGGAGAAACCAAGATATTCCATGACAAAACCAAATTTACACAATTACTTTCCACAAACACACCCTTACAAAGGATAATAGGGAGAAAATGCCATTACAAGAAGGGAAACTATACCCTGGAAAAAGCAGGATATTAAGCTTCTTTCATCAAACCCAAAAGAAGACAACCACAGAAGTGTAAGATTAAAATAAAAAATGATAGGAAGCAATAACCACTACTCCTTAATATCTCTTAACATGAATGGAATAAATTCTCCAAAAAAAAAGACATAGACTAACAGACTGGTTACATAAGCAGGACACTACATTTTGCTGATTACAGGAAAAGCACCTCAGTGGCAAAGACAAAAACTACCTTAGAGTAAAAGGCTCGAAGACAATTCTACAACCAAATGGTCCCAGGAAACAAATGAGAGTTGCCATTCTAATATCAGATAAAATTTACCTTCAACCTAATGTCATCAAAAGAGACATGGAAGGTCACTTCTTGCTGGTCAAAGAAAAAAATCCAACAAGAACTCCCAATCCCAAACATCTATACTCCAAATACAAGGGCACCCTCATTCATAAAAGTAACTTTACTAAAGCTCAAAGCAAACATTGCACCTAACACAATAACTGTGGTGACTTCAACACTCCACTCTCACCAAACAGAAACTAAGCAGGGAGACAGTGAAACTAACTTAAGTTTTGGACCAATTGGAGTTAACAGATATATGTAAAACTTTCCATCCCAAAGCAAAAGAATACACCTTTTTCTCAGCACCTCATGGGACCTTCTCCAAAATAGATCATATAGTAGGTCACAAGACAGACCTCAGCAAATATAAGAAGATTGAAATAATCCCATGCCTCCTATCAGATCACTATGGAGTAAAAGTGGTCTTTAATAACATTAAAAACAACAGAAAGCCCACATACACATGGAAACTGAACAATATTCTACTCAGTGATACCATGGTCAAGGATGAAATAAAGAAAGAAATCAATGACTTTTTAGAATTTAACGAAATTGAAGGCACAACATACACAAATGTGAGACACAATGAAACCAGTGCTAAGAGGAAAATTCATAGCTTTGAGTGCCTCCAAAAAGAAATTCGAGTGTACACTAGATGATTAATGGAACAACTAAAAGCCTTGGAACAAAATGAAGCTAATTCACCCAGGAGGACGAGAAGGCAGGAAATCAACCAAATCAGAGCTGAAATCAATCAAGAAGAAACCAAGAGAACCATACAAAGAATCAACAAAACCAGGAGCTGGTTCTTTGAAAAAATCAACAAGATAGATAAACCCTTAGCCAGAGTAACAAAGGGCACAGAGAAAGTATCCATATTAACAAAATTAGAAATGGAAATGGACATATTACAACAGAAACCGACCAAATTCAAAAAATCATCAGATCCTACTACAAAAACCTGTACTCAACAGAACTGGAGAATCTGGAGGAAATGGACATTTTCTTAAACAGATACCAATTACCAAAATTAAACCAGAATCAAATAGATCACCTTAACAGACCCATAACTCCTAAAGAAATAGAAAGGGTCATAGATATCCTTCTGATCAAAAAAAGCACAGGACCAGATGGTTTCAGTGCAGAATTCTATCAGACCTTCAAAGAAGACTGAACACCAATACTCTTCAAACTATTCCACCAAAGAGAAACAGAAGGAACTCTACCCAACTCGTTCTATGAAGCCACAATTATACTGATACCAAAACCACACAAAGATCCAACTAAGAAAGAGAACTTGATCATGGTGCATGATCATTTTGATGTGTTCTTCGATTCAGTAGGCAAGAATTTTATTGAGTAATTTTGCATTGATATTCATAAGGGAAGTTGGTCTGAAATTCTCTTTCTTATTTGGATCTTTGTGTGGTTTTGGTATCAGCGTAATGGTGACTCCTAGACATTTTGGGATGGCTAAGCCCCAAAACTCTCAACGATATGGCTGATGAAAAAAGTCCTGAAATTATCATCATCATCATCATCATCATCATCATCATCATCATCATCATCATCATCATCATTTTCATCATCTTAATCATCATCATAATCATCATCATCATCATCAACAACAACAGTAATAACAACAACAGCACAAACCACAGACATGCTTTCATGAAGAAGGCCATTCTCATGGAGTCCTGACCCTAGATAAATCGTAGAATCAACTAGGAAATCTGAGACTGGCATAGATAATCAGAAGTATATCTTCAGTGACCTATTTAGTACCAAATGCTAAGACTCAATATTAAATACATGAAAGCAAGATTTCAAGTACTGATCAGGATGTAAGTCTATATTTAGGAACACACACACACGTACACACACACACACACCAATTAAAGAAAGAGCAGTCATGATTTTGAAAGAACACAGTGGGACGGTTTAGGAGAAAAGAGAGATGCAGAAATGAAAACAAGGAAAGTAAACAATATAGTTTTTATATATGCTTATATATTATAAGCTAACAGATGCAAGCCAAAATTAGCTGAGCTGTGAGTAACAGTTATCCCAAAAGATTATAGATCTTCATACAATGGTCACCATAAGATTATGTATTTATTAATCACTAGACTCTTTTGAGGTGAACGTTAAAGATGCCAACACAAACTTGTCGAATGACCTCTATACTCTTAGATACCTTGTTTTCCATAACTACGACAGGCAAAGCTAGAGAGTGTGAATCATGAGAATCTTAAATCTGTTGCTGCTTGCTGGAGATATGGGATGCTTGATGTAATATAGACCATGGCACACTTTACAGGGATGAAAGAAACATTCTTGGGACACAATAATGTAAGACTAGGCCAACAAATGTGGGAAGGACAGCAATGCATTAGGTCTATTAGGTCTATTTCTTTATTTCTTCCTTGACCATGGTATCATTGAGTAGAGTACTGTTCAGTTTCCATGTGTATGTGGGCTTTCTGTTGTTTTTATTGTTATTAAAGATCAATGCAAAGGTCTATTAGAGAGAATCTTTTTTTTTAATTACTTACTTTATTTACATTTCAAATATTAGCCCCTTCCTCCATTATCCCTCTAAAAACCCATCTCATCCCCACTCCCCCTACTTACAAACCTACCCCTAGCCCCCACTACACTGGGAAATTATGTAATGTTTGATAATATCTATAGTAATCTGAAACTACGCACTTGAGTGGGTCTGTGAGTACATTTCAAAACGTCACTAATCAAGTGCTCTCTGATAGCAGGTCAAATATGAGAAGAATATCTGCTTTACTTAGTGGTTCATGGCTATGTACAGACATCAGGACAAAGAAAAATTTTATTAAGGAAGACATTAAACATGGGCTAGCATAAAGTTTCAGGGTTCTATATTCAGCATGTCAGAAAGAATGACAGCTTGAAGTAAGACAAGGTGCTAGAGGATAATAGGAGAACTACCCTTGAAAAAAAAAGCAGCCAGGAGAATGTGCAATCATGGAAGACAGATGTATGTTCTGAATTCATCAGGCTAGGTGTGGGAATTTCATGAAACTACTAAGCCTTGTATCCATTGAAATACACAGTGACAAATTTCTGTTAACCAATAAAAACACATGTCTGATTATTGTCAACTGTATATGGTACAAACATACTCGGAAATCACATTCCACTTCCTCGTCCCCATAGGGTTATAAAAAGACATGAGTGTATATGCACTATAACTCTGCTAGCCATAGCATAATACATAATACACTCTATACAACTATAAAAGTCTCCATAGTAGGGCACAACAATGTAAAAACTTTCCATGTCTCTTCTAAGATTCAGATATTTTCTTAATTGTAATCCCTTATAAAATCAATGTTTAATAGTAGATATACTTCCAAATTCACAAGTTTGACAGTAACATTACAAAATAACATAAAAAGGAGTTATTGGATGAACTCAAGTGTAAAAACAAGATGTAGAAATTCCAAGCTCTGCATTTACCTTTCTAGTGTCCACTTCATTTCAGCTTAGTAAAGTATACACTTCTTTTACTTGGGCTGTTTCTACTCTCTGTTAGCAGCTTAATTTACTAGAGATCCCACGGTGGTTCACACATGATCCTATGGGCTCTGCTAAAGGGCATGGGCCACTCCTCTCCAGTTCTGCCCTCTGTATCACTCTAGGCTCTAGCTTACACCTCTGCATTACTGCTGCTATTCTTGGTTAACCTATGCTACTGTCAACTACAATAAACTGTAGTCGTCATCTGCAAAGATACAACACATTTACCAATTCATTCTCATATGTTGTCTTTAAGGTAGCAAGCCTCAATTCCTTTGCATAATTAAATCTGGCACTGTAACTGCCACTGGAATTGTACCCTCTCACATTTACAAGCCTCAACTGTTCTCCATGATCTGTTTATTCCATAAATAACATTATTACCTGGCAGTTTCTTAAATACTACCCGACTGCCAGCAGACGGTCTTTGTCCATAATAGAGATTCTTTGTACTCTCAGGTAACACCATAAGATATCATCCCAGAGACATTAGTCTCTTCTAAATCACTTCCAATTTATTATCCGTAGTTAAATAGACTCAGTTGTCCTTGTAAAATGTTCTATTCTTGATTCTAAAAGCATGATGGCTTGCCTGAATCTGCTAAATTTTATTGGTTGCTTGGGATGGAAATGCTCCCCCACCCCCACCAGTTCAACTATATTTCCATAACGTTCCTGTTTTCTTTTCTTTTTTTTTTTATATTTTCAATTTCTATATTCTTTGTTTATATTCCAAATGATTTCCCCTTTCCCACACCCCCTCCCCATATGTCCCATAAACAGTCTTCTCTCCATTCATTCTATAATCACCTCCCTCCTTTTTCCCTGTCCTTATATTCCCATCCAACGCTAGATCAATCCTTTCTAGGATCAGGACCCTCTCCATACTTCTTCATGGGAGTTATTTGTTATGCAATTTGTGCCTTGGGTACTCAGGACTTCTGGGCTAATTAATATCCACTTATCAGAGATTGCATTCCATGTGTATTCTTTTGTGATTGGGTTACCTCACTTAGGATGATATTTTCCAGATCAACCACATTTTCTGTATCCATTCCTCCTTCGAGGGGCAACTGGGTTCTTTCTAGCTTCTGACTATTATAAATAAGGGCGTTATGAACAAAATGGAGCATGTGTTTTTTATTGCATGCCGGGGAATCCTTTGGGTGTATGCCCAGGAGAGGTATAGCAGGGTCCTCCAGAAGTGTCATGTCCAGTTTTCGGAGGAACCTCCAGACTGATTTCCAGAGTGGTTGTACCATCTTACAACGCCACCAGCAGTGGAGGAGTGTTCCTCTTTCTCCACATCCTCGCCAACACCTGCTGTCTCCTGAGTTTTTAACCTTAGCCATTCTGACTGGTGTGAGGTGAAATATCAGGGTTGTTTTGATTTGCATCTCCCCGATGACCAATGATGTTGACCACTTCTTAAGGTACCTCTCTGCCATCCAAATTTCTTCAGGTGAAAATTCTTTGTTTGGATGTGTACCCCATTTTTCTTAGGGTTATTTGGTTCCCTGAAGTCTAACTTCTTCTGTTCTTTGTATATACTGGATATTAGCCCTCTATCAGATGTAGGTTTGGTATATCCTTTCCCAATTTGATGGTTTCCGTTTTGTCCTTTTAACAGTGTCCATTGCCTTACAGAAACTTTGTAATTTTATGAGGTTCCATTTGACAATTCTTGATCTTAGAGCATAAGCTATTGGTGATCTGTTCAGGAACTTTTCCCCTGTGCCCATGTCCTCAAGGTTGTTCCCCAGTTTCTTTTCTATTAGTTTCAGTGTGCCTGGTTTTACATGGAGGTCCTTGATCCACTTGGAGTGAAGTTTAGTACATGGAGATAAGAATGGATAAATTTACATTCTTATGCATGCTGACCTCCAATTGAACCAGCACCATTTGTTGAAAAGTGATGAAAAATATTAATACATATAGCATTTTAATAAAACTAAAAGCCACAGAAAACAAAAGATTGATGTACATAATGATATACATGAAGTAAGGCATGCATAAACTATTCTTTTCATGTAAGTGGGAGTTAGTTCTATCTTATCAGAAGATATATTTTATATCATACACATTTATATCATTATTCAATATATTGTGTTATTTATATAAATATATGTATAGATGCATATATATATATATATACATACATATATATGTATACATATGGCACACTGAAACTAATAGAAAAGAAACTGGGGAACAACCTTGAGGACATGTGCACAGGGGAAAAGTTCCTGAACAGATCACCAATAGCTTATGCTCTAAGATCAAGAATTGTCAAATGGAACCTCATAAAATTACAAAGTTTCTGTAAGGCAATGGACACTGTTAAAAGGACAAAACAGAAACCATCAAATTGGGAAAGGATATACCAAACCTACATCTGATAGAGGGCTAATATCCAGTATATACAAAGAACAGAAGAAGTTAGACTCCAGGGAACCAAATAACCCTAACCCATATATATGTATATATATAATATATACCTGTATTTATATGAATGTAATTGCCTGCAATATGCTTTTATATAACAAGCAGTCCAGTTGGGGTTAATATTTCTTAATTATAATTGTCTTACAACTATGAAGCACAACCCTCATGTGCTTCAAAATACAGCTACAATGGAACACAAACAAAAAAAAAAACACTAGGTAATAAGGACTTTTTCAAATTAACCAAATTCTTCTTGAAGAATGTCATCTTGAGTGAGTTGACCCAATCACAAAAGAACACACGTTGTATGCATTAAATGACAAGGGCATATTATCTCAGAAGTTCCAATAATCCAAGGAAAAATTCACACATCAAATGATGTCCAAGAAGAAGGAAGGAGAAGACATTTGTCCTGGAAAGGCACAGTGCAGCAGTGTAGGAGAACACCAGGACAGGGAAATGAGAAGTTTTGGATTGGGTAACAGGGAGAGAGAAGAGGGATTATGAGATTTTGGGGGAGGTTAGATCCAGGAAAAGGGAAATCATTTGAAATATAGATAAAGATTATATTAAAAAAAGGATTTTTTTCAACTTTACACTATTCTTCTTGGACTGTCATTATACATGCAGTACATTATTGCCTAAAACATCAATGCCTAAAATCAAAATCTGGAAATAGTAGCAAAAAAGGAAGAAAGAAAGAACAAAAAGATAATATTTTTCGTTCAAACTACATTAACAATCTATCTTCCAATTATTTCTTAAAATAGGTCATTGCTTATTCCACTTCAGAAGAATGCAGTTCTAGAGTGAACTTTAACATCACTAGCCTTTAAAACATATTCCCAATTTATTCATCACAATGAGTAATTTGTTTCCAAAAGGAAAAATAATATCCCCCTTACCTTTTTTGAGATGTCAGTCCCAAATAATGTGTTCATGCATGTCTGTTCCCACAACACATGAGGAGCTTTGTGGCCCGACAAGATGTAGGACTCCAGGTGATTCTTTGTAGATGGTTTAATGATTAATAACACAGAGATGATCTGTTTATGGAGGGTGAGCTATATATAATGTTAATATATATAACATTAAGGATTTTACTTTTGATTGTCTGATAAGTAATGTTACTTATAAAAGTCTGAATAAAAATAAATATTGGAGTAAACATTTTCTAGACCAGCTTATAGCATAATCAGAATTTTAAAAAAGTAAAAATATAGAATTAAAATATTATCTAAAATAGTTTCTGCAATTCAATACTTCCTATAGAATTATGGGAATTTTTTAACATTTTATATGAATACCTCTGTACTACATGTGTTACTGTTTTCCACAGAAATCAAAGGAAATTTTCATGTTCCTTGGAAGTAGAATGAATGAAGCTTATTGCATGTCATGTATGTTATGTGTATAAAACAGTGTTTTTAAAGAATGAACCATCTTTCCTGCCACCACGGGGACATTTATTATCTAATGCAGTCTATGTAACACTCCTGTGACAGTCTGGAACACAAGAAGCAGAAAGCACACTTAGTGACCCTATGTAATTCAGTTATAAAATTTGTGCTATAATTAATGCACAGATGCAGGATTCCTGGGTAGAAACAGAAGCTCAGAACTACTGTTACCAAAGAAATCATTCCATGGAATATTGTATGGGAAAATAATTGAAAGAAGTCAATGGAATAACTGTCTCAGATTTCTCTACGGTAGTTAAAGTTGAAAAAGACCAGCTCTGTAATAGCATCATGATCTAATCAGTGACATATATTTAACATGTGCAATGTTCACAATACCATCGTAATTTTATTGTAATGCAAATAATCCATAGGTATTATACATCCTTCCTTTAATTTGTCTCAAACAACTATTCAAAACTATATTCTAGTCTGATGTGCACACAACTGTGTAGCATAGGCTGTCTTCCAAACCAAGACAGTTATAATGCAGGAGACCCTCAAGTGGCAAGATTCCAGAAACGGCAAAACACTCTTGCTTGAGAAATGCACCTGTTTGCTATACATGTCTGAGAAAAGGAAACTTCTTGGCATGGACAATGATTGTATTTTATAATCCTATAATGCAAGCCAATGCAACTTCAAACTGCCATCATTATAATTTTGTGCACTAAGTATTTTCTTTATCCTCTAAATTTGTATAGCAGAAAAAATTTCATGCAGAGATTCTTCATCAAGGACACCAAGCCATTTTTCATATAAATCTGAAGAAAATTTATAAGCTTCCTCATATATCTCCAATAAAATTATTTAATCTGAAGGCCCAAAGTGCTTCATTCCTTTTCCCTCCCCCAATTTCTACCTGTCTACTTTCCATCCCAGGTTCCTTCCTCTCTGATGACTTGTGATTGCTTTCTTCTCCCTCACAAGTGTGACTGATTTGTCCTCACATCATTTCATTGACTCTTTTTTGCTAGTCATATTTGATTCCATACTAGGTTACTGAGCTAGTCTAACTCTGGATCCTGGTCATCTAAACAGTGTCAGAAATGGTTTCCCTCTTGTGTCATGGACCTTAAGTTGGGCCAGATCCAAATATCTGGCCAACTATTACCAGAACACATTTTGTAGGAAGGACAGATTGTAGGGCAAAGGTTTTGTAACTGGGATTATTTCCCATAAATAACCTGCTGGGAACCTTGCCTAATTACAGAAAATCGGCAGTATAGGCTCCATATCTCCAATTACAAAATGTTGTTGCTAGTGTCATTTTCATAAATTCATATTTTTGACTCCACTGTTTCTTCCCTATTTCCCCTTGTCAAAATGTATCCGGCCATCTTTCCCACTACCTGCCTTATCCCTCATATTTTTATCTCCACCTTCTTCAAATCCCCCTACAAAGTCCCTTTTATTTCTACTTCCGAGGATGATCCATATGTCCTTCTAACTTGAGCCTTCCTTGTTTTACTCATGTTCTCTGAGCACTGAATGACGATTGTCCTTAAATTAACAACTAATGTCTACTTATATGTGAGTACATACCATGTTTGTCTTTCAGTGTCTGAACTATGTCACTCAGTATAATCTTGAGTTCCTTCCATTTGCCTACAAATTTAAGGATGTCATTGGTTTTAAACACTGAGTTTTTATTTCATTTGGTAATTGTACCACATTTTCTTAATCAATTTTTCAGTTGAGGTACATCTAAGTAGTTTACAGTTTCTGACTATATGAATAAAGATACAATAAAGATGGTTGAGCGAGTGTCTCTGTGGTGGCATAGTAGAAACTTTGGGGCATATCCTCAAAAGTGATACAGCTGTGTCTTAAAGTAGAATAATATACAGATTTCTGAAGAACTATCAAAATTATATTCATCATGGTTAACTAGTCTGTACTTCGTACAACAATGAAGGAAATGTGATTCCCATGTTTCAAGTCCTTGCTACCATGTACAATTCCTTGGGATTTTATATTAGTCTTTATGATAGTCATACAGCATAATCAAAAAGTAGTTCTAAATTGTATTTCCCCGATAGCTAATGATATTGAACAATTTTTAAGAGTTTAACTTTTGAAATCCTCTGTTGAGAATTCTATCTTCTATCTTGACTCAGTAGTCATTCCATACAGAGTTTATTATTTTTTTGAGATTGTAGTGTTTCTGATAATTCTATTGTTTTATTTAGCTTTTCATTTGTGGTTGTCTGATAGGAAACGTGAATATTTCAATAGTCTTGCATTGGTTAAGATTTCATTTGTTAGCTACTGAGAAATTTTGGAGAATGTTTCATGAGATGCTGAGAAGAAATTGTAATCTTTTGTATTTGGGTGAAATGTTCAGTATGTTAGAACTATTTGGTTCATTAATGTCTGTTAGCTCCAGTATTTCTCTGTTTATATTTTGTCTACATGTCATGTCCATTGTGAAAAATTGGGTATTGAAGACTCCAATTACCAATTGGTGGGGCATGTATGATTAAAACTTTTGTACAACTTATTTCCTTTATAAATGTGGATGCTCTTCCAATTGGACAGTAATTTCTAGGAAATGAAAAATCACCTTGTTGGATATTCTTTTTGATGTTTATGAAGTGTTTTCTCACCACTTTTACTTAATTTTGGTAATAAACAATTATATAAGAATGACTGAATCAGCTTGCTTCTTATTCCCATTTGTTTGTACAGTGTAGATCAGGATACTGAATACTCTTATCTTGAACTGAAGCAGGAAGCAGGAAGAATTAAATGGAGGAAGTGACATTACACTAGCTGTGAGCTACTGTCTGTAATGATATTCTTTTTCCTCACACCAACTGTAGCCAAGCAAGCATCACTCAGCATTTGGGAGGATGTGTTCAAATTCTCAATATTAAGGGTTGAATTTCTTACTTAATCCACAACATCACACCCTCCTCTCAAGATTTACAGGTCACCCTGGAGTAGGTATTGGAAAGATCGTAAGAATCAAAGATAGTGAATGGCTCCAAAGAATGTCTGCTTTCTAGACACGAGAAGGCATTTTTGAAAATGAATTCATAGTGTCTATAACTATATGCATGAGACAAGTTCAATACAATGCCAGAAAAAAAATCTCAGGAAGTAGGGAAGTTATCTCAAGAAAATCCCAGTGTGAGTTAAGAACTCTAAAGATTTTCTTCTGGTCACTATTGGAAATGGAAATTTATATTTTTGGGGATGTGGACCATGCACATAACATTAACACAAAGGATTCCCCAATAAGGAATAAGGGCACATGCTCCACTATGTTCATAGCAGCCCTATTTATAATAGCCTAAAGCTGGAAAGAACCGAGCTATCCCACAATGAAGGAATGGATACAAAAAATGTGGTATATATACACAATCGAGTACTACTCATAAGTTAAAAACTTTCTTGTATTTTGAGAGTGAAAATGGTGATTTGACTCACAACTTATGATTGCCGTTTTCATGACAGGGAACTCAAGTAGTTAGATGTTGAGAAATTACATCAAACACATAGTCAAAAGCAGATAACTGCAATTAATTCATTTTTAGCTTTTTATGTCTATTATCTGTAGTCAAGGATGTCTGGTCCAGGCAATGATGTTTAACACATTTCAGATGGGCTTGCCTGCATCAAGCATATTAATTAAGATATTACTGCACCGATAATATCTGAGATTTTTCTTATTTTAGACTGAGATTATTGTTAATTTTCCTTCATGTATCATATCTGTGCTCAGTGCCTTGATTCCTAAATTATAATTAATTAATTAAACAAAATACTATATCGGCTCTTATAAAACATCTTACAAATAAGGGTTTAATTTATAGGTAATTTTCAGTGCACCTGTAAATGGTATGTATAATGGTTCTATTTTATAAAAAAAGAAACACGAGGAAAACAAATTTTCATGTTTTTTAAAAAAATTTATAAAAACTAGAAATTCACTGATACAAGACAAATCATAAACATGAGAAGAATTTCTTTCAGCAATTTTCTCATATTTTCAATAGCCATTTTTAAAAAAACTGTTAAGTAAGAATTAAAATATGCATGATGTTAAATATCTGCTATACTACACAAAATGAAATGAAATAAAAATATGATTGAACTATAAAAAATACAGTATGTTTCCATAAAGCACTCTTGCAAATATTGATAGGCTAAGACTAACAAGTTATTTGGCTTCTGACTTATTTCTGTTTTTAACCAAACAAACGAACAAACAAAAAGACCTTGACTTATTGAATTTGATAGACAAATATATTTTTCTAATTATTGCCTTTAATGAATATTGTGTTCAAGTACTATAAATTGAAATTTGTTGAAGTTCTATTTTGTTATAGTTATCTATACATTGAGCCCACCCATGGAGTTTACACTCCAGAGTCATTGAAAAGCATGAGTAATGCAGAAATTAACACCAAGGATGTATTTCCAACTCTTTTTATCACAAGGAATGAAAGGTAGAGTATTCATGTGTGGATTGTGAATATTTAAAAAAGGATAGAAAGTAAATATCTAGATATATCACTTAAATGGAGGATATTATTAAAAATCCTAGACATTTTGGGTGTCATAAAGTTTTCAAACGATTGAAATGTTTAATATTTTGTTTGTGATAATAAAAAATTACATTTATGAGCTTATGTTAAATTTGGTATTATAATTTATCCTTTAAAAAGTATTAATTGTCAGTTTTGACAATAGCAAAATATTCCTAAATCTTCAGTAACATGGGTGCTAAATTTTATGGGCATGATTCCTGATACCTCTGGCACTATGTTGATATCATTGACCTATTTTGCGTTCCGTACATATGCCAACAAACAGTACTCCATGTATTCTACAGAAATCTTATTGATAGCCATGATCCACATATTAACATGATATCTAAATCTTCCCAAAAGAGAGACATGTTACAAACCTTTGCCCATCTTGCTGCTTAAGACAATGTTGAAGTAAGTGTTATGTACTTCTAGAGTGCTCCAGGTGAAGTCTATTACCAGAGCTGCACGCTTAAACTATGTTGAAATAAATGATGGTTATTCACACCCACCAGTCCAGCATGCTGATGTCCAAATGGAGACCTTGTAATACCCATGATCCCTGTTGCCAACTGAAACCCTGTTGAATTCCATGAACCATACTGCGATGTGAAACCATATTCAAGGAAGTGTGCTACTTTGCAACAAAGAACCCATATAATTTGGAAAATTCAAACTGGCAGTATGTTGATGTCATAGCACCCTGCTGATACTGTGGATAAATGACCACACAATCTTTAATAATGTCAGTTATCCACGATTTAACCCAATTTATAAGAATGGTTGTACTAGCAATTAACCTTTTTGATGTCACACTGAATCATGGCACCTGAGGTTTCTGTACACATTACTTCCTGCTCTATGAAACTATCTTGATGTCCCTGATATTACCAACAATAGACATCATGGTATATACTAGATCACTCCCACGACAGGCAAACACGTCATGACTGAACCCATTTTCCACTTTGGAACTGATGAATGTATTAGAGATCACAACTGAAAAATAAATATATTTACAACATATCTATGCTGATATATTGAGATCCAGAGTCTGTGTTTTTTGAAGAGATTATTGATGTCTCAAACACCTCAGTCTAAATAGTCTTTTATACAGATTATTATCAGTAAGGCTGCCTAAGATATAATAAAGTCAGTTGAGATGGAGTGCATTATGACTATACTGGTGGAGATCCTTTTGATGGCTATGATTAGTGCTTATTATTGAGACTCTAATGAATATTCTAGTACTTCCTCATAACCACAATCTTATTGAAGTAGGTATTCTTAGCTCTCACTGGAGATCAGATTGATATCTGAAATCCTACCTTCTACAGGGAATGTGCATGGTGCTCCTGGTACATGCATGTAGCCCCTGATATCCAACATGCAATGAACTTTGATATTTGTGATACTACGTGTAAGAAGAATCTATGATAATGTCACTTCTGCATATTGTGACCAGAATTTATGGTAGAGTTCTTTTTTACTATTATAATGGTGATCCTAATGATAACTTTTTGTGGTGTTGCTGCTTGAGAACTTTATTAATGTTTTGATGAATAACCATACCTACAATGGTACTGAGATAAATATTCTTAGCTGGCACTGTAAAAGAGATTGATGTCTGAGGTCCTACCTTTCACAGGAAATTCAGTAGATGTTCCTGATGTAGCCCTGATTTTGAACTTGCAATGTACTCTGATGACTGTGTATCTAACTGTAAGAAAAAGCTATGCTGATGCTAGGGCTTCATGGTCTGACTATCAGAGCTTGAGGAACATTAAACCTGTTGATGATGGAAACCCAAGTTATGGCTATTATTGGTGTTGCTGGTTGAGAATCTAATAAATTTCATGTGCATAGTCTAATTGAGGTAATTATTTTTAGCTGGTACTAGAGATTAGATCAATTTCTGAGATCCTACCTGTCACAGGAAGTTACATTATGTACCTTATGCATGAATGCAACTGCACCGTTGAACATGCAACATGAATTAAACACTGGTATCTCACCTTTTTGAAGAAGAAGAAGAAGAAAAGAAGAAGAAGAAGAAGAAGAAGAAGAAGAAGAAGAAGAAGAAGAAGAAGAAGAAGAAGAAGAAGAAGAAGAAGAAGAAGAAGAAGAAGCTATATTGAATTTAGTGCTGAATATTTTGATCAGCAATCATGAGTACATCCATTATTCCTATTGCTGATGGAGACCCTGGTTATGGCCATAATTGGTGTAGCTGTGGAGAATCTGATAAATTCCAGCCTCCATAATTATGACTACAGTCACATTGAGGTACACGTTCTGAGATAGCAATGGAGATCCGATTGATAGCTGAGGTTTTACCTGAAAGAGGAAGTTCAGTTGATGTTCCTGATAACTGCATATAGTCCAAGATACTGACTTTGTAATGAACTTTGATGCCTTTAACCCTACCTATAAGAAGATTCTAATTTGATGTCAGTGCTGCAGGTTGTAACCAGCAGTCATGATGGAATCTGTTATTATTATTGCTGATGGAGACCCAAGTTATGGATGTGTTTTCTATGTTGCTGTTTGAGAATGTGAAGAATATGATGGTCCATACTGATGCTCAGAGACATATTGACATAAGTATTCTTAGCTAGCAATAAAGTTCAAATGCAATAAAGCTCAAATTGATATCTGAAACCCTACCTGCCAAAATAAATTCAGTTGATGTGTGTGATGCATAACAGTAACACTACATATCGATCATGTAATGTACTTTGGTGCTTATGATCCTACCTGAATTTGAATCTATGTTGATGTCAGTGCTGCAAGCTGTGACCAGCAAATCATGATGGAGAATATCAGACCTACTCATAATGTACAGACTAGTTATACCTGTGATCTATTTTGCTGCCTGAGTATCTGATGCATTTGAAGGTCCGTACTGATTCCTGAGTACATATGTGTTATTTTTACCTGTTACTGGAGATCAGATTGATGTCTAGGACCCTACCTGACACAGGAATTTCTTATTATGTGATGCATGCTTATGTCCCCTTTTGTCAATGAATTACTTTAGCTGACACAAAAGGAAATAGTGACGACAACCATCCTATCTGCCACATGAAAAGATATGTATGGCTGTAATTTCTTTAGTCCTCTGACTTAGCGTTGATGAGACTCTTATATGCCTAGCATTAGACACCATAGTACATTCAGCTTTTAGCAACATTGCTGTCAGTGATTCCAGCTGTTACCAGGAACCATCTTAATATCACTAATCTGAAGTGCCTTCAGAGATGTGATGCCAATGCTTCATGCTTCCACCATAGTATATGACAATTCAGAAGAGATTGTTAATTAAATCAATCTCTAAGGCCAGCAGTCTGCAGAGAAGTGAAAGGTCAATACTGTTTCCTCATATAATATTGAGTTACATGTTCTGAGACATGCTACAATGAGCTCACATATATAGTGGCAACAGAAATCATTGAATGTACATAATCCCTTAGGCCTCCAGAAACAATGATATCAGTGATCCCAGCTGCCTAATGGGAACACATTCATATGAAGGTCTACAACTGCCTATGCAATATTTACTAATATATATTATTCATGCTTCTGCCTAAACAAAGTTTACTGCCATCTGAAACCATCCTGTTACTAGAAAGGAGATTTCAATAGAAGGTTCTACTTGTCTTTGAAAAAGTCTTGAAGTGCCTGAAATTTCTTGGCAACAGATCCAACGGTATATCCTATATCCGTGAGTACACAGGCAGACAGTTCATCAGTGGTCCTGATTACCATCTTGGACTTGATTAATGACATGCGTGACCCCAACTTCCAAGGGAAAGGTATTGACAACACTCATTCATGTTTGCCCTAGTAATGAAGATTGAGATAACTAGTCAATGTTGTCTTTGAAGAGCTCACTGATTTCTTATATCCTTCAACCAGAAGATATAAGTGAAGGTTATAATCAGTAATGCTAAGTTTATAATGAGTTAAGTGATGTGTGCTGCTAGTTAAGATGTGATACTACCTGCATCCTAAAGGTATGTTGATATCAGTGCTCCATGCTGTGACCAGCATGCAATACCATGATGGAGTCTATCATTGCTATTTCTGATGGAGACTGTGGTAATTGCTCTGATTCGTGTTGCTGCGAGAGAATCTGAATTATTCAATGGACATTTCTATCATTATATTGAAGTAAGTAATTTTAGTTAGCACTGGAGATCAGATTAATTTCTGAGATTCTGACTTTCACAGGAAATTACACTGATGTTCCTGATGCATGCATGTTGCTTCTGATATATAACAAACAATGTACTTTGATATTTGTAATCTCACATGTAAGAAGAAGCTTTGTTGATATCAGTCCTGTATGTTGAGACCAGCAATCATGATGGAGTCCATTATTCCTGTTGTTGATGGGGACAGTTGTTGAGGCAATGATTCATGCAGCTGCTTAAATATCTGATGAATCCCAAACTCCTTGCTTATGCCAGTGTCCCTACTAAGGAAATAATTCTAAGCTGACACTGGAGATCAGATTGATGTGTGCAATCCTACCTACTACAAGGAATTTTTTGATGTCCTTGAAGCATGTATGTAGGGTCTGCTGTCATCCATTGAATGTTCAAGATCTCTATTGCCACCAAAAGAAGTAGTGATATCAAGGATCTATCCTGCCACAGGAGCTGTGATTTATGACCTTAGTTTCTTCTGCCCCGTGAATCAAGGCTGATGTCAGTGATATATACCTGATAGTAGATATCACTGTATTCCCCAAGATCTGTCCTGCCAATGGTAATTTTGTAAGTGATCCAAGGCATCACTGGGTACCATGGAAATACCACTAATCCTACAGAAACTATAAAGGTACAAATCATCCATGCTGCTGATGTTAGCCAAGTTGAAATCCTCACTCAGTGTTACATCTGAAGACATTGTTAATATCAAGCATCCCTGAGACCAAAAGAGTATACAGTGATATTCAAAGTCAATGTAGCTACCTTGAATCATGTTGAGCTGCATTTTTGAGATATATTTTGTGGACGTCATATAGTAGAAAAAGTCACAGTTGTATGTCCATGAGAATTTTGCCCTGCATCAGCTGTGATGTCAGCGACACTAATACGGTTTGTTACCACAAGAATGTGAATGTTTTCAAACGTCAATAGAATTATTACAGATGTCAGTATTCCATATTTCTTAACCATTAACAGAAGTGTCTTGCAATTCATAAGCAAGATGGTTCTCTACATTTTGGACTCTGGCACCCCCTGGTGGTGTAAATAAGTCTTGACAAGAAGTTCAATGTGACAGGTGTGAGAATTTTGGGTATAAGTTGGTACCGATTGTTTAAATTATTTTGATTGATGTAATTGTTAAACTTTGTTATTATATTGTTCCTCTGGGAGAGATGTCAAAAAACGGAGACCTCCAGAAGACTAGATTCTAAAATTTTAAGTGAAAAAATCTGTCTTTGTGATACTAAATATTTATAATTGTTAAGCTCAAGGCATAAGTTTTTATTTGGTACAGGTTTTATTTTGATAGAAAATCAAGGCTTTCATTCGTATAAATACTAAAAATTTGAAAGTACAGGACTTACTCCCGGTTCTTTGTTGTTATTACTACCGATCTGAGATATTTAAGCTGTGAGTTTAGCGCCAAATAGAAACATAAGGCTCCGAGTTTATTGTTAGGGTGTTTTCTAGGTTTTAATCAGAAATAGCTGAAGATAGTTTAACAGACAACAGTCCACATTACTTTACATAGATAGTTGGTTTTCAAAAATGTCAAAAATCCATGAAATATGGATGTTTAAGTCTTAAAATCTGAATTAAGCTTTCTATATATTTTCGATTAATATTGGTCACTCTTAGATTTCTGATGGGGTTGAAGACTATTAGTCTTACAGACAGTCCAAGCTGTTTAATCCAGAGAAAGCTGATATAGATTTAAATAATTGATTTCCAATTTTTGAGATGTGTTTCAAATTTCAAAAATTTTATTTGACATAAAATTTAAAGCCAGGACAAGAGTCAATTCTTACAATGTTAATTTTTAAGTATTAATTCTGACAGTCTTTTAAGATGATACAGATGAAACGGTTCTGTTTTATTGACAGGGATGATAAACTAGGTGTTATTGCTTATAATTTACAAAATGGTAAAAATTATGCTCAATTGATATTTAGAAAGGATCACAGAGTGGAGCAGGGGAGGACCTGAGACCATCTATCTTGAAACCATGGTAGCTCCTCACTAAGGGTATATTTCCCAAGAGACTATTTAAATAATCTATTTAATACTGCTTTATTTGTAATACAGGAAGCCAAAATGATTACCCCCTCTGACAAAAGGTAAGAGGCACCTGAAAGACCAACACCAGACTCCACTGGCAGGTCTCGAGGGCATGGCAGCCCAGAAATTTGACCAAGGTATGTAAGGTTAAGCAGAGACCAGATAAGTCACTTGCAGATTTCTGTGCAGCTCATAGAGGCATTCTGCCAATATACACACTATGAATCCAGGGGCACTTAATATTACTTGAAGATTTACATGGAAAATATGTGATACTCACTGCCAAGGAAAATATAATGATTTTCCTCACTTATGCTGCTACTGGTTACCATTTTGAATCCCATAGTCTTTAGGGTCATTTAAAAGTTCCAATTTCTCTGTGATCCTTCAATCAGAAATGTCTATTTTGAAATTCCTGGTCAGTACTGCTTCAAAAATGCATAATTAATTAAGTGTTTTCTACTCCTCCTGGCGGAGACCATTTTATGTTTGTGATACTACCAAGAACGTGATGCTATGCTGATGTCAGTACTGCATGTGTGACAACAATCATAATGGAATCATGGTTTCTGTAGCTAATGGACACCCAAGTGATCGCTATGACCTATGCTGCTTTTTGAGAATTCATTAAATTCCCAAATCCATGGTGCACTGAAGATCATTTTGAGTTAAGTGTTATTATGAGTTGGCACTAGAGATCAAATTGATGTTTGAGATCCTACTTGCAATACCAATTTCTGTAAATTTCCCTGATGCATGCATAGAGCTCTCAATATTGATGATGTAATTTATATGATCTTTATTGTCACTAGAAGAGTTAATGATGTCCTGACACTGCAAAAGTGATTTATAATCAGAAATTCTCTCCTCTGAATCTATTTTGATGTCGCTGATATAAACCTGAGGCAATAGACACCATGGTATTGCCAAAGATCTCTATAACCATTGGCATCCTTGCAGTCAGTTATGTGTGCTGTAACTTAGAACCATGTTAATATTACGAAAACATTAAATAGTAAAAGTACCTGCCAAATTATGATGATTCCCGTCATCCCTCCTACCTCTAATAATCATATTGAAGCCCATAGTCTATAAAGATTCTGGTGAGATTATTAATGTCAAGGAGCCCAGAAGACAGTAGACTCTAACATGAAGTTAAAAGTCATTAATGCTCCCTCAGGCCATGCTGAGTTCTATGTTCTCATGTATTAAGGCAACAGACAAAGTTTTATGTCCATGAGACTTTATGTCTCTTAATGCCCTGATGTTAGTGTTCACTGATGCCTCTTTTGACCACAATATTATGAGTGTCACCACAATAATATGAGTTGGTAGCAATATTCATGATCAATAATCCTGCCTATTGTCTTATGAGGTAAATGTTGTGTGCTGCTACTGAGTGTACATTTGAAGCTTGTGGTCCTACCTGCAAACTGATGCTATGTAGATGTCAAGGCCACATGTTGTTGCCAACAATCATGATGGAGTCCATTTTTCTAATGCTAATGGGGACCTTCATGATAGCTGCAATCTTTGCTGCTGCTTGAGGAACGTTGATTCTAAGGACTGTACTGACACTTGAAGTCATATTGAAGTTAGTGTTCTGAGCTGGGAATGAAGATCAGATTGATGTCTGAGATCCTAACCTCCACATCTCTGATGACACTTCTGATAATTTTGTGCAGTCCCTGCTGTGGTCCATGAGTTCACTGATAGATATATCATGAGAAGTGACGCCCTTGTAATTTTACCCTCTTAGATTCTATACACAACAATGTTGTCAGTGATCCATTCTCTCACTTGGGAACCATTAATATGAGTGATTCCAGTTGTCATTCAGTCAATGCTGAGGTCAGCGATGCATGTTTTATCATCTGTGAGATTATAGTTAAGATGTATACTCTCAGCTATAACAAATTTGATGTCACCAATCCATCCTGATAGTAAAGATGTGTTTCATAATCACTGTCCTACATTCTCTGTGAAACTATTAAGAACTTCCTGATAATTCCTGGCAATAGAGAGACACCATGGTATATCCAAGATACCTAATGCCACAGGCAACCTGGATTTTAATCTTCCTTATTGACATATATGGAGCCAGAATGTGACATCTATCTTCCTCTCTACCATGAGAAATATATTGATATCACTAACCTATTTTGCCTATATTAACTACATTGATATCTGTAGTCAGTGTTGTCTCTGAAGAGATGGAGAAATCAAAAAAATTCCCTGAGTGGAAAACAATTGCTTATGCCCAAAGAACAAGAACTGACTAATGCAACCACATAAAATTACAAAGTTTCTCTAAGGCAAAGGATACTGCCAAGAGGACAAAGTGGCAATTGACAAATTGGGAATATATCTTTACAAACCCTACATCTGAGGGAGGGTTAATATCCAAATATACAAAGAAAGCAAGAAGATGAACACCATAAAACTATATAAGCCTATTTAAAAAAGGGGTACAGAGATTAAAAAAAATTCTGCTGAGGGATATTGAATAGCTGAGAAGCACCAAAAGCAATGTTCAACATCCTTAGTAATCAGGTAAATACAAATCAAAACATCGCTGAGATTTCACATCATAGATAATAATGGCTAAAAAAACAATCTCAGGAGACAGCAGGTGGTAGAGAGGATGTTGTGAAAAAGGAACACTCCTCCTCAGCTGTTGTGATGGCAAGCTAGTATGACCACTCTGGATATCAGTCTTGCTATTCCTAAGAAAAAGGTATAATGTTACAGAAGGATACTGCTAAAACATTCTTGGGGTTATCACCAGAGGATTCCCAGCATGCAATTAGGATATATGATCTACTATGTTCATAGTCCCAATATTTATAATAGCCAGTAATTATAATATTTTAGCCAGTAATTATATATCCCAATAATTATAGTATTTATAACATTATATACATATTAAATATATATAACCCAATAATTATAATATTTATAATAATCTGGAAAGAACACAGATATCCTTCAATAGAGAAATGGATAGGGAATATGGGGTGCATTTATACTGTTGCATACTATTCAGTCATTATAAACAATGAATTCTTGAAATTCTTAGGCAAATGGGTGGAAATGGAAAATATCATCCTGAGTGAGGTAACCCAAAAACAAAAGAAGGCTCATGGTGTGCACTTACTGATAAGTGGATATTAGCCTAGAAGCTCAGAATACCCAGTAAACAATTCACATACCAAATGATGTGCAAGAAGGAGGAAGAACAAAGTGTGGATCTTTTGGTCTTTTGTATAAATGGGAAAAAAATACCCACAGAAGTGGATGCAAAGACAAAAGATTGAGCAAAGGCAGAGGAAAATATATGGCAGAGACTACCCCATCCAGGGATGTGGCCTATATACAGATACAAAACCGAGAAGCTATTTTGGATTCACATGGGTGACGGCTGACCAGAGCTGGATAGAGCTGTCACCTGGGAGTTTCTGATAGTGCAGGATGAATACAGAGGGAGACACTGTCAGATAGTCATTGAATTGAGCACAGTGTCCCCAATGGGGGTGCTAAAGAAAGGACTGAAGGAGCTATGGTGATAATAGTACTGCCTGATGTTATAAGAAATCAAGATGGTGGCCATAGAATTTAATAGATACTAGAAGTTACAGGAAGTTATGGTGTTTTCTCCAATGCATGCATGGGGCATTAATGTAAACCATTTTTTTGTAAAGGGTCCTTATTGCCATCAGATTCACTATTGATGTTGATGACCCATCCTGCCAGAGATATGTGCTCTTACCTGTAACCAATTTGATGTAAATGATCCTTCCTGAATCTGGAATAAAATGTTTGTTAACGATCTTCCAGCCCTGTTTGTCTATGCTGATATAACTGATATAAGCGGCAGTAAACTCAATGGAATCTATACAATGTCAGAGCTTTCCATCTGCTACGTATTTGAGAACAGGGAAAAATTCAGTCTGTGAGTACTATTTGGTTGGTGGCACAGTATGTGAGGGATCCAAGTGTTCATGTTATTTGTGGATTTTTGATCTTTGTATGGAGTTCCTATCCCTGTCAGGGCCCTCAATCCTTCCAACAACTTTTCTTCCATAAGAGTCCACAATCTCCATTCAGTGTTTGGCCATGTGTGACTGCATCCATCTGAGTCAGCTGCTAGGTCTAAGATACCTTTCAGAGTTTTTGTGGATTTATAAGTGTAGCTGTAGCTCTATTTCCTGGTTACAGGAGGTAGCCTCTTCAGGTTCTATAAGCCCAATGGTATAAGTCACAGCTACGGTCACAGTCATTGATTTTTTTGGGTATCTCCTAAAACCAAGGTATTTTTCCCATCCTCGAGATCCCCACAATCCTCTTCTCAATCTCAGCAAGTTGCAGATTTCCATATTGACTTATGAGTCCATAGCATTCATATCCTTTTGGGTCTGCATTATCTCATGCAAAAATGATATTATCAAGTTCCATTGATTTGTGTGCTAAATTCATGTCTATGTTTTGTACCTTAATAGTACATCATTATGTAGATGTACTACATTTTTTTTTATCCATTCTTCACTTGAGTGATATCTTAGGTTTCTTCTAATTTATGGCAATTGTACAGATTCTGTGAACATAGTTGAGTAAATGTCCCCAAGGGATGCAAAAAAAATCTTTTTGTGTATATGCCCCAGTGGGGTAAAACTGGACCTTAAAGTAGAATTATTTACAAGTTTCTGAGAATCCACCAAATTTATTTCCAAAGTGGTTTTACAAGGTGTGCTCCCACCAGCAATGAATGAGTGTTCCTCTTGCTCCACATCTTCACCAGCATGTGCTATCACTTAAATTATTGTTCTTAGCCATGCTGACCGGTGTAAGTTTTAATCTCAGAGTTGTTTCGATTTGTATTTTTATTATGACAAAATAATTTTTAACATTTCTTTAAGTGTTGATTTTCCATTAGGGATCCCCTATTGAGGACTCTGTTTTGATTTGTATCGCATTTTAATTTTTTTTTCATTTGAGTTGTTGCTGTCTAACTTAGTGAGTAGTTTTGCCTCACCATTTATAAGAGGAATATTTCTTTCTTTGTTGAGTCTTTGTGTGATCTGGGTATCAGGGTAACTGTAAATTTATAGTAGTGTTTGGTATTTTTCCCTCTGCTGTATTTTGCTTTATATTGACTATACAGCCAATAATGAAGAACAACCATGGGTTGCAAAAGAAAAGGTAAATTCTTTTGTGTTTTCTTTATATTCCATAAATTTCTATTACATTCATATAATTCACACTTCCTTTCAGTTTCATTATTTCTCTGTTTAGTGCCTGGATCACCTGTTAATTGACAAGAGTGAGATATATACATTTCCAACTGATGTTTGGGGCTTGATGTGTGATTTACGATTTATGAATGTTTCTTTTACAAATATGGATTCCTTTGTGTTTGGACCATAGTTGTTCAGAATTAAGATATCATATTAGTGAAATTTTCCTTCGATAAGTACTAACTGTCCTCCCCTGTCTCTTTTGATCAATTTTAGTTGAAATTATATTTTACTTGATTTTAAAATGGCTATTCTTCTTAGGTCCATCTCCTCAAAAACCTTTTCTAGCCCTTTTCTATGAGGCAGTATCTATCATGATTGCTGAGGTATGTTTTGCATTTGCAGGTGAATGATGTTTTTTTTTTTTTTTTTTTTTTACCCATTTTTTTAGCCTGTGTCATTGTAATGGGAAATTGAGTGCATAAACGTTAAAATCAATGACTAGTAGTTAATAGTTAATACCTGTTATTTTATGGTGGCGGTCTGTGTGTACTTGTGTGCTTCCTTTTTTTGCTATTGTTGATGGTATTAAATTACTAGTTTTAAATACCTTAAGTTGGAATATTGCTACTAGTATTTTCTACTGGGCTTGAATTGAGGATAGATAATATTTAAATTTGGAGTTATCTTGACATATTTTGTTTTCTTTATCTATGATAATTGATAGTTATGCTGGGTAGTGAGCCTTGTATATTTGAGAATGTCTGTTGAGTAGTTGGGTGTAAATCTAATTGGTCAGCCTTTCTAGGTTACCTGCCCTCAGGGCAGCTGGCAAACCCCAGATGACTCAGCATGCAGGGAACATGGTTGGGTAGGGAAACAAATTTATTTGTTTCAGGATATGGATGTTTGGTGAAGGTAGGTAGAGAGGTTGTGAAAGAAGCACAATGCAATTATTTTTTGATTAAGGCTTTCCACAAAAGAAGGAAATGTATTTCTGGGCCACAGCACTAGGAAATTAGAGAAAACATTTTGTAAAGGGTATCATTATTTGCTTTTGCAATAAATAAAAACGTCATAATTTTCTTTAAATTTAAATATAACATTCACTTAAAGAGCTACCACTAGGGCCTGTTGTGCACCAGGAAGCAGGCTGGGAGGACACAGCTTGCTCCAGTGTGTCCAGAACTACAGAACTTAGGTTCCAGTCCTGAGGCCTCTGGCAGGAGCCTTCAGATCTCTGCTTCAGGATCCATAACAGCCTGGGCTACAACACCACATCTCCAGGCCCTGCAAGAGGCCAGAAAGGCACCTAGGAGGCCTGCTGGGAAGAGTCAGTGTGACTTGGTGAGTCAAGCAGGCCCTACACTGGAGCCTTCAGGTCTTTGCTTTGGGATCTGTCTGAACAGCCTGGGCCACAGTCCTCAGTCTCCAGGCAGTGCAGGAGGTCAGCTGTGCACCAACGGCCAGCTGGGAAGAGGCAGCTTGCACTGGTGAGTCCAGCGTTGACAACAAGACCAACTAACACCAGTGGGAACTAGATGGCAAAAGGCAAATGCAGGAACATCACTAACAGAAATTAAGGCAAAATGGAAGCAACTGAACCCAATTATCCTTTAACAGCATGTCCTGGATACCCCATCATACCAGAAAAACAAGATTTAGATTTAAAATCACTGGTTATGATTCTGGTACAGGAATACATGACGGACATACTTAAAGACATGCAAGAAAAAATGCATCAAAAGTTAGAAGCCATTACAAATAAACACAAAAATCATTGAAAGAAATTCAGTAGAATACAAAAGTCGATAAGGAGGAAAGGCAAAAATCACTTAAAGAAATACAGGAGAACTTTAGTCACCAGGCTGAGGTCATGAAAGAGGAAACACAAATATCTCTTAATGAATTACAGGAAAACACAAACAAGCAAATGAAGGAGCTAAGCAAAACCATCCAGGATCTAAAATCAGAAGTAGAAACAACTAAGAAAACTCAAAGGGAGACAACTTTAGAGATAGAAAACCTTGGAAAGAAATCAGGGGACATAGATTCAAATATCAACAACAGACCACAAGAGATAGAAGAAAGAATCTCAGATGCCAAAGATACCATAGAAACCACGGACTCAACAGTTAAAGAAAATGCAAAATGCAAAAAGTTAGTAACCCAAAACATCCAGGAAATCCAGGACACGATGAGAAGTCCAAACCTAAGGATTATAGGCATAGATGAGAGTGAATATGTACAACTTAAAGGGCCAGCAAATATCTTCAATAAAATTATCGAAGAAAACTTCCCTAACCTAAAGAGAGAGATGCCCATGAATATACAAGAAGCCTACAGAACTCCAAACAAACGGGACCAGAACAGAAATACCTCCCATCACATAATAATCAAAACCCCAAATGTACTAAACAAAGAAAGAATATTAAAGGCAGTAAGAGAAAAAGTCCAAGTAACGTATAAAGGAAGACCTAACAGAATCACACCAGAATTCTCACCTGAGACTATGAAAGCGAGAAGATACTGGGCAGATCTAATGCAGACTCTAAGAGAACACAAATGCCAGCCAAAACTACTATACCATGCAGAACTCTCAATTACTATAGATGGAGAAACCAAGATATTCCATGACAAACCAAATTTACCCAATATCTATCTACAAACCCAGCCCTACAAAGGATAATAAGAGGAAAACACCAATACAAGGAACGAAAATTTACCCTGGAAAAAGCAAGATAGTAACATTCTTTCATCAAACCCAAAAGAAGATAACCAATAAAATTTAAAAAGCTAACATCAAAAATGACAGGAAGTAATAATCACTATTCCTTAATATCTCTTAATATCAATGGGCTCAATTGAAAATATTCAAAGTGAAGGTGATATTGTGAGAACTGGGAGGATGAAGTGCATCCACAACACTGTTCTGGTACGGCTGCTGATACTCTTGACCCTGGGCATCTGAGTTCCTACCCTGTGTGTAGGTAAGCCCACAGAGGGCTCCATAGAAAACCGAGGTTCAGGGGAGTGTCTAGCAGTGAAAGCTCCAGGATAAAGTGGTCATCCAAGGAATAATTAAAGCTCCTATACAACAGATGTTCTCAAGAGATGGAGTTATTCTCACACACCTTTAATCCTTCTGGATAGTATATGATATATAGCTTTGGGATGTGGTGGGGTCTGATAGCTGGTGCTTTCTATTGATTTGGTCTTAGATGTTAGGGATGGCTTATTTACATGTGGAGTGTCTAACAGGTGCTGCTCCTACGTGACTTATAGTGACAAATCTTTAAAAGGAGGCTGTGACTACAAGACAGAGACCTGGTACCAAGATCAGGTAAAGATCCTAGCATCCCTTTTGGGTCCCTGGCACTTCCAAATGAGTTCAACATTATCAGATTTCCTCTCCTAGTCCACCTCCCTAATTGATTATATTAAATTACATCTTGTAGACATGTATCAATATATCTGGAGAACTATATCATTATTGTTTCTTGATTTATATTCTACTAAATTTATATTCTATTTGGCACTCAAACTAAATCCTGTCAAAATAGAGAGCATACTTTTCTTAGGTATCTAATTCGTATTAGATAACAAATATTCAGAAGATGAAAATACTCTTGGAATTTTATTTTTTGGTCAGTTTTTCAATAGTCTCAATGAATAAGTATACAATTGGAAAAAGTATATGATAACGGGTATCTGAAAAAATTAGGTGCAGAGAACGTATTTGCAACATTTTTAAGAGCTTAGCACTATGACTAGTGATAAGTGGTTACGGTAGTCCTCAAAGAAAGGAGAAGTGCCCCAGAAGGTTATCCGGGACAGCACATAATAGTCTATGTGGTACAGATATTGCGTTTCTCAGTACATATTACACATAGCTATTAAAGAGTACACTGCATGCAGTTGCATCTGTAAATTTATTCAGCTCAAATGAGGAAGTAATCTTAACAATGTCACTTAAAATTCAGTTTAGCAATTAATTATCCCCTGAATAAATTATAATTATTTAATTATATACGCACAATATGTTTCTAAATAAAAGGAAGCACAGGAGTAGAAGGAATAAAGGATCCAAAATAGCAACATTTATGTATAGAAATTTGAATTTTTTTCTTTGAATATGATCCTGCCTACTGATTTGCCAAATGACTCGATGAAGACCATCTTATAATAAGCCTTGGGAAGTGTTTGTAATGTTTTTTAAGAAAGGTTAAACCTCTCATTTCTGAAAGAGTAACTAAGTTCTCTCTTAAAAGAGGAAGATGAAGGGTATTAAGAAATGACCTGCAAATAATCAGAAATTTATTGCAGTCTTAAGTTTTCTTTAAGAGGAAATATGAGTAAAGCAGTGAATAAATAACTCAGTAGTCTAGCTTGAGCCAGAAGGATTTGAGTAAGAAATGCTAAAATCAAGTTTAGATAAGGTTTGAGCAGGTTGTCATTATCTCCTATATTTACAGTATTTCTCTCTTTTTTTATATATCTTCCATTTTTATTGGAAAGAAAAGTAAAAACACTTTATGATAAAATTAAATATTTACTTAGAAATATTTCAGATAAGCACGTTAGAATTGACACTTTTCATGGAAAAATAATAATAAATTTTAGATAGGTAAAATATTGTTCAATTCATTTAAAAATGGAATAGAAATATTATTGGTAAAATTGAAGATTTATGTGAAAATATTTTTCACATAATTGTTTAAAAATATAGAAAACATGATAGAATTGAATATAATCAAGAAAAAATTATATAGATATAATAATGGTACACATAAAAATATTCCTAATTTGATTGAAAGTGGAATTATTAACATTTTCTGATAAACTTGAGGATTTACATGGAAAATATTTCTTATGAAATTCAAGAAATGTATAGGAAAATATGTTAAAAGTATAGATTATAATGGAAATTATAGATATAAAATAATAAGCATAAAGATAATTCTAAGTTGATTGAAGTTCGAATTGTAAGTAGTTTTAGATAAAATTGAAGATATACATGGAAAAAATGTTTGGTAAAATTCAAGAAATATATAGACAAACATGTTAAAATTGAGTTTTTCATGGAAAAATTTACTAATAAAATGGCAGATACAAAACTCTAAAATGACTTTAGGTGGAATTAGTAATTTGTGTTAAAATTAAAGATTTACATTGAATATGTTTCTGATAAAATAGAGGAAATATATAGAAAGACATTCAAATTGAAGATTATCTTGGAAAATGATGCAGATAAAATGGTAGACTTTACTAAATTAATTAAAAGACGAATTACATTTCCTAAAATAATTGAAGATTTACCTGAGAAATATTTCATGAGTCTATGCCTTTTATTTGGGGCTTTAGTCCATTGTTGTTAAGAAATATTAAAGAATAATGACTGGATTTCTGCTCTTTTTGGTGTAATTTTTATGTTTGTTGGTTTCTTACTTTGGGTTTGAAGAAAGAAGATTAATTTCTTGTTATTTCAAGTATGTAGTTTCCTTTCTTTTGTTGGTCTTTTCGATTTATTATACTTCGAAGGGCTGGATTTGTGGAAAAATACTATGTAAGTCCATTTTTTTTCATGAAAGACCCTAGTTTCTCCATTTATGGTAATTGAGAGATTTACTGGATATAGCAGTTTGGGTTGGCATTTGTGTTCCCTTTGGGTCTGCATCACATCTGTCCAGGCTCTTCTGGGTTTTATAGTCTCTAGTGAGAAATCCGGTGTAATTCTGCTAGGTCTACCTTTATATGTTACTTGACCATTTTCCCTTACTGCTTTTAACATTCTTTATTTAGTACATTTGGTGTTTTAATTTTTATGTGAAGGGAGGAATTTCTTTTGTGGTCAAATCTATTTTGAGTTCTCTAGGTTTATGTTATATTCATGGGCATCTCTTTCAAATCAAAGTTCTGCTCTATACTTTTTTTTTTAAATATTTTTATTTTCTATATTCTTTGTTTACATTCCAAATGATTTCCCCTTTCCCGGATCCCCCCTCCCGATATGTCCCATAACCTTCTTCTCTCCATCCATTCTCCAATCACCTCCCTCCTTTTTCTCTGTCCTTATATTCCCCTCCAATGCTCGATCAATCCCTTCCAGGATCAGGATCCTCTCCATACTTCTTCATGGGAGTCATTTTTTATGCGATTTGTGCCTTGGGCATTCAGGGCTTCTGGGCTAATTAATATCCACTTATCAGAGATTGCATTACATGTGTATTCTTTAGTGATTGGGTTACCTCACTTAGGATGATATTTTCCAGATCAAACCATTTGCCTAAAAGTTTTGTGAATTCATTGTTTCTAATTGCTGAGTAGTATTTCATTGTGTAAATATACCACATTTTCTGTATCGATTCCTCCTTTGAGGGACATCTGGGTTCTTTCCAGCTTCTGGCTATTATAAATAAGGCTGCTATGAACATAATGGAGCATGTGTCTTTATTGCATGCCGAGAAATCCTTTGGGTATATGCCCAGGAGTGGTATAGCAGGGTCCTCTGGAAGTCTCATGTCCAGTTTTCTGAGGAACCGCCAGACTGATTTCCAAAGTGGTTGTACCATCTTACAGCTGCCCAGCTCCTGTGTTCATGTGAAGCCCTGGTGTCAGTGTCAAGAGCAATGGATCACTCTGGTGTTACCTGTGTACCTGGTTTAAATGGCTGCTTAGTCACTGGAGGCCTCATAATGCAGGTCTCCCTCTAACTGTGGTATTCCATATCTAGGTTTTGTAACTCTATGTGTTCCCTATGAGGACCCCGAGGAGGGGAAATCTCTGGATTGTCTTCCATTTAGTCTCTGTTCCACACTTTGTCTCTGTATCTCCTCCTATAGATATTTTGTTCCACCTTGTAAGAAGGATCAAAGTATCCATAGTTTGTTCCTCCTTCTTCTTGAACGTCACATTGTCTGTGAATTGTATATTGGGTATTCCAAGGTTCTGGGTTAATATCATTTTTCACTGAGTGTATACCATGTATATTCTCTTGTGATTGTGTTAACTCACTCGGAATAATTTTTTTCTAGATCCACACATTTGCTTAAGAATTTCATAAATTATTTTTTAATAGCTGAGTAATAGTCCATTGTGTAAATGGACTGCATTGTCTGTTGAAGGCCATCTTCCTGTTAGTGCTGAGATTATAGGTTGTATTTTAATGCCTGGTTATCCTGTACTGGCAGTCAAACACAGGACTTTGTGTGTACTGTAGGCAAGCAACCTACACTTGTGTTGTATATCCAGCCTCAATTCCTGCATGTTAAAAATAAACCAGTATTGGAACAGTTAGATGGCTTTTTTAGGCAATGTCTCTGACGCCTGACTCTGAAGCTCAATTCCAGCAGGAGAGAGGTATTCTCCCCCCTTGTGAGTTAGGAAGCATGCATACCTGAATATATACTCACTAGATAAATAAATGTGAGGCAGGAAAATGAGAAAGATTTAAGAAGGTTGATATCACCTGCATTTACTCAATGGCTTCCTTTTATCCTATCCATCATTTAATTTCTTAAGAAGTTTAAAGGAAATGGGCTCCCATTCTGGATGTCCATCATCCATGCTTACAATGGTAGAAGAATCAAAATTTCCCCTTGTTCTTTTGCCTTCTGCACTGTGTGTAGAATATGGGATTGAGGGGGTCTCGTTTGCTTGTCCTTCTTCTTAGTACTAGGAGGTAGAAGAGGAGACATGGAAGGATTTTGATATTTAGTTGCTTTTTTCTCTTATTCAGATTCCTCTCCAGAACCTAAAGGATCTGCCTCTTGATCATCATCAGAGAGTAAGGAAGTCTCTGTTAGATCTACAATATACTGAGAATAGTTTTTGTTCATTTGTTTGTTTCTTTTTTTTTTATTCGATATAATTTATTTACATTTCAAATGATTTCCCCTTTTCTAGCTCCCCCACTCCCTGAAAGTCCCGTAAGCCCCCTTCTCTTCCCCTGTCCTCCCATCTACCCCTTCCCACTTCCCCGTTCTGGTTTTGCTGAATACTGTTTCACTGAGCCTTTCCAGAACAAGGGGCCACTCCTCCTTTCTTCTTGTACCTCATTTGATGTGTGGATTATGTTTTGGGTATTCCAGTTTTCTAGGTTAATATCCACTTATTAGTGAGTGCATACCATGATTCACCTTTTGAGTCTGGGTTACCTCACTTAGTATGATATTCTCTAGCTCCATCCATTTGCCTAAGAATTTCATGAATTCATTGTTTCTAATGGCTGAATAGTACTCCATCGTGTAGATATACCACATTTTTTGCATCCATTCTTCTGTTGAGGGATACCTGGGTTCTTTCCAGCATCTCGCAATTATAAATAGGGCTGCTATGAACATAGTAGAACATGTATCCTTATTACATGGTGGGGAGTCTTCTGGGTATGTGCCCAGGAGTGGTATAGCAGGATCTTCTGGAAGTGAGGTGCCCAGTTTTCGGGGGAACCGCCAGACTGATTTCCAGAGTGGTTGTACCAATTTGCAACCCCACCAGCAGTGGAGGAGTGTTCCTCTTTCTCCACACCCTCTCCAACACCTGCTGTCTCCTGAATTTTTAATCTTAGCCATTCTGACTGGTGTAAGATGAAATCTTAGGGTTGTTTTGATTTGCATTTCCCTAATGACTAATGAAATTGAGCATTTTTTAAGATGCTTCTCCGCCATCCGAAGTTCTTCAGGTGAGAATTCTTTGTTTAACTCTGTACCCCATTTTTTAATAGGGTTGTTTGGTTTTCTGGAGTCTAACTTCTTGAGTTCTTTGTATATATTGGATATTAACCCTCTATCTGATGTAGGATTGGTGAAGATCTTTTCCTACTTTGTTCGTTGCCGATTTGTCCTCTTGATGGTGTCCTTTGCCTTACAGAAACTTTGTAATTTTATGAGGTCCCATTTGTCAATTCTTGCTCTTAGAGCATACGCTATTGGTGTTCTGTTCAGAAACTTTCTCCCTGTACCGATGTCCTCAAGGGTCTTCCCCAGTTTCTTTTCTATTAGCTTCAGAGTGTCTGGCTTTATGTGGAGGTCCTTGATCCATTTGGATTTGAGCTTAGTACAAGGAGACAAGGATGGATCAATTCGCGTTCTTCTGCATGCTGACCTCCAGTTGAACCAGCACCATTTGTTGAAAAGGCTATCTTTTTTCCATTGGATGTTTTCAGCCTCTTTGTCGAGAATCAAGTGGCCATAGGTGTGTGGGTTCATTTCTGGATCTTCAAGCCTGTTTCATTGATCCTTCTGTCTGTCACTGTACCAATACCATGCAGTTTTTAACACTATTGCTCTGTAGTATTGCTTGAGGTCAGGGATACTGATTCCCCCAGATTTTCTTTTGTTGCTGAGAATAGTTTTAGCTATCCTGGGTTTTTTGTTGTTCCAGATGAATTTGATAATTGCTCTTTCTAACTCTGTGAAGAATTGAGTTGGGATTTTGATGGGTATTGCATTGAATCTGTATAGTGCTTTAGACAGAATGGCCATTTTAACTATATTGATTCTACCGATCCATGAGCATGGGAGGTTTTCCCATTTTTTGAGGTCTTCTTCCATTTCCTTCTTCAGAGTCTTGAAGTTCTTTTCATACAGATCCTTCACATGTTTGGTAAGAGTCACCCCAAGATACTTTATACTGTTTGAGGCTATTGTGAAGGGGGTCATTTCCCTAGTTTCTTTCTCAGCCTGCTTATCCTTTGAGTATAGGAAGGCCACTGATTTGCTTGAGTTGATTTTATAACCTGCCACTTTGCTGAAGTTGTTTATCAGCTGTAGGAGCTCTCTAGTGGAGTTCTTTGGGTCACTTAGGTAGACGATCATGTCGTCTGCAAATAATGATAGTTTGACTTCTTCCTTTCCAATTTGTATCCCTTTGACCTCCTTATGTTGTCGAATTACCCGAGCTAGTACCTCAAGTACAATATTGAAAAGATAAGGAGAAAGGGGGCAGCCTCGTCTGGTCCCTGATTTCAGTGGGATTGCTTCAAGTTTCTCTCCATTTAGTTTGATGCTGGCTACCGGTTTGCTGTATATTGCTTTTACTATGTTTAGGTATGGGCCATGAATTCCTGTTCGCTCCAAGACTTTAAGCATGAAGGGATGCTGAATTTTGTCAAATGCTTTTTCAGCATCCAATGAAAATGACCATGTGGTTTTGTTCTTTGAGTTTTTTTATGTAGTGGATTGTATTGATGGATTTCCGTATATTGAACCAACCCTGCATTCCCGGGATAAAGCCTACTTGATCATGGTGGATGATCGTTTTGATGTGTTCTTGGATTCGGTTGGCAAGAATTTTATTGAGTATTTTTGCATCGATGTTCATAAGGGAAATTGGTCTGAAGTTCTCTTTCTTTGTTGGATCTTTTTGTGGCTTTGGTATCAGCGGAATTGTGGCTTCGTAGAAAGAATTGGGTAGTGTTCCTTCTGTTTCTATTTTGTGGAATAGTTTGAAGAGTATTGGTGTTAACTCTTCTTTGAAGGTCTGGTAGAATTCTGCACTGAAGCCATCTGGTCCTGTGCTTTTTTTGGTTGGAAGACTTTCTATGACTCCTTCTATTTCTTTAGGCATTATGGGACTGTTTAGATGGTCTAGTTGATCCTGATTTAATTTTGGTATTTGTTATCTGTCAAGGAAATTGTCCATTTCCTCCAGATTCTCCAGTTCTGTTGAGTACAGGCTCTTGTAGTAGGATCTGATGATTTTTTGGATTTCCTCAGTTTCCGTTGTTATATCTCCCTTTTCATTTCTAAGTTTGTTAATTTGGATACTTTCTCTGTGCCCTTTGGTCAGTCTGGCTAAGGGTTTATCTATCTTGTTGATTTTCTTAAAGAACCAGCTCCTGGTTTTCTTGATTTTCTGTATGGTTCTCTTTTTTTCTACTTGATTGATTTCGGCCCTGAGTTTGATAATTTCCTGCCTTCTACTCCTCCTAGGCGAAATAGCTTCTTTTTGTTCTAGGGCTTTCAGGTGTGTCATTAAGCTGGTAATGTATGCTCTCTCCATTTTCTTTTTGGAGGCACTCAGGGCTATGAGTTTTCCTCTTAGCACTGCTTTCATTGTGTCCCATAGATTTGGGTGTGTTGTGTTTTCATTTTCATTGTGTTCTAAAAAGTCTTTAATTTCTTTCTTTATTTCATCCTTTACCAAGGTATCATTGAGTAGAGTATTGTTCAGTTTCCAAGTGTATGTGGGTTTTCTGTTGTTTCTGTTGCTATTGAAGTCCACTTTTACTCCATAGTGATCAGATAGGAGGCATGGGATTAGTTCTATCTTCTTATATTTGTTGAGGTCTGTCTTGTGACCAATTATATGGTCGATTTTGGAGAAGGTACCATGAGGTGCTGAGAAAAAGGTATATTCTTTTGTTTTAGGATAGAATGTTCTATATATATCTGTTAAATCTAATTGGTCCAAAGCTTCAATTAGTTTCATTGTGTCCCTGTTTAGTTTCTGTTTTCCTGATCGGTCCATTGAGGAAAGTGCAGTGTTGAAGTCACCGACAATTATTGTGTTAGGTGCAATGTGTGCTTTTAGTTTTAATAAAGTTTCTTTTACGAAAGAGGGTGCCCTTGCATTTGGGGCATAGATGTTCAGGATTGACAGTTCTTCTTGTTGTATTTTTCCTTTGACCAGCAAGAAGTGTCCCTTAGGGTCTCTTTTGATGACTTTGGGTTGAAAGTCAATTTTATCTGATATTAAAATGGCTACTTCAGCTTGTTTCCTGAGACCATTTGCTTGTAAAATTGTCTACCAGCCTTTTACTCTAAGGTAGTGTTTGTCTTTGACCCTGAGGTGTGTTTCCTGTAAGCAGCAAAATGTAGGATCCTGTTTACGTATCCATTCAGTTAGTCTGTGTCTTTTTATTGGGGCATTAAGTCCATTGATGTTAAGAGATATTAAGGAATAGTGATTGTTACTTCCTATCATTTTTGACGTTATTTTTTAAATTTGAATGCTTAACTTCTTTTGGGTTTGATGAAAGGTTACTATCTTGCTTTTTCCACGGTGAAGTTTCCCTCCTTGTATTGGTGTTGTCCTCCTATTATCCTTTTTTGGGCCGGATTTGTGGATAGATATTGGGTAAACTTGGTTTTGTCATGAAATATCTTAGTTTCTCCATCTATGGTGATTGAGAGTTTTGCTGGATATAGTAGTTTTGGTTGGCATTTGTGTTCTCTTAGAGTCTGCATGAGATCTTCCCAGGACCTTCTAGCCTTCATAGTCTCAGGTGAAAAGTCTGCTGTGATTCTGATAGGTCTTCCTTTATATGTTACTTGGCCTTTTTCTCTTACTGCCTTTAGTATTCTTTCTTTGTTTAGAACATTTGGTGTTTTGATTATTATGTGACAGGAAGTATTTCTGTTCTGGTCCAGTCTGTTTGGAGTTCTGTAGGCTTCTTGTATATTCATGGGCATCTCTCTCTTTAGGTTAGGGAAGTTTTCTTCCATAATTTTATTGAAGATATTTGCTGGCCCTTTAAGTTGTAAATCTTCACTCTCACCTATGCCTATAATCCTTAGGTTTGGTCTCCTCAATGTGTCCTGGATTTCCTGGATATTTTGGGTTACAAGCTTTTTGCATTTTGCATTTTCTTTAACTGTTGAGTCCATGGTTTCTATGGAGTCTTCAGCATCTGAGATTCTTTCTTCTATCTCTTGTATTCTGTTGTTGATATTTGCATCTCTGTCCCCTGATTTCTTCCCAAGGCTTTCTATCTCCAAAGTTGTCTCCCTTTGAGTTTTCTTAGTTGTTTCTACTTCTGATTTTAGATCCTGGATGGTTTTGCTTAGCTCCTTCACTTGCATGTTTGTGTTTTCCTGTAATTCTTTAAGAGATTTTTGTGTTTCCTCTTTCATGACCTCAGCCTGTTGACCAAAGTTCTCCTATATTTCTTTAAGAGATTTTTGTGTTTCGTCTTTCATGACCTCAGCCTGTTGACCAAAGTTCTCCTGTATTTCTTTAAGTGTTTTTTGCATTTCCTCCTTGTTGGCTTTTGTATTCTCCTGGATTTCTTTCAATGATTTTTGTGTTTCCCTTGCAAGGGCTTCAAACTTTTGATCCATTTTCTCCTGAATTTCTTTAAGTATGTCCTTCATGTGTTCCTGTACCAGCATCATGACCAGTGATTATAAATCCAAATCTTGTTTCACTGGTGTGATGGGGTATCCAGGGCATGTTGGTAGAGGAGAATTGGGTTCAGATTTTGCCATATTGCCTTGATTTCTGTTAGTGACGTTCCTGCGTTTGCCTTTTGCCATCTAGTTCTCACTAGTGTTAGTTTGTCTTGTCAGTGCTGGACTCACCAGTGCAAGCTGCCCCTTCCCAGTTGGCCTCTGGTGCACAGCTTACCTCCTGCACTGCTTGTAGACAGGGTGCTGCTGCCCAGGCTGTTCAGATCCCAAAGCAGTCACCCGAAGGCTCCCGCTGGGGCCCGCTGGATTCACTGGAGCACACTGACTTCTCCCAGCTGGCTGCCTGGAAACCCAGCTAGCCACTTGCAGGACTTGGAGATGTGGTGCTGCCGCCCAGGCTGATCTGGGCAGCAGAACTCCCAACCGGGTTGGTGCACACAAGGCTAACCTACCTGCTCAGGCCCTGAGTCTAGGCAAAAGCCTGGCAGGCCAATGTAGGTGCAAAGTTCCCCTCAGCTGTGGGTGTTAATTGGGTGTGTCAGGTGGCTAGGATGGTGGCGTAAGCGAGTTCCCTGAGAGTGCTGGGAGAGTCTGATGGGCTAACAACCTCCTGGCTGGGTCAGCACACAGATTGCCCAACGAGCAGCCCAGGGCCTGGGGGCAGTCCAGGGCCTGACTTTCTGAGACCCCTGCTATGTCCGCCTCGGGCTATGCCTGTTAGCTGGTTTGGTTTTGCCTGCTAGGTCTCTCTGGCTTCCTGTAGGCAAAATGGTGGTGGTGCGCAATCTGGCCCGGATAAACAACCTCCTGGCCGGGGCGGCACACAGATGGCCCACCGAGCAGCCCAGGGCCTGGGGGCAGTCCAGGGCCTGACCTTCTGAGACCCCAGCTTTGTCCGCCTTGGGCTATGCCTGTTAGCTGGTTTGGTTTTGTCTGCTAGTCTCTCTGGCTTCCCATAGGCAAAATGGTGGCGGTGCGCGCCTGCCCAGGCAAACAAGCTCCTGGCTGGGTCGGCACACAGATGGCCCACCGTGCAGCCTAGGACCTGGGGGCAGTCCAGGGCCTGACTGTCTGAGACCCCTGCTATGTCCGCCTCAGGCTATGCCTGTTAGCAGGTTTGGTTTTGCCTGCTAGGTCTCTCTGGCTTCCCATAGGCAAAATGGCGGTGGTGCGCAAACGGCCCTGATAAACAACCTCCTGGCCGGGTCGGCACACAGATGGCCCACCGAGCAGTCCTGGGCCTGGGGGCAGTTCAGGGCCTGACCGTCTGAGACCCCTGCTATGTCCGCCTCG
The DNA here is from genome assembly GCF_947179515.1 of Apodemus sylvaticus. Classification (NCBI taxonomy): domain Eukaryota; kingdom Metazoa; phylum Chordata; class Mammalia; order Rodentia; family Muridae; genus Apodemus; species Apodemus sylvaticus. The sequence continues at coordinate 444,370 of NW_026262995.1, forward strand.
GGCTATGCCTGTTAGCTGGTTTGGTTTTGCCTGCTAGGTCTCTCTGGCTTCCCGTAGGCAAAATGGCGGTGGTGCGCGCCGGCCCAGGCAAACAAGCTCCTGGCTGGGTCGGCACACAGATGGCCCACCGAGCAGCCCCGGACCTGGGGGCAGTCCAGGGCCTGACTGTCTGAGACCCCTGCTATGTCCGCCTTGGGCTATGCCTGTTAGCCGGTTTGGTTTTGCCTGCTAGGTCTCCCTTGCTTCCCTTAGGCAAAATGGTGGTGGGGCGCGCACTGGCCCGGGAGGAAAAAAACCTCCTGGCCGGGTTTGCACCCCGGTGGACCCCCGATCAGCCCAGGGCCTGGGTGCAGGCCAATTCCCGTCGGGCTTAGACCCCCGCGATGTTGGTCTCGGGTTATATTTGTGTACCTCAGTCTGATTTCTCTGTCGACCGAGAACCAATATGGAGACCTCGTAACTGGCTGGCGGGAGGCAGAGTTCTGATGTGGCTTCTGTGTGGTGAAAGGCACCGTTAATCCGCCTCTGCTTGCAGCCTGGCTGGCCAGCGATGGCCAGTGGTCGTGGGCGCCGGGTCTGCCTGGACCCTGTCCGCTTGGTTCTACTGCTGATGGCCCTTCCTCTGGACCAGCCGCTGCTGCTGCTGCTGCTGCTGCTGCTGCTGCTGCTGCCGCTCTCAGCCATTTGTTTGTTTCCTACCAGTTTGATTTGATTCTTACCACTTAATTTCTTAGTAGTTTTTTTTTTTTTTTTTTTTTTTTTTGGACAATAGAGGGATACCTTTTTCCATAACATTCTCTGTACTATAAACAGACCATGTTGATGAACTGGGCAGGTCTATAATTTTAGTATGGTATAGTACTTGTTTTACCACAAACCAAAAGTATTCTCTGGAACCTGTCCTTCATTCTCCTCAGCCTTGTGTTCCAGATTCCAGGTTTTCTTATCATTTCCTATCCTTTTCCTTGCTGCCTCTTCCAATGTCCCTTTATCAGAAAACCAGGGGCTAACAAAGAACAAAGTGAAGAATGAGAGTTGTGCTGTCTTTCAAAAGAAATTTTGTTTTAACCAATAACTGATTAAGAATTTTGTTATATGTAGATCTCTCTCTCTCTCTCTCTGGATTTAGTTTGTCCCATAATAAAACAAAAAGAGTATAAAACTACCACTTCTTACCTATTTTTTTTCTGCACTCTTCTCTGGCGAATGGCACGACAACTCTCCTGGTAGGCTCTTTTTCAGGTACACAACAATAAAAGAGGAGAAGGGGGCTTACTCAAAATTTCCAGTTCTGTGCCAAACCTTGGGTGCTACTTTTTGTCAGGGTCCAGGCTTGACACATGATCAGAGTTGTTAACTGGAAGCAGGAATATCTGAAAGGCACATAGGAAATATATACAAACTACATTTGGTGTACAAACTGACAGGCAATTTTTCAAGGCTTCTTTTTTCGTTTTATTTTTCTATATTCTTTGTTTACATTCTATATGATATTTTCTTTCCTGGTTCCCTCTACCCCATAAGTCCCATAAGCCCTCTTCTCTCCTCCCACTCCCCAATCAACCCCCTCCCACTTCTCTGTACTGGTAATCCACTACAATGATTCCTTTCCAGGCCCAGGGCCCTCTCCTTCCTTCTTCTTGGGAATTATTTGATAACTGAGTTGTCTTTGGTATTCAGAGCTTTTGAGCTAATATCCACTTATCACTGACTGCATTCCATGTGTGTTCTTTTGTTATTGGATTACCTAACTTAGGATGATATATTCCATTTCCAACCATTTGCCTAAGAATTTCATGAATTCATTGTTTTTAATTGCGGAGTAGTATTCCACATTTTCTTTATACATTCCTCCACTGAGGGACATCTGAGTCATTTCCAGCTTCTGGCCATTATACAAGGGGCTGTGATGAACATAGTGAAGCATGTGTACCTATTGCATGCCAGGGAATCCTCTGGTTATATGCTCAGGGGTGGCATGTGTCTTGTAACCTGTAATTATGTACAAAATGCTTTACTTACTATTATATGCTACACTTTAATTAGGCATTTTGTACAAAATAAAATGTTCTTTGATTTTTTTTGTTTGTTTTAAAGATTATTCTTCATTACTTCATGATCACTATTTCTTTTTCCTGTACTGCGAGTGAGGTTGGTAATCACTTCCCTACATAATTTCCAAATTGTGTTGCCACAATATTCAGTCATTTTTTAAAGAATCAAATTTTTAAAGTGTTATCCTGATATATGAATCTTAGAAAAGAATTATAACCTTGAAGAGGTTGTAGATGTACAAGCACTACAATCATATGCCAGTAATTTTTGCATTGTGAAAGTTGACTTTTGAGTATTGAAACATTGTTGGATATGTGGACTACATATTGAGACATGTTTTCATAATAAAATATTTAAAATATGAGAAGCCATTGTTCTCTTGCAATTTCCTTCCAGATATGCTGTAGAAGCAACAGGGAGAATCCCTCCTTATGATCCTTGCACAGAAGTGGCAACACATGTAAGTCTCATGATCTTATGTTTCCTAATTAGTAGGAAGAAATGAGAAGCAGCTCCTATCCCTCTAACAATCAAGGAAAACTGAAGGCACTAGGTTTTGTTTGCTGATTCTGAACATATTAGAGAAAACCGCTGTGATTAAATGAGACTGCATGCATGGTTGTTTTGTAACTTATGATGATGGAGGCACAAATATTAGTGAAAATACTCACATATTTTAAAGATAGCTACCAACAGCCAGAGGGTTGCCCCGGGTACTTTAGCATGTGCATGTAGACTGGACATTGGGTTTGTTCTGGAAGTGGGGAAGGAGCATCTTATCTCTTCCTTCTGGGGACTTCCTCCATTTCTCCTCCTCCATTCTCAACCTCCGCTCTGACTGACACTTCCTGACACTGCAGGGTGTGTCTCTTTACTGTCTGTCTCCTCTAAGTAATTCACTCATTTGAATTTATACACATATATATGTGTGTATATGTGTATATGTATATATGTATATGTGTACTCATATACACATGTATACATATTCACATAGACACAGACACACATACACACACATACACACATACACATATACAGATGTACACATATACAAATATACATAAATACAATTATTCACATATAAACAAACACATTTACTCATATAGACATATACACATAAAAACACATACACAAATACACACATACATACATACACATATACAGTTATTCACATATACACATATACACACACATGTATATGTGTGTATGTATATAAATGTGTGTATATATATATGTACATACTGATATATATATATATATGCTGATAGTGTGCCTTATATGTGTCTTTGCTGTATGTAAATGAAATTCACTTTGATTTATGAGAGAAAAGGATACTAAAATGATTGGTTTTTTGAAAGGCCATATATTTGTTGCAATTCTGTTTTGTAATGTTTATAATTAAAACTATTTTGAGATTTTCATTCTTATTATGGAAATACAATTATTATTCTCATAAGAGTTGATTGTCAGTATTTCCATTTTCAGGGAAGAGTACCAACTATTAGACATATTGGAATTAGAGGATATGGTTTATGCATTTGTTCTGAATTTTGTTTCATATTTATGCATATAAATGTACATATGTGTGCATATGTATATATGATAAGATGCTTTCAGATGGTAAGAAAATATAAAGAGAAATGTTTCATATGATTGATACTTGTCTGTATGTTGACAAGTGAGTGTTCATGTTTATCCTTTAGTAAATATTATATAATACTGTTCTATTTTCACTGTTACATGGTACATTAGATAATGTGGAAAAATCTATCTCTGAAGGATCATTTTTCAAAAACGTGTACTCCTTCAGGAATGGGCAGGAATAATTGGTATTTCTCAATACAATTCCCACTACAAAGCAAATAAAACTAACAGAGATACTTGTTTCTTATTCTAGAAATAAAAAAAAAATGTTTAACATAAAATAGATCATCCCACTGAATTACCTGTGTGCCATTGATGATGTCTGTATAGTCAACCTGGCCATGATAAACCAAATCTGTTCTTGCAAGACACTTGTTCAGATTTGGCCAACTTTTCTTCTTTATATATGTGTATATATATATATATATATATATATATATATATATATATATATATATATATATATATATATATATATATATATATACATTTCAAATGATCTCCCCTTTTCTGGGTCGCCACTCCCCGCAAGTCCAATAAGCCCTCTTCCCTCCCCCTGTTCCTCCATCTACCCCTTCCCACTTCCCTGTTTTGGTATTCCCCTATACTGCTGCATTGAGTCCAGAACCAGGGGCCACACCTCCATTCTTTTTGGACATAATTTAATATGTGGATTATGTCTTGAGTTTTCAAAGTTTCTATGCTAATATCCACTTATCAGTGAGGGCATACCATGATTGATCTTTTGAGACTGTGTTACCTCATTTAGTATGATGTTCTCCAGCTCCACCCATTTGTCTAAGAATTTCATGAATTCATTGTTTCTAATGGCTGAATAGTACTCTATTGTGTAAATATACCACGTTTTTTTTTCCATTCCTCCATTGTAGGACACCTAGGTCCTTTCCAGCTTCTGGCGGCTACAAATAGGGCTGCTATGAACATAGTGGAGCACATGTTCTTATTGCATGCTGAAGAATCCTCTGGGCATATACCCAGGAGTGGGATAACAGGGTCCTCAGGAAGTAACATGCCCAGTTTTCTGAGGAACCGCCAGACTGATTTCCAGAGTGGTTGCACCATCTTGCAATCCCACCAGCAGTGGAGAAGTGTTCCTCTTTCTCCACATCCTAGCCAACACCTGCTGTCTCCTGAGTTTTTGACCTTAACCATTCTGACTGGTGTGAGGTGAAATCTCAGGGTTGTTTTGATTTGCATTACCCTAATGATTTATGATGTTGAACAATTCTTTTCAGCCTTCCGAAGTTCTTCATATGAAAATTGTTTGTTTAGCTCCCTACCCTACTTTTTAATGCGGTTATTTGGTTCTCTGTGTTCTACCTTCTTGAGTTCTTTGTACATATTAGATATTAGCCCTATGTCGGATTTAGTGTTGGTGAAGATCTTTCCCAATTTGTTGGTTGACGGTTTGTCTTTTTGACAGTTTCCTTTGCCTTACAGAAACTTTGTAGTTTTATTAGGTCCCATTTGCCAATTCTTGATCTTATAGTGTAAGCTATTGGTGTCCTATTCAGGAACTTTTTTCCCTGTGCTCATATCCTCAGGGATCTTCCCCAGTTGCTTTTCTATTAGTTTCAGTGTGTCAGGTTTTATGTGGGGGTCCTTGATCCATTTGGTGCAGAAGAATATGAATCAATCATTCTTATTTCCTTGGCCAACTTTTGGTTTTGGAAATTTTTAACCAACTTTGGTAAGACCTACTCTTTGGACCTGTATTGACAGGGTAGCTACAGAAAGTTTTGGGAAACTTAAAGATTCCTAACTCATAGCATAAATAATCAGCAAGAATATTTGCATAATAAGAATCTAGTTGGTATGCAGGTTACCAGCACAGATTTTCCCCTTTTATGATGACCCTAGTTTGTCTATATTATCACAACTTACATTTTACATGTAAGTGTATTATTTAGATTTTGATCTGTGATGTTCATCAAGACTCCACTTATTCTTTGGGCAGAAGGGAGGGTACAATTTCTTCTAAGCAGGATGTGGACAAAACAAGGACTTACTATACCCTCCACATTCTTTTCCCTATAACGTTAGGTATCTAGGTTTTGAAAATACATAAATTGTTTTCTGTCCAATAATAATGCATATTATAATTAAATTAGACCAATACCTCTAGTACTCCCCAGTTAATTTAATACAAATAGTAGTGAATTGGACACATAAAAACAGGTACTCATAGAATGCTCAATTTTTTGAGTATCTGTGTAGCAGTGTATCACTGGTGCCTAATAATCAACTGATAAGAATAAAGGCCAAGCGGTAAGGTGCCATTTGTATATATGAATTATAGACCCACACGCAAGCTCATTTTGATATATAGGAAGTCAATACCCAGGCTCTCCTACGTCATCCTCCGCTCTCGTACCCTTCTTTTCCCTCCCAGACCAATATCTCTGAACCTGCTCTCATCTTTGTTTGCTCAGTCACGTTAGTCCAGGCTCAACATCCTAAATCTCACACAGCTTAATTATGTTTCTAGTCTTCTGCCTGCTACCACAGTCCCTCTAGGGAAGCAGCCAATGGCCAAAACACCTTAAATCTCACATGACTGGTGACTGTCCCTCTACAGCATGGGGAATAGTTTCCTCATCCCGTGCATCTGCTTGGTTTCCTGTGGTAAATCTTGAAGTCCTACATATTCCAGCAAGCTCATTATTCACAATCCACCCTTCTGATCTATCAAGAACCAAGTATGGAAGAGGCCCTTCATTGTTCATGTGCAGATTCCTGATGAAAGCATCGGAACCAACCCCTACATATCATCAAGTACCTATGAGGTTTCCTACTATGTCACTCTTTATTTTCATGACATTAGATGTGACAGTATGTTGTATGAGTGTAAGTGTATGTATGTGTAGGTTGAGGGTCACAGGCATAATCCACCCTTCTGATAAAAATGTTTGTATAAAGAGAATAAGAGTAGGGGAGCAGTTAATATCAGAGACCTGAATATGTCAGTCCTTGGACAAGAATCATTCCATAGTTCTGTAGAAAGACAGCTTGAGTTATGAACGATAGAATCATGGCAAGAGGGAGAAGAAAACTCTGTGAATGAATAAAAGTTCTTTGCTGTATAGATAATTATTTTCAGAATGAGGAATCAATGTACCCAGTAGCTTACTGATGGGAAAATTGTATCTGACATATGACTGTGAGCATGGGTAAGAGGAATAGTGCATTGGGTAAAGATTCTTGTTTGAATCAGAAAAAAAACTGATGCACAAGATAATGTTGATGACTGTAAGACACTGTGATTATGTCAATATCATTGAGATACAACTCACTAAAAATAAAATTTTCAGTTATAGAATGCTAGCATTGGAAATTCATATTTAATACATTTTTATTAGAGTATTTCATGCTAGAGAGAAATATTGGTTTGATTATTATTAATTTGTATCAGGAGAGTTAATGTTAGGTTATTGAGCCAAGTCACAGATAGGGTGCTAATTTCTAGGCCCTCCTGCCTTGTATAACAAGTCTGTATTTTACACAAGGAAATAAACAATTTTTTTCTTAAAACTGTTCTCCCTGGGTTAAGTGTATTCCTGTGATTATGCAAAAAATGACACGTTTCTATGTGAACATGTCATCATGATAAGAGGATGCTTTGTTATGTGTCCCTTTATACATATGAAACTAAATCTAGGAGCAATTGATGGCCCTGCCATAGTCATACTGCACTTAGAACATAGTTAAATATTGACATTCCCAACTAGCTTTCAAATTATATTCAACTTCCTGTCATAAAATTGTTCCAGTGAAACACTTCATTCAGAAAAGCAGTAAAGTGGGAAATACCATCTATAGATACACCCTCAAGAGGATCATTGGCTAACAAGTTTTATGAACAATAATCTTAAAATTTTAACATTGACAAGACCCTAATATTGTTTTTCACTTTTAACATTACAGTTGGAAAGAAGAGAAATATCAATGGTACTATTTTCTCAAAAGTTATTTTTTTGTAATTATACATTAATTCTTTACTAATAAGGGAATTGGAATTTGTGATTCATTTCTTTCTTAAAAATATAATTATGTAGTCTGTCTCAAATATATTGCTAAATAGATGGTTACTGGATACTACTTCAGATTCTCCTATCTATTGTATAATTCATTTAACTTTCAGGAAGTTCTGCATTAATTATATACTCTTTATATCAGCATAAACAGTACTCTTCAGATTTCTTTATATTTGACTCCATAGATGTCACTGTGCCATATATATTCTTATCATCTGCTGCTTCCTCCTTTTAGATAAAGCAGATTTTTGCTTTTTCTTTGTGTCACAAAACTTTATCTAGAGCCACAGAATTTATGGATTTTTGTAAATACTAATTGAACTTATTGTAACGACTTAAACCAACAATGGGCAGCAGTGTATAGGATGTTAAATAATGTAGTAGTTTGTGAGGCTTTGAAGCTAATTTGTTTCCCCTGATAATATGTATATACTAGAATTTTGAAGAAGTAGATATCAGCAATTGTTCTTGCAGTAAGTGCAAGCAAGCAAAGAAGAGTGAGTTTATTTTGCCACTGTCCATATGTAGGACTTCATCAGAAGTTGTAGTTCAGATTAAAGTTGCATACCACCCTGCTTATATCAGGACATTGCTTTGTCCAAGGCTAACCTTGAACTCAGAACGACTTCCCTCAATTTCTAAGGAGTAAAGTTGGGTATGCTCTACTTTGCCTGGGTATAACCCTGAAATCTCAGTGTTTTCATTATTTAGTATTAAATATAAAAGCACACTCAAACCAAATAGCTTAATAGTATTTCATTGACTAAATTCATAATAATTTTATTACAACCTTCAGGCACATGATAACTTCATTAAGATAGAGTCTGTGATATGGGAAAAAAAAACTTCTTTGTTTTCCTATAAATTATTGACATATAAATCATAGTAATAAAATGATCAGTAACATTTGGAAAATTTTAAAAATTCTGAGATTTTGAGGCAGTACCAGTTACACAGAGATATTCAAAATCTAATATTTCTTGGGACGCAGCCCCCCAGGATTCTGTCTGCACCCAGAACCTGAGCAGCTATGTGGGCCATCTGTGTGCCAGCAATGCTCTGGGCCATTTTCCCTTCATGGTGAGCTGCACTTGGAAGGGGTCCCAGTAGTGTCTGTCATTTTTGCTCCAAGATTGACTGGACAGGCAACACCAGGTACACAGAGATAACCCGAATATAACATTGCTTGGGGCAAAGCAAAATAGGTCTCGAAATGCTCCCAAGAGTAGGGAGTCAGCAATCTGTGCCAGGGGAAACCCAGTAATCCAGTGGTCCCGAATAGCCTTACAGGATCAAAGTGTATGTTCAAGCACCAGTCAGTGGCAACAGGACCAACTAATGCCAGAGATAACTATAAGGCAAATGAAAAGCTTATGAACATTACTAAGAGAAATCAAACCAATATGCTAGCATATTAGTCAAATTCTCTGACAACAGCAAGTCCTGGATAGCCTTACACACCAGAAAAAAAGATTTGGATTTAAAATCACTTATCATGATGCTATTAGAGGATTACAAGAAGGACATAATAAATCTCCTAAAGAAATACTGAAGACCATGAGTAAGGTAGAAGACCTTACAAAGGAAACACAAAAATCACTTAAAGAAATTCAGGAGAATATGGTTCACCAGATAGAAGCCAATAAATAGGAAACAAACTCACTAAAGGACGTGCAGGACTAATTGGATCAACAGGCAGAAGTCATGAAAGAGGAAATACAAAGATCGCTTAAATTAATATAGGAAAATACCAAAAAACTAGTGAAGGTACTGAGGAAAAACATCCAGGATCTAAAAACAGAAGCAGAAAGAGCTATAAAATCACAAAGGGAGAAACTTTGGAGTCAGAAAAACTTGGGAAGAAATCAGGGGCCATAGATGCAAATATCAACAACAGAATACTAAATATAGCAGAAAGAATCTCAGGTGTCAAAGGCTCCATAGAAAGCATTAACTCAACAATCAAAGAAAATGCGAAATGCAAAAAGATTGCAACCCAAAACATCCAGGAAATCTAGTACAAAGTGAGGAGACCAAAGCTAAGGATTACAAGTATCGATGAGGGTAAAAATTTAAAATTTAAGGGGCCAGCAAATATCTTCAACAAGTTTATGGAAGAAAAGATTCTTAACCTAAAGAGAGTGATGCCCATGAATGTACTAGAATCCTATAGTACTCCAAACAGACTGGACAAGACAAGAAATTCCTCCTGTCATAATATAATCAAAACACCAAATGTACTAAACAAAGAAAGAGTATTAAAAGCAGTAAGAGAAAAAGGCCAAGTAACATATAAAGTAAGATCTATCAGAATTACATTAGACTTCTCACCAGAGACCATAAAAAATAAAAAATCCTGGGCAGATCTCATTCAGATTCCAAGAGAACACAAATGCCAACTAAGACTACTATACCCAGAAAAACTCTCAATCATCATAGATGTAGAGACCAATATATTACTTGATAAAACTAAATTGATACAATATTTTTCCATAAACTCAGACCTACAAAAGATAATAGGTGGAAAACAACAATAAAAGGAAGGAAACTACTCTGGAAAAAGAAAGAGATTAACAAACTTTCATCAAACCAAAAAGAAGATAACCACTCAAATATAAAAACATCAAAATAACAGGAAGTAATAATCATTATTCCTTTATATCTCAATGAACTATAATCAATGGACTCAATTCCACAACAAAAAGACATGGATTAACAGAGTGGATAAGTAAACAGGACCCTACATTTAGTGGCATGCAAGAAACACACCTCCGTGTCAAAGAAAAAAACACTACATCAGATTAAGAGGCTCAAGAACAATTTTACAAACAAATGGTGTCAGCAAAGATGCCAGATTATTCATTCCAATATCAGATAAAATAGACTTTCAACTTAACGTCATCAAAAGAAACACAGAGGGACACTTCTTACTGGTCAAAATAAAAATCCATTAACAAGAACTCTGAACATCTAAGCTCCAAATGCAAGGGCACCGTCATTCATAAAAGAAACTTTACTAAAGCTCACAACACACATTGCACCTCACACAATAATTGTGGGTGACTTCAATACTTCACTGTCTTCTATGGACTGATCAAAAAAAAAAAAAAAAAAAAAACAGAAACTAAACAGAAACACAGTGAAACTAACTGAAAATTTGGACTGATTGGCTTTAACACACACACACACACACACACACACACACACACACCATTTTATCCTAAAGCAAAAGAATATACCTTTTTTATCAGCACCTCATGATACATTCTCCAAAATCGACCATAAATTGTTCATAAGACAGACCTCAACAGATATAAGAAGATCAAACTATTGCCATGCCTCCTATTAGATCACTATGGAGTAAGAGTAGTCTTCAGTACCAAAAAGAAAACAAACAACAACAATGACAGAAACCCCACAAACATGTGTAAGCTGAACAAGACTCTACTCAAGAATACCTTGACCAAGGAAGAAATGGAAAAATCAAAGACTCTTTAGAATTTAATGAAAATTAAGGCAAAATGTGCATAAATTTATCGGACACAATGAAAGCAGTCCTAAGAGGAAAACTCATAGCCCTGAGGGCTCCTAAAAAGAAATGGGAGAGAGCATACACTAGCAACTTAATGGCACAACTGAAAGCCCTGGGTCAAAAAGAAGCTACTACACCCAGGAGGAGTAGAGGACAGGAAGCCATCAAACTAAGAACCGAAATCAATCAAGTAGAAACAAAGAGAACCATAGTAAGGAATCAACAAAGAACAACCATGAGCTTGTTCTTTGAGAAAATCAACAAGATAGATAAACCCTTAGCCAGACTAACCAAAGGGAACAAAGACAGCATCCACATTAACAAAATTAGAAATGAAAAGGGAGATATAACAACAGAAAATGCGGACATTCAAAAAATCATCAGATCCTACTACAAAAGCCTATACTAAACACAACTGGAAAACAGCAGGCAAAAAAATGTGAATTGGTCCATTCATGTCTCCTTGTACTAAGCTCAACTTCAAGTGGATCAAAACCCTCCACATAAAACCAGACACATGGAAACTAATAGAAAATAAGTGGGAAACACCCTTGGGGACACAGGCACAAGGGAAAAGTTTATGAAAAGAACACCAATAGCTTATGCCCTAAGATCAAGAATTGACAAATGGGACCTCATAAAATTACAAAGTTTCTGGAAGGCAAAGGACACCGTCAAATGGACAAAACAACAACCAACAGATTGGGAAAGGATCTTCACCAAGCCTAAATCTGACAGAGGACTAATATCTAATATATACAAAGAACTCAAAATGTTGGACCCAAGAGAAACAAATGACCCTTGTAAAAAGTGGACTACAGAGCTAAGCAAAGAATTTTCGCATGAAGAATTTCGAATGGCTGAGAAGCACCTTAAGAAATGTTCAGCATCATTAGTCATTAGGGAAATGCAAATCAAAACAACCCTGAGTTTTCACCTCACACCAGTCAGAATGGCTAAGTTTAAAACTTGGGAGACAGCAGGTATTGGTGAGGATGGGGAGAAAGACGAACATTCCTCCACTGCGGGTGGGAATGGAAGAAGGTACAACCACTCTGGAAATCTGTCTGACAGTTCCTCAGAAAACTGGGCATGACACTTCCGGAGGACACTACTATACCACTCCTGGGCATATACCAGAGGATTCCCCAGCATGTATAAGGACACATGTTCCACTATTTTCATAGCAGCCTTATTTATAATAGCAGGAAGATTGAAAGAACTCTGGTATCCCTCAAAGGAGAAATGGGTACAGAAAAGTTGGTATATTTACACAATGGAATACTACTCAGCATTTAAAAACAATGAATTCATGAAATTCTTTTTTTTCTTTTTTTATTATAATTTTTTATTTTCTATATTCTATGTTTACATTCCAAATGATTTCCCTTTCCTGGTTCCCTCCTCCTCATAAGTTCCTTAAGACCTCTTCCCTCCTCCCATTCTCCTATCAACCCCCTCCTACTCCTTTCTAAAAGTTGAATTATTGATATTTAAAATATTTCTCTAGAAAAATGGCATGGCATACTTTACCATCATTGTCTGTCATAGAATAAGAATTGTACATTACCAGTTTACAAACTCGCTTAGGATTTAAAAAAAAAAAAATGTTCAACCTTTAGAGCATTCAAGGTCTTTCCTAACTGTACATGTGAAGCATACTGTGTCTCTTAACTCCTTCCCACTTCCAATGTCCTCCTGCCTCCTGACAATATACTGTGCTATATCCTCAGGTACATTTATTATTTTTTTATTCGATATACTTTTTTATTTACATTTCTAATGATTTCCACTTTTCTGGCCCCCCACCCCCTGAAAGTCACATAAGTCCCCTTACCTCCCCCTGTTCTCCCATCTTCCCCTTCCCACTTCCCTGTTCTGGTTTTGCCCTATACTGCTGCACTGAGTCTTTCCAGAATCAGGGGCCACTCCTCCCTTCCTCTTGTATATCATTTGATGTGTGGATTATGTTTTGGGTAATCCAATTTTCTAGACTAATAACCATTTAATAGTGAGTACATGCCATGATTGATTTTTTGAGACTGGGTTACTTCAGTTACTATGATGTTCTCCAGCTCCATTCATTTGTCTAAGAATTTCATGAATTCATTGTTTCTAATGGCTGAATAGTACTCCAATGTGTATATATATCACAGTTTCTGTATCCATTCCTCCATTGAGAGACATCTGGATTCTTTCCATCTCTTGGCTATTATAAATAGGGCTGCTATGAACATAGTGGAGCACATATCCTTATTACCTGCTGGGGAATCCTGGGTAAACCAAAATGAGATAACCATTCAAATATAAAAATAGCATCAAAAATTACAGGAAGTCATAATCCTATTACTTAATTTCTCTTAACATCAATGTACATAATTCCCCAATAAAAAGAAAGAGACTAACAGACTGGATAAGGAAACAGGATCCTATATTTTGCTGCATACAGGAAACACACCTCAGTGTCAAAGACAAAAACTATCTTAGAGTAAAACTTTGCATGACAATTTTACAAGCCAACGGTCTCAGGAAATGAGCCAGAGTAGCCATTCTAATATCAGATAAAATTGACTTTTAACCTAGTCATTAAAAGATACATGGAAGGACACTTCTTGCTGGTCAAAGGAAAAATCCACCAAGAAGAACTTTCAATTCTGAACATCTATGTTCCAAATGCAACGGCACCCTCATTCATAAAAAAAAAAAAAAAAAAAAAAAAAAAAAAAAAAAAAAAAAAAAAAAAAAAAAAAAAACCTTTACTAAAGCTCCAAGTACACATTGCACCTAACACAATAATTGTGGGTGACCTCAACAACACTACACTCTCCTCAATGTACTGATCAGGAAAATATAAACTAAGCAGGGACACAGTAAAACTAAAGCTTTGGACCAATTGGATTTGATTGATATTCATAGACCATTTCATCCTAAAGCAAAAGAATATACACCTTTTTCTCAGCACCTCATGGTACCTTCTCCAAAATCGATCATATAATTTGTCACAAGACAAACTTCAACAGATATAAGAAGATCGAACTAATCCCATGCCTCCTATTAGATCACTATGGAGAAAAAGTGGTCTTCAAAAGTAACAAAAACAACAGAAAGCCCACATACACACGGAGGCTGAACAATACTCAATGACACCTTGGCCAATGAAGAAATAAAGAATTCATGAAATTCTGAGGCAAATGGTTGTATCTGTTAAATATCATCCTAAATGAGGTAATACAACCACAAAAGAACACATTTAGAATGCAATCACAAATTAGTGGATATCAGCCCCAAAACAATGAATACCCAAGACACAATTAACATAGCAAAACATTCTCGAAAATATGGAAGGAGAGGTCCCTGGTCCAGGGAAGGCTTGATGAAGCATTGTTGGGGAATACCAAGACAGATAAGTAGGAGGGGTTTGAGTGGGTAGAGAGAAGAGGGCTTATGGGACTTATGGGTAGGGGGAAACCTGCAAAGGAAAAAGCATTTGTAATGCAAATAAATAATATTAAAAATAAGGAATAATGATAATACTAATAGCAACTGTAATAACAATTATTATTAATGTTATGATTATTATTCTCATTATTATAATAATAAATATAAAATAAAATTCTGAGATGTTATTGTGTCCTTGTAAGGGTGATCTTTTAAAATTTAATCAAAAGGTAAAATTCTAATGCATAAAGTTACCTATAGACAAGTGAAAGTAGAAATATCTTTTGGATATCATAGAAGGCTGTATCTGTGATTAGAAAATTTCCAAATTATTCTTATGTATTATGAAAGAAAATTGTCTTGACACTTTCATCATTTGAAGGAAACTGAAACTGAACTACGCCTATGTTTCTTTCATATTTATTTTCAGGGTTTTCATACACTAGATAATAACCAGCTCAATCTAAACTGACACATTAGACTTTACTATTTCTATTGCATTCAAGCTGGTAGAGAACTCAATCCTTAATGTTTTAATCAAATGAGTCCTGAAAATACAGGCATGGGCCAAAATATTCTAGTCTTTTGGCTTTTAACAAGATGGACACAATGGCCTTACTCATTGAAAGGCAAATATTGAGTGGCACATCCTAAATAAATTTATTTAGTGAAATGTGTCAACTTGATAACAATGTAATAGTTTAATTCTAAAAGTAAGAAGATCTTTGTTAATCATTTTTTTTTTTTTAAATCCCAGGAACTTAATGCTCTTGCTTGGTTTTCAGTATAATTTTGAATATGTATTTCAATCTATAGGCCATATGCTTAAAACAGATGGATATTAATATTGTTAAAGTAAAGCAAAACAAAAGTGCTCAGATGCATCTAATGAAAGTGATAAATTGAAATGTTTCTCCTTGAATTTAGCGTTCTCAGCTTACACTTCCTTATTTTATACTACTATCCATAAAAGTCTCCTCCTGCTTAGGTGTACAGCCTACATTTCATGAGACATGAAATAGAGCAGTTCTTGCTAAACACTATTAGAAGGGATGCTTACACTCGCTTGTGATTACTTTCAATTTATATTATTATTTTCTTCTTATATGCTTCAAGTATCCTCATGAGTTTATAATGACCCACCTTCAACATACCTACAATAGATCAAATTCAAAAACATCTACAGCATTTCCAAACTTGCCTGGATTGTTTTTGAAAGACATAAACTTGGATATTGGATGTAGAGTTTCAATTCCTCTTAAAGCAGCAATACTCACCTTAGAAGACAACAGCAAAGTGATCCTTCCACCTCAGACTTACTCCTTAGTCATTCATACACTTATAAGTCTCTTGTCATGTGAGCTGAATATTGGATATCTACCTGCTAAAATAGAGGGGGATCATTAATTTTGTTTACTAAATTATTTGTGTCTAGGTTAGGATTTTACTTAAATGCATATAAATATAGAGGTCGCAGATAAGAGACAGAAAATTATGCCATGTCACCCAGGCTTCAATAAGAAACAAGCAATGTCCAGAATGAGATGCCACATTCCAATCACCTGGAGAAAGTCAGAATGTATACCAGCCTCTACATTATGTAGAAATATGTTGGCCTTAACTTAATAAGTTTGTACCTTTTAAACTGAGAGATGTATCTAAAATTATATTTACTTCTTTTATCCTCCTTAGATATTTCTAAGGGAAACTCCTAGTTAATTAAGCTGTTTTATTCTTGTTACTACTATTTCTTTGAGAATATTTAATTCTTCTTAATATTTACTCCATTACCTTGTGACTACTTGGGATGCAATCTAACATTGAACTCTATATCTCCAGATTTCTTTCTAACTTTGCTTTTGAGATGGTGTCAGTAGAGTGCCCAGGGTGGACTCACTCCATAGAGGAGGCAGCCTTTAATTTGTGATCTTTGTAACTCAACTTCCTGAGTAGCTAAAATTATAGGCATGAACCACCAGGCCTAGACTATATTCATTCTAAATAAAAACTGAATCAAAAGAATGAGACCTTCACTGGATTCAGAAAGAATCCTGAGGATGAGGGCAAGAGGGGCTTCAGAGGACTGTGCTATTAGGAAGCATCTTATGAAGACACAAGGATGGAAATAGGTTTCAAAGTTAAGTCTGACTTCATAACTATGAAACACAGACAAATAATTACACATTGATACCATGGATCAAATCTTATGTAGCATGATGTTATTAAAAATTGAAGTGAAAATTTTCTAGACCCTATTCCTCTACTTTTATATATAAAAGAAAAATGACTATTCTGCTTCACATGGTGCACATTAAGTCCAATAAACTACCATGTGGCATCTAATGTAAATTACACTACTACTGAGAATTCACTTTGCTGACAGGAGGAGGGGCTGCTTCAGGTGAAAGGGATAGGGTTTGAGGAAGGAAGGTTAGAGGATTTTTTGGATCAAATATATTCTTGCTGTCCTTGGTTCCAAGAAAAATGAACATTAAACGAGAGAACCTGGGAAAGAATCGGTAATTCGCTAAAGGCAGCCAAGGCAGACAATATTACCCTCTGCATGTGGACACTTATCAAGGTTATTATAGATGAAGGAGGCCTGGAGGAATAAGATATTATTCAAAAACTTGAGTAATCTCAAGAAGAAAGCCTGCCAGAGTGGACCTCCGCAAAGCAGGATCCTCCCCACTCTAAGTTACAAAAACGCTGAGATAGTGCTGATGAGCTAATTATAGAAAAGGTAGATCATCCCAAAAAGAGAACAGCTGAATCTCATTGGGAAGAATGGGCCCCTATCGTGCCCTCTGCTCCGCCTATGACTTTGATGGCAGGAGACGAGATCCAGAGAGATATGCAGTTACAAAAATTGGAGTTTGAAATTAAGTTGCAGAAATTAACTAATGAATTAGAGGAGCTAAAAAGGGTATCAAATACTAGAGAGAACAATGATCTTGAGACTCGCCAATCACCACTAGAAAGAGCGGTAAGCCAGGCTCGTGGAGAAGGGCAGGATATGTCAGAACTCTTAGCTTTTCCTGTCCTTGAGATCGAAGACCAGGAGAATGGGGTTAGACAATATCAGACATTGGAATTTAAAGTGATAAAAGAATTAAAGGCAGCTGTAGCTCAGTATGGCCCTACAGCCCCTTTTACACAAGCTTTATTGGATACTGTGATAGACTCAAATTTAACTCCACAGGATTGGAGAACTTTATGTAAGGCTACTTTGTCAGAAGGAGATTTCCTGCTTTGGAGTTCTGAATGGCATGAGGCTAGCAAAAGAACTGCCACCGTAAATACTCTGGCAGGCCATCCAGAATGGAATGTTGATATGTTACTGGGAGATGGCGTATATGAAGGAAATACTAATCAGATTGGGTTTCCCATCACAGTGTATGCACAGATTGCGATGACTGCCCACCTTGCTTTGAATCTCTTACCATCGAAGGGAGATCTTAGTGGAAGCTTAACAGGTGTCAAACAGGCTCCAGATAAGCTTTTTCAAGATTTTGGGGATAGATTATTAAAAACAGCTAATAGAATTTTTGTAAGTTCTCAGGCAGAAAATCTGTTGGTTACTCAGCTAGCTTATAAAAATGCTAATGCAGCCTGCCGCGAGGCCATCAGACCTCACAGGGGGAAGACAGACTTGTTTGGTTATATTCGTCTCTGTTCTGAAATTGGCCCCTCGTATAATCAGGGTCTAGCAATGGCCGTAGCGTTGTTGCAGGGGACCACCATCCAGGGAATACTTTCGCAGAGTCAAAAAAATAAAAGGTGTTTTAAATATGATAGTCTGGGTGATTTTAAAAGTGATTGCCCTAATAACAGGGGTGCTATAAGTGGGCAATCATTTTGCTCTCCAGGAATTTGTCCTAAGTGTGGGGGAGAGACCTTTTATCACAAGTGAATCTGGTTATGTGTACTCCTAACAAAATTGTCTCTAGGCAAGAGTTAGAGCAAGGATCTTTGCCCGCTCAGGGGCTTGGGAAAGAAGGGCAAGGCATTAAAAAGTTTAAAAGCCTCCAGCCTAACCCTAACTCTAGAAGTCTGGGGCATTTTCAGTAATGGCGACTATCTTGCCTGCATCCCACGCAGATAAAATTCAATGGCTTAATGATAATCCTGTGTGGGTTGATCAGTAGTCCTTATCTAAAGGAAAAATAAAAGCCGCCTCTTTACTAGTGCAGGAGCAATTAGAGGCAGGACATTTAAGAGAATCCCTATCTCCAAGGAATACCCCAATATTTGTTATTAAGAAAAAATCCGGTAATTGGAGATTGCTACAAGATCTAAGAAAGGTTAATGAAACTATGTTGCCCATGGGAACTTTACAAGCTGGTCTTCCATCTCCTGTGGCTATTCCTAAAGGATTTTATAAAATAGTCATAAATTTAAAAGATTGTTTCTTTATTATTCCATTGCATCCTGAGGATTTCAAAAGATTTGCTTTCCGTGTTCCTTCTATTAACTTCATGGAACCTATGAAAAGATATAAATGGATAGTTCTTCCTCAGGGCATGACTAACAACCCGGCTTTATGTCAGAAGTTTGCAGCACAGGCCATTCAGCCTGTAAGACAAAAGTGGCCAGATATTTACTTTGTCCACTACACAGATGATTTTCTGGTTGCAGGAAAAAATCCTCAGACTTTGCTTTTATGCTTTAAAGATTTACAGCAAGCTTTAGCCGCTAAAGGATTGCAAATAGCTCCAGAGAAAGTAGAAACCCAGGATCTGTATGATTATCTGGGTTTCAAACTTACAGATCAAGCTGTTTTTTTTTTTTCCCAGAAGATAATTATTTGCAGGGACAATTTAAAAACTTTAAATTATTTTCAGAAGTTATTGGGTGACATTAACTGGTTTCCACCATATTTAAAGCTTACTACAGGAGAATTATGACATTTATTTGAAATTCTAAAGGGGAATGCTGATCCTACATCCCCTAGATTATTAGCTTCAGAAGGACTTTTGCCTTTACAGCTACTGGAGAAAGCTATTGAAAATCAATTTGTTACCTTTATAGATTATTCTTTACCTTTGCATCTGCTAATTTTTAATACGACTCATTCGCCCACAGGTTTATTATGGCAAATGATGTGGATTCATTTGAGGGAGTCTTTAAGGCATAATATCTTGCCATAATATGAGGCAGTAGCCCAAGTAATTGTGCTTGGAAGAAAGCAGGCACTAACATATTTTGGCAAAGAAACAGATGTTATTATTCAGTCTTATAACGTAGATCAAGATGCTTGGTTAAAACAGCATAGCACATATTGGTTACTTGCTCAAGTAGGCTTTGAAGGAACTATTGATAACCATTATCCTCAAGACAAATTGATAATGTTTTTAAATATGCATAAGATTGTATTTCTTAAAATGATATCTTTACAGCCGTTGCATATCGCTCTTTTAATTTTCACAGACAGCTCTTCCAAAGGAAGAGCAGGATATCTTATTAATAATCAACAGGTGGTTATAGAGACCCCTGGGCTTTCTGCTCAGTTATCAGAACTGACAGCAGGATTGTGTGTTTTTCAATCTATAAGTAGTACTTTTAAAATCTTTACTGACAGTGCTTACATTGCATTTTCTGTAACACAATTAGAGACCTGCGGCACATTTAATTTTAATATGCCAGCAGGATCCTTGTTTTCACAATTGCAAAGTATCATTCTTGCTAGGAAAAATCCCTTTTACATTGGCCATATAATAACTCACTCTGGTCTTCCTGGAGCCTTAGCTGAAGGCAATCAGTGCATTGACAGAGCTCTAATAGGAGAGGCTTCAGCTTTAGAACCTGTAGAAATGGCCAGATGTGATCATGATAAATTTTATTTTTCAAGCAATACCTTAAGACTACGTCATAAGATCACAAAGGAGCAAGCAAGAATGACTGTAAAACAATGCCCTAATTGACTTACTTTAGCACCAGTGCCTCACTTAGGGGTTAATCCACGAGGCCTTATACCTAATCAAATTTGGCAAATGAGTGTAACTCACTATGCAGAATTTGGAAAATTAAAATTTATGCATGTTTGTATTGATACTGGCTCAGGACTTCTTTTTGCCTCTCTACATTTGGGAGAAACCTCTAAAAATGTAATTGATCATTGTTTACATGCCTTTAATTCCATGGGATTACCCAAGATCATTAAGACAGACAATGGGCCATCCTATTCTGGTAAGAACTTTTTCTCATTTTGTAATGAATTTGTTATTAAAAATAAAACTGGAATTCCTTATAACACAATGGGTCAAGGAATAGTGGAGCATGCACATTGCACCCTTAAAAACTGGCTATTTAAAACAAAGAACAGGAATCTGTACATACCCCAGGTCACCCAAAGCGCATCTTGCTTTTGTTTTGTTCATTTTAAATTTCCTGCCGACTGATTCTAAATGTCTATTTGCAGCAGACAGGCACCGGCACCCTACCAGTTCCAATTCCTATGCCATGGTTAAATGGCGCAACCCTCTAACTAATACATGGAATGGCCCAGATCCAGTTCTGATCTGGGGCAGAGGGTCAGTTTGTATTCTTTCTCAAAAAGAAGATGAAGCACAGTGGCTGCCAGAGAGGTTGGTAAGACATGCAAACACACCCTAAAACTGCTGGTAAGTATAATTATTTCACAAAGGCATTCCCTAAGCCGCCTCTCACTTACTTGGGAAGAAAGGTTCCTTTGTGCTTTTGCAGTTAATTTGCAAGCCAGGCCTCTTGCCGAGTCACAAATTTGCAATCAAATTGAATGCCTTGGGCATTCCAACACTGACGAAGCAGTTTTTTTCTCTTAATCTCTTTTTGTGTTTTAAGCAGGTATCTCTCAGATACAACACACAGAAGATCAGCTGCTACAGCAAAAGCCACCAGGATGAGGATGGGTGGCTATAAAAGCCAGCCAGCTCATATTCAGAGCATTTACTTTACCTGTGGATCCTCGGAGATGAGGCTGCATAGTATTCGGAACTATGCATGTTTGTTTATATAACAAACAGGGGCATCAGTTTGAGGTGCAAGGCGAGGCACTGCAAGGGAAAAGGAAAAATCCTGCTTCCGAATTTCCCTGAAAAGCACATCTGGCTGCATAGGGGTTGACATTGAGAGACTGTCCTTAAATTATTAAGACAGTCTATTTCTCCTCCCCTGAAAAAGATGTCGCTTAATGTTTAAGGGAGCCGAGACCTCTGTTTTTCCCTCACTGATTAAAAGCCCGTCATCCCTGGACATATATATATATCCACTGAGTTTTTAAAAATAAATAATTAAGGGGGAATTGTCCCTTCCCCCACAGCATTGAGCTGTGCTTCTCAGCCCATTCCATTCAAGCTGTGACATTCCTGGCTGGCAGCCCCCACCCTTCGGCTCCTGTTACCCATTCCGTTCAAGCTGCTACATTCCTGGCTGGCAGCCCCTACCATTCTGCTGGTGTTACCCATTCCATTCAAGTTGCGACATTCTTGGCTGGCCGCCCCCACCCTTCCGCTGTTGTTATCTCTGGCCTTTGTTCTGCTCAGAACAATACAGCTGCTTTCACCTTGACAACCAAGGCTGCCTCAGGGCAGTCTCACCTGGAAACCAGCAGAGACCTGCGTGACTTGAAGCAGGCAACCCGCTGAGAAGAGGAGCCGAGGAATTAGAGGCCTTCTCCTTGATATGGGGTGGGGGGGCAGGGTTGTTATCTAAAGACTATATATATTGGGTAAATAATAGAAAAAAACAGTCTTGACCTGCAAAATGTCGTCCTGACTCATTTCTCTTTCATCACCTTCCTGTTTATCTCCAGAAATCTCTTCCAGGTCTCCAGTTCACATGTGGCTGTTGGCAGCTACAACATCACATTATTTGAAAAGTAAAACAGAGATTTCCAAGAGCCTGCCAATGGTCTGCCTGATTGGATGTGGGTGGCTGCTGAACACAGAATCTTTGACTTTGTAAAAAGGAACTCCACGACTAGGGATCAGAAAAATATGATATTTGAACCTAAGTTCATTTCATAAAGGTCCGTAATTCATGAAGAATGATATGCAGGGATCAAATAGGTTGTAAAAACAAAGAGTGTTTTATTCCTCAGAGTTCCTTCATGTTGTGTTATCTTCATTATCAAAATATAGAGACAACCCAATGAGGTTGCAGGCCTGATTTAAAGAATATTAGGGAATTCTAGAGTATGTGACCCACATGTTAATCTTTTGGATTGAACTTTATAGACATTCTATTACTCAGTTGTTGGGGCTGGAAATTTGCTGAGGAGGTCTGAAAACATGTGCTGAGAAAGTCGGAAAATTACCACTGACCCATTATCCTTGGCTCAGGCAATGGGGTGGGGCGGCTTTTGAGGCCTGGAATTGCCTGGAATTGCCCAGTCCTTGAAAACAGAGATTTAGATACAGTCTCCTTAACTTCCAGTTTGAAGCCTGTCATGGAGTCATCCTAGCCTTCTCATTTTCAATTTCCAGTGCACCACAGGTTTTCTGTGTCCAGGATGAATGAATTCCAGAGAAAATAGAGATGCCTGGTGATCCTGATAAAATCTTAGAAGAGTGAGACAATTCCCAAGGGAATCCAGGCATACAAAGCCATAATGGACTTGTTTTCTCATTAATTCTGCAAGTTTTGAACTCAATGTTCCTTCCACTGTTCACAATAGTTACTTCTGCTGACTGGCAATGCCCCATGGTCCATTCCAAATGGAAACGGCTTAATTCAAAAGAGAATTGATCATAGAATTGATCATAGAAAATGGAACCTTTAGGACTCCATGCTAGTCTTCAGGCTTTGATAATCTTTCTCCATATCCACACTAATCAACCACTTCTGTGTATCAATAGCATATTATTGCTGTTTTTACTCTGCATTGATCTAATTCAGCAAGATAAAACCTGCTCATTAATTCTATGGAGCAACTGAAACTTACAAACTCAGACTCTTTTGAAATTTGCAAGAAACACTGGCACATTTTCAACCTTTACATAAAGCTCTAAAAATTTGTTGTTGGAGGAGATTGCCCTACAGTCTCAGCTGAGGTTCATGGACTCAGTCTTATAACTCATGCTTGGATGAACTTGTCAGTAATGTAAGACACCTTTGAAGCTTCTGGTGTCCTTCTCAGGATTCAGCTAAGCTTGTATAAATAGCTTCAATCATTTTACTGCCTCATGAAGATAGATTTGTATGAAATTGCTTTTATGGTCTCTTATCAGTAATATACCTGGAGTACCTATTTGAAGTAACCTTTTTCCAAATTTCCCTGTAAAATATATGACACAATAAGTACCCTTGAGCACAACACAGTGCACACACACACTCACTCACACACACACACACACACACACACACACACACACACACACACACACACATATTCACACACACACAATTTTAACATAGACCTGAAAATTTTCACCAGTAATTTTTTTTCTCCTATTAAGTTCCCCCAGAGAATTATTTCTGTATCTGTAAATCCCTGTCTCACCAGACATGCAAACTGTCAGATGACAAATCCTCAGAAAATTTTAAAGACTTTACAACTTGTACATTTTCATTTAATATTATTTTTTACAAACATACACACAAATATTTTGAGTCCATTGTTATGAAGAGCTTAATATTTTTATATTGTAAAAACGTACCATATTTTCCTTTTCCATTCGTCTGTGGAAGGACATTTGGGAACTTTCTAGGTTCTGGCCAATATGAAAAGCTTGCTATGAACATACTGGAGCATTAGTCCTTGCCAGATGTTAGAATATATTTTGGATATAGGCCCAGTGCTATAGCTTTGACCTCAAGTAGTACTATATCAATTTTCCAGAGAAACCACCAGCCTCATATCCAAAGTCGTTCTACCTGCCTGCATTATCACCAGCAATGGAGGAGAGTTACTCTTTATCCACATACTCACCAACATCTGAAGTCACCTGATGTTTTTATCTTATCATTTCTGATTGCGGTGAGGTGTAATCTCAGGATTACTTTATTTGCATTTCCCTGATGAGTAAGAACTTGTCTTTAGGTGCTTCTCAACAATTGGGTATCCTCAGTTGAGAATTCTTTATTTAGCTCTGTACCCTAATTTAAATAGGGTAATTTGTTTTTCTGGAGTCGAACTTCTTGAATTCTTTCTATATATTGGATCTTTTGAATGTAGGGTTGGTAAAGATCATTTCCAAATTTGTTGGTTGGTGTCTTGTTTTATTGACAGTGTACTTTGCCTTACAGAGTCTTTGCAAATTTATGAGTTCCCCATAGTCAATTCCTGATCTTAGAGCATAATGTATTAGTGCTTTCTTCAGGAAAATTTCCCCATTTGTCGATATGCTCAAAGCTCAACCTCACATTATCTTCTGTTAGTTTCATTGTATCAGGTTTATATGGAGGTCCTTGATCCATTTACACTTTATATTTTTAAAAGGAGATACAATTGGATATATTTGCATTCTTCTACATGCTAACGGCCAGTTGAACCAGCACCATTTGTTCCTTTTTTAATTGGGTATCATTAGTTCGTTTTTCAAAGATCAAGTGATCATATGTGTGTGGGTTTATTTCTTGGTCTTCAATTATGTTACCATGACCTGCCTGCCTGTTTCGGTATCAACGTCCTATAACTTTTCATCATTATTGCTCTGTAAGACAGCTTGATGGCAGGGATTGCTGATAAAGTAATAATGTTTAAAGACTAAATATATTTCAGAATTTAATAGTTAAGAGCTTGTACTAAGAGAGTAAGTAGAATGATTTAATAAAAGAGTAAAATCTGTGTAATCACAGACACTATTAACTGACAGAATTGCTGAAGCATTGAATCAATCGACACTTTGGTCATTTACCTCAATCTGTCAATTCCCATATTACAAAATTAATCAGTATACATTTATTATATTATAGTGGATATATTATAAAGTGTAATGAATCTTTGTAATGTTTAAACTCTGTAATAAAGTTGTTAAAGACCACTTTTCTTCTCTCATTATGAGGGAGCCATAGAGGGCCAAAGACCAAGACTTTGGTCTTGAATCATTGACAGGATGTATAATGCATTGTCAAACTTTCCCAATCCTTTGTGTTTTTTTTTTCCTTTAACTCCCCACTACCCCCGACCACCACAGCTCATGGTCAAACTTTCTGACCTCACGTAAGTTATGGGGTTTGGCCCTAGTGCTGCACTGGATTCCCCAATAAACCTCATATGTTTAAATCAAGAAGGTCTCTTGTGGATTTCTGGGGGCATAGTCTTTTCATGAGGCTGAGGGTCCCCTATTTTGAGGCCTTTCACATCAACATCAGTAGTGAATCTGGTGGCAATAAACATCCTTTACAAAAGATGGTCTTCATTGAGGTCTCCATTCATGCATTGGGGAAATCACCATAACTTCCGGTGACAAGGAGTATCTCAATAAGTTCTATAGCAGCTATCTTGATTTATTATGATAGTAGGAAATACTAATATCACCTTAGCTCCTTGGTTCCTTTCTATAGCTCCACCATTGGGTACACTGTCCTCAGTTCAATTGCTGGCTGAGTCTCAATATTCTGAGACTCTAGGCTAATATCCACTTATCAGTGAGTGCATAACATGAGTGTACTTTTGTGACTGGGCTACCTCACCAGGATGATATTTTCCAGTTCCACCCATTTGCTTAAGAATTTCAGGAATTCATTGTTTATAATGATCAACTAGTACTCCACAGTGTAAATGCACCACATTTTCTCTATCAATTCCTCTGTTGAAGAACGACTGGCTTCTTTCCAACTTCTGGCTATTATGAAAAAGGGGGATATGAAAATAGTGGATCATGTGTTCTTATTATAAGCTATACAACCTCCTGGGTATAAGCCCAAGAGTAGAATAGCAGGCTACTGCTATAGTATTATGCTGTTTTCTCAGTAACTGCCAGACAGATTTCCAGAGGGACTGTGCTAGCTTGCATTACAGGCAGCAGAGGAGGAGTGTTCTACTTTCACACATCCTCTATACCACCTGCTGTCTCATGAGATTTATATCTTAGCCATTATGACCTGTGTGCGGTGAAATCTCAGGGTTCTTTTGATTTGCATTTTCCTGATGACAAATCATGTTGAACATTTCTTTAGGTGCTTCTCAGCCATTCTTTATTCCTCAGGTGAAAATTCTTTTTTTTAAACCGCTGTACTCCATTTTTTAATAAGGTTATTTGGTTTTCTGGAGTCTATCTTCATGAGTAATTTATATATTTTATATGTTAGCCCTCGTTCAGATTTAGGGTTGGTAAAGGTCTTTTCCTAATTTGTTTGTCTCCACTTTGTCCTGTGGGCAGTATCCTGTACAGAGCCATATTGGGGCAGTCTTGCACTTGGTCAGAGTTTGACTTTGGTCAAGGTTAACTTCTCCCAGTTAGCCAGGATTCTGCTCCACTTAGGGTGGAGCGCACGTAGTAAAGGTTAAGTTCATTGTTCTTCCTGGTATAGGGATTCCTGAATTAAACAGGTGACCCACCCAGCTGCCGGAGCAGTCAAGACGAAGACCTCCAAGAGAAGCTAGACAACTTCCACCGGAACTCAGCCTGGAGTCTGGGGGGAGGGTTTGCCCAAACTGTTAAAAGGTCCGGCGCCATTAAAGTTTACGGCTTTGATCAGTGAACATTGACTTAGCCGTACTTTCTTTTCGCCGCTCTTCCCTATGACCCCAAAATTCTCTCAACAGGTAACCCAGTTTACATGTAGCTGCTGGCGGCTACATAGTGGCGCCTGAACGTGGGAAGACCTGGCACGAGAGAATTTCTTGAGGTAGCCCTATCCAGCGAAGCTTCGCAGAAAAAGGTGAAAATTAATGGTGTCCGCACGGTAAGCAACATAGAGGGCAAAACTAGCGCTAGTGAATTCGTGTCTATGGTTGTGAGTGCAGGAATGGATACAGTTTTTCAAGCATACTGCGTGGACCCAGCGCAGGACTGCTTGGGTTGATAAGATAGGGAAATATGGGGAAGGAATTTGGTAGGCATTTGCCCAAAGCTCGTAAGAGCTGATTTCGGCGAAAAGAAAGGGGTTTTTAAAAATAGGCATATGTCCACAGCTTCTAAGAGCTGTTTAAAGAGGAAAATGGATGCAATTGCTTAACAAGCACGCTTAACTTTCTGTGTATCTTTCCGTGTTTGTCCCGGTGCACCGACTGTCTATGTGTATGTTTATGTCCTCTCTGTGTCTTTGTGTGAATGACTGTTTCATGTTAAAAAGAAAAAATTGGTAAAGATTACATCTGCTGGTAACCTCTTGAGCTAGCCACAGTTTGTGTGGGGATTGATTCAAAGCCACGCTGCAGCAGCGTAGCTCACTCACCCAAGACAGAAACATGGCTGGGGAAAAAGCCGCTCTTAAAAGCCCAGAAACCTCGAGATTTGGGAAGACTTTGGTTTGGCTTGTGAAATTCATGTAGTCGCTTTATACTTGTTTTTAATTGGTTTTAATGATATAAGGCTTTACATTTCTTGACTAAAGAGTTATAAATTAATTGGTTATTATGTAAAAGGTATAGTGTTATTAAGAAAAGGTTAGTTTAAAACTGGTGATTCAGTGTTAGAGCTATCTTAACTAACTACACGTGGCCTAACGCCACTCATGCCTTGTTCTTGTTTATAATTGGATTTAAAGGTATATTTTGCATGTCTTGACTATAGAGTATTGGCTTAAGTCACTGCACATGATTTAAAAGGTATAATGTTATTAACAAAAGTTAGGTTAAGGCTGGTAGTTTAGGGTAGTCGCCATTTTGAACACGTGGCATGATGGTTAAGGCTGGTAGTTTAGGGTAGTCGCCATTTTGAACACGTGGCATGATGGTTAAGGCTGGTAGTTTAGGGTAGTCGCCATTTTGAACACGTGGCATGACGATTAAGGCTGGTAGTTTAGGGTAGTCGCCATTTTGAACACCACATGGCATGACGCAATCCAGGAAATACAGGCCTTTGGGACGCTCCTAAATTGGCATGGTGTTTCATGTGAATCTTGGCCTGGAGATTAGACTTAATGAAGATTAAGATCTAAAATATTGTCTCTTTAATAAGTTACACTGTTATACACTTGAACATAAGAACTGGCATACAAACCTTGTGCTGTAAATATGTGTTTGCCATTAATTTTAAAGAAAATAGATTGTTTAAAATTGAGATTTGCTTCCAAAATTACAATTGTGCTCTAATATTACAAGAAAACATTGAGTTACAATAAAAATCAGTGTGTCATTGGCTACAGTTTTCAGTTTGCAGGCTCGTAATTGTTAACATTTTGTAATTAAGATAATTTTAAGAGTGATACTGCTGTCTCCAAAATTAAAAAGGATATCTCTGTAGAAATGTATTTGATATCAAGTAGGTTCCCTTGACCATGGAATTACTGGTTTCTTTTGTTTAATCCTTAAATTGTCCTTGTAGGTTTGGGTCTGGTCTTAGATAAAAGGCTCAGATTAGAAGATATTTACATTTGAGGAATCTCATACAAAGTCCTTGCCAAGGACTCAAGGTGGATCCTAGGGCAGATAAAAAAATTTACATTTGAGTTAATGCAAAGCTTAGAGCTGCCTCAGGGGAAGCTAGTGAGGAAGTTTTGAGAAATTGTTTCCGCCTTACAGGCCCCACCTAGGGAGTGTTTGGCTTTAAAAAAAAAAAAAAAAAAAAAAAAAAAAAAAAAAAGTGTTTTGTCTCTGTTTCAATACTAGAAGTTAAGATCTTAAAATTTTCAGTGTATAATGTTCATAGAATGTTTGTTACAGGCCCTTGCTCCTATAGACTTTTAGAATTTTTAGGTAAATGGCTTTCAAAAGTTGTTAGGATATATTAATTGGCTTTATCTTATATTTACCTCATTTTAAGCTTGCCACAGAAGGTCTTAAACCTCTGTTTTCAAGGTAGGAAACGTTTGTTCCTTGCTTCAAGCAACAATCAAATTTATTATTAATGGTTGGTCTATTACATGGCAAGCATTTTTAGGCAAAATTAATAATTGTTATCCAAAAGATAATTTGTACTATCAGATCACATGTTTATTCCTTTAAGTTTCTCCCTGCTTCAACACAGATACCTGAATTGGGTGCTATAGCAGCTATTTTTAAGATGTTAAAGGTCAAGCTTTTAATAATAGTAGATATACATAGCTCATGGTTTATAATTGCTTAAAATTGGTCCATTTTTAATACTGCTAATTTTTAATTTCTACAGTTTATACAAATGTGATTCAAATTTCTAAGAACAAAGGATATGTTCTCTAAATGACTGTCCTTTAGGTATTTGAAATAATTTTATATTTTGTGCACATCAAATTGTAAAGATTTGTTCTTGATGTCCTCAATTTCTACCTCTACCACGTAATGGTGTTAATCCTAGAGGACTTAGTTATTACAGATAAATGATATTCATATTTCTAATTTAAAAGATTAAAAAAATATGTACATGTGACTAATGATTCATTTTTAGGCTGTCTAGTTGCAACTGCTCTAACAGAAAAAGCAACTATATTTTATATAATTACATAGTTATTGCCTATGTTATGGTTTATACTTTGTGTTCCAACTTAAATTAATAAAACAATATCTTCTTGGAAGAAAGAAGAGAGGGGAAATCGTGTCCCTGTACATATAATTTAAATTATGCTTACATGTTTTTAAGAAAATTTTAAAATTTTAAAATTTAGATGCCAAGAAACTCCTTGCTAAATGTATATGACATCTTGTAATTAGACATATTGATGTCTAGGTGAAATGAAGGAATTCACTTACTAACATATGCCATGATCCTGATTTAATATTGGGGGAGAAGGCATGTCCTCTGTTTTTTCCACAGAATGCTGCAGAAGATATGCTGACTGTGTGCTTGCTGAATGCCCAGACCATGGTAACATAAGAGCTATATTGGATATATGTTCTTGACTTACCTCAATTGTTAAATGTCCCAGGTTAGATAAATTGCCTAGCTTCAAGCTTTTAGACTTTGTGGGACAGAACATGGAGACTGTTATGCTAGCTTAGGAAAAATTAATTAGAAGAGTTAAAATGACTCTTCTCCTTATTGTGCTCAGCTGACTCAACCATAGACTGGTCTAGAAATAATTCCAATTTTGAAGATTCCAATTTTGAAGATGGCTAACAATCTTCAGCCAGCTGTGTTAATTTAACATATAGTCTCCACTTTTCCTGAGAAGTAACAGCATATTTCTTGATTCACAAGGCTACCTCTCCCACCTCAGAGGCCAAGCTTTGTGTCCTTAAAGTTGTTAATTTACAACTGAATTGGATACTTCTGGGACAAGTTAATCCTATTCCACCTTTAACTCTTGACCTTGTCTGTTAAGCAGACTGGCTGTCTCCACCCAGGCTCACCTGGATGGAGAGATTACATGTCTGTTAAAGACACTTGCAGACCCCCCTGGCTTCAAAACTTACACAAGTGGATCTCCAAAGAGGGAGCCACATAGAACTCAGATCTATGTGTGTTTGTTTTTGAACAAACATGGGTACCAGCGAGACGTGCGAGGCAAAGCACTGCATGGGGAGGTGAATTTCTGCTTCTGAGTCCCCAGGAAGTACACCTAATTGCATAGGGGTTAACGTCGAGAGGCTGTCCTTAAAATAATAAGGGAGCCTATTACCCCTCCTCTGAAAAAGACGTTATACAATATTTAAGAGGAATTACGGTCAATGCTTCCCCTCCTGGTTAAGGCCCGCCTTCTTATGAAGGATATTTATCCACTTGTTTTCTACCTCCTCGTGTTCAAATTAATAAAAAAAGGGAGGACATGTACAGAGCCATATTGGGGCAGTCTTGCACTTGGTCAGAGTTTGACTTTGGTCAAGGTTAACTTCTCCCAGTTAGCCAGGATTCTGCTCCACTTAGGGTGGAGCGCACGTAGTAAAGGTTAAGTTCATTGTTCTTCCTGGTATAGGGATTCCTGAATTAAACAGGTGACCCACCCAGCTGCCGGAGCAGTCAAGACGAAGACCTCCAAGAGAAGCTAGACAACTTCCACCGGAACTCAGCCTGGAGTCTGGGGGGAGGGTTTGCCCAAACTGTTAAAAGGTCCGGCGCCATTAAAGTTTACGGCTTTGATCAGTGAACATTGACTTAGCCGTACTTTCTTTTCGCCGCTCTTCCCTATGACCCCAAAATTCTCTCAACAGGTAACCCAGTTTACATGTAGCTGCTGGCGGCTACAGTATCCTTTGCCTTACAGATTTTTTTTTGTGGTATTTTTACGTGGTTCTATTAGTCAATTCTTGTTCTGAGGGCATAGGCAATTGGATTTCTGTTCAGGAAATTTTCTTGGTTTCTCCATCTATGTTGATTGATAGTTATTCTGTATAGTAGTCTGGGCTGGCATTTGTTTTCTATTACTGTCTGTATGAGATCTGCTCAGGGTCTTCTAGCTTCATCGCCTCTGGTGAGAAGTCTGGTATAATTCTGATAGGTCTTTCTTTGTATGTGACATGCAGTTTTTCACTTACTGCTTTTAATATTCTTTCTTTCTTTAGTATAGTACATATGTCTGGATCTGTACTAGCTATGGTGCAGTCTGTTAGGAGCTCTGTAGACTTCCTGAATGTTCGTGGACATCTCTCTCTTTAGGTTATGGAAGTTTACTTCTATAATTGTGTTGAAGGTATTTACTGGCCCTTTAAATTGGAAATCTTCACTTTCTTCACTATCTATAATCCTTAGGTTTGGTCTTCTTATTGTTTCCTGGATTTCCTGGAAGTTTTGGGTTACATACTTTATGCATTTTGCCTTTTTGTTGACTGTTGTGCCAATGCTTTCTATGGTATCTTCAGCACCTGAGATTCTTTCTTCTGTTTCTTGTATTCACTTGATGATGTTTTCATCTTTGACTCCTGATTTCTTTATTATTTATTTCCAAGGTTTTCTATTTCCAAATTTGTCTCCCTTTGTGATCTTTAGTTGTTTTTAATTCCATTTTTAGATCTTGGATTGCTTTGCTCATTTTCTTCACTTGTTTGTATTTCCCTGTAATTGTTTAAGGGATTTTGTATCCTCTTTCTGGACATCTGCTTGTTGATGCATTTTTTTCCTGCATTTCTTAAGGATTTTTGTGTTTCCACTTTATGGACTTCTATTGATTAACACATATTCTCCTGTATTTCTTTAAGAGATTTTTGTGTTTCCTTTTGAAAGGCTTCTGCCTTTTTGCTTACATTCCCCTGAATTACTTAAAGGAGCTTTTTTGTCTTCCTTGAAATCCTATTTCAGCATCATGAATTTGTGATTTTAAATCCAGGTTATTTTTTCAGGTCTTTTGGGGTATACAGAGCTTGCTTTTGTTGGAGAAATTGTTTCATATGGAGCCATGTTGCTTGGGTTTCTGTTGGTGTGTTTCTTGTGTTTGTCTTTTACCATCTGGTTTTCTCTGTTGTTAGCTGGTATTGCTGTCTCTGACTGTGGGTTCACTGTTCTCGGGGAGACTCATTAAATCTGTGTACAGTGGTGTGTAACTACACTCTCTTGTAGTTGTATTTGTGTATGTGGTCAAGATCAATTCTGGATACAGGCATTAATTGGAAGACTCCAATCATAGGCTGTTCCTAGGCTATTGTGTCCTCAGGATATCTGACTATTTCCTCTGAGCAGCAGACGTGGTCCACTATAATGCCAGACCTCTTTGTACCCCTGAGTGCTTAGCTCTTGCTATGCATGGCAGAGGATAGTCCAAAGTCATAGACATAAATTGGAAGGGCCCTGCTGCAATGTTCCTGAAGGGCTACTCAGAGCTGCAAGGCAGGTTCCACTAGTGCTGATTGTATCCTCCTTGTCACTGGATGAATATCGGGGTTCTTGCTCCATTTGGAGATGGCAAACTCACAAATTTCTATTAGGATATTTGCTCTTGGCAGTAGGGATCTTGGACATAGTACGGAGTCTATGGACAACTGTATCACTGGCATCAGCATAGATTCAAAGGGCAGAAGTAATTATGGGTGTAGACATCATCAACAGTGGCAGGAGGATTCAATCACATCAACTATTCTGTTAGCAGCAACAATATTACTTATAACCAGGTCCAAAAAAAGAAAATTTATGAATGTATCAGAAATGTTGCGATCATTTTCATTGTAGGTAGGATCTAAGACATTGATATGATTCCTAGTGCAAGCTAAGAAAACTTAACTCAATATGATCATATGTATCAATATGGAACTTAAAATTAAGTATGTTCTCAAGCAGCATCACGGATTGCTTCCATCAACAGCATTTTTGTTTGTTTGGATGGTTTGATTTTTTGTTTTTTGTTTTTTGTTTTTGTTTGTTTGTTTGTTTTTTGTTTTTTGGAGGGGAGCTAGGAACTGTGAATACTCTCTTCGAATTTCATACATGACACTTTTGGCCACAGTAAATATACACATCATCAATTTCTTCAGAGATAACATTGACTACAGATATCAATGTGATTAAAAATGGCATAATAAATGAGTGATATCAATATATTTCTCATAGAGAGGATGATTGATGTCACATTCTGGCTCCAAGTGTCACTAAAGGACGATTAAAATTCAGGTTGCCTGTTACATTAGGGATCTTGGATATACCATGTTTTCTTTCTATTTTCTGGAAGTATCAGGAACATCAAAATATTTTCACAGAGAATGTAGGACAGTGAATAGGAAACACATCTGTTTCAATCAGGATGGGCTATTGTGGTCAAATTTGTTGTTGTTGAGAGTATACTTCTCAACAATTATCTCAAAGGTGACAAAAACATGCATCACTGACATCAACATAGATTCAAATGGCAATTGGATCCCTCATATTAATGTGGTTCCAAGTGAGAGAACGGATCACTCACAACATTGCTGCCTATGGTATCTAAGAGTGTAGACATACAATAGTGTCTCTTCTCATGAAATATCTATCAGTGAACTCATGGTCCACAGCAGGGGCTACACAAAAGCATCAGAGCTGTCATCAGAGCTGCAGAAGTTAGAATCTCAGACATCAAATCTGATCTTCATTACCAGTCAGAACACTTAAAACAATATGATTTCAAGTGTCACCACAGACATTAGAATTCAATATTCCTAAAGCAGCAGCACAGATCAGAGCCATCGAGAAGGTCTCCATCAGCAATGGACTCCATCATGATTGTTGGGTACATCATCTAGTATTGACATTAACATAGCATCAGTTTGCATGTAGGATCACAAGCATTAAAAGTACACTCAGAAGCAGCACACAGCATTTACCTCATTAAGACATTAGGCAGGATTATTGATTATTAATATTACTACCTACTCATATTATTGTGTTCACACAAGAGGCAGCAGGGATCACTGCCATCATGACTGTGAGAGAGATAAAGTCTCATGGATATGAGTGGTGTCTGTTGCATTTATACCTGTGGACTCAATATATCATAGAACATACATCTCAGCATGATCTGAGGGAGCAGAAATGACCTTGACCTTCACATTAGACTCTGCTGTTCTTAGTTTTTGTTGACATTAATAATCTCATCAGAAGTTTAATGGACTATGGCTTTCAATATGTCTTCTAGAGGCAGTGGGAATGATTGGCAACATTATACTTTCTGCAGGTACATTTACTATTTAATATTTAATTAATATTACAATAGTTCTTAGTGAAATAACTCATAATTTACTATAATGTTAACAATGGTCACATAGATCTTTGGCAATACCATGGTATCTATTGCCACAGGTTTATATCAGTGACATCAAGACAGATTCAGAGAGCAGAAGATTTAATTTCTATAGACCGCTTATGCAGTGTCAGGTCATCATTTCCTATTCTGGTTGCAGAAGGATATTATAAATTACATGGTCAACTTTGATAGCGCCATTCATGCATCAGAAATATTAGCAGGTAAGAGGTTAGACATCAATCAGATATCTATGGCCAACTCAAAACACTTACCTCAAAATGATCTTCAGTGCACTATGGATTTTGGAATTCAATGGATTCTCAAGCAGCAGCATAGATCACACCCATCACCTTGGTCTCCATCAGCAACAGGAACTTAGACCCCATTAAGATCGCTGTTCACCACATGTAGTACTGATATCAACATAGCTTCAGGTTCCATGCAGTATTATATACACAAAATGGTCTCCAGTAGCAACACACACACTTACCTCATTATGCACTTCAGCACTTGTTCTGACCAGGAATTTTACTATAGACACTTCTAGCTGAAGGATCATAGAAAAACTGGATTTTTTCAAAGACCGCATAGACTATGGGTTTAAAATGGTTAAGAGTGGAACTATGGGTGAGTGGTATTAATATATTTGCCTTGGCAGGTGGATCACAGATGCCATCAATCTACTCAAAAATAGCAATTCATATCAGCCACAACCTGGATGCTTGTAGCAATAAGGATCTGGGATATTTCATGATGGATGTTAGAAGGAAGTATCATTAACATCAAGGTAGTTTCAGAGAACTGGTATGATCATGTATAGAAATATATTGTTTATGAATTGCAGGACACTACTCTTAAAGGGTTCAGAAGTATGGAATACTGACATCAGTAATAATTCTATTGGTCTTTGGAAACATTCACATTATTTTATTAGCAAACATTGACTTCACGGCTGCTGCATGGCAAAATTCTCATGGACATACAAGAGTGTCTTTTTCCACTACATGACTTCAACCAAATATATCTCAAAAAGTACTGCTCAACATAACCCAAGGCAGCTCCATTGATTTTAAACATCACTGTAGACTCTTCTGATCTCAGGGATGCTTGATATTAAAAATGTCTTCAAATGTAACACAGAGTGAGGATTTCAACTTGGCTAAGGTCATCAAATTGGATGATTTGTACCATCATAGTTACTGAAGGCAGTTTGGATTGGTGGTATTTCCATGGTTCCCAGTGGTGGCTTGGATCACTGACAAGGTTGCCATTGGCAGCATGGTTCTTGGGGGAAATCCATGATATCTAAAGACAGCTATATATCACTGATATAAGCATTGATTCACAGGGAAAAAGAAAAGAAGGTCATAATCTCAGCTCTTGTGTCAGGAGAGATCCTTGATATCACTACCTGTTTTGGCAGCAGTAAAAATCTTGTACAGTAAATGGATGACAGCAGGCTATACATACATGGTTTAAGGACGACAAATTAATTCCTTTTGGTAGGTAGAATTTCAGATGTTATCTAATCTCCAGGATCAGCTTGTAATTCTTACCTTCTTTTTTTTTTCTTTCTTATCTTTAATTTTTTTAATTCTATAAATTTTTTATTTACATTTGAAATGATTTCCCCTTTTCTAGACCCCACACTCCCCGAAAGTCCCATCAGCCCCTTTCCCTCCCCCTGTTCTCCCACCCAACCCTTCCCACTTCCCTGTTCGGGTTTCGCCCTATACTGCTTCACTTAGTCTTTCCAGAACAAGGGGCCACTCCTCTGCTCTTCTTGTAATCATTTGATGTGTGGATTATGTGTTTTTGTTATCCCAGGTTCCTAGGTTAATATCCACTTATTAGTGAGTGCATACCATGATTCATCTTTTGAGTCTGGGTTACTTCACTTAGTATGATGTTCTCCAGCTCCATCCATTTGCCAAAGAAATTCATGAATTTATTATTTCTAATGGCTGAATAGTACTCCATTGTGTATATATACCACATTTTTTGCATCAGTTTTTCTGTTGAGGGATACCTAGGTTCTTTCCAGCTTTTGGGTATTATAAACAGGGCTGCTATGAACATAGCGGACCATGTATCCTTATTACATGCTGGGGAATCCTCTGGGTATATGGCCAGGAGTGGTATAACAGGATCTTCCAGAAGTAAGGTGCCCAGTTTTTGGAGGAACCACCAAACTGATTTCCAGAGTGGTTGTACCAATTTGCAACCTCACCAGCAGTGAAGGAGAGTTCTTCTTTCTCCACATCCTCGCCAACACCTGCTATCTCCTGAGTTTTTAATCTGAGCCATTCTGACTGGTGTAAGTTGAAATCTCAGGGTTGTTTTGATTTGCATTTCCCTGATGACTAAGAAAATTGAGCATTTTTAAAAGATGTTTCTCCACCATCCGAAGTTCTTCAGGTGAGAATTCTCTGTTTAACTCTGTACCCCATTTTTAATAGGGTTATTTGATTTTCTGGGGTCTAACTTCTTTAGTTCTTTGTATATATTGGATATTATCCCTCTATCTGATGTAGGGTTGGTGAAGATCTTTTCGAATTTGTTGGTTGCCGATTAGTCCTTTTGAATGTGTCCTTTGCTTTACAGAAACATTGTAATTTTATGAGGTCCCATTTGTCAATTCTTGATCTTACAGCATACACTCTTGGTGATCTGTTCAGAGACTTTACCCCTGTACCAATGTCCTCAAAGGTCTTCTCCAGTTTCTTTTTTGTTTGCTTCAGGATGTCTGGCTTTATGTGGTGGTCCTTGATCCATTTGGAGTTGAGCTTAGTCCAAGGAGACAAGGATGGGTCAATTCACATTCTTCTGCATGCTGACCTCCAGTTGAACCAGCACCATTTGTTGAAAAGGCTATCTTTTTTCCACTGGATGTTTTCAGTCCCTTTGGTGAGGATAAAGTGGCCATAGGTGTGTGGGTTCATTTCTGAATCTTCAATCCTGTTTCATTGATCCTCCAGCCTGTCACTGTACCAATACCATGCAGTTTTTAACACTCTGTAGAATTGCTTGAGGTCAGGGATAGTCATTCACCCAGAATTTGCACATAATTTTCACATAACAATATTTGCTCATTTCAGAATAACAGTTAACTTTAAAAACATTACGTAAATTAATCAATTCTATCATCTACAACTTCACTATAAAACCATTAAAGTAGATACAAAATATTATTCTATTTTATTTTATTTCCATTATTCAAAGTTTGAGGTTAAAAATTAAATGTTCTTTTCTTCCTTATTTTTCAGATAAATCATTACATTTATTTCCTTTCTGCTAGAGTCAAACTTGGTGTTTTACAGAAATATTTGTATCTTGTGCTCATTTTCTGAGGACCCCAGACCCATTTTAAAGATACATGATCCATATCAATGCTAATTCAGGAAGCTGAATTCAATTCAGAGCCAGCTTCTTCCCTAATCCTACAGATTTCCAGACAGACACACACACACACAGATAAACACACACACACACACACACACACACACAGAGAAAGAGAGAGAGAGAGACAGAGACAGAGACAGAGAGACAGAGAGACAAAGAGAGAAGGCAGGAATCACACAAAGGGTGGAAGCTAGCAGAGGAATGGAGACAATTTGTCTTGGACTTTGTGGTGATCAGTTAGTGTCAGGAGATGCAGAAGGAAGAGTTGATGACTAAGTGTCTGGGGTAGGAAGTCATGTGAGTGTCAGATAAAGAGAGATTGGAGAAGTTGCAGGAGGAACCAGAGTCATTTGGGAACATATGCTGACTATGTGTACCCTGGGAGGCTTCCAGGTGGAGTCCATCTGCAGGGATCTAAACCTGTCATGATGGAGTCAATATGATTATCCTGTTGGAGATCCTGGTGATGGTTGTGATTGGTGTTGCTTCTTGATTATCTGATGAATATTATGATCCATACTCACACCCACAATCATATTGAGGTAAGTATTCTTAGTTGGCACTTAAGATCAGATTGGTATCTGAAACCCTACCTGTCAAAATAAATTCAGTTGATGTTCCCAATGCATGTCGACCATGTATTTTGGTGCTTGAAACCCCAAATATGTGAATGTTTCCAGCTGCCAATAAAATTATTACTGATGTCAGCATTCCATACTTCTGAACCATTTAAGAAAAACCTCCTTCAATATTACCTGGAACCTGAAATTTTGTTTATGTAAGTACTCATGTGGTGAAGATCAATCATAATGGAGTCATGGTTCCTGTTGCTGTTGGAGAACAAGGTGAGGGCTATGATCTTACTGTTTGAGAATCCTTTAAATTCAAAATCCATAGTGCACTCAAAATCATTTTGAGTTAAGTGTTCTGAGTTGGCCCTAGAGCTCTGATTGATGTCTGACATCTTACCTGCAATAAGAAACTATGTAAATATCCCTGATGCATGCACACAGCTATTAATGTTGACCATGTAATTTAAAAGATCCTTCTGCCACCAGAAGAGGTAATGATGTCCTGACACTGCAGAAGTAGTTTATGAACATAAAATCTTCTGCCCTCTGAATCTATCTTGAGGTCACTGATATAAACCAGTGGCAAGAGATACCATGATATTGCCAAAGATCTATGTGGCCATTGGCAACCTTGTGGTCAGTTATGTGTGCTGTCACTAAGAAACATGTTATTATTTCTAAAATATTAAGTAGCTAAAGTACCTGCAGTGGGAATTTATGACAATCATTCCCACTACCTCTATTAGTCATCTTGAAACCCATTGTCCATGAAATTTCTGAAGAGTTTATTAATGTGAAAGAAAGCTGAGGCCAGCAGAGTCTAACATGAAGTTCAAGGTCATTACTGCCCCCTCATGCCATGCAGAATTCTATGTTCTATGATATAGTGAAGCCACCTGAATAATGACAGCAGATGCCATTTATTTCCATTATTCTTTAGGTCTCACAGCCATGCACCAGTGATCCCTGCTGTCTCTTGTGTGAGCACAATAATATGAGAGTGAATCCAATAAGAGATGGTAGTAATATTAATAGTCAAAAATCCTGCCTAATGTCTTGATGAGGTAAATGCTGTGTGCTTCTACCGAGTGAACCTCTGATGCTTGTGATCCTACCTACAAATTGATAATATGTTGATGATACTGCTACATGATGTAACCAACAATCATGATGGAGACCATAGTTTCTAATGCTGATGGAAACCTTCATGATGGCTGTGATCTGTGCTGCTAATTGAGGAATGCTGAATTCTAAGGTCTGGACTGACAATTGAAATTATACTCAGGTAAGCATAATGAGCTGGGATAGAAGATCAGATTGATATCTGAGATCCTAACTTCTGATACTCTGATGACAGCTCTGATGCTTTTGTGTAGCCCCCACTGTGGACCATGAGTTCATTGGTAGAGATATCATAAGAAAAGGAACCATGGTATTTCTACACACTTAGATTCATATGCAGCAGTTTTGTAAGTGACCCATTCTCTTACTTGGAACCACTTTAATATGATTTATTCCAACTGACATTTGAATCTATGCTGATATCAATGATGTGTGTTTTTGTCTCCTGTGAGATTATTGTTGAGAATTATATCCTCACTAAAACAATTTTGATGTCAATAACCCATCCTAATATTAAAGATGTGCTTCCTATTCACTGTCATTCATTCTCTGTGAAACTATTTTGAACTTGCTGATAATTTCTGGCATTAGAGAGACACCATGGTATATCCAAGATCCCTAATGCCTCAGGCAATCTGGATTTTAATGATGTAACCAACAATCATGATGGTTGTAATCGTCGTAACTGACACATGGAGCCAAAATGTGACATTAATCATTCCCTCTACTATGAGAAATATATTTATATCACTCATTAATAGTGCCATTTTTTAACCACATTGATATCTGTAGTCAGTGTTATCTCTGAATAGACTGCCGGTGTCTATCTTTACTGTGGCCAGAAGTGTCATATATGAGATTTCATGTCAGTATTTATAGTTTCTAGTTCGCCCCCCCAAACAAAACAAAACAGAACAACAAACAAACAAACAAACCAAAACGCTGTTGATGGCAGCAATCTGTGTTGCTGCAAGAGAACAGACTTAATTTCAAGTACATAATGAAAGGTATCGTGTTACTGAGTTAAGATTTTTTAGCTTGCACTAGAAATTATATTGATATCTAAGATCCTACCTACCATGAAAACTATGGCAATATTTCTGACACATTCATGTATTTTCTCTTTTTAGACATTGTTATAAGTAATATCCTTGCTGCTAACAGAAGAGTAATTGATGTGATTGAACCCTCCTGCCACTGTAGACGAGCTCTATGCCCATAATTACTTCTGTCCTCTGAATCTATGTTGATGCCAGTGATAGAACTGTCAATAGTCTTTGTAGTATGTCCAGGATCCCTACTGCCAATAGCAAACATCCTAATAGAAATTTTGACAGTGTACTATCTACAAGTGGCACAGGACACCCGCTATTCACACAGTAGCACAGAGGAGACAGCCATCACCAGTGAGAACTGACCTGCAGCTAATAGTAGCCCATGAGGAACACTCAGGCAGGAGCCTTCCAATTTCTGTCTCTGGCTTTGGATTAAACGATACCATGCACAAAAGTAGCTAAGCACTGAGTAGTGCAGAGAGGTCTGCTGCTCAGAGGAAACAGCCATGTACTCTGTGGACACAAGAGCCTTGTAACAGCCTGGAACTGGAAACTTTCAATTTCTGCCTGCACCCCGAGTTGAACTGGGCCACATAGATACATACCAAAATACAACTACAAGAAAGCAGTTCACAGTACTTACACACCAGTGTACACAGAGAGAATGGGCTTCCCAGGAACACAGAGCAGCCACAGTCAGACACTGCAACACCAGCTTAAAGTAGAGATATCCATATAACAAAAGGCAAAGTCAAGAACATCACCGACAGAAACCAAAGCAACATGGCTTCCTCAGAACCAAGTTCTCCAACAAAAGGAAGTTCTAGATAACCCATCACACCAGAAAAACAAGACCTGGTTTTAAAATCACACCTCATGATGCAGATAGAGCATTTCAAGGAAGACATAAAAATCTCCCTTAAAGAAATTCAGGAGAACATAAGTCAAAAGTTAGAAACCCTTCTAAAGGAAACACAAAAAATCACTTAAAGACATACAGGAGAATATATGTCAACAAATCGAAGCCCATAAAGAGAATTCACAAAAATTCTTGAAAAAAACGAAGGAGAACATGGGTCAACAGGCATAAGTCCTGAAATAAAAAAACACAGAATTACCTTATATAATTACAGGAAAACATAAACCACCTACAAGTGAAAAAATGAGCAAAACCATCCAGGATATAAAAACAGAAATAAAGACAACTACAAATAACAAAGAGATACAAATTTGGAGAAAGAAAACAAATTTGAACAAAGGAATCAGGAGTCATAAATGCAAACATCAAAAAAGAATGCAAGAGATAAAAGAAAGAATTTTAGGTGCTGAAGATACCCTAGAAAGCATTGACTCTACAGTCAACAAAAATACAAAATGCAAAAATTTGTAACCCAAACCATTCAGGAAGTCCAGGACACAATAAGAAGACCAAAACTAAGGATTATTTTGTGAAAATTTACAGCGAAAAGGGCCAATAAATGCTGTCAAAAATTATGGAAGAAAACTACCCTAACCTAAAGAGAGAGATACCCATGAACATACGAGAAGCCTACAGAACTGCAAATAGATTGGATAAGAACAGAAATACCTCCTATCACATACTAACTCAAATACCAACTATGCTAATCAAGGAAAGAATATTTAAGCAGTAAGTAAAGATGGTCAAGTAACATATGAAGCTAGATATATCAGAACTGCAATTGACTTCTCACCAGGCACTATAAAATCCAGAAGAGCCTGAGGAGATGTCAGGCAGAACCTAAGGGAACACAAATGCCAGCCCAGAGTATTATATCTAGCAAAAATCTTAATTTCCATAGATGGAGAAAACAAGGTATTTCGTGAAAAAAACTAATTTTTCCACAAATACAGCCCTTCAAGAAATAGTGAATTGGAAAACAAAAGTAAATGAAATGAAACCACACAATGGAAAAGACAAAAAATTAACCTTTAAACAAACAAAAAAGAAGATAACCACACAAATATAAAAATTACATAAAAATTGCAGGAAGCACCAATCATTGTTTCTTCATATTTCTTAACATCAATGGATTAAATTCCTCCAAAAAAGACACAGAATTACAGACAAGATACACAAAGAGGACTCAACATTTTGCTACATAAAAGAAATACATCATAGTGTCAAAGCCAAAGACTACCTCACAGTAAAATGCAGGAAAACTGGTTTCCAAATGGTCCCAGGAAGCAAGCTTGAGTAGCCAATCTAATAGTGGATAAAATTGTCTTTCATCCAAAAGTCATCAAAAAAGACAAAGAAGGACACCTTATACTCAAAAAATGAAAAATCTACCATGATGAACTCTCAATTCTGAACATCTATGCTCCAAATAAAAGGGAACCCTCATTCATAAAAGAAACTTCACTAAACTTTAAAGACTACACGGCACCCCATACAATAATTGTGGATGACTTCAAGACCCCATTCTCATCAATGGACAGATCAGTGTAACAAACACTAAACGGATACAGTGAAACTAAAAGAATGTTTGGAACAAACGGATTTAATAGTTATCTATAGAACAGTCCATCCCAAATCAAAATAATATACCTTCTTCTCAGCACTTCAAGGTAATGTCCTCAAAATTAAACATATAATTGGTCAGAAAACAGAACTCAGCAGATATAACAAGATCAATCTAATTCCTTGAAACCCATCAGATCACTATGAAGTGGTGGTGGTCTTCAATTGCAACAAAAAGAACAGCAAGCCACACACACACACACACACACACACACACACACACACACACACACACACACACACACACATATATATATATATATATGGAAGATGAACACTGATACCCAGGCCAAGGAATAAATAAAAAAGAAATTAATGATTTTTTTTAGAATTTAAAGAAAATGAAGGCACAATATTGCCAAGTTTATGGAACACAATGAAAACTGAGTGCCTCCAAAACTAAGCTTGAGAGAGTTTGCATTAGCAACTTAA
Organism: Apodemus sylvaticus; assembly: GCF_947179515.1. Lineage (NCBI taxonomy): Eukaryota > Metazoa > Chordata > Mammalia > Rodentia > Muridae > Apodemus > Apodemus sylvaticus. Next base: position 488,862 of record NW_026262995.1, read on the forward strand.
CCGCACACCTGAAAGACTTAGAACAGAAAGAAGCTAATATACTGAAGAGACGCAGAAGACAAGAAATCATCAAACTCAGGGATGAAATCAAACAAGTTGAATAAAAAATAACTATACAAAAAAATCAAATAAACCAGGAACTGGCTCTTAGAGAAATCAACAAGATAGATAAACTTTTAGTCAGAATAACCAGAGGACACAGAGACATTTTCCAAATTAACACAATCAGAAATGAGAAGGGAGAAATAGCAACAGAAACTGAAAAAATTCAAAAAATTGTCAGATTCTACAACAAAACTCCTGGAATAACTGAATGAAATGTATATTTTCATAGACAGTTACCTACTGCCTAAATTCAATCAGGGTCAGATAAACAATTTAATGTCCCATAACACCTAATGAAATAGAAGTGGCCCTTGACAGTCTCACAACCAAGAAAAAAATAAAACAAAAGAAAAAGAAAATCCCAGGACGAGATGGTTTTAGTTCAGAATTTTATCAGACCTTCAACGGAGACCTAATACCAATACTCTTTAAATTATTCCTCAAAGTAGAAATAGAAGGACCACTATCTAATTTGTTCTTTGAAGCCACAATAACACTGATACCAAAACCACACAATGATCTAACAAGGAAAGAAATCTTTAGAATAATTTCCCTTATGAATATCAGTTCAAAAATACTCAATAAAATTCTTGCCAACTGAATCCAAGAACGCATTAAAATGATCGTTCAAAATGAACAAGTAGATCTCATCCCAGGGATGAAGGAATTGCTCAATATATGCAAATCTATCAATATAATCCACTACATAAACAAACTCAAAGAAAAAAAAAAACACACTATCACTTCTTTAGATACTGAAAAAGCATTTGACCAAAGTCAGCATTCTTTCCTGTTAAAGTTTTGGAAAGAAAAGGAATTCAAGGCCCATATCTAAACATACTACTGGCAATATACAGCAAACCAGCATCAAACTAAATTGAGAGAAACTTGAAGCAATCACACTAAAATTAGGGACTAGACAAGACTGATCTCTCTCTCCATATTTATTCAATATAGTATTTAATATTCTAGTGAGAACAATTAGACAACAAAAGGGGGTCAAAGGGATACAATTCGTAAACGAAGAAGTCAAGTTATCACTATTTGCAGAAGATATGATAGTATATTAAAAAGACACAAGAAACTCCACAAGAGAACTCCTACAGCTGAGAAACAACTTCAGCAATGTGACTGGATATATAATTACCTCAAGCAAATCAGATTCTTTGTTTCATCATTCCTTTTATATGCAGTTTTTCCTTTGAGAAATTCACACACACACACACACACACACACACACACACACACATTATATTTTCTATTTTTTGTTGTTCTCTACTTACCATTCCTTTTTTTAAAATTTAATTAAATAAATATATTCTTTATTTACATTTCAAATGATATCCCTTTTCCTGGAATCCCCCTCCCCAAATGTACCATAAGCTCCCTCCCCTCCCCCTGTCCCCCAATCACCTCTTCCCTGTTTCCCTGTCTTGGTATTCCCCACACTGCTGCACTGAGCCTTTCCAGGACCAGGACCCTCTCCTTCCTTCTTCTTGTGAATGATTTGATATGTGATTTTAGTCTTTCATATTCCAAGTTCCTGGGTAATATCCACTTATCAGTGAGTGTATTACATGTGTATTGTTTTGCAATTGAGACACCTAACTCAGGGTGGCATTCTCCAGTCCACACATTCCCTAAAATTACAGGATTTCATTATTTTTAATAGTTGACTAGTATTCTATAGTATAAATATGACATTTTCTGTATCCATTTTCCCATTCTATTTTTCTCAGAATCCCTCCCAGATTTGTGACTTTTCTATTATTTTATAATAGGTTGAGTAAAATCAATGTATGTGAGTGTGTGTGTGTGTGTGTGTGTGTGTGTGTGTGTGTATGTGTGTGTATGAACTTGGGTATGGAAGTCTGTATGGGACATACTGTTAAGTAAATATGTTGATCCAAAACTGAAGATACTTTCTTTACTTCTCTCAGATTAAGGAGACAATATTACAAAATATGAACATTGTTTCAAATATATGTATTTATATTTATACTAATATTTATATTTATATTTGTATTCATATTCGTATTTATATTTTTATTTATATTTATATTTGTATTTGTATTTATATTTGTATTTGTATTTATATTTGTATTTGTATTTATATTTGTATTTATATTTGTATTTATACTTGTATTTATACTTATACTCATACTTATATTTATATTTACATTTATATTTATATTTATATTTATGCTAATATTTATATTTATACTAATATTTATATTTATATTTACACTAATATTTATATATATATTCATATTTATATTTACATTTGCATTTATATTCATATTTGTATTTACATTTATATTTTTATATTATTATTTTTATTTTTAATTTTATTTTCATTTTTATTTTTATATATTGGTATACTTATATTTATATATTTACATTTATATTTATATTTATATATAGTTATATTATATTCACATCCGTACTTATTTTTATATTTATATTTTATTTATATATTATATATTTTTATTATAATTATACAAATAAAACTTACATATTTACATAACTATATATTTTTATATTATAATTATACAAATATATATATATATATATATATATAATTTCAAAATGTGATGTTTTTGAAACATGATACTACAGACAAAAATTTCAACACTGTCTATTGTACCATGTAACAGTCAAAATATAAGCATACTATGTAACTTTACTAAATGATACACATGCACAATCACACACAAATATACAAACACATCTCTATATAAAATGAAATAATTTGTACTTATATTTTCTTTCAATCACAACACATCTAATTGTATATATATGATCCAAAATCAGAAGAAATACTTAAAACTAAAATCTCTAATTTAAATATCTGATAATAATCTTCATTGTAAGCGGAAATATTGACAATCATCTCCTATGAGACTAATAATGCTCTTAATATAATATGAATGATGATCTCAAAATAATTTTAATTGTTATTAATACACAGCAGAAGTAGAACAAATATATGGTCTTTCATTAAACATTAATTTTAGTTTCTTTTATTCTCCAATATTTAAGTGAATTTCACTTATACCAACTATGCTTAAAAGGCACATTTTTAGTATATACATTTTTTTCATTTTCACTCAAATGAGTTGATTACTATACTGAAAAACTGTGAGTATTTTCAAGTGTGGACTAAATGTAAGTTGAGAGGAAATGACAAGAAGGATGACAGACTGAAAGACAGTTTGGATATTCACATATTTTGAACCTGCTTCAGTAAGACACTACCTTTTTTTTTTTCTGGGAACTTAAAGTGACTCATCATCAGGGTTGAAAACAAAATTTACCTATTATTCTCTTCTGAACATTTCATTTTCACACAATTTTTCAAGTGGATCTTCAGAAATATTATGTAAGGATGGCCAGAAGTTTATTTCCCAAGCTAAGTAAAGTATATTATTGATGTCTGTTTTCCAAGCCATATACAAACTTATGAAAACGCAGATTAAAGTTTTTACTTGATGTCAATATTAGCTTCATAGCTTCTAGATTAATATGAAGGCTATGAAGCTGGGCTGTTGAGTTATATGTTATGACCTCCATGGTCATAAGTTACAGTGTAACCTTGAATATGGCTTCATTTAATCACAGCACTTTTCTCTAGCATGTGCAGAATTACCAAACAGGAAATATTAGGTGCCAGCAGTTTCCTGTGATTAATAGCTGCTATTAATAGGGATATCAGCTGCTTCTTCATTCTTTATACTAATTTGGAAACTATGAAGTCAAGAGGCTTATATGAGCTGCCACTTGTGTACAAGGATCATACTCAGGGATTTCCACTCTTGCTTCTACAGTCTATTTGGAAACAACAAGCATGAGGACACTTGCTTCTCATATTTTAAATATTTTATTTTGAGAACATGACTCACTATATAGTCCGCTTATCCCACAAAATTTCAATACTCATTAGTCAGCTTTAACAATGCTAGTATCACTGGAATGTGCTTGTACATCTGACTCCTTTCCAAATTGTTGTTATTCTTGCCCCAGAATCAACTAGCACAACTGCACTTTAAAAACTTCATTTGTTAACAATGTGTCTAAAATTTGTGACAAAACAAGTTGAGAAATGAATAGGAGAGTGTCCTCCAAACCACAAGCATGGTAGTGTAAAAGAAGTTGTGATCATGAAATAATTACATAAGTATTATATTTAAAAAAAAGAATTAGATAACATTTTATATTTGTTCAAAAAGTCCAAATTAAAGAGTCGCTACTAATAGTAAGGGATGTAGGTTGCACATACTCACACAATGCAAATAGTATGAAATAATAAATTGTCTTCTGAAGGTATAATTGTATTGATCTAAAAACTCAAGGCAAAGATCATTCCATTCATGCTTCTGATGTTCATAGAAGCTGTCAAAATTTTATAATAAACTAGATCATTGTCAAATTGGAATACCAAACAGACAACCATACAATCAAACAAAGAAACAAACAATCAAACAAACTCTCCAGCATTAAAAAACTATTTGTGATGTTGGTCTAGTCTAGAAAATGGAATCTTTTCCCTTGTGCTTGCCTGTGGCTCCTATATGGGTATCAACATTGATTCTTGGAAGTAAAAATCCATGAATATTTTAAAGTCTACACCTAGATTCCTATACTTCTCCAAAACACTGCATCTCATGTCCTAAATTAATGTTAGATCCCCCTCTTGATCTTTATGAAAGCAAAGTTGCTCCTACTCAAATAAACCCCATTTGTCTTTCCTGGATATTCTTCCTTCTATATTTCCCACTCTTGACCATACCAAATCTGTTTTTTTTTTCTCTCTCTTCCTACTCTAAACTCTTCCAGCTGTCTCTGAGCATGGTTCCTCTCATATCTTAATGAAATTCTTCCCTGTAATAATGGAGTTGCAAATATTCTGGTCGTTTATTCTTGTGATGTGTTCATATAAATGGAACAATTATCATATATATTTCCTTAAGGAAATATAACTTTGCCCAAAACATATTACTTTTTTGCAAAGAATAGAAACAGAGGCACCATATGTTTTTCTTATAAAACATGTCAGAATCCTGTGAATGAAAGTGTCAAAGAAATACAGCTGCAAATAGGTGTCATCACCCATATCAAACAATAATATCATATATTAAAGATAATACCAATTCAAATTTTGGAGAAATAAAGACAATACTTCCTGATATGATTGGTATTTCATGACATTCAAATTAGTTATAAAAATACCTTTTCGGTGGAGCTTGTATGGAGAAACTTTCAATGGAATTGAAATTTTATTTTGCCTTCTTCCTCTTGAGGTTTAAAAATTAATTGATTTTTCTTCCTCCTTTTTTTCAGATAAGTCATTATATTTTCTTCCTCCTCACTTTTCTTAAACATAGATTTTTTTTTTTTTGTCATACAACACGTTCTGGTAATTTCTCCCATTTCTTCTGTTTTCAGCACCTCATTACACTACACACATATACACACACTCCTACACACAAACCCCCCTCCACACACACACACACACACAAACACATGTTGTAGTCTTATGCAGGCCTTGTGATTCATGCTTCAGTTTCTGTGAGTTATGTGTGATTTGTTTACTAATTTAGATGGCTTTTCTCTCTTGGTCTTCAGCCTCCTATGGCACCCTTATAGTGAGAGAGGAAAAGCAGTCTTTAAAATCTTTAATACAGAATCTTTATTACATAATTTGAACATTACAAATATTAATTACTCCTTAGAATATATTAACTATGTACCGATATATTTTGTAATAAGGGAATTGACAGATTGATGTAAAGGACCAAAGTATCCACTGACTCAAGGTTTCAGCATTTTCATCAGTTATTGGTGATTGTGATTACCCAGACTTTTTTCTCTGTATTTAAATCATTCTACTTACTCCCATAATATAAGCACTTAACTTTAAAATTCAGAAATATATTTAGTCTTTAAACATTACTTCTCTTTCAGCAATCCCTGACATCATTCTCTGTTACAGAACAATAATGATGAAAAGCTACATGATTTTGGTGGAGAGACAGGCAGGTAGATCAGGTAACAAAATCGAAGACCAAGAAATGAACCCACACTTGATGGTCACTTGATCATTGAAAAAGGGCCTAATGCGACCCAGTGGGAAAAAAAAAACGATAGCATTTTCAACATATGGTGCTGGTTCAACTGTCCTATAGAATGTAGAAGAATGCAAATACATCATTTATTATCTCCTTGTAAAAAGATAAAGTCCAATGAATCAAGGACCTCCATATAAGCCAGCTACATGGAAACTAACAGAAGATAAAGTGGCAAACAGCTTCAACTATATGGGCTCCTGGAAAAATTTTCCTGAACAGAACACCAATTGCTTATGTTCTAATATCAAGAATTGACTACCTCCTTGTTTCTGAACACCCGCTAACATTTTAACCTAACCCCCCTAGAGCTCCTCTTTGATACGCCAACTCCTTTGGTTTCCACTGGGCCCTCCTAGGAGGTGTGCCACAATATGTGATTTGCCTTGATAGTATGCACACTGGCCCTTTTCTGTCTCTCTTTTCTGATTATAGCTAGGATTCTCTGTAGCTTCCTTTTCTGTCATTTTTTTTTTCATTTTTCTCTGTTTCTTCTCCTCCTCTGTCTCCCTGTCTCAGAAAACTGTACTAAATCTCTCTACAGACATTCTCAGCAACCTACACTAAAGTCTTCTACATACATTCTCAGCAACCTGCAAAATCCTCTAGCCTTTGAAGCTTTTTCCTGATATCTCTACTAGCCCCATCTATAAAAGCCAGTGTCATAATAGCTTTATATTCCTTACCCCTGGATTCATAGTGTGTATATTGGCAGAATGTCTCTATGAGCTGCTCTAGCAAAGCTGAAGGTGACTCATCTGGTCCCAGCTTAATCTTAAATACCTTGGGATAATTTGTGGACTGCCATGCTCTCAAGACCTGCCAATGGAGTCTGGTGTTGGTCTTTCAGGTGCCTCTTACCTTTTGTCTGAGGGGGTAAACTTTTTAGCTTCCTGTATTAAAAATAAAAGTCTCAAAGAGATTAGTCTCTTGGAAATATGCCCTTAGTGAGAAGCTACCATGGTATCAAGATAGGTGGTCTCAGGTCCTCTCCTGCTCCACTCTGTGGTCCTTTCTAAATATCAATTGAACATAATTATTATCATTTTGTAAATTACAAACTATAAGACAGACATAACACGTAGTTTATCATCCCTGTCAACTAAACAGAACCCTTTCATCTGTAATATCTTAAATGACTGTCAGAATTAACACTTAAAATAACATTGTAAGAATTGACTCATGTCTTGGCTTTAAATTTTATGTCACATAAAATGTTTGAAATTTGAAACAAATTTCAAAAATTGAAAATCAATTATCTGAGTCTATATCAGCTTTCTCAGGATTAAACAGCTTGGGCTGTCTGTGAGACTAACATTCATCAACCCCATCAGAAATCTAAGAGTCAACAATATTAACTGAAAATAAATAGAAAGGATAGCCCAGCTTTTAATACTTAAACATCATATTTCATCAATTTTTGACATTTTTGAAAACCAACTATTGACTTAAAATAATGCGGACTGTTGTCTGTTAAACTATCTTTAGCTATTTCTGATTAAAACCTAGAAAACACCCTAACAATAAACTCAGAGCCTTATATTTCTATTTGACCCTAAACTCACAAGCTTAAACATCTCAGATCGGTAGTAATAACAACAAAAAACTGTGTGTAAATCCTGTACTTTCAAATTTTTAGTATTTATACCAATGAAAACCTTGATTTTGTATCAAAATAGAACCTTTATCAAATAAAAACTTATGCCTTGAGCTTAACAATTATAAAGATTTTAGAATCACTAGGACAGATTTTTTTTTTTTTACTTAATATTAATTTACTAATATACAGAATCTAATATTCTGGAGGTCTCCCTTTTTTTGACCACTCTCTCAGAAGAATAATATAACCACAAAGGTTAACAATCACATCGATCAAAACATTTTAAACAATTTAAAATAAAGAAATAAGCCATCTATACCAACTTAAACCCAAAATTCGAGCACCTGCCACATTGGGAGTCCTGTCAAGACTTACTTTCCCCACCAGGGTGTGTCAGAGTCCAAGTATTTTGTCTCTCCCTTTATTCTAAGTTGGCACGCTTAAGTCATGTGACCTGATTTTAATGCCATAGAGAAAGTTGATTTTCAGTCGGTCTAAAGTCCAAAGAATATCATCCTTCTAAATCCAAGAGCACAGAACAGAGATACAAAACTACACAACGTAGACAGCCTGACCCTGCCACTGTCAGGCCTTTAGATTCAAGAACAAAGAGCAAGAAAAATCATACAATTTGCCCCTGGAGGGGTGCAGTTTCAGACACAAGGTATCCCTGTACACACTGCAAGAATCAGATAAACCATATTTCAGGTAAACATGGCTTCCCCTGTTACTGACTTGCTGTTTACAGATGGAAGAGAGCCTTATTCTGCTCTCTCCAGGCTCTAACGCTTCCTTCAGACCCCCGTGGTCTCGACTCTAGCAGCTGCCAGTTTAACACACTGCACTAGACAGGCTCTCAGAGCCCCAGAAACTTCAAGTAAAACCGAAATTTTCAGAAAGGCTTCTAGACACAGACTTTGACAAATGGTGAGACAGACAGAAAACAAACTGTGGTACACATCTAGTAGTCAAACTGTAGACAAAGAGACACAAAACTGACAGGTATTCGCCTCCATTGAGATTGACAGTACCAGATCAGAAAACCAAATGGCTTGGAGGGCATGTAAGTTTTCCAATTCAGTAGAACTACCATGTCCTCTCCGACACTCAGACAGGAATCTTCCAGGAGTTCTTCCAAAATTCCCTGGGATGTTTCCCAGGGTCACAGTCTGTATTCTATAGAGCACGCCTACCCAGCATGGCTCTCTGGTCTTCATGATCCAAAAGCACAGCTGTCTACCAAAAACGTGCATCTCCTCAGATTCAGAAAACAGAGCAGGATAGACACTAAGGACACAGACATCAGGCAGAACACACATATTCCAGAATGGATCCACAATACCTTAAAGTCGGTTCTTACATGTGAAGGAAATTTGCACTTATTGGCCAATGCACCACGAAAATGTAAGACCCCACAAAAACCGAGGGTGCCCCAGTGCCCCACCCTCGGAGTGCGATTCTCATATCACTTGCAAGAAACCGTCTTGATGTAATAACATGAGGATTTCTTTTATTCCAGAGATCTGCACTCAACACCCATATACCGCACAGGGATAGAGGACTGTAGGACATGGTGCAACTGAAGTCAGGGGTATTTAAAAGGGGGAAGTTACAAGATAAGGTGTGGAAGACACAATTCACAAGGCAAAAGGTAGAGGTCAATTAATGCAAGGAATTGGGAAATACAGAATGAGGAAGTCAAGCATAGTTTATGCCTTAAGGAAGATTAGGGTTTATCTGGAGCAATTATCCTTGGAGCATTGTAGAGTTAAACATTGGAACTTGAACAGGGTGGGCTATCTTTCCAAGCTGAAAGCAGAAAAACAAGTTACTTTGTGCTGGACTAGTTGTTTACAGGTCTAAAATCATTGAGTTGGGTTTTTTCACTTAGAATTAATGAGCAGGTTTTATCTTGCTGAATTAGTACCATGCAGAGAAAAAAACTACAATAATATCTTTTTGTTACACAGAAGTAGTTGCTGAGTGGGGATCTGGAGAGACTTCATCAAAGGCTAAATCCTAACATGGTATCTTCAAGGATCAATATTCTACAGTCTCTTGAATCAAATCCTTTCCATTTGTAATGGACCAAAGGACATTACCAGCTAGCATAAGGAATTATTTTGAGCAGTGGAAGGAACCTTGGGTTCACAAGTTGCAGTATTAATGAGAAACCAAGACTATTACGGCCCTTTTAAGCCTGGGTTCCCTTGGGAATTGTTTCACTCTTCTAACATTTTATCTAGTTCTTGAGGCATCTATTTACCATGGAAATGATTTATCCTGACCACAGAAAACTTATGGTACAGAGGGCATTGAAAGTGAGGAGGCTAGGATGACTCCACGAGGAGCTTCAAATTGGCAGTTCAGGAGACTGGGCCTAAATCTGTTTTCATGAACTATGCAATTTCAGACAATTCAAGGCCTCAGAAGCTACCCCACCACATAGCCTGAGCCAAGGACAGTGGGTCAGCAGCAGTTTCCAAATGTCCTCAGCAAATGGTTTCAGACCTCAACAAGTTTCTATCCCCAACAGCCTGGTAATAGTGTATTTATAGAGGTGGATCCAACAGATTAACATATAAATCACATATTCTGAAATTCCCTCATGTGCTTTAAATCAGGTCTGCCACCTCATTAGACAGTCTCTCTCTATTTAAATGAGGAAACCCCAACATGAGGGACTTGTGCAAAATAAAACACTTTTTGTTTACATACTATTTGATGCCCAGGGTGTCATTCTTCAGGAATCATAGAACTATACAAAATGGACCTATGTTCAAATACCATAATTTTTTGATCCCTGGTCGTGGAGTCCTTTGTTATAAAGTCAAAGTTTCTGGGGTCAGTGGCCACCTACATCCAATCAGGAAAGCCATTGGCAGGCTCTCAGAAGTCTCTGTTGTACTTTTCTCAGAATGTTATGTTTTAACTTTAATCCATAATCTAATAAAATCTCAGGCTTCAGAGTTTCGATTACCTTGACCCCAAAATAATGGTGATACAGGATAGAGTGAGAGGAGATAATGTCTTTGTAAATGAGGTCAAGTTCTAACTTGTTTACAGTACTGTTGTAGAGAACTAAAAAAAACTCGTGTTTCTCTTAAAGAATTCCTTAGGTACTGTGGGAGAGGCAAATGAAAAATACTGAGTTTGTATTTTCCCATTTTTGTATTTTTCTGCTATAAGGTTTCTCTGTCCCTCCCACACTCCCTTGTTCACTTTGTACCTCTCTTTCTCCCTCCCTTTCTTTGTCCTTCTCTCTCTACCTCTATCCCTCCCTCCCAGGTCTCTGATATTTAAATGTGAAGCACTTCTACTCCTCAGACTTTTTCCCTTAAGTACTTACAAAGAAATCTTGGGAAAGATTACAAAATTACATGTCAGCAGTTTCACATAATAAAGAAACATACAGGAGTCTACAAATAAATAATCAAGAAATTCATCCAGTTTTCCTGAGGAAACCTCAGATCACGAGGAGAGGAATGTACACTTACAAAGTGACGAAACCCATGAGATGGCCATCACCTAGTGGGGGGAAGGAGAAATTCAGTGAAAATTAAATGACCAAACTAATGATTTCTGGGGTTATATATGCTTAAAATAATAAGTTGTGCTTGTAGGAACTTTGGAGACAGAAACAAAATAAACAAATAAATAATTCTGGTGATGAGATGATGATTGTGGTTTTTATTTTATTTTCATTGAATAAACATAATGAGCATTATTTGTGTGCTAGTTTCATGAGCATTGGGTATTACTAACTAATGATCTGGTACTGAATTCTGCTTTAGTATTTCGATTGATGAGATAAAACAACATATAAATCAGGAATCTCCATGACCCACAGAAGTTACAGAATGAATCACTGTATGTTAAAAGGGGATTCACTGGGACGGTTTACAGCCTGCAGTGCCATTAGTCCAGAAACGGCTAGCTGTGAAGGGAAAGTCCATCAATATAGCATATGCTCAACTCTATATAATGTATGTCTCAGCTGGTTTTCAGTTCATGCTAGATCCTGAAAGTATAGGATCCTATGCCAGTGAAGAATGGGTATGCGATACACGGAAAGAGCAAGCAGGCAAAGAGGAAAATCTTAGCTCTTCTACACCATTATATAGTTTTCCAGTATAAGGTGTGACTCTGGAGATGTGTCTTTCCACATACAGCTAGAAGGGGATTTAACTTCTTCAAACCAAGGAGGAAATTGCTCCCAGGTATATACTCAATTTCTGGCATGGTGCTCATTCCAGATGAAGTCAAGTTGCAATCATCAATAGTCATTGCACACAATGAGCAAAAGCAACTTGGGATGGAAAGAGATTATTTAATTGCATAGCTTATTGTTAATTCCTGGGTAGATTCAGAGCAGGAAGTCAGGGCAGGAATATGGAGGTAGGAACTGAAGCAAAAGTCATGGAGGACTGCTGCTTACTGGCCTGTTCTCCAGAGCTTGCTCAGATGATTTTTTATATAACCCAGGACTTCTTGTCACACAGTGGGTCGGAAACACTCACATTAGTCAATTAAAAATAATAACCAACAATATTCCCTGAAATCAATGTAATAGAGGTTTTTTAACAATTTTGATTTCTCTTCCCAGACCCTACATGTAATCAAGGAGGCCTAGAAACTTCCCTAACTGCCCATGAAGTTCTTCTACCTCTCACATATTCTTATGGTGTTCAATGTGAGATCCTATCTACACAGGCAGCTTTAGTACCTTCCTCTTACAGTGAAGCAACACTCAAGACTTTTACAAGTACAAAAATCACATTAAGACCTTCCCCTTCTGACCAAGAGGCCATGGTATATACCCTATCTGAACAGGGTAATTTACTATTATCTTCATCTACCCAAGAGAGTTTCATTAACATGCCTTTTCTGGAAGGAAGTAGTAGACATTACTCCTCTTCCAAAATGGTCCACCGACATTCAGGTTCTAGAAAACACAATTTAAGTGTTGATCCTTTTAAAAAGGAAGACTTAGCAACTTCTAAAAATGCGGAGCTTTTAATCATCTCCTGCTGTCAGAGAATCAACAAAATTTACAATCAGGTGAGTACCATAACATCAATATCTGTCCAAAATACTTGGAATATTCCAAAGTTCACCAAGGGAATGTGGAAAGTAGCCAATCTTCCAAAGGCTATTTTAGACATTTCTTATTTTCACAAAAGTCTCACAGGCCTTTTCTGTCTACCCACAAGGCTCTAGTATGTTTACCATCTCCCCAGGGCTTTAGGGCATTTATTCATCTTTCTCAAGTGCTCCAGAACATTTATCCCATGCTCAATGTAAATTGTCACTTTGCAAATCAAACTTCAGAAATTCAACTTACAGATTCCAAATTACCTAATGAAAAGTCCAAGCCTAAAAATATATAATCTATAAGTATTGCTATTAGCCTAAACTTATTTGAAAGTTCCATTTCTTGTGTGTGTGTGTGTGTGTGTGTGTGGCTGTGTATATTTTGAATAGTTGGATAGATTTTCTGTCTTGTTGATTTTCTTAAAGAACTGTCTCCTGGTATCATTGATTTTTTGTAATTTTGTTTGTTTGTTTGTTTGTTTGCTTGTTTTTAACTGGCTGATCCCAAGCCTAATTTTGATTATTTCCTGCCACTTTGTTGTGTTTTCCTCTTTTTTTCTAAAGATTTCAGGTCTTCTTTTGAATTCATGATATGAGAGCTTCCTAATTTTTTTTTTTATGGAAAACACATAGTTTTATGAAAATTCTCTTCTTAGAACACCACTCATAGTGTCCCATAAACTTGGGTAAGGTATGCCTTTATTTCAATTCTAGGAAGTCTTTAAATTCTTTATTTATTTCCTGAACCATAGGCAATTGATCAGATAGTGGTTCAAGTTCCCTGAGTTTATAGGCTTTCTAGCTTTCCATTAGTTTTCCTTTGTAGGGCTAGATTTGGGAATATATATTTCTAAATTTGGTTTGGTCATGGAATACCTTGTTTCTCTGCCTATGGTAATTAAGAGGTTTGTCAGTTATCAAAACCTGGGCTGGCTTTTGTGTTCTCTTGTGGTCTGTATGACATCTGACCAGGATCTTCTTGCTTTCATAGTCCCCAATGAGAAGTCTGGTATAATTCAGAGAAGTCTATCTTTGTATATTACGTGGCTTTCCCCCTTAATGCTTTCAGTATTCTTTCTCTGTTTAGTGCATTTGCTGTTTTGATTACCTTTTATTTGATATATTTTTTATTTACATTTCAAATGATTTCCTCTTTCCTGGCTCCCCACTCCCAAAAAGTCCCATAAGCCCTCTGTTTCCCCTTCCTCTTCCAACTTCCCTGTTCTGGTATGGGCCTATACTGCTGCACTGAGCCTTTCCAGAACCAAGAGCTGCCAGAGGCCATACTCACTTAGATCTCAATGCCTAGAACTAACTCTCCATACCAGGAGCCATCCCCACCTGGCTCTCAATGCCAGGAGACCTCGATACCAGGAGACTTTCTCATTTAGATCTCCATGCCAGGAACTATTCGTACTTAAATCTGAAAACCTGCTCCTTTTGAAGTTCATCTGTAGATAGGTTACTATAGCAACCCCTTTTCATTTCACCTCCTCATGACTCCCCTTTATCATGCCAAAATTCCAAAACAATAACTAGCCTTACCCAGAAACTGTTTGAGAAACTTTTTCTTAAAAATGATATCAGCATCCTGAGATTGTTCCCCCTTTACCCCTCCCAAACCTTGTAAGCTTCCCTTAATATTTAATTGTGTAAAAATTAAAGTTTGACAGCTTGATTAGGATTAGACTTGCTGTCAGTCCCTCTTTTGTCTTTTCGCCCCATTGCCTTTCTTCTAGGTAGCGCCGGGTCCTGGTTGACTGTCCTGTGGGTCAGGACACTCTGTTGCCCAATAGGGAGGTACCCATGGAGTGACCAGGGGAAAGGAGGCATTGGATCAAAGGAGGAGGGCCCTCTGAGTATGGCTCTCCCCCCTCTCGGAGAGGAGCAGATTTGGAGGAAGTGCCTTGTGGTCAGCCGGGGAAAAATCTCCATGGCAATTTCCCCAGCCTGGGAAAAATCTCTCATCTCAGAAGGTGAGACTCCATGGGGCAAGCTTTTACTCAGCAATCCCTGTTCATTTCAGGGATAAAGCAATCTCTCAAGACACGAGGGGCTGGGTTAAGAAAAGGAGATCTTAGGTACATCATTGAAAAGTACTTAGGGTCTTAAGTATTATGTTGGACAAATTGTCCCTGGTTTCCAGAAGAAGGAACCATAGATAAGAAAACATGGGCTAGAGTAAGAGTTCACTATGCATCTTTTGGACACGGAAAAAAAAAGTTCCGGTTACTGCTATCAGACAACTATTGTTGTCTGAATATTGACATTATTGAGAATTCTTCCTGCTTCCAGGATCTAGTTTTCTGAAAAAGTGCTCAAATGAATACTCTCTCTGTGCTCTCTTATCACTCCCACCTCTGATAGTTATGGAGGAGTAACTTTTAAAATGGTCTCTGTTTATGTCTGATCTTTTCCCTAATTTCTCAAAAAGACCAGTCTATCCGTTAAAAAGTCTGAAATCTAGTCATAATTCAGGTGTGGACACTATATCCCAGGGAGGATGCCAACTTGGAGGAGAAAGCTGCCAGCAGGAGAGCCACTAAAGAACATCCTCTCTCCACTAAATGGTAGAGAGACACAGGAGATGAGAGCTTTCAAAGCTTTTGGAATGTAAACAAAGAATATAGAAAATAAATTAAAAAATAAAACAGTAGCCTTCTTAAATGAGCTATGAGACTTAGAGGGACAAATGGTCACTCTAACTTTAAAAAAATCTTAGAAAAATTAAAGTCTGTAGTCACAGCAGGGTGGACTGCTCCCTTCACTTTGGCACTTAGAATCTTCCACTGAGGACTGGCTCACACCTGAGGAATTTATCCAGCTTGCCTGAGCTGAATTCTCTGGGGGAGAATTTATTCTTTAGAAGTCAGATGCAGCTAAAACAGCCAGAGAAATCAAAACTAAAAACCACTCAGTGGCAGAATGTAAGTCCTGGACTGCAAAGAAATTCCTGGGCTCTCCTCCCCTCCCACTTCTCTCCACATGGTCATGGCCAGTCTGTACTTATCTACATACTCTCTCTCTCTGAATTTCTTTGCTTCCACTACCCCATTTATTCTCATCCTCTGTTCTGCCTAAACTTTATTCTATACCATATCTATGTGTGTTCACCTAAGTACCCCTTTTTTCTACCCCGCCTTATATCACATTCTTTAAACCTTTCTCTTTTTATGAACCTAATAGGGGTTAAAAAAGCAGGGCACTATGGAGTAACTATCAGTGGCTGCCACTGTGCCTCCCCTCCCTTCTCTGTTAGAATTCCCAGAAGAAAAAGAAGGTAAGGAGTTAAATCTTAAACAAAAGAAAAAGCAGGATTCAGAAAAACAGTTTTTCAATATGCAGTACACGGTATTAAAAAAAGAAAAAAAAATGGTAAAAAGCTATTTCAAAACTCTCCTGGGGAGGACGGAGACATCCTATTTCTGCTCTGAATCCTACTGAAGCTATCCTTAGTTCTGTCTAACATATTTGGATCTCTTTGGGATATCAAGGTCCCTCTCTGTCTGTTTTCTTTGGTGCACCAAGACCTGTCCATGCGTGTGTCAAGTTATGTTGTCTATTGCTTTGATTGGCTGAATGATTGTGTTTTATGTTGAAATGAAAGAAATGGCATTTGATTTAAATTTTTAAGATTTGTGTGATCACTTCATCTTTGTTTCTAATTGGTCTTAAAGTTATAAATATTTTACAGGACTTGACTATACAGTATTGGCTCATAAGTTATTGGGCATGATTTACAAAATATAATGATGGTAACAAAAGGTAAGTTTAAAGCTGAAAATTTGGGGTTAAAGCTATCTTAAGCAACCCGTGGCATGACACAATCCAAGAAAAACAGACTTCTAAGATATTTCTAGATTGGCATAATGTTTTATGTGATTCTTATCCTAGAACTCAGACTTATAAAAAATAAGATTTAAAATAATGTCTCTTCAATAAGTTACACTGTTATACAATTAAACATACAAGATGATGGGCAACCTTTGCATTAAGAAAGTAATGTGTTTGCCATTAATTTTAAGGAAAAAGATTGTTTAAAATTGGGTTTTGCTTTCAAAGAAATTGTAGTTATGCTTTGATATTACAGGTTCTTTTTGTTATTTGACATTCTTACAATGGTGTCTGGTTACAGACTTCTCCTTGCAGGACCAATGGGTGTAGGTCTAACCTTAGAGATAATACACTCAGATCAGAAGATTTACATTTGAGTTAATACAAAGCGCAGAGCTACCTAACCAGAGGCTTGAGAGATGCAGCTTTTGTCTTACAGGCGTCACCTAGAAAGATTCTTGCGAAAAGAACATTTTTAACAGATTCATACAGATGTGGTTCAAAATACAGTTCAAACTTAGATCTATGAAAGTTTAATAAGTCTATGTAGAAATTATGAAGGGATTAAAATTTGGCCTGCCTACTACATACAAAATTATTATAAATTTAAACAGTTGTTTTTTACTTTGTGTATACTTATAATTACAAAAGCATTTACTTCTAACTTTAAAAGAGCTTAAGCTAAATTAAAAAAAAAAAGCAATAAATTTTTTTTTCATTAAAAGGTTCTTCCTCAAGAAATGGCTTGCACTAAACAATGGGCCTTTAAAATATTTTAAGTAAATAATTTTCAAAAATATTAAGATAAATTATTTGGGTAAGACACTGCTTTAAGTTTACCATAAGAGGATTTAAGCCTCTGATGTTCTCAAGATAGATAAAAAATAAATATTGAGAAACATAACTTGGAGAAAGCTACCATAAGTATTTGTTATCAGTTTATGATATATGATCACTCCCATTCCTTGACAAAAAGAACATTAATATAAAATCTCTCCAAATAAGCTTTTGACATCCTCCAATAAAGATTTGGTATAATAATAAATTGTTTCAAAATAAAATCATTGAAATAATTTTAAAAATAATATTTTAAGAGCATGATAAAATGTTTGTTCCTTATTTCAAAAAGCAATCAAATTATTAATGTAGTTAATCTATTATATAGCATGCCTTTTTAGACAAAATTAATAATTGTTATTCAAAAGATAAATTGATAAAAATTTGCCTCCATACATGTTTTTACATTTTTATAGATTTATACATGCATCTTATAAAAAATTCATCTACTGTAGTGGCAAAGCTCATATAATTAGATCACATGTTTATTCTTTTGAGTTTCCCCTTGCTTCAGCACAGATAATTGAATTGAGTGGTGTAGCTGCTCTTTTTAAATGTTAATAATCATACATTTGATTTTTATATTAATAATATACATATATAGCTCATGGCTTACAATTCTTTGAAATTGTTTCTTTTTAATCCTACTAATTCTTAACTTTTACAATTATTTATACAAATACAATTCAAAAATAAATCAAAAAATATACATGAATATTGACAGCTTTTAGCTATAACTGTGTTAACATAAGAACAAAAAATAAAATAAAATTAGTCATTACATCTTATTTCCCATACTGAATGTTCTATATCAGATTAAGACAAATATTATATCTGACTCTTACATTTGAGATGCTTCATTAACAATTTAATATTAATAATATTACTGAGATTCCTCATAATTCTCAAAGACAAAATATTATGTAACAGGTCCATAGAACTTTAAAACAATATTTTTATAAATAAAAGGGAAAATCACATTTCTATATCATAAAAATTTTTAATTTTAATGCCATGGAAGTCTCTGAGGCTAGAGAAGAGGGTTTGTCTATGCTTTTTCTGCAGAATCCTAAAGGAACATGCTAGCTTCCAAAGTATGCTAATGCTGAGACAAGGAATTATGTTGGTTATAATCATTGAAAATGGCCACAGTCCTCAACCTCTTTGGATGCCTCCTACTAATGCTGACATCACAGATATCTACAGAGTCAACATCCACCTTTGTATGGCGATTATATTCAGCTACAAATTGGACACATTGTAAACATTAAAGTGGAGATATTGGCTACTGCTGATTGCCCCACTTCAGAGTGTCAAAATGACATATATTTTACTTTTACAAATTTCAAATGTAGACTATATAGAACCTGGCCTGGCATTCATTTTCTTTAAGATATCTACAGGATTTACTTTGGCTGTTTGGGCCCCTTGGGAGAGCCTATGGACCGCTCCTTGTGGGATTACATCTAAGTAAAACACAATGTTACACCCTCCACTAATTTTATAACAAATGATGTGTCCTGCAAAGCCTCTAATCCCTCTACAAAGGGGTGGTTCACACTTTTACAAATTAAGTTTACCACCTATGCAAAATCTCCTAATCTACATTGGCAAATAGGCTATGAATGGAGTCTTTGCCTCTATGTACTTGGCTTTGATGCAGGTATTATTTTCTCCATTAAGCTCCATAAAGAGGCTTTTTTATCATGCCCATCCAGTCCCAATGGGATCTAATTCTATGTTGGTACCTCATCCTGTTTGTCCTAAAGGAATTGATCAGGACATCACCCGTGTTCCTTCTCTTAAAGGCACTTCCCTACATTCTGTATTTCCCCTCCAGCTATCAGTTAAACCATCAGCTACTACACTGCCCGTACTACACTGCCGTGACTCCCACTAAAAATCTTGTACTTTCTTTAGCTAATTAGACTTTTCTTGCCTTAAACGAAACTTCCCCTGAACTTGTTGAAGATTTCCGGCTGTGCTACCATTCCCAACCACACTTTTATGAAGGAAATGCTGTTCTTGGTGATCCTCCCCCCATGCTGATGATCCGCAGTGCTGCTGTTGGCAAATGGGCCCTTGGCCAGGTCTTTCATTAACCCAAATATCTGGCCTGGGACTTTGTGTGATCTCTAGTGGAACAAATGTCCTCTCTCTTTATGCTCACTTGTGTATTGAAACCTATTTTCCCCTCCTAGCAATTATTTTATTCTGCTCCACCCCCCCCCAGAGGGACCCTGGTGGGCATGTCGTGATATCCTTACACCTTTCCTCTCTGTCTCAGTTTTCCAAAATCGAAAGAATGGGGAGAACCCTCAGTTTTGCATTCTTATTAAGATACTCCCTAATTTAGTTTATTATTGCTCTGAAATTTTTTTTCACTTGTGGGATCAATCCACATCCACTGAAGGCTCAACTTCTTTGAGCCGCCCTGCAGAGAACCTCTCTCTGCTGTTACTCTCTCTGTCCTACCTAGCCTTGGAGCTGTGGAGTGG
Organism: Apodemus sylvaticus; assembly: GCF_947179515.1. Taxonomy (NCBI): domain Eukaryota; kingdom Metazoa; phylum Chordata; class Mammalia; order Rodentia; family Muridae; genus Apodemus; species Apodemus sylvaticus. The sequence continues at coordinate 508,955 of NW_026262995.1, forward strand.
GGGCTGGTATTTCTTCCCTTGTTCTTTCCAACTCTAAGTACACGGAGCTAAATGCTACCATTGATCAAGACGTCCAATGCCTTCAGCAGGGGATAATTGGTCTCTCCGACTCTGTTGACTCCCTAGCTGAGATTGTCCTCCAAAATAGGTGAAGACTTGATCTCCTGTTCCTCCAACAGGGTAGACTTTGTGCAGCTTTAAAAGAAGAGTGCTGTTTTTATGCTAGTAAGACATGAGCCGTAAAAGACAGCATGAAAATAATCAGATAAGGACTAGAAAAATGTTAGAGAGAAAAAGAACAGAAAGAAAGTTGGTATGAAAATTGGTTTTCCACCTCTCCATGGCTCACTACACTTTTACCCAGTATCCTAGGATGCTTTCTATATCTGTTATTGTTATTTGCTTTTGGACCATGGGCTTTTAAATCTCTCACTCCCCTAATTAAGAAGCGAATAGATGACCTGGCAACTAAGCCTATTCAAGTACATTACCATCGTCTGGCTATGGGGGATTGAGAGATGGCTACCTAAACCCTCAGGGCAAAAGAGCCCAAACAGCATATTCTACTGCCTTAACAGAGATAGCATCCTTCTCACAGCCATTCCAGCCAGGACTCCAGAAGGAGCCCCAACAGCTAAAGACATCAATAACAATTAACATGCTGGGCAGTTAGCCAATGACGGCCAACTTCCAAGGGCCACTCCCACCTAAGTCTGGAGTTTCTGGAGGCTGGCAGAGACTACCAAATGGGAACAGCATGATGTATGACTGGGTTGATTCCAGGCGCTGTCCCATTATCTTGATGCCTTATCTTCATGCCATCAATGGCTGTCTGACCTCTGCATACTATACAGAGAAGGGAGAGATGCCAGGAGCCATCCTCACTTAGATCTCAATGCCTAGAAATCTCCATACCAGGAGCCATACCCCTTGGCTCTCAATTCCAGAAGACCTCGATACCAGGAGTCTTTCTCACTTAGTTCACCACGACAGGAACTATTCCTACATAAATCTCAAAACCCACTCCTTTTGAAGTTCATCTGTTGATAGGTTACTATAGCAACCCCTTTCCACTTCACCTCCTCATGACCCCCCCCCTTTATCAAGCCAAAATTCCAGCAGCAATAACTAGACTTACACAGAAATTATGAGAAATTATGTTTCTTAGAAATGATGTCAGTCCCCTGAGATTGTTCCTGCTTTACCCTGCCCATACTTTGTAAGCTTCCCTTTATATTGACTTGTGTAAAAATTAAAGTTTGATAGCTTGATTAGGATTAGACTTACTGTCCTTCCCTCTTTTGTCATGTCTCCCATCGCCTTTCTTCTAGGTAGCTCCAGGACCCTGTTGACTGTCCGGAAGGTCGGGACAAAGGGCCACTCCTCCATTCTTGTTCTTCTTGGACATCATTTGATATGTGGATTATGTCTTGGGCATTACAAGTTTCTAGCTAATATCTGCTTATTAGAGATTGTATCCATGTTTGATCTTTTGAGACTGGGTTACCTTACTTAGTGGGGTTTTCTACAACTCCATCCATTTGTCTAAGCATTTCAAGAATTTATTGTTTCTAATAGCTGAATCATATTCCATATTCTGTGTATATGTGTACATATATTCTAATTTTTGTATTCCTCCAATGAGGGGTACCTGGGTTCTTTCCAGCTTCTGGCTATTATAAATAGGTTTGCTATAAACAAAGTAGAGCATTTGTCCTTATTGCATGCTAGGGAAACCTTTGGGTATATACCCAGAAGTGGTATAGCAGGGTCCTACAGAAGTGACATGCCCAGTTTCCTGAGGAACCACCAACCAGACTGATTTCCAGAGTGGTTGTACCATTTTGCAATCCTACCAGCAGTGGAAGTGTGTTCTTCTTTCTAGACAGATATTAGCCTAGAAACTTGGAATACCCAAGACATAATCCACATATCAAATGATGTCCAAGAATAACAAGAACGGAGGAGTGGCCTTAGTTCTGGAAAGACACAGTGCAGCCAGTATAGGCCCATACCAAAACAGGGAATTTGAAGAGGTGGATGGGGGAACAGAGGGAGGGAAGAGGCCTTATGGGACTTTCTGAGAGTGAGGAGCCCAGAAAGGGGAAATCACATCCTCAGCAACTCTTGCTCTCTCCTGAGATTTTAATCTTAGCCATTCTGACTGGAATGAGGTGAAATCTAAGGATTGTTTTGATTTGCATTTTCCTAATGACTAATGATGCTGAATTTTTTTTTAAGATGTTTCTCAGCAACGGGGAGATGGAGCCCTGTGATCTTAGGTATACAGTCACAATCCAGGTCCTGGCAGCAAAACCAACTCAGCCAGAAATGCTCCAGACTACCAGGGAGTTCCGCAGTTAAAAGGAGCTCCATGTTCTGAGGTCTCCAGCCACCATCCAGGTAAAGGCAGCTCAACCAGCTCAGTCAGGGAAGCACCTGACCAGCAGGGTGTTCCGCAATTAGAAGAAGCCACACGGTCCAAGGTTGCCAGCCACTATCTTGGCTCAGGGAGCTAGGCAAGGTATGCAGAGGGCACTGGAGTGAAGCAATGTCCAGGACACAGCCTGCTTGTGTTCCTTCCACACCAGAGAGCCAGGAAGCTCTACAGCTTCCAGTGCACTTATCCTGTAGGAAGTGCCTGACCTGCAGGAAGTCATGTGATTAGACTGAGCCCCATGGTCCAAGGTAGCCAGCCACCATCGTGGCACAGTCAGCTCAACCAGGCCCACAAGAGGTTCAAGCACCAGTCAGAGACAACAGGACTAAGTAACATCAGAGATAACCAGATGGCAAAAGGCAAACACAGGAACTTACCTAACAGGAATCAAGGCAATATGGCAATATCTGAACACAAGTTTCCAACAACAACAAGTCTTGGATATCCCAACCCACCAGAAAAACACAATTTAGCTTTAAAATCACTGATCATGATGCTGTTAGAGGAACACAAGAAAGACATAAATAAATATCTTAAAGAAATGCAGGAGACTGTGAAAAAGGTAGAAGCCCTTACAATGGAAACACAAAAATCACTTAAAGAAATTCAGGAGAATATGTGTCAACATTCAGAAGCTAAGAAAGAGGAAATACAAAAATCACTTAAAGAAATGCAGGATATATTGAGTCAACAGGCAGAAGTCATGAAAATACGAATAAGCACATGAAGGAACTGAGCAAACACATCCTGGATCTAAAAACAGAAGTAGAAACAACTAAGAAATCACAAAGCGAGACAACTTTGGAGATAGAAAACCTTGAGAAGAAATCAGGGACTATAGCTGCACATATCAACAACAGAATACCAGATATGGAAGAAAGAATCTCAGATGCTGAAGATACCATAGAAACCATTGACTCAACAGTCAAAGTAACGCAAAATGCAAAAAGCTTGTAACCAAAATCATCCAAGAAATCCAGGACACAATGAGAAATCCATACCTAAGGATTATAGGCATAGAAGATATTTAAGATTTACAATTTAATGGGCCAGCAAATATCTTCAACAAAAATATGAAAGAAAACTTCCCTAACCTAAAGAGAGTGATGGCCATGAATATACAAGAAGCCTACAGAACTCCAAACAGACTGGACCAGAACGGAAATGCCTTCCATCATATAATAATCAAATCCCAAAATGTACTAAACAAAGAAAGAATATTAATAGGAGTAAGAGAAAAAGGCCAAGTAACATATGAAGAAAGACCTTTCAGATTCACACCAGATTTCTCACCAGAAACCATGAAAGCTAGAAGATCCTGGGCAGACCTCATGCAGACTCTAAGAAAACAAAAATGGCAGCCAAGATTGCTATACCCAGCAAAACTCTCAATCACCATAGATGTAGAAACCAAGATATTCCATGGCAAGACGAAATTTACACAATATCTTTCCACAAAGCTGCTCCTACAAAGGATAATAGGTAAAAACACCAATACAAGAAGGGAAACTACACCCTGAAAATAGCAAGAGAGAAAACTTCTTACATCAAGCCCAAAACAACATAACCACTCAAATATAAAAATAACATCAAAAATAACAGGAAGTAATCATCACTAATCCTCAATATATCTTTACATCAATGGATTCAATTCCTCAAAAAACAGACATAGAGTAACAAACTGGATACATAAACTAGACTCTACATTTGCTGCTTACAAGAAACACACCTTAGGGCTAAAGACAAACACTACCTCAGAGTAAAAGGCTAGAAAATAATTTTACAAGCAAATGGTCTTAGGAAACAAGCCAGAGTAGCCATTCTAATATCAGATAAATTTGACTTTCAACTTAAAGTCATCAAAAGAGACATTGAGGGACACTTATTACTGGTCAAATTAAAAATCCACCAAGAAGAATTCTCCTTTATGAACATCTATGCTCTAAATGCACGGGCACCCTCATTCATAAAATAAACTTTACTAAAGCTCAAAGTACACATTGCACCTCTCAAAATTATTTTGGGCAAGTTCAACATTCGACTCTCTTCAATGGACAGACCAAAAAAAACAGAAACTAAACAGGGACACAGTGAAAGTAATAGAAGCATTGGACCAATTGGATTATATATATATATATATTGAACTTTTCATCCAAAAGCAAAAGAATATACCTTTTTTTCAGCACCTCATTGTACCTTGTCCAAAATTGACAATATAATTGCTTTCAAGACAGACCTCAACAAATATAAGAGGATCTAAATAATCCAATGCCTCCTATTGGGTCACTATGGGATAAGAGTGGTCCTCAATAGCAACAAAAACATCAGAAAGCCCTCATACACATGAAGGCTGAACAACACTCTTCTCAATGATACCTTGGCCAAAGAAGAAATAAAGAAAAAAATTAAAGAATTTTTAGAATTTAATGAAAATGAAGGAACAACACACCCAAATCTTTGGGATACAATGAAAGCAGTGCTAACTGGAAAATTCATATCCCAGAGTTTCTTCAAAAAGAAACTTAAGAGAACATACACTAGAAGTTTAAGGGCAAAATTGAGAGCCCTGGTACAAAATGAAGCTAATTCATCCAGGAGGAGGAGAAGACAGGACATCATCAAACTCAGGGCTGAAATCAAACAAGTAGAAATAAAGAGAACCATACAAGGAATCAAGAAAACCATGAGCTGGTTTTTTGACAAAATCAACAAGATAGATAAATCCTTAGCCAAACTACCCAAAGGGCACAGAGACAGTATCGAAATTAACAAACTTAGAAATGAAAAGGGAGATACAATAACAGAAACTGAGGAAATTCAAACAATTATCAGATCCTGCTACAAAAGTCTATACTCAACACAAGTGGTAAATTTGGAGGTAATGGATAATTTCCTAGACTGGTACCAAATACCAAAATTAAATCAGGATCAAATATATCAACTAAACAGTCCCATAACACATAAGGAAATAAAACGGGTCATAGAAAGCCTTCCAATCAAAACCAGCATAGTACCAGAAGGTTTTAGTGCAGAGTTCTATCAAACATTCAAAGAAGACCTAACACCAATACTCTTCAAATTATTCCACAAAATAGAAACAGAAGGAACACTACACAACTCAGTTCTATGAAGTCTTAATTATGATGATTCTAAAACCACATAAAGATCCAACAAAGGAGAACTACAGGCCAATGAGCCTTATGAATATCAATACAAAGATACTCAATAAAAGTCTTGCCAACTGAGTCCAAGAACACATCGAAACAATTATTCACCATGATCAAGTAGGCTACATCCCAGGGATGCAGGCATGGTTCAATATACAGAAATCCATCAATCATATCCACTACATAAGCAAACTCAAAAAACAAAAAAACACATGGTCATTTCATTAGATGCTGAAAAAGCTTTGGACAAAGTTCAGCATCCTATCATGCTAAAAGCCTTGCAAAGAAAAGGAATTCAAGGCCCATACCCAAACATATTCAAGGTAATATACAGCAAACTGGTATTCAACATCAAACAAAATGGAGAGAATCTTGAAGCAATCCTCCTAAAATCAGGGACTAGACAAGGCTGTCTCCTCCCTCCATATCTTTTTAATAAAGAACTCGAAGTTGTAGCTAGAGCAATTAGAAAACATAAGGAGGGCAAAGGGATACAAATTAGAAAGGAAGAAATCAAACTATCACTATTTGCAGATGATATGATAGTATATTTAAGCGACCCAAAAAAGTCCACAAGAGAACACCTACATCTGTTAAACAACTTCAGCAAAGTGGCTGGTTATGAAATCAACTCAAGCAAATCAGTTGCCTTCCTATACTCAAAGAATAAGCATGCTGAGAAAGAAATTAGGGAAATAAAACCCTTCACAATAGCCACAAACAATATCAAGTATCTTGGGTTGACTCTAACCAAACAAGTGAAATATCTGTTTGAGAATAACTACAGGTATCTGAAGAAGGAAATGGAAAATGACCTCAGAAAATGGAAAAATCTTACATGCTCATGGATTGGCAAAATTAATATAGTAAAAATGATCATCTGCACAAAAGTAATAAACAGATTCAATGCATTCCCTATCAAAATATCAAATCAGATCTTCATAGAGATTGAAAGAGTTTAAATTAATCCTTGTTTGTAAATCTTTTATAACACCAATAGTACATGCTAAGTACAGTTTAGCTATTTGTCCTAAAAAATGAGTTGGCAACTGAGAGGAAAATATAATTTCATTTTCTAAAATATAAACCAAGTTTGAAAAGATGATTAAGATTTTCACCAGTCCAGAATAAGTATTCCAGTACTGAAATAATAAGTTCTAGAAGTGTTAATATTTTTTATTTAAATAATTGAATACTATGTTACAACTAATGCTATTGTTTATTTTGAATTATACTATTTAAACAATGCTGGATATGAGATGAATGTTCCTGAATACAAAAATCTCATCATGAGTTTTGGAAAACTCTTATGAGTGAAAACTGCATAAAAAAGAAAATTTCTATAGACCTGAATAAACAGAAATAATGGATTTGTAATACTTCCTGTCTGTAGCAATGAGAAGTAACTTTCTCCAAAACAAAACAGTGAATCAAATGGGCTAATGAAAATTTCTTTTTTTTATTTTTTTTTCGTTTAGAGAGAGGGTTTCTCTGTATATCCATGTCTGTTCTGGCTCTCAGAAATCTGCCCGCCTATCTGTATTTTTAAAGAAACATTTTTTCTAATTCTTATATTTATCAAATTAGAATATTCTCATTATCCAGATGGTGTTGGCACACGCCTTTAATACCAGCACTTGGGAGGTAGAGGCAGATAGATTTCTGAGTTAGAGGCCAGTCTGATCTATACAGTGAGTTCCAAGACAGCCAGAATTACACAGATATACTCTGTCTCAAAAAACAAAACAAAAATAGAAAAACAAACAAATGGAAAGCAGGAAACAAAAACAAAACAAAACAAACAAACAAAATCTATAAGTACTTTTCTGATATCAAAACTGACCCATGATTTTTTTAATTAGTAAAATCAATGAAATATGATATCATATAAGATCATCATTCATCTACCAATCTTGCAACACAGTGCTAAAGATTTTAAAGATCTGTGCTTTATACATTTCTCTAAGTATAGACTTGTCTTGCCCAGCATGAGAGATTTTCCAATATTTTTTTCTTATCAGTATGTATAGCACTATTACCTAATTCATATCACTTTAATATTTTAATCCAGTGTATACAAATGGATATTCTTTCCAATAAATGTCATTATACATGCAACACTGTTATACAGTTCAAGACCACCCATTTATAAAATGATGCCATACACAGTGCATCTATTGTGACTTTACCACAACAATTAACAATAAAAACAATCCTGCACATACATAGCCATAAGCCAAACTGATATACATAATATCTTAGTTAATAATCTCTTCCTACATCATAGTTATGTCAAGCTAAAACGTTAATAAAAATAAAACCATCAAAATCAGACAGGACAATTTCTTTTTTGGACTATATAATCTCTCACAACTGTTCTACTTCATTTTAGTGAAAAGGAACCATAGAAAGTACAAAATAAATGAACATGTTTATGTTTCAATAAAATTCCAGTTCCAAAGCATATAGCCAGACTATGCTAAGAGTCTCCTATTGCTGGAAAAGAAATATTGGAAAATATATAAAAATCTTGCAAGAGGGTGAACTGTTGCAAAATATATAAAAATCTGTTACCTGCTGATGGCTTCATGCTGATTTAAGTTAAGGATTATAGCACAGAAACCATGCTGATTTAGTAAAGTGGTGGTTGTAGGTTATTCACCACAATCCATGGCCTTAATTGTCTCAGAAAGTTGTTGTCCTTACAACAACTTCATCATTAAATCAACACCATAAGTAGCCATATTCTAAATATGTGTTTTAAACACACATGTAAGTGTAGTCATCATGCCTGAGTCCATAAATTTCTTTTTATAACTAAGAATCACAATTACAGAAAATCTACAATCAATCAAACTGCAGGGAAATCATGATCATATTTTTCTAAGCTCCAAATGCTACATGCAAAACAACTCTGGAACATAAAGTCCATGGAATATCATAGAAGATGGAGAAGAAATCTTGTAAGAGCCAGAGGATAAGAAGTCTGCTATGAGGTTATGTCTTCTATACATTTTGGGGAGGATAATCCTACAAACTCTCGACAACATGGTTCCATAACAAGACCTGAATACAACAACAACAATAACCCACATGCTTTATGAAGAAGGCAATTCTAATAGAGTACTGACCCTAGATAAAGACCAGGAGGAATCTAGGAAGACAAAGATTGGGATAGAAAATCAGAAGAATTCTCTCTGTGGCCTATTTAGAACCAAATGCTCAGACCTGAAATCATATACATGCAAGCAAGATTTCAAGTCCTGAACAGAATGTATTTCTATTTTTAGGAACACACACACAAACACAGACACACACAAGCAAACACACACACACACACACACACACACACTCACCTATTAAAAAAAGAGTACTCATGAGTTGAAAAGATAACAATTGGAGAGTTTAGGAGAGGAGATAGAGGCAGAAATGAGAATAAGTCAAGTAAAGCAAAGTGTATAAAATGATATATTTATACACACAAACACAAAGTCACACACACACACACAAGACACAAATAAAAATATACAAGTGCAAGTAATATGTTCAGAATATTTTTTTACAATCAAATATAAAATCACAATACCCTTCTAGACTTTTGCCTTCAAATTATATTAGCTGGTGCTTCCTCATTTGTGGTTTTGCATATTGATATATGTAAATGGTTTCTTTACCTTATTTGAAATATTTATATAAGATTGCCTTTAAGCAACCATGTAACACTTGTTTATGTCACACAAATACATTCTCACAGGCTTCCACCAACATCTTTCTTCGAGATCATAAGAACAAAAATATTAGGGACTAAAACTGAGATAGTAGCATATTATTGCTTTTTAACCACACAATTGACCATCAAGTATTTTATTTAGTTCTATTCAAACTTCATCAAACATTTTACCAAGAAAGACTGATTTACACATTTGACATTACAATTAAGAAGAAATAACAAAAATACATGTTTTGGTTAGGGGTGACCAAAACATCAGAAACTAGGTGAGTATATAGTAATAGTCCTCCCAAAAGAGTACAAATCTTAACACAGTGGCCACTATAAGTTTATGTATTTCTTAGTCACTAGACTCTTTCGATGTTGTGAAAGTTAAAGTTACCCCACATACTAACATTTCCAGTGACCTCTATACTCTTTAGATACCTCATCTTCCTTAACTAGAATATGTCAAACTAGAAGGTATAAATCACATTAAACTTAAATCTCTTGTTGATTGCAGGAGATTTTGGACGCTACCTGTAAGACTAGCAAATATAGAACACAGCATACTTTATAGGCAAGAATGAACCATTTTTGAAACACAATAATGTAAGACTAGGCCAACTAAAATTATAAGGAAAGCAATGCATATTTCAAAGGTCTATTATAAAGAATCTTATTTTTGATAATTTACTTTATTTATATTACAAATGTATCCCCTTTCCTCATTAACCCTTTGAGAACCCCCTATCCCATCCCCACTACCCCTGCTTACAAACTCCCAAATCCCCTTTCCTGACCTGGCAATCCCCTATCCTGGGGAATTATTGTGAAGTTAGATAATATCTCGAGTGATGTGAAACAATGCGCTTGAATGGGTCTATAAGTTCATTTCAAAGCATCACTAATCAGGTGCTCTCTGACAGCAGATCAAATATGAGAAGAATATGTACCTTACTTAGAGGTTCATTGCTATGAATTCCTGCGTATGGAGGAATACAAGGTGCTAGAGGATAATAGAAGATCTACAACTTTATCTAAATGCATCCAGGAGAATGTGCACTTCTAGGAGACAAAAGTATGCCCTGATTTCTTCAGGTCAAGTGTGGGAATTTCATGGGACCACAAAGTCCTGTCTTCATTTTAAAACACAGTGACACACTTCCATTTTCCAATAAGACCATATGTCTGATTATTGCCAACTTCTCTTTGTCCAAACATATTAAAATAATCACATTCCACACCCTGGTCTCCATAAACGTATACAAAGACAAGAGTGTATATGCACTATAGCCATGCTATATATAGCATAATACATAATACATTGTATACAACTCTACAAGTCTCCATACTAGAGCACAGCCTGAACATTGTTAAAAAGTCCCATGTCTTTTCTTAGAATAACATATTATCTTAACTGCAATTCCTAATCAAAGTTAAATTGTACAACACGTACTTCCAAAATCACAAGTTAGACAACAACATTACTTAATAACATAGAGGGAACTATTGGAAGAAATCCAGAATAAAAACAAGATGAATAAACTCCAAACTCTGCATCTTTATTTCTAGTGTCCACTGCATTTCAGCTTTGTAAACTGTACCACACTTCTTTTCCTTGGACTGACTCTACTCTCTGTTAACAGCTTTATTCAGCAGGGATCCCATGGTGGTTCACATATTATCCTCTGGGCTGTGACAAAGGGTATGTGTCACACAGGTACAATTTGGCCCTCTGTATCACTCTAGGCTCTAGCTTACTCCACTCCACTGCTGCTGCTATTCATGGTCATCCTATGGTACTGCCATATCCAATAAACTGTGGTCTTAATCAACAAAGAGGCAGCATATTTACCTATTCCTTCTGATATGCTGTCTTTAAGGTGGCAATGCTCAATTTCATCACAAAATCAATTAAGACTGGGATTTCAGCTGCAACTGGGATTGAAAAATCTCCAATGATATTTTCTGACCCCTCACACTGACAAGCCTCAATGGTTCTCCATGACCTGATCATTCCTTCAAAACCGTTATTACCTGGCAATTTCTTAAACATTACCTGAATGCCAGCAGGAGACCTTTCTCTGGAATACAACTTCTTTGTGTTCTCAGGTAACACTTACCAAATATTCACCTTAGAAACACTAGTCTCTTCTAAATTGCTGACAATTTCTTTTCTCTAGCACACAAGAATCAGTTGTCCTACTAACCTGTTCTACTCTTGATTCTAAAGGCATAGTGACTTGCCTGAAGCTGCCAAGTGCTATTGGTTGCTGTGGTAGGAACATTTCCTCCCATCCCCAAACCCTGGTCAATAACATTTACACAAATTTCCTATGTACACATTATCTTTATTTGGCTGTCAAGGAGCTAGCTCAGTAAACTGACTTGAACACACAAATCTGGATGGTCTTCTTACGTGGGTGCTGGGATTAAAGTTGTATACCAACATGCCTGGACCTAAGTTTTTCTTTACCTGGAACATGCTCTGTACCAAGCTGGTATAGAACACAGAAATAAACTTGATTTTTGACTCCTGTGATTAAAGATAAATTCCACCATGCCTGAATCTAAGATTTTCATGGTGAATATGCATCTAGATGTGAAATAAATTTTATGTTTTTCCAGGTCAGGATTTGGATCAAATTCATGAGTGTCATACCTTAAGATCTGAATCACAGTTATGACCTCCATTTCTTGACACAGTTCTCTCCTGATAGAGTTGACTACTGAGAGTAGTCATCACAATCCATCACCTGTTAATTTGAAACTTGATCATATTTCTTTATGTCCAAATGGGAATAATAGCCAGTTAACAATAATGCCTATAATGATGTAACTTTCTCTTGGTTCACTGCAAAAGCATAAATAGTAAGCCAGGAGGCAACTTACCCAATATTAACACTCCCTAATCATATTTAATATTCATCAACAGAGCATTTAGCTCCATTCAACTTCCTGGTTCTCCATTTATCTCTGACCATACATTTTTTTTTGTTTTTGTTTTTGTTTTTGTTTTTGTTTTTTGTTTTGTTTTGTTTTGTTTTTTCTCAGTTTGGTTCACTTGATTAAAACCTGCCGTGTAAGAATGAACAAGTGCAGAAAGTTGAAATGAATTGGCTTTGAGACCTTCTTTCTTAAAATAACTATTCTAAATCTCTTTACCTGATGCTCAGGGAGACTCTTCAGAGAAGGGCAAAAAGCCCTTCAGCAAAATAGGATGAAAATTATTTCTAACCACATACTAAATTTCTATTCCTCTGAAATTCCTTGAACCAGGCCACCACAGTTGAAATCACTCTCAGCACAACTGCCTTTGATGCTGTACTACTTTGGCCAATTGAGCCCCAATTAATCCATTCCAGTGCTTTCCATAGTGGCAAAATCTGCATTCTTCAAAATAATGCACACGACTATGCCAATAATATCCAAGTCCTTGGCACCCATTTCACTTTTAGTAAAGATTTCATTGCCATATAATCTCTATCCCTAAGGCAATTCTTATATAGGAACACATTCAACAAGGCTGGTTTACAGTTTTAGAGCTTCCTTCTTTTTTTATCATGGCATGAAGTACAGTATTATGCAGAAAGATATGTTGATAAAGAAGCCAAGTGTTCTACATTATGACCCTAAGGCAGATAGAAGACTCTCCCACAGCCATCCAGGAGGACCCTCTAGACTCCATTGCCCAGACTTGAGAATTTCAAGAAACATACAAGACCCAATTCCATTGTGACATGCAGTTACATACTTCCTGTAAGAAAGCTACACCTCCTCCAATATGGAAGCATCTGATTATTCCACACTTTCCATGGGGTAAACAATTTCTATCAATCACATTCCACTTCTTGGAACCCATAAGCTTATTCAAACACATGAGTATATTGGGGCTATACCTCAGCATATCCTTATACAAAATATATTAAGGACACCTCCAGTATTCCACATAGTATAGCACAGACTCAACCATGTTTAAACATTGCAAGTCTCTTGTGAGATTCATGTAATATCATAACTATAACACCTTATGAAAAATTAAACTTGAAGAGCAGATCACATACTCCCAAAATATGATATACAGAAATATTACAAAGCATGATAGTGAGGAAACACTGCAGCAAATCAAAACCAGAAACCAGCTTAAGTAAGACCAAACTCTGCAATTACATATCTGATATATAACTAGTTTCTGATTTGTAAACTATAATTTGTTTCTTTTACTGGGGCTGATTCCATTATCTGTTAACAGTTTACTCAGCAAGTATCTAATAAGGTTCACACATGACCTTTAGGCCTATATTAGAAGGATAGGGTCACTACTCTAACCCTGCTCTCTGTGTAACTCTAGACTGTGGCTGACTTCACTCACTGCAGTTTTGAGACACCATCACTAAGAAAATTGTTCTATAAGAAAACATTTAATTAAGGAAAGATTACAGATTTAAAGTTTCCTTCTGTTATCATAATTATCGATGATATGGCAGCATGCAGGACAATATGCTGCTGAAGGAGCCAAAGGTTCTATAATTTGACCCAAATGGAGAAAGTAGTCTCTTCCTCTGTTTCCCAAAAGATTCATATAGATCACACTGTCCAGACTTGCAAATCTCAAGAAACAACAAAGAACCCAGTCCATTGTTACATGCAGTGACATACTTCCTGTAAGAAAGATACACCTTCCCCAATATGGACACATGTCTGATCATTCTGTATTTCTCGTGCGGCAAGCAGATTCAATCAACCACATTCCACTCCCGGGAACCCAAAAGCTTATTCAAACACATGGGTGCATGGGAGCTATACCTAGGCATACTCATACACAAAATACATTAAATAAAGCTCCCCATTGTCTAGCAAAGCCTCATTAGTGTTTTAAAGTCAAAGTCTCTTTTAAGATTCAAGCGTTCTGAGAACTGCAATCCCTTATAAAATGAAAGTGAAATAGTAGGTCATATATGCCCAAAACTTCACAGTGAGGAAATTGAAGACCAAATCAAGACCAAAGACTTGCTGTACAAACAGCAAAGTCTATATCTACATTTCTGATATTTTCTATTCTTTCAGCTTTCTAAACTATTTTCTACTTCTTTTGAGAGAGCCCCAACTCAATGTTTTTTGACCTCTAAACAACTAGTCCAGCACAGAGCAACTTGTTTTTCTGCTTTCAGCTTGAGAAAGATAGACCACCCAGTTCTAGTTCTAATATTTAACTATACAATGCCCCAAGGACGTTTGCTGCAGACAACCTCTAACCTTCCTTACTTTCTCATTCTGTACTTCCCCATTCTGTGCATGTTTTGTCCTCCACCCCTTGCCTTGAGAACTGTGTTCTCCAAAACTTGTCTTGTAATTTTTCCCTTTTAAATATCCCTGATTTTCAGTTGCTTTGGGTCCTCAGTCCTCTACCCCTGAGTGGTGTTACAGCTGTGGAACCCAGAATTCTGGGATAAAGAAATCCTCATGCTATTGCATCGAGACCATTTCTCGCGAGTGATTTGGGTGTTGTCTTCCGAGGTATGGGGTGCTGGGGCACCCTCGGTTTTTGAGGGACTTACACTTTCACTAGGGCTGTTCTCATTTCCATTTTGTAGCTTTATTTAGCAGGTATCTAATGTGGTTCAGGCATGATTCTCTGGGTTCTTACAAAGTGTTTGAGTCACTCCTCCAAGTATTCTTTCTGTATCACACTAAGCTCTGGATAACTTCACTCCATGGTTGCTGCTGTTCTTGGTGGACATCCCATGGAACTGGCTTCTCAAATACAGTGGCATTTTCTCTTGTAACTAGGCATCCTTGTTAACAAGAGTCTCTTGTAAGCTCTCATAGAGGTCTCAATATGCTTCATTTCAAAAACAATTCAGTATGGAATTTTCAGTTGCCTCTGAGGCTGTGCTTTCTTCACTGATCTTTTCTGGGCTCCCACACTGGCAAGAATCAATTGCTATTCATTATCCCTTTAGTCATTCAAATCCATAACAACCTGGCAGGTTCTTACTTATAACCTGCCAGCCAGCAGGAGGTCTTTCTCTGGAATTCAGCTTCTTTGTGATCTGTGGTAACACTTCCCAGAAAATTTCAACTTAGTGATGCTATTCTTCATCACATCATTAATCATTATCTGAACTCTTGCTAAGCAACATATGTTGTACCAGTACCCTGCTCAATTCTTCATTCTAATCCCATAGGTACATTCTAAAATCTAACAAATTCTACTGAATGCTGCGAGCTGGAACTTTTCTCCCGTGATCAATTACATTTACACAAGGTTTCTGTTTTCAGTGATTTCATGTTCTAAGGTTGGGTGTCATGGAACGAGCTCTGTAATTCCTGAACTTGATAGATCTTGTACTCAGATATGAATGGCTCTCACATCTGAGTAATGGGATGAAAGTCTTATATCACTATAATTGGAACTAAGCTTTTGTTTACCTGGAAATTATTTTGTAACGGGATTTTCAGTGTGTCTGGTTTTAAGTGGAGGTTCTTGATCCACTTGGAGTTGAGCTTAGTAGAAGGAGATATGAATGGATCAAGTCCAATTGTTCTGCATGCTGACCTCCAGTTGAACCAGCACCATTTGTTGAAAAGACTATCTTCTTTGCATTGGAAGGTTTAAGCTCCTTTGTCAAAGATCAAGTGACCATAGGTGTGTGGGTTCATTTATGGCTCTTTAATCCTATTCCATGTATCTGCCTGCATGTCACTGTACCACTACCATGCAGTTTTTAATACTATTGTACTCTAAGCTTATGCTCTAAGAAAATAGCTTATGCTCTAATATCAAGAATTGACAAAAGTTATTTCATAAAATTTTAAGAGAGAGATTGAAAGAGCAATTCTCAAATTAATCAGAAATAAAAATAAAAAAATCTCAGGATAGCTAAAACTATTGTCAACTGTAAAAGAAATCCCAGGGGAATAAATATATTGATTTAAACTCTTGAAGAAGGACCATATTAAGTAAACCAACTAATATTAAATATAATCAATAATCAAAATTAGTTTATACACTTGTGAGAAAATTTGACCTATAAATAAGTTAACTATATCTATGAACTTAAATTCCTCTTTTTTTAAATTAAAATTAGTAGACTTTTGATATATTCTCACTGAAACTTACAGTATTTTCTGAGTTTTTTCTCAAATTTACATGTATAATTAATTTACTAATGAAGATCTTTTTTTACTGTACATGTGCTTTTTAATAATGTCTGCCATATTTAGTTGCAATAATAATATAATTCTATCATTTAAAGCAAAATAGAAATTGTTATGTAATTTGAAAGAATAATGTGAATAATTGGATACATGTGTTTAAGAGGGTAATTATAAGCAAAAATTACATGAATTATGCATGTTCATTTAATTATAAATTATATGGAGTATAAGTATTTATGTAGTGATTTAATACTGTGAGTTCTTATGACTTTTTCTTTTTTTTTATTCGATATTTTATTTACATTTCAAATGATTTCCCCTTTTCTAGACACCCAGTCCCCGAAAGTCCCATCAGCCCCCTTCCCTCCCCGTTTTTCCACCCAACCCTTCCCACTTCCCTGTTCTGGTTTTACCCTATACTGCTTCACTGAATCTTTCCAGAACCAGGGGCCACTCCTCCGTTCTTCTTGTACCACTTTTGATGTGTGGATTATGTTCTTGGTATTCCTTTTCTCTAGGTTAATATCCACTTATTAGTGAGTGCATACCATGATTCATCTTTTGAGTCTGGATTACCTAACTTAGTATAATGTTCTCCAGCTCCATCCATTTGCCTAAAAATTTCATGAACTCATTGTTCCTAATGGCTGAATAGTACTTCATTGTATATATATATACCACATTTTTTTTTGCATCTACTCTTCTGTTGAGGGATACCTGGGTTCTTTCCAGCTTCTGGTAATTATAAATAGGGCTACTATGAGTATAGTGGAATATGTATCCATATTACATGCTGGAGAATCTTCTGGGTATATGTCCAGGAGTGGTATAGCAGGATATTCTGTAAGTGAGGTGCCCAGTTTTCGGAGGAACCGCCAGACTGGTTGTACCAATGTGCAAGCCCAAAAGCAGTGGAGGAGTGTTCCTCTTTCTCTACATCCTCGCCAACACCTGCGGTCTCCTGAATTTTTAATCTTAACTATTCTGACTGGTGTAAGATGAAATCTCAAGGTTGTTTCAATTTGCATTTCCCTAATAACTAATGAAGTTGAGCATTTTTTAGGATGCTTCTCTGCAATTCAAAGTTCTTCAGGTAAAAATTCTTTGTTTAACTCTGTACTCCATTTTTAATAGGGTTATTTGGTTTGCTGGAGTGTAACTTCTTGAGATCTTTATATATCTTGATATTGGCCCTCTATCTGATGAAGGGTTGGTGAAGAACTTTTCCCAATTTGTTGGTTGCAGATTTGCCCTTTCGATGGTGTCCTTTGCCTTACAGAACTTTGTAATTTTATGAGGTCCCATTTGTCAATTCTTGATCTTAGAGCATAAGCTATTGGTGTTCTGTTCAGGAACTTCCCCCCTGTACCGATGTCCTCAATGGTCTTCCCCAGTTTCTTTTCTATTAGCTTCAGAGTGTCTGGCTTTATATGGAGGTCCTTGATCCATTTTGAGTTGAGCTTAGTATAAGGAGACAAGGAAGGATCAATTCCCATTCTTCTGCATGCTGACCTCCAGTAGAACCAGCACCATTTTCTGAAAAAGCTATCTTTTTCCATTGGATGTTTTCTGCTCCTTTGTCGAGGAGGATCAAGTAGCCATAGGTGTGTTGGTTCCTTTCTGGATCTTCAATCCTGTTACATTGATCCGACTGCCTGTCACTTTACCAATACCATGCAGTTTTTAACACTATTGCTCTGTAGTAGTGCTTGAGGTCAAGGATACTGATACCCCCAGAATTTCTTTTATTGTTGAGAATCGTTTTAGCTATCCTGGGTTTTTTGTTATTCCAGATGAAATTAAGGATTGCTCTTTCTAACTCTGTGAAGAATTGCGTTGGGATTTTGATGTATATTGCGTTGACTCTGTATATTGCTTTTGGCAAAATGGCCATTTTAACTGCATTAATCCTGCCGATCCATGAGCATGGGAGGTTTTTCCATATTTTTAGGTCTTCTCCCACTTTCTTCTTCATAGTCTTGAAGTTCTTGTCATACAGATCTTTCACATGTTTGGTTAGAGTCACCCCAAGGTAATTTATGCTGTTTGTGGCTATTGTGAAGGGGGTCATTTCCCTAATTTCTTTCTCAGCCTGGTTATCCTTTGAGAATAGGAAGGTTACTGATTTGCTTGAGATGATTTTATAACCAGCCACTGTGCAAACGTTGTTTATCGCCTGTAGGAATTCTCTAGTGGAGTTTTTTGGGTCACTTATGTAGACTATCATATAATCTGCAAATAATGATAGTTTGACTTCTTCTTTTCCAATTTTTATCCCTTTGACCTCCTTATATTGTCTAACTGCCTGAGCTAGTACCTCAAGTACAATATTGAAAAGATATGGAGTTAGGGGGCAGCCCTGTCTAGTCCCTGATTTTAGTGGGATTACTTCATGTTTCTCTCTATTTAGTTTCATGCTGGCTACCGGTTTGCTATATATTGCTTTTACTATGTTTAGGAATGTGCCTTGAATTCCTGTTCTTTCCAAGACTTTAAGCGTGAAAGAATACTGAATTTTGTCAAATGCTTTTTCGGCATCCAAAGAAATGAACATGTGGTTTTTTACTTTGAGTTTGTTTATGTAGTGGATTTCATTGATAGATTTCTGTATATTGAACCAACGCTGCATCCCTGGCATAAAGCCTACTTGATCATGGAGGATGATTGTTTTCATGTGTTCTTGGATTAGGTTCACAAGAATTTTGTTGAGTATTTTTGCATTGAGGTTCATAGGGGAAATTGGTCTGAAGTTCTCTTTCTTTGTTGGATCTTTGTGTGGTTTTGGTATGAGTGTAATTGTGGCTTCGTAGAAGGAATTCAGTAGTGTTCCTTTTGTTTCTCTTTTGAGGAATAGTTTGGAGACTATTGGTGTTAAGTGTTCTTTGAAGGTCTGATAGAATTTTGCACTGAAACCATCTGATCCTGTGCTTTTTTTGGTTGGAAGACTTTCTATGACCCCTTCTATTTCTTTAGGGGTTATGGGACTGTTTAGATGATCTATTTGGTCCTGATTTAATTTTGGTATTTGGTATCTGTCAAGGAAATTGTCCATTTCCTCCAGATTCTCCTGTTGTGTTGAGTATAGGCTCTTGTAGTAGGATCTGATGATTTTTTGGATTTCCTTAGTTTCTGTTGTTATATCCCCCTTTCATTTCTAATTTTGTTAATTTGGATACTTACTCTGTGCCCTTTAGTCAGTCTGGCTAAGGGTTTATCTATCTTGTTGATTTTCTCAAAGAACCAGCTCCTGGATTCGTTGATTCTTTGTATGTTTCTCTTTGTTTCCACTTGATTGATTTCAGCCCTGAGTTTGATGATTTCTTGTCTTCTGCTCCTCCTGGGGGAATTGGCTTCTTTTTTTTTTCCAGGGCTTTCAGGTGTGTCTTAAGCTGCTAGAGTATTCGCTCTCCATTTTCTCTTTGGAGCCACACAGGGCTATGAATTTTCCTCTTAGCACTGCTTTCATTGTGTCCCAAAGATTTGGGTATATTGTGCCTTCATTTTCATTAAATTCTAAAAAGTCTGTGATTTCTTTCTTTATTTCTTCTTTGGCCACGGTGTCATTGAGTAGATTATTATTCAGCCTCCATGTGTATGTGGGCTTTCTGTTGTTTTTGTTGTTATTGAAAACCACCATAGTGATTTGATATGAGGCATGGGATTAGTTCAATCTTCTTGCTTCTTTTGAGGTCTGTCTTGTCGATTTAAGAGAAAGTACCATGAGGTGTTTAGAAAAAGGTATATTCTTTTGCTTTAGGGTGAAATGTTATATAAATATCAGTCAAATCCAATTGGTCCAAAGCTTCAATTAGTTCTACTGTGTCCCTGTTTAGTTTCTGTTTTTCTAATCGGTCCATTGAGGTGAGTGGAGTGTTGAAGCCACCAACAATTATTGTTTTAGGTGAAATGTATGCTTTAAGCTTTAGTAAAATTTCTTTTACGAATGAGGGTGCCCTTGCATTTGGTGCATAGATGTTCAGAATTGAAAGTTCTTCTTGGTGGATTTTTCCTTTGACCAGCAAGAAGTGTCCCTCAGTGTCTCTTTTGATGACTTTAGGTTGAAAGTCAATTTTATCTGATATTAGAATGGCTATTCCGGCTTGTTTCCTGAGACCATTGGCTTGTAAAATTGTCTTCCAGCGTTTTATTCTAAGGTAGTTTTTGTCTTTGATATTTAGCTGTCTTTCCTGTATGCAGCAAAATGTAGGGTCTATTTCCTTATCCAGTCTGGTAGTCTATGTCTTTTTATTGGGGAATTGAGTCCATTGATGTTAAGAGATATTAAGGAATAGTGATTGTTACTTCCTGTCATTTTTGATGTTATTTTTATATTTGAGTAGTTATCTTTTTTTGGGTTTGATGAAGGAAGGTTACTATCTTGCTTTTTCCAGGGTGTAGTTTCCCTCCTTGAATTGGAGTTTTCCTCCTATTATTCTTTGCAGAGTTGGGTTTGTGGAGATATATTGTGTAAATTTGGTTTTGTCATGGAATGTCTTGGTTTCTCCATCTATTGTGATTGAGAGTTTTGCTGGGTATAGTAGCCTTGGCTGACATTGCTGTTCCCTTAGAGTCTGCATGGGATCTGCCCAGGATCTTCTAGCTTTCATGGTCTCTTCTGAGAAGTCTGGTGTGATTCTTATAGGTCTTCCTTTATATGTTACGTGGCCTTTTTCTCTTAGTGCCTTCAATATTCTCTCTTTGTTTAGTGCATTTGTGGTTTTAATTATTATGTGGTGAGAGGTATTTCTGTTCTGGTCCAGTTGGTTTGGAGTTCTGTAGGCTTTTTGTATATTCATAGGCATCTCTCTCTTTAGGTTAGGGAAGTTTTCTTCCATAATTTTGTTGAAGATATTTGCTGGCCCTTTCTGTTGTAAATCTTCACTCTCATCTATACCTATAATCCTAAGGTTTGGTCTTCTCATTGTATCCTGGATTTCCTGGATGTTCTGGCATACAAGCTTTTTGTATTTTGCATTTTCTTTGACTGTTGAGTCAATGGTTTCTATGGTATCCTTGGCATCTGAGATTCTTTCTTCCATGTCTTGTATTATGTTGTTTATATTTGCATCTATGGGCCCTGACTTCTTCTCAAGGTTTTCTATCTCCAAAGTTGTCTCCCCGTGTGATTTCTCAGTTGTTTCTACTTCTGTTTTTAGATCCAGGATGGTTTTGTTCAGTTCCATCATTTGTTTGTTTGTGTCTTCCTGTAATTCTTTAAGAGATTTTTGTGTTTCCTCTTTCATGACTTCTGCCTCTTGACTAAAGTTCTCCTGCTCTTCTTTAAGTTTTCTTTTTTTTTTTTTTAATGTGTATGTGTGTTTCTTTTTATTGGCTTCTATCTCTTGAGCCTTATTCTCCTGCATTTCTTTAAGTGATTTTTGTGTTTCTATTTTACGGGTTTCTAGATTATTCATGTTCCCCTGTATTTCTATAAGAGATTCATTTATGTCCTTTTTGTGTTCTGCTAGCAGCATCATGACCAGTGATTTTAAATCCAAATCTTGTTTCTTTGGTGTGCTGGCATAAGCAGGGCATGCTGATGTTGGAGAGTTTGGTTCAGATTCTGCCATATTTCCTAGATTTCTGTTAGTAGCATTACTGCATTTGCCCTTTGCCATCTTGTTCTTTGGATTTAGTTGGTCTTGTCTCTGGCTGGTGTTTGAACCTGCTGAGGGGCTCTGGAGCTATTTCTGCAACACTGGATGGCTGGGTTTCCCCTGTAGCAGATTGCTGATGTTCTGTCCTCTTCTTGGGTGTCCTTGCATCCCTAGTGTGCTTTGCCCCAGATTATGTCTGTGAACAAGATCATGCCCGTTTGCTCCTTCAGGGAGTGCTGAAGGGTGTATGCTGCAGGGATCATTTCCGAGTGCTCATCACTCTGCTGGGCAGCCGATCTCCCAACCGGGTTGGTGCACACAAGTCTACGCTAGCTGCTCATGCCCTGAGTCTAGGCAAAAGCCTGGGAGGCCAAGGTCTGAGCAAAGTTCCTTTGACTGTTAATTGGGTCTGTCAGGTGGCCAGGAGGGCGGGTGTGTGTGTGCACTCCGTGAAAGTGCTAGGAGAGTCTGCTGGGCTAACAACCTCCTGGGTGGGTTGACACACAGATGGCATACTGAGCAGCCCAGTTCTTGGAGTCAGTCCGGGGCCTGCTGGGGCCTTGTCCCCCGCTATGTTAGCCTCAGGCTATGCCTGTTCGCAGGCTTTGCCTGCTAGAGCTCTCTGGCATCCTGTAGGCAAAATGGCGGCACGCATGCTGGGCCGGGCAAAAATCCTCCTGGCTGGGTTGGCACCCTGATGCCCCCCCCCCTCCGAATAGCCCATGTCCTGAGTGCAGGCCATTGCCCGTCGGGCTTTGACACCCACGACGTTGGCCTCGGGTTATGTTTGCATACCTCAGTCTGTGTTCTCTCTGGAGTCCGAGAACCAAGATGGAGGTGAGTCTCTTGTGACTCTTGACTTTTTCTAAAAGCCTGAATTCATCTTAACCTCCCAACTGACAAAGGACATATATTTACAACATATCTATGATGACATATTGAGATCCTTAGTCAGTGTGTTTTTTGACGAGGTTCTTGATGTCTGAGACCCCTCAGCCAGGAGAGTCTATTTTAAAGGTCATTATCATTAAGGCTGCCTAAACATAATGAAGTAAGTAATTCATGGTGAGGTCCATTGTGACTATCCTGACAGAGATCCTCATGATGGCTGTGATTTGTTTTGCTTCTTGAGAATCCGATGAATATTATGGTCTATATTCATGCCCACAATCATAGGGAAGGTAATATTCTTAGCTGGCACTGGAGATCAGATTGATGTCTGAGATCCTACATGTCACAGGAAATTCAGTTGATGATCCTGATGCATACATGTAGCACCCAATGTTCAACACAAAATATGCTTTGATACCTGTGATGATTCCTATAAGAAGAAGCTATGTTCATGTCAGTACTGCATATTGTGAACAGAAATCATGATATATCTCATTCTTAATATTCTGGTGGAAATCCTGGAGATGGCTGTAATTGGTGTTGCTTGTTGGGAATCTAATGAATTTTATGGTACCTCCTCATACCCACAATCATATTGAGGAAGGGATTCTTAGTTGGTACTGGAGATCAGATTGATGTCTGAGATCCTACATATCACATGAAATTTGATATGTAGGATGAAGGTGAAGTTCCTGGTACATGTGTGTAGCCCCTGATGTCCAACATGCAATGTATTTTGATACTTGTGATATGAGCTTTAGAAAATAAGCTAAAAATAATTTAAAAAAAAGCAAAAACAAAGAACCTCAATAGACAGCAGGTGTTAGTGTGGATGTGGAGAAAGAGAAAGACCCCTCCACTGCTAGTGGGGTTGCAAGATGGTGCAACTGCTTTGGAAATCAGTCTGGTGGTTCATAGCAGCCCTATTTATAATAGCTCGAAGCTGGAAAGAACCCAGGTGTCGCTCCACAGAGAAATGGACCCAAAAAATGTGGTATATTTACACAATGGAGTACTATTCAGCCATCAGAATCAATGAATTCTTGAAATTCTTAGACAAATGGATGGATCTGGAGAACATCATACTAAGTGGATGCAACCCAGGCTCAAAAGATTAATCATGAAATAACTACATGAAGATATATAAATGCAAATGTCATCTATGCCAGTATTGTTGAAGAAGTCCATTATGCCCAAAATGCCCATGCTGGGGTTAAAGGTATGTGTCACTGTTAAATTACTACTTATATGTTCACAAAGACAATTGATCTGCAGGTCACAAGCACTTGAATATGGAACAAAATATTCTTTTCTGTGGAGAGCTTTTGATATTGCTTATAGAAATCGGGCAAGTACTTGTCACTTGGCTCTCAAGGAAATAGTGGGTTCATATAAGAGTATTCACACTTGAGCTAATGCAAGGATCAAGGTAAGTACAGCCACGGAATGCATGAATTCCCTTTTATCTTGGTAATCCTAATAAGACCCCAGACCCAGTGTCTTGGGGCCTTGGTCCATTGCTTTGTTTGATTACTACCTAGTGTGATCTCTTTGTACTTTGCCTTCTTTTTTCACTTTATTTTCATCAAAGAACTGACCCTATTCTCTGCTACTACCTAGAATAATAGTAAATGGTATAAAAGCTGGTTAGGAAAAATTAAACTTCCTTCAGACATAGCACTGGCTGGAGTCATGTTTAAAAAGAAAAAAGCTAAGTTGATGTCAGTGCTACATGATGTCAGCTGTCATGATGGAATCCATTATCCCTGTTGCTGATGGAGACCCAAGTTATGGCTGTGTTCTATGTTTCTGATTGAGAATCTGAAGAATTGAGTATATGAAAGTCCATACTGGTGCTCAGAGACATATTGAGGTAGGTGATCTTAGTGGTAATGAAGGTCAGATTGATGTCTGAGACCCTACTTGCAAAAATAAATTGAGTTGATGTTCCTGATGCATGCAGGTAGCACCAAATATCAACCATACAATTTATTTTAGTGCTTATTTTCATACCTGAATTTAAAGCTATGTTGACGTCAGTGCTACATGCTGTGACCAGCAAATCATGATGGGGAATATTATTCCTCCTCCTAGTGCACAACCTAGTTATGGATGTGATCTATTTGTCTGCTTGTGTGCCTGATGAATTTGAAGGTACATAGTGATTTCTGAGGTCATATGAGATATTTTTACGTGTTACTGAAGATTAGATTGATATCTGAGTCTCTACTTGCCATAGGCTTTCATATTATGTGATGCATGAATTTGGCCATTCTGTCAAAAAATTAATTTAACAGTCACCAAAAGTAGTGATGTCAACAATATTACCTACAAGCTGAGAAGATATGTATGACCATAATCTCTTCTGCCCTCTGAATTAGTGTTTATGTCACTCCTATTTGCCTAGCATCAGACACCATGTTACATACTGCATTTGGCAAGATTGTTGTCAATGATCCCAGATGTTACCACTAACTGTGTTAATTTTACTATTCCAAAGTACCTGCAGAGATATGAGTCAATCATCCATGCTTAATCTAGTAGTCATGTTTAAACTCATAGTTATGCCATTTCAGAAGAGATTGTTAATAACAACTATCTCTGAGTCCAACAGAATCTACAGAGAAGTGAAAGGTCAATACTGCTTCCTCATAGACTGTTGAGTTACATGATCTGAGATAAGCTACAATGAGCTCACATATATAGTGGCAACAGAAAATATTGTATGTTCATGATACTTTAGGCCTCCAGAATCAAAGCTGTCAGTGATCCCCACTGCCTAATAGGAACACCTTAATATGAGTGTCTCTGTCAATGCAATATTTACTAATATATGTTATTCATGGTTCTGTCCAAACTATATAGAGCTTACTGCCATCTGAACAAATCCTGCCACTAGAGAATGGATTTCTGTAGATGGTTCTACCTGCCCTCTGAAAAAGCCTTGATGTGCCACATATTTCCTGGCAACAGATCCAGTGCTATATCCTAGATCCATGTTGGCACAGGTAGCCTGGTTGTCAGTGATCCTAAATGTCACATTGGACTTGATTAATGACGTGTGATCCTAACTGCCAATTGAGAGGTATTGACAGCCCTCATCCATGCTTGTCTTGGTAAAGAAAGTTGAGATACACAATCACTGTTGTCTCTGAATAGCTCACTGATGTCTGAGAACCTTCAGCCAGAAGAGTCCATGGTGAAGCATATAATCAGTAATGCTATATAAGTTTGTAATGAGTTAAGTGATATGTGCTGCTAGTGAAAATGTCTTCAAGAATTGTGAGCCTCCCTACATCCTTATGGTATATTGATATCAGTGCTTCATGCTGTGACCAGCATGTGATGCCATGATGACATCTATTGCTGCTATTTATGATGGAGTCTATGGTAATGGATATGAATTGTATTGCCGCTTGAGAATCTGAATTATTCCATGGATATTCCTATGGTCATATTGAGGTAAGTAATTTTAGTTAGCACTGGAGATCATATTGATGTCTGAGATCCTACCTATCACAGGAAATTCCACTGATGTTCCCGTGGCATGCATGTAGCTCCTGATATACAACAAGAAATGTACTTTGGTGCCTGTGATCTCACATGTACGAAAAAGCTATTGCTGTAAGTGCTGTATGCTGTGACCAGCAATTATGGTGGGACCCATTATTCCTGTTGCTGTAGGAGACCCTTGTTGTGGCTTTTATTCATGTTCTGCTTCAGAATCTAATGAATTCTAAAGTCCATGCTTATGCCACTGTAAGGAAATTATTCTAAAATCACACTAGAGATCAGATAGATGTCTGAGATCCTAACTACTACAGGGAATTACTTTAATATATTTGAAGCATGTATGTAGAGCCCATTGTCATCCATTTAATGTAGAAGACCAAAACATCTGCTGCCAAAAGAGGTAGTGATATCAATTCTCTATCCTGCCACAAGAGCTGAGATTATGACCTTAGTTTCTTCTGGACTGTGAATCAATGCTTATATCAATAATATATACCTGACAAAAGACATCATGGATTCCCCAATATCCGTGCTGCCAATGGTAACCTCAGTGATACAATACATCACTGAGAACCATGCAAATACCACTAATCCAAACTGCCTGCAGTAACTATGATGGTAAAAATGATCCAAGCTGCTGACATTAGCCAAGTTGAAATCCTCACTCAGTGTTACATCTGAAGACATGGTTAATATCAAGCAGCCCTGAGACTAGCAGAATCTACAGTCATGTTCAAGTCAATGGACCAGCCTTGGGTCATGTTGAGCTGCAGTTTTTGAGATATATTTTCATGAAGTCATAGAAAAGAAAAGACACTCTTGTATGTCCATGAGAATTTTGTCCTGCAGTAGCCATGATGCCAGTGACCCTAAAACTGTTTGAAACACCGTGATAGTGACTATTTCCAACTGCCATTAGAATTATTGCTGATGTCAGTATTCCACACTTCTGAACCATTTAAAAGGAGTGTCCTGCAATGACTCGTCCAGCAGGTCCAGGCATTCCAGGGTCCTGAAGAGGCACTACCTGAGGGTCAAAAGGGGGAAGAATGAAAGGGAGTCCAAGTAATTGGGGTGTCTTTATGTCAAGGTCTCATTTAATCTGGGGGAGGCCAACGGGTTTTAAGGCTTACAGAGAAGGAATAACCTTCACACAAGAACAAACGAGGGAAGGGCAGAGACACCCCTAGCAATCGAAGGAGGAAGCAAAGAGGTCATCCAGTGGGCACCCGGAGTTCATGCCAGCAGGAACATTCTGCGGTTAAGGCAGGAACATCTTGTGGTATTCTCAGAATCTTCTCACACTGACAACTCATGGGGAAGCCTATAGTTAATTGTTTATAAATTTTTGCAGGCACCACCTTAGGGCCGTGAGTAAGCATTAAATCTGCATAACTCAGGATGGCTTCCCACAACTCTCCCTTTTTTCTTTCTTAAGTTGGGGGGTGGCAATAGAAAGAAGGTTGGTGGAGAACCCGTTTTCGGCTTTGTAATTTTGCCCCCACTTCCAGCACCACAGTAACTAGGCCTTTATAGATCCTAGTAGGGCATGGTCTATGCCTTATGTTATGTAAGTTGTACCCACTCCTGGCATCACATCCCACTCCAATTACTTAATCAGGGCCTTGGTGGGTGTGACGGGCATTCAGGTAGAGGACTCTCAATAATCCTGTCATTGAGTCACCCTGCAGCCATAGGCGGTGTGCATCTGGCCCGTGGCACCACAATATTTCCTGTCATTGGCTACTCCACACTTTATGGCACTCAGTCACTATTAGGGGCCACAGGTCACCCTCCATGGCATTGACGTTTCTACAGATTATGGAACCAAGAACTGAAGGCTGATGGTTGCTACCTCCGCATTCGGCAGAAGAGAGGTTTTCAGCTGAGTCTCGGATGTCCAGCCGATGGTAGTGGGCTGCAACTGGCCTGTTCAATGCAGAACTGATCTGTGATTTAACAAAACTGGTTAATCTGTTAAAGGCTCAGGGGCCAAATGACAAAAGCAACAAAAGACCCAGGGGAGGCCCCAAAAGGCTAAGGAGCAAGTTGGAAAGCCAGGGAGAAGTCTCAGCATCAGCATACTCTGGCAGCTAGCATGTTCCTTCAGCATCCTGGAGAAAGAACACAAACATGCATCTTCTCTACACTTAGAGTTCCCTGGCATTAAATTTTTAAAATTTTGGTGGTATATAGAGATGTGATTCTCCCTTCTTTTATTATAAAATATTGTTGTAAAGTTCTATGAGCCTGTTCCATAATATCTTGCCTCTGCAAATTATGAGGAATCTTAGTAATATGACTAATATTGAATTACTGATAAAACATATCAAATGACTGACTATAATAATCAGTTATAATATTTGTCTTAATCTGATTTGGAACGTTTAGTATAAAAAGTAATATATGTAAAAACAGTTATAACTAAAAAGGTTGAAAAGCTGTCAATGGTCATATGTATATTTTGATTAATTTTTTTGAATTGCATTTGTATTGTAAAAGTTAAGAATTAGTAGCATTAAAAAGGAAACAATTTCAAGCAATTGTAATCCATTATATATATATAATTCAAAAGTTTAATTTTTAATATTTAAAAAAAAAAACAGCTACTGCACCCAATTCAACTATCTGTGCTAAAGCAAGGGACATTCAAAAGAATAAACAAGTGATCTAATTATATGAGCTTTATTCCCATAGTAGATGTATTTTTATAGGATGACGTATAAATCTATAACAAAAAATATGTATGGAGGCATATTTTTAACAATTTATCTTTTAGATAACAATTATTAATTTTGCCTAAAAAAGGCTTGCCATGTAATAAATCAACCATTAATGTTTTGTAATAACCAATTTGACTGCTGTTTGAAACAAGGAACAAACGTTTTTACCTTAGAAGCAGAGGTTTAGGTCTTCCCAGGGCAAGCTTAAGATGAGGTTAATATAAGATAAAGCCAATTAAAAATATATCCTAACAACCTTTAAAGATCATTTACGTAAAAATTCTAAAAGCCTATAGTTAGGAGAAAAGCCTATAACAAACATTTCATGAACATTATACATTGAAGAATTTAAGATCCTAGCTTCTTGTACTGAGAGAGAGACAAAATACCTTTTCTCACTTAAGGTAATACCTTCACGCTAGCCATTCCTTGAATAAAAACAAACCTTCTACTGAAATTGTTTTATTGCTTCTTTAAATTTAGAAGCAAATGATTTTATAATTGTCAGAATGTAAAGCAAAAAACACCCTATAAATTTTGTATGAGGTAGACAGGCTAAATGTTAATGCCTTTATAACTTCTATATAGTCTTATTGACCTTTCAATGTTTTGAAATGCATTTTGAACCACACTCAGATAAGAATGTAAGGAATGTCATTTTAGTCAAACATTCCCTAGTTGAGGCCTGTAAGGCAAAAATAGTTTTCACAAGCTTCCTTACTAGCTTCCATTGAGGAAGCCCCAAGGCCTTGCATTAATTCAAATGTAAACTCCCCCACTTTTTTTCCCAAGGACCCACCTTGAGTCCTTGACAAGGACATTACATGCAATTCCTCAAACTTAACCATCTTCTCATCTGAGCTTTTTATCTAAGACCAGACCCAAACCTACCTGTCCAGTCCAGCAAGGACATTTTTGAGGATTGATTAACCAAAGGAACCTGTTGTTCCAGGATTCCCAGAAGAATCCCAGTTTCATAGTAGTCAATTAGCCTGTTTGATATTAAATAAATTTCCACTGATGTCTGCTTTTTAATCTTGGAGGGTTATATTTTTCTCCTACCATTGTAGCTTATAAACTTTTGGAAAAATGGCAATATGCCTATAATTGCCACAGCTGTATCACTCTTAAAATTATCTTAATTACAAAATATGTTAAGAATCATGAGCTTTTAACCAGGTGCAAACTGCAGCCAATGGCACAGTGGCAATTTTTATACTAACTCAATTTTTCCTTGCAATATTAGAGCACAACTGCAAGAAAATTTTGGAAGCAAATCACAATTTTAAACAATCTATTTTCTTTAAAATCAATGGTGAAAGCATCATTTTTACAGCACAAGGTTTGTCTGCCTGTTCTTATGTTCAAGTGTATTACAGTGTAACTTATTAAAGAGACATTATTTCAAATAATATTTCTTATAAGTCCAATCTCCAGGCCAAGATTCATATGAAACACCATGCCAATTTAGAAACATCTTGGAGGCCTGCATTTCCTGGGTTGCATCATTCCACGTGTAGCTAGTTAAGATGGCTCTGACACTGAATCACCAGTTTTAAACTAACCTTTTCTTAATAATACTGTACCTTTTAAATCATAGCCAATTAATTTATAACTCTATAGTCAATATATGTAAAAACTTATACCATTAAGACCAATTAAAAACAAGAATAAAGTGATTATACAAACCTTATGAGTTAAGCCAGATTTTTCCCAAACTGGAGGTTATTGGCCCTTTAAGATAAAAAGTTGAGCACATTGCCGCTGCCGGGTCTACAGGCTCATGGCCCACAGAGTTCCGGGGTCCTTCCAAGCCGGAGCAAGGCCAAGCAACTTTGATGCACTAGCACTCTGCCTCTAGCCGCTCGCCAGAGCCAATTGCCCTTGTCCTGCAGAGTTCCAGGCTTTCTTTCATGGCCACCGTTATTGGCCTGTGCCCCGTGCACCATGTGCTGCCCTGCCCTCTGTCTTCCAAGTGCTGGGATTAAAGGGTTGTGCAACCATTGTCCGCTGCTGCACATGGCTTTTCTTTCTTTTCTAGCTGTGTTTTTCTCCTACAAATGAATGTGAGGCACCTCAAATTAGCCTCCTCTCTGTAAACTAGGACTGACAGGACTGCCAGCAAAAAAAGATTGTTTACCTTTTTTTTTTAACATAAAACATAAAAACAACCAATCATTCAGCCATACAAAACAAAGGACAACACAAATTGACACACATATGAACAGGTTTTGGTGCACCAAAGACAAACAACAGACAACAAGGGAACTTTATGTTCTTAACCTGAATTAAGGAGATCTCCAGTAGGTTTCAGAGAGAAAACAGGATGTCTCCAATTTTTTGTTTTTGTTTTTTTTTGTCCTCCAGGAGAGTTTTGAAATAGCTTCCAACCATTCTTTTTTTTTTTTTTTTTTTTTTTTTTTTTTTTTTAATACGGTGTCCTACACATGGAAAAACTGCTTTTCTGAAACCTGCTTTTCCATTGTTTAAGATTTAACAAGGGGGAAGGAGGATGACTAGTTGAACACACACACCTATGGAGAGGAGAGGAGAGCCCAAGAATTTCTCTGTAGTCTAGGTCTTACATGCTGTCCATGAGCAGTTTTTCTCCAGCTGCCTCAGCAGCAGTCTCTGACTTCTACCTGCATGGTTCTCCCCTGTCCTTTTTTGCCTAGTCCCTGTCCAGGGAAGTAGCCCTGGGAGAGCATTTGTTGGGCAATAACCTCATTGGGACTATACAAAAGGACTTTAATTTGAGAGCGAGTGTCTCTTCCCCAGAGGTTAACAGGTAGACCAGGGACCAGGAAGGGCTGAGTAGAGCCAGTATTTCCCTCACTGTCCTCCCAAGTCAGCAACTGTGAGCTCTGGAGAGTATTTTATTTTTGATTGTTCAATCCCCTGCAGATGGGTCAGAAAGGCTTGCAGAAAGTTGCCAGCCACAGCTAACAGATGGGCACTCTCCCCTTCATTCTCAGCATCTATTATTATGTCCTGTATAAGGCCCCAGTAACTAAAAAAATGCATCAGACACTGGTTTACCAGTTTTCAGAATCTTATTAATTTTCTTAGCAATCTTATCTTAAGTTAGCGGGTGAATATCAGGTCCAGTTAAAATTAACCAAGGACATTTCTCATGACAAAACAAAAGAACTTAATTAAATCTTTTTTCTTAACTCTTATTCCTCTATCTCTGAATTAATGCTTGATTTCTCCTATGATTCAAGACTCTTTGGCCTCTTTTTTTCCCCAGTGTCAATCAGACAACAGTGTTTGGCCACTCACCTGCCCCTCCAGCAACACACGAGTGATGCGATCTGTGGGGTCCTTGAATCCTTTTCCTGAGTTTTCTCCTCCATCGTCCGGTAGTTGACCTTACTTCGGGTCCCTGTTCTGGCACCACCAGGACCCATCCAGCAGGTCCAATTTTTCCAGGGTCCCGAATAGGCACTACCTGAGGGTCAAAAATGAGGGCAAGGGAGAAAGGAGGCCAAGCAATCAGGGTGTCTTTATATCAAGATCTCATTTAATGTGGGGGAGGCCAACGAGTTTTAAGACTTACAGAGAAGGAATAACCTTCAAACAAGAACAAAGGAGGGAAGGGCAGAGACACCCCTAGTGATCAAAGCAGGAAGCAAAGAGGTCATCCTGTGGGGACACCCAGAGTTAACACCTGCAGGAACATTCTGTAGTTAGGGCAGGAACATCTTGTGGTATTCTCTGAATCTTCTCACACCGAGAGCTCATGGGGGAGGCTCTAGTTAATTGCTCTCAAATTTTAGCAGCCACCACCTTAGGGCAGTGAGTAAGCATTAAATATAAATAGCTCAGAATGGCTTCTCACACTGCAATTCATAAGCAAGTTGTTTTTGTCCATGGTCATACCTGTCCTCTGAAACTACCTTGATGTTACTGATACTACCTGGCAACATCCACCATGATATATCCCATATCCCTGTGGCAGGGAATTAGGTAGCTATGTTGTGACTAAGACAGATTGCATTTTTGAGTAGATTGAAGACATCTGTGATCCCAGGTCCCAAGGCAAATATATTGATATTACTGACCCATGCTGCCACTGGTAAATATTTTATGTGTATGAAACTACCTGTAATCTTAAGCCATGTTGATGTCAGGACTGCACATATTGAACAGCAATCACAATGGAATCATGGTTCCTGTTGCTGATGGAGATCAAGGTGATAGCTATGATCTATGCTACTGCTTGAATATCCATTAAATTCCAAAGTCCATAGAGTCCTAAAGATCATTTTGAGGTAAGTGTTATGAGTTGGCTCTAGAGATCAGATTGATGCCTGAGACCCTACCTGCAATACAAAATTCTGTAAATATCCTTGATGCATGCACACAGCTATCAGTGTTGACCATGTAATTTACAAGATCCTTCTGCCACCAGAAGAGGTAATGATGTCCTGACACTGAAGAAGTGGTTTGTAACAATGAAATTGTCTGCTCTCTGAATCTATCTTGATGTGACTGATATAAACTTGTAGCAATGAACACCATGCTATTGCCAAAAATCTATGTGATCATTGTCAACCTTGTATTCAGTTATGTGTGCTGTCACTTAGAACCTTGTTCATATTCCTAAAATATTATGTAAAAGTACCTGAAAGAAATATGTTGATGCCAATCATTCCTGCTGCCTCTGGTAATCATATTGAAACCCATAGTCCATGAAGCTTCCGATGAAATTATTTATGTCAAGAAAATCTGAGGCCAGCAGAGTGTAATGGGAAGGTCAAGGTCATTATTGCTCCCTCAGGTCATGCTGAGTGAGTTCTATGTTTTATGTTATATTGAGGCCACAAGTATAATGGCAACAGACACCATTGTATGCCAATGAGATTTTAGGCCTTCCCAGGTCACGTGTCATTGACCCCTGCTTCCTCTTGTGAATACAATAATATGCAAGTGACCACAAAAATAAGAGTTGGTAGTAATATAAATGATCAATAATCCTGCCTAATATCTTAATGAGGTAAATGCTGTGTGCTGCTACTGAGTGTACCTTTGATGCTTGGGATCCTACCTGCAAACTGATGCTCTGTTGACATCAGTGTTACATGATGTAGCCAACAATCAGGATGGAGTCCATTGTTTCTATTGCTGATGGAGACCTTCATGATGGCTGCAATCTGTGCTGCTGCTTGAGGAATGCTGAATTCTAAGGTCTGTATTGACACTTGAAGTCATATTAAGGTAAGTGTTTTGAGCTGGGATTTAAGATTAGATTGATGTCCTAACTTCTGATATTGTGATGACAGCTCTGATACTTTTGTGTAGCCACTACTGTGGACCATGAGTTCATTGATAGATATATCATGAGAAGAGACAACATTGTATTTCTACACCTTTAGATTCCATAGGCAGCAGTGTTATAAGTGATCCGTTCTCTTACTTGGAACCACTTTAATATGAGGGATTCCAACTGACATTTGAATCTTTGCTGATATTAGTGATGCATGTTTTTGTCACCTGTGAGATTATTGTTGAGAAGTATACCCTCACTATAACAAATTTCATGTCAATAATCCATCCTGATTGAAAAGATGTACTTCCTTTTCACTGTCCTACATTCTCTGTGAAACTAGTTTGATGTTCCTGATAC
This sequence comes from Apodemus sylvaticus, assembly GCF_947179515.1. NCBI lineage: Eukaryota > Metazoa > Chordata > Mammalia > Rodentia > Muridae > Apodemus > Apodemus sylvaticus. Next base: position 543,788 of record NW_026262995.1, read on the forward strand.
TTACTGGCAACAGAGAGACACCATGGTATATCCAAGATTCCTAATGGCACAGGCAACCTGGATTTTAATCATCCTTAGTAACACAGGGAGCCAGTGACATCAATCATCCTGTCTACTATGATAAATATATTGATCTCACTCATTTATTGTGCCATTTTTAACCACATTGATATCTGTTGTCAATGTTGTCTCTGAAGAGATTGGTGATGTCTATATTTACTATGGACAAAATGTCACTTATGAAATTCCAGATCAGTATTCATAGTTTTAAGTTCCCCCAATTAAAATAAAACCAGCAAAAACAAAACAAAAACAAAAACAAAAAAACTAAAACAAGCTACAAAACCAACAAGCAAACAAACAAAAAACACTGCTGATGGAAACAATCTGTGTTGCTGCATGAGAAGAGGCATAATGCCAAGTTCACTCCTGATAGTTATGGTATGGTCCTATTGTCTTAAGTGTTTTTAGGTTGCACTAGGAAACATATTGATAGCTTAGATCCTACCTACCATGAACACTATGGCAACTTTTCTGATGCATTCATGTATTTTCTCTTTTTAGACCTTGTTATAAGTAATATCCTTGCTACTACCATAAGAGTAATTGAAGTGATTGAATTCTCCTGCCACTGAAGAAGAGCTCTATGCCCAGAATAACTTCTGCCCTCTGAATCTATGCTGATGCCTGTGATACAGCTGTCAATAGATTTCATATTATGTTCAGGATCCCTACTCCCAGTAGCAAATATCCTAATAGAAATTTGTGACAGTGTGCCATCTTCAAGTGGTGCAAGAATACCTAGTGGCATTGAGGACACAAACAGCACCAGTGAGACCAGTCCAGGAGCTCTGAGGAACCCCTCAAGATCCCTTTGGCAGGAGGCTTCCAATTTCTGTCTCTGACTTTTGGCTATGCTCTGCCATGCACAGAGGGAGCTAAGCACTCAGGAATGGAATGAGGCCTGGCAACATAGGAGGACCACCTCTGCTCCTCAGAGGAAACAACAGGATACCCTGAAGACACAAGAGCCTAGGAACAACCAGGAAGTGGCGTCTTACAATTACTGCCTCCACCCAGATTTGATCTGGGCCACAGAGCTACATATCCAAAGACAACTACAAGAGCGCAGTTCTCACAGAAGTACTTACACACCAGTGTACATAGAGAGAATGGGTCTGCCAGGAGCACAGAGAAGCCACAGTCAGACACAGCAGCACCTGCTTACAATAGAGATAACCAGATGGGAAAAGACAAACTCAAAAACATCACCAACAGAAACCAAAGCAACAGGGCTACCTCAGAACCAAGAACTCCAACAAAAGATAGTTCTAAATACTCCAGCTTACCAGAAAAGCAAGACCTGGTTTTAAAATCACACCTCATGATGCAGATAGAGCATTTCAAGGAAGATATAAATAACCCCATTAAAGAGATTAAGGAGAACAGTCAAAAGGTAGAAGCCCTTCTAAAGAAAACACAAAAATCACTTAAAGATATACAGGAGAATATGTGTCAACAGATAGAAGCCCATAAGGGGACATCACCAAAATTCTTGAAGAAATACAGGAAAACATCGTTCAATATACATAAGTCCTGAAAGAAAAAACACAAAAACAAAACAAAACAAAACAAAATAAAACAAAAAAAAAAAACCAAAACAAACAAATAAAAGTGTAGAAACTGAGCAAAACCATCCACGATCTAAAAACAGAAGTAAAAACAAATAAGAATCAAAAGGGGAGACAAATTTAGAGATAGAAAAGTTTGGAAAGAAATCAGAAGTCATAAATGCAAACATCAATAACAGAATATAAGAAACAGTAGAAATAATCTCAGGTACTGAAAATACCATAGAAAGCATTGATTCAACAGACAAAGAAAATGCAAAAGAGACTTATAACCCCAAATATGCAAGATATCCAGAACATAGTGAGAAGAACAAACCAAAGTATTATAGATACCGAAGAGAGTGAAGATTTACAACTTAAAGGCCCAGCAAATAACATCAACAATATTCTCAAAGAAAACTTCTCTAACTTAAAATGAGTGAGATGCCCATGAACATACAAGGTGTCTACAACTTCAAACACATTGGACCAGAACGGGAACTCCTCCCGACACATAATAATCAAAACTTCAAATGTACTAAACAAAGACAGAATATTAAAAGCAGTGAGGGAAAAAGGTCAAGTAACATAGAAAGGAAGACCTATCAGAATTACACCAGACTTTTTACCAGAGATGATGAAAGATACAATTTCCTGAGCATATCTCATATAGACTAAGAAACCACAAATCATAACCCAGACTACTATATGCAGAAAACCTGTAAATTACCAAAGATAAACTAAAAAGGAGATATTGTGAGGTCTCCTTATGGGTTTCTATCTGTTGACACATATTCTCCTGTATATCTTTAAGTGATTTTTGTGTTTCCTTTAGAAGGACTTCTACCTTTTGACTTTTCTCCTTAATCTCTTTAATGGAGTTCTTTATATCTTCCTTGAAATGCTCTATCTGCGTCATGAGGTGTGATTTTAAAACCAGTTCTTGCTTTTCTGGTATGCTGGCGTATTTAGAACTTCCTTTTTTTGGAGTACTTGATTGTGATACAGCCATGTTGCTTTGGTTTCTATTGGTGATGTTTTTGAGTTCTGTTGGTTCCTGAACAGAAATCCAATTGCCTATACCCAAAGAAAAGAATTGACTAATGGAATCACATGTCACTTTCAGGAGGGGCAAGTGTTCCATGACTTTTTCAAAGTTCCTGAGCTGACCTCTTCATGAGTAATCAGTAATTCCAGGTTGGAGAGAAGAACAGAGGAAGCAGGAGATAGTCAGTCCTGTTTTGGAACTGGGATAGCAGAGGGGCAAGATATAGCCACTACAGTTTCCCAGTATCATGGCAGATCAACAAGCACCTACCACCGGATGGGTCAAATTTTAATAAGGCTTAGAAGATATGATTTTAGATTTTGGGCCCATAGATTGAGTTACCACTGTTTCTGAACTAAGCTTGTGTTGCATTTTTTTCACGCAGAGTCTCATTTGGAATCAAGAGAGGAAGGTAGGGAAGCCAAGCATGGGTTTGCCTGAGATGCTGCGGGAAGACTGTGGGAAATGTAAAGTATGGGATTGGCATGGCAGTGACACACCAGTGGGAATCTAGTGAGTTGGAGAGATTGTGGAGTGCAGAGTCAGAATCTCCAAGAGATAAAAACAGTTTGGCCATTGCCCAACAGTGCATGGCCAGCCAGGCTGCCGGGGCAGAGGCACAGGCAAGGGAACATGCAGGTTGTATTTCTTTAACACTGTAGCTTTATTCCTGTAATACTTTAGCTTAATAGAAGTATATAAGGATTCCCTCTATCCATATTCTCATTCTCAACAGCATTTATTCCTTGTTTTCTTTTCTTTTCTTTTTTTTTTTCTTTTCTTTTTTTTTTTTTTGATGAATGATTAGTTTTTTTTTTATTTTATTTTATTCGATATATCTTTTTATTTACATTTCAAATGATTTCCCTTTTTCTGGTCCCCTACTCCCTGAAAGTCACATAAGACCCCTTCCCTCCCCCTGTTCTCCCACTCACCCCTTCTCACTTCCCTGTTCTGGTTTGCCTTATTCTGCTACAGTGAGTCTTTCCAGAACCAGGGGCTACTCCTCCTTTCTTCTTGTACCTCATTTGATGTGTGGATTATGTTTTGGGTATTCCAGTTTTCCAGGCTACTATCCACTTATTAGTGAGTGTATATCATGATTGATCTTTTGAGACTGTGTTACCTCACTTAGTATGATGTTCTCCAGCTCCATCCATTTGCCTAAGAATTTCATGAATTCATTGGTTCTTATGACTGAATAGTATTCCATTGTGTATATATATCACAATTTTTGCATCCATTCTTCCATTGAGGGATACCTGGCTTCTTTCCAGGTTCTGGCTTTTATAAATCGGGCTGCTATGAACATAGTGGAGCATATATTCTTATTACATGCTGGGGAATTCTCTGGGTATACGCCCAGGAGTGGTATAGCAGGATCTTTCAAAAGTGGCATGTACAGTTTTCTGAGGAATTGCCAGACTGATTTCCAGAGTGTTTGTACCAATCTGAAACCCCACCAGCAGTGGAGGAGTGTTCCTCTTTCCTCATATCCTCACCAACACCTGCTGTCTTCTGAGTTTTTAATCTTAGCCAGTCTGACTGGTGTAAGGTGAAATCTCAGGGTTGTTTTGATTTGCATTTCCCTGAATACTAGTGAAAATGAGCATTTTTTAAGATGTTTGTCTGCCATGCAAAGTTCTTCAGGTGAGAATTCTTTGTTTAACTCTGTACCCCATTTTTAATAGTGCTATTTGGTTTTCTGGGGTCTAACTAGTTGAATTCTTTGTATGTATTGGATATTAGCCCTCGATCTGACGTAGGGTTGGTGAAGATCTTTTCCCAATTTGTTGGTTGCCGATTTGTCCTTTTGATGGTGTCCTATGCTTTACAGAAACTGTAATTTTAGGAGGTCCCATTTGTAAATTCTTGATCTTAGAGCATATGCTATTGGTGTTCTGTTCAGGAACTTTCCCCCTGTACCGGTGTCCTCAAGGGTCTCCCCCAGTTTCTTTTCTATTAGCTTCAGAGTGGCTTTATGTGGCGGTCCTTGATCCATTTGGAGTTGAGCTTAGTACAGGGAGACAAGGATGGATCAATTTTTATTCTTCTGTGTGCTGACCTCCAGTTGAACCAGCATCATTTGTTGAAAAGGCTATCTTTTTCCATTGGATGTTTTCAGCCCCTTTGTTGAGGATCAAGTGGCCATAGGTGTGTGGGTTTATTTCTGCGTCTTCAATCCTGTTCCATTGATCCGGTTCCTGTCACTGTACCAATACCATGCAGTTTTTAAAACTATTTCTCGGTAATATTGCTTGAGGTCAGGGATACTGATTCCCGCAGAATTTCTTTGGTTGTTGGTAATAGTATTAGCTATCCTGGGTTTTTTGTTAGTCCAGATGAATTTGAGAATTGCTCATTCTAACTCTATGAAGAATTGTAACACTTTTTTTTTATGGTGGTGGTGGTGGCATGTGTGAACCTGCATGCTTCCTTTTTTATTTATTGTTATTTATTTATTTTTTGATGGTATGGATTTGTTGGTTTTAAATGCCTTAGATTGCAGTGTTTCTACTAGTATTTTCTGCTGTTCTTGACTTGTGGATGTATAATATATAAATTTGGAGTTGTCTTCACATATTTTGTTTTCTTTATCTATAATAATTGATATTTTAGCTGGGTTGTGGGGCTTCTAGACTTGAGAGTTTCTTTTGAGTAGATGGGTGTAATTCTAATTGCTTGCCTTTTTAAGTTACTTGCCACAGGGCAGCTGGCAATGTCCCAGATGACTCAGCAAGTAGGGAAGATGTTTGGGAAAGTAAACTAACATCATTCTTTTTAAGGTCTGGTAGTCTGGTGAAGTTTGGTGGTGATGCTTTGAGAGAAGCAAAATGAAATTATTTTTTTATTAGGGATTTCCACAAAAGGAGTAACTATATTACTGTGTCACAGCACTAGGAAATTTGAGAGAAGTGTTTTAAAGTCTATCATGTTCTTTTTCCTGCAATTAAGAAAAACTACATATTTTTCTATAAATTTAAATATAACATTCACTTAAAGAGTTACCACTGACAGGTTATCTGGTTGCATTGCAATACCCCAAAATAAATTGTGATCCAAGTTGTATTCATTTGTCTCAAGAGTGTTTTCAATTTTCAAACTGGGCAGTCAATATATTGGCAATCTCCCATACCAAAGTATTTAGTCACTACTTTTCCTTTTTTTTTATAGCTCCTTCTCCATCTCTGAATTATTTAAATCACCCTATAAAATTATAATTCAAAAGAATAAAATAATATCTTTACATGCAGCTATATATAATAAAAGAATAGCACAAGATTCTGCTTCAATAGTACCATTAGTGTCAATGACTAAATTTGTATTGTCCTATTTCATATTCATACACTCTCCAATGACCATTTCATCTTTTTCCTCACTTCTGACTTCCCAAATATTTCTAATGTTATTCTATCAAAAGAAATTCTTAGTGTCTACTGTACTCACTACGAAAATTGAAGCATTTCAAAGACTATTTCTAAAGTCTTTCATGGCTATATCATTTTATCTGCATTTACTATACGTTACTGACATTCGGTTACATAAAAGAAAGCATTTCATCATTATCACCTACAATGACGGCCAGAAACCATGCATCGAAATGCAATGTATGCAATTTTATCTGTAAAATCTGATATGCTTCCTCCTATGAAAATAGATGATAGAGATGGTCAGAAATTTTAGAAAAAAACAAATGTTTCGTTTTCTTTCTTTTTTCTTACTTACCTTCCTTCTTCTCTTCCTTCCTTCCATACTTCTTTTCTTCTTTCCTTCCTTCCATACTTTTCTTAGTGGAAACAATATAATCATGCCCTTAGAAAACAAAGCGGAAAAACAGTAACACAAAGATATGGTCATTTTAACAGACCATGACATAAGCAATTCCTAGCCTGGAGGAAGTTCAAAGTAACCAGTCTAGGGATGAATGTGGCATTCGCAAATTATGAAAGATATTTAAAACGTTTCTCCTTCAAACATCTCAAAAGCAAATGGTTCCATGAGCACCTTCATTTTAAGAGCTTTTTTCCAATTTCCAGGTCTGTAACTGTATTTTATATTTTTATGAGAATGTAAATTGTGGTCTTTACTCCTGTGATGGTTTAGACCTGCAGACAGGTATGCAGAGATAATGCCAGTAGAAGATCACTTGACACATGGCCCCCCAATACTTCAACTGCACCCAGGAGCTTCACATCATCACACCCAGCAGGGCATATCCACTGTCAGGGGGCCTGTGACCTAACAGTAAGTGATTAGATGTCCTACACTTAGAGGTGAAGTGCCACCTTCTTTCCTCCTGTAAATGTATAGAGGTGCAGACAGGTACTCAGGGATCAACAAGTAGAAGTACACTTGGGACACACCCCACCAGGGTCCCACCTGCTCCCAGGAGCTGTACATTGCTGCCACTGCCATCTATGCACCTAGTTTGCAAAGGGATATCTGCTCTACATGGAGTCCTTTGATTAGATGTGAGGCCAACATCTTCTATCCTCTGACTGAACAGACTGTTGTAGACAGGAATGCATAGAACACATAAGTGTAAGGTCACTTGGGACAAAGTTTTCCAGGGCCTGACCTGTACTAGGGATCAGGGCAGAACCTTAGCAATCTGTGCCAGGGAAATGCTGGTCACCAAGAGCTGTGAGAAGGCACAAGGTAGGGACAAGGACCAGTGAATCATAGCGGGACCATCTAACACCAGAGCTAACCAGAGGGCAAAATGCAAACATAGGAACAATACTGACAGAAATCAATGCATTATGGCACCATCCAAACTCAATTCTCCCACAACAGCAATTCCCAGATATCACAACACACCAGAAAAGCAAGGTTTGGATTTATAATCACATGTCATTATGCTGATGAAGGGCTTCATGGAGGGCTTCAAGAAGGACATAAATTACTACCTTAAAAAATAAATGAGAATACTAATAAACAGTGAGAAGCCCTTGAAGAACTAAGGGAAAATACAAAAATTAAAAATTAAAAACAAAAACAAAAGCAGGTGAAGGGATTCAATAAAGTAAGTCATGATATGAAGATGGAGGTAGAAACCTAGGAAAGAAGTCAGGATCCATGGATCCAAGCATCAAAAACAGAATACAAGAGAAAGAAGAGATCTCAGATGCAGAAGATGCCATAGAATGCTTTGATAAAACAGTCCAGGAAAATGAAAAAAGTGCAAAAAAGCTCCTGACCTAAAACATCCAGGAAATCCAGGACATCATGAGAAGACCAGCCCTCAGGATTGTAAGTATAGAAGAGAGAGAATATTTCAAATTAAAAGGGCCAGGAAATGGCTTCAGCAAAGTTATAGAGGAAAACTTCCATAACCTAAAAATAAGAGATGCCCATAAACATAATAGAAGCCTACGGGATTCCAATTAGATTTGACCAGAAAAGAAATTCATCCAGTCATATAATAATTAAAACTCCAAACATACTAATCAAAGAAAGAATATTAAAACCAGTAAGGGAAAAAGTCAAAACATATAAAGTTAGAGCTATCAGAATTACAACAGTCATCTCAAAAGAGACTATGAAAGCCAGAGAGCCTGTGCAGATGTCATATAGAAATGAAGGGAACATAAATGCAAAATTTACTATATCCAGCAAAACTGGTAATTCTCAATTACCATAGATGGAGAAACCAAGGTACTTCATGAAAAAACAAATTAACACTGTATTTTTCAATTCTAGGGGTAATGAATGGAATATACCAACAAAAGGATTGAAACTACACAATAGAAAATGCAAGAAATTAATCTTTAAACAAAATCAAGAGAAGATAAACACAAAAATATAAAATTACATCAAAAATTGAAGGAAGCAGCAATCACAATCTCTTAATATTTCTTAACATCAATGGACTCAATTACCCAATAAAAAGACATAGAATTCCAGACTAGATAAAGAGGACCCAGCAGTTTGCTGCATATAGGAAATGCATCGCAGTGTCAAAGACAAGCAGAACCTCACAATAAAAGTCAGGAAAACCCTTTTCCAAGCAAATTGTCCCAGGAAGCAATCTTGAATAGCCATTCTAATATCGGAAAAAATAGACTTTCAACCAAAAAATACAAAGAAGGACACATTATATTCAGCAAAGGAAAAACCTACCAGGAAGAACTCTCAATTCAGAACAACTCTGCTCCAAATAAAAGGAAATCCTCATTCATCAAAGAAACCTTTGTAAAGCTTAAAGCATACATCTCACTCCACACAATAATTGTCGGTGACTTCAATACCCCACTCTCTTCAATGGACAGAACAGAGAAACACAAACTAAACAGACAGTGTGAACGTAACAGTAGGTTTGGACTAAATGGATTTGAAAGATATCTATAGAATATTTCATCCTAAAGCAAGGGAATATAGCTTCTCAGCACTACAAGGTACCTTCTCCAAATTCAACCATATAATTGGTCACAAAATAGACCTCAACAGATATAACAAAATCAAACAAATCCCAAGCATCCTATCAGATCACTGTGATGTAAGGGTGGCCTTCAATAGTTAAAACAAAACAAAACAAAACAAAACAACAACAACAAAAACAACAGAAAGTCACATATATATGGAAGATGAATAATGATGTACTCAATGATATATAGGTCAAGAAAGAAATAAGGAAAGTAATCAAAGCCTTTTTTAGAATTTAATGAACATGATGGCACAAAATTCACAAATATATGGTACAGAATGAATGCAGTGCTAAGAGCAAAACTCATAGTTCTTAGTGCCTTCAAAAATAATCTGTAGATAATATACTCTACCAGCTTTACAGCACATCTGAAATCTTTAAAACAGAATACTAACAGATGCTAATACATCCAAGAGGAGTAGAAGGCAGGACATCATCAAACTCAGGGATGAAATCAACCTAGTTGAAACAAAAATAATGATACAAAGAATCAACAAAATGAGGAGCTGGCTTTTTAAGAAGTCAACAACATAGATAAACCTTTAGCGAGAATGAAAAGAGGGAAGAGAGAAATTATCCAATTTACCAAAAGCAGAAATGAAAAGGGAGAAATAACAAAAAAAAAAAAAAAAACAGAAAATTTAAAAACAAAATTGAGATCCTACAACAACAGCCTATACTCAACACAAATGGAAATTCTGAATAAAATGTACAATTTCATAGACATATACCAAATGTGAAAGCTTAATCAGGATCAGATATACAATATAAATGGTCCCATAACCCCAAAACAAATATAAGAGGCCGTTGACAATCTTCTAACCGAAAAAAAATCACCGGACCATATGGTTTTAGTTGAGAACGGTATTAGAGCTTCAAAAGAGACCTAATACCAATACTCTTCAAACTCTTCCACAAAATGGAAACAGAAGAAACACTAACCAATTCGTTCTATGAAACCAAAATTATGGTGATACCAAAACCACACAACGTTCCAACAAAGAAATAGAACTTCAGGCCAATTTCCCTTATGAATATCAGTTCAAAAGTACTCAATAAAATTCTAGCCACCCTATCAGAACAAATCAACATATCAGAACAGATCAAAATGATCATAAACCATGATCAAGTAGGCTTCAACCAGGGATGCAGGGATGGTACGATATATGGAAATCCATCCATGAAATGCACTACATAAACAACTCAAAGAAAAAACCATGTGCTTATTTCATTAGATGCTGAAAAAGCCTTTGACAAAATTCAGCATCCTTTCATGTTAAAGGTTTTGGAAAGCACAGGAATTCAAGGTGCATACCAAAACATTGTAAAGGCATTAAACAGCAAACCAATAACCAACATCAAACTAAATGGAGAGAAACTTGAAGCAACACCACTAAAATCAAGGACTAGACAAGACTACCCCTCTCTCCATATTTATTCAATATAGTACTTGAAATTCTAGTGAGAGTGTAAGACCCCAAAAACGGAGGGTGCCCCAGCACCTCACACCCCGGAAGGTGACACCCAAATCACTCGCGAGAAACATTCTCGATGCAATAACATGAGGATTTCTTTATTTCCAGAATTCTGGGTTCCACACCCATACCCCACGCAGGGGTAGAAGACTGAGGACCCTTTGCAACTGAAGTCAGGGGTATTTAAAGGGGAAAAATCACAAGACAAGGGTTGGGGGCCACAATTCACAAGGCAAGGGGTGGAAGACAAAACATGCATGGAATGGGGAAGTACAGAAATGAGGAAGTAAGGAAGGCTAGAGATTATCTGGAGCAAACGTCCTTGGGGCATTGTATAGTTAAACATTGGAACTAGAACAGGATGGGCTGTCTTTCTCAAGCTGAAAGCAGAAAATAAGTTACTCTGTGCTGGGCTAGTTATTTAGAGGTCTAAAAACATTAATTTGGGGGGGGGGTGTCTCTCATTCCCCACTCCTTCTATTGTAAGTTCTAATCTTAGAATTACAGAATTAAATCTCTGACTATATATTCTGGATTGTCCTGCCCTAATCTCTGATATTGTTGTTGTAGCATAAGAATCTGCACAGCACTTATATGTTTCCCTAATACAAGCTATTAACCGGTTAGTCACACAGGTCCAATTGTAAGCAAAAGGAGTAAAATTATAAAGGTTCTCATTAAAACAGAAGTCAGGATGGTCAAGAGTACAAGATAAGGGCTTTTCCACCAAGACTCAAGATTTTTTGTGTAGTGGTGTCTAACGTAGACCAAATCTCCAAATTGGAAGCGATGTGGGGCTTGCAAGTCTCTTTCTCTTGAGTAGGCCTCCCAGAGCTGCTTCCACACTTGCTTTCTCACCCACTTGAGGGCCTTGAGCCTAGAGAACAAAAGCCTGAAGCAAAAAGGCTAGGAGAGCTATCTAATCATTAATACGAGTCACTGTGGTCAATTTGATGAGGGATTCTTTCATCAGAATTCCAGCAACAGTTCCCGAAGTCTTCTTATACAGATCCAGTCACCTATCTGGAAGCAGTGAGGAGGCTCTGGCAAGTCTGGAACTTTTAAGGCAAATCTCATATTGTGGGACACCTCCTAGAAGGGCCCAGAGAACACCAAAGGAGTTGGGTTATCAAAGAAGATCTCTAGGGAAGTCAGGTTAAAAATGGTAGGGGCTCTTCAGAAACAAGGGAAGAGGCACCACCTAGCCTGAACCAGTCTCCAAGGTCAATTTAGTTAAGGTTTCTCATAGGGTTTTGTTTATTCTCTCTACCTGCCTTGAGCACTGGGGACAGTACATCCAATAATGTTTCCATTTAGTCTCCAATATCTCTGTCAATTTCTGACTTACCTTAGAAACAAAAAGTAGAACCATTATCTGATCCAATTACCTTGGGCACTCTGAAACTCGGGAAAATTTCTTCTAACCGTGGCAGCTGTTACCTGCTTCAACCCTTCTAGAGCAAAGTATCTATACATGCTGAAATATATGTTATAACCATATTCTGCTGCCTTTTTATAAAATCTCTTAATATAATCTAGGCTGTCCACTTCTAGGTATTTTTCCCTGTTTACACTTTACTGCATAAGCCTTTACTTGCTGGCATATCTTACACTGTTCTATTATCTCTCTAGCCTAAAACCTGAGTCATAAATATATACCTTTGGTCCCTTAACTGCCAGGACAGTTTTTTTTTTTTTTTTTTTTTTTTTTTTAAATCCCGTAAATGAGTCCATCTGGGCATTTGGCCTAGTGAGTCCTTGGCTTGATTTCTGGGGAGTATAGTTCTCCCTTTTTGTGTGCACCCTCTCTTGGTAATAGTTGTTAGGTTGGCTAGCAATTTCAGTCCTTTTTTAAGTGAGGCTGTTCCCAATAGGAACATCATGGAGAAAACTGTTTCCCAATGGGTGTCTCTTACAGACCCATAATCATTATAGGCTCCTGCATATCCATTCCTGGAGCCACTTGCTCTGCCTATTGCATGTTGAGTCTTTTCCCTTTGCACGTCCTGGGCAGTGAATACTCACAGTGGCTGACTACATTAGGACATCTAAGAGGTCCAAGATTTCCTGTTGATTTCCTCTGATGTGAGCAGTCCTCTTGGCATATATCCCTGTGGGTGTGGAGTGTAGCAAAGGCATACCTGTTATTCATGTGGCTATTGATTTTCTTGCTGGTTCCAATTCCAAGGTCTCGGTGAGAGCAACAAGCTCCACTTTCTGCATTGACATGCCAGGGGGTAAAGATTCTTCTACCCAGATGACATTTGTGCCATCCACCATAGTAGCACCTGCTTCCATCATGGATAAAACTGCTCCGTTCTGTAGCAACTTTTAGCACGGGTCAGTCTCTCTTTTTGGGCCAGTAAGCTGCAGCCCATTGGGCAGGAAGCATAACTGCCCCCTCCACCCTTTGGAGTGTATGTCTTACTCCAACAGAGAGTAGGAACAGTCTGGGGTGACCCTAAATGAATGGGCTACACATCCCATCCCAAGGTCTGCTATTCTTCAGGTAGTCCATGAATACAGTTTGTTGCCAGGGGCTTTTTGGATCCAAGATCTTTTCTTAGAAATAGCGCCATTGACTGGAAGACCAAGTGTTGAGTCCACCAAGAACTGAGTGGGTTTCTCTTTCATTCCCACAGTTGTCCTGGGTTGGGGGAGGTGGTCAGAATACCCATCTCCCCTATTCACTGTCTTCACCAAGGGCTAACACCTGGGTTTGCCATTTGGGAGCACTTTTCCTAAGACCTGGGAATTCCTGCTCCCGACTTCTATTACTTAGGGCACACTCTGGCTCAGTGGCCTCTTTCCTTATAGTATGCATATTGGTCCTTTTCTGTCTCCCTTTTATGCTTTTTCTAACTATTATATCCAGAATTCTCTGTCACTTCATTTTTCTCCGTTTCCTCTCCTCCTCTGTCTCCCTGTCTCAGCAAACTACTAAATCTCTCTACAGACTTTCTAGATAACCTACACTACTAAATCCTTCTACAGACCTTCTCAGCAACCTGCACCAAGTCCCTCTAGCGTCTGAAGCTCTTTCCTGATATTTCTACTAGCCTAATAGCCTGTCTATAAGAACCATTGTCATAGTAGCTTTATATGCCAAGTCCCTGGATTCATAGCATGTATATTGGCAGAATGCCTCTATGAGCTGCTCTAGAAAAGCTGCAGGTGACTGATCTGGTCCCTGCTTAACCTTACATACCTTGATCAAATCCATGGGCTACCATGCCCTCTACACCTGCCAATGGAGTCTGGTGTTGGTCTATCAGATGCCTCTTACCTTTTGTCTGAGGGGTAATCTTTTTGGCTTCCTGTGTTTCAAATAAAACAGTCTCAAAGAGATTTATTAGTCTCTTGGGAAATATACCTTTAGTAAGAGAGCTACCATGGTATCAGGATAGGTGGTCTCAGGTCCTCTCCTTCTCCTCTCTGTGGTTCTCTCTAAATATTAATTGAGCATAATTATTACCATTTTGTAAATCATAAAGTATAAGATAGACATAACACCTAGTTTATCATCCCTGTCAATTAAACAGAACCCTTTTCATCTGTATTATATTAAAAGACTGTCAGAATTAACACTTAATGTTGCATTCCATAGCTGCCTGCCACTATTATGAACTGGGTTGCTAGAACTTTAATGTCAGTCAGAACTTTTAACAGTTTGTGCACGCCTTTCCCCCCCAGACCCTAGGCTGAGTTCCAGTGCATTCATGTGGTGGTTTTTGACTCTACTGCTGGGTGGGTCACCTGCTTAATTCAGGAATTTGCAGACCTGGAAGAACAATGAACTCAACCTTCACTGAGCTTCTCCACCCTAGGTGGAGCAGTCTCCTGACTAGCACAGGAATCCCTGCTCAACCAAGCCTGGGAGAAGTTCACCTTGACTAATGCCAAGTACACTCTTAGCACTCCGCAGACCTGGAAGAACAATGAACTCAACCTTCACTGAGCTTCTCCACCCTAGGTGGAGCAGTCTCCTGACTAGCACAGGAATCCCTGCTCAACCAAGGCTGGGAGAAGTTCACCTTGACTAATGTCAAGTACACTCTTAGCACTCCACCCTAGGATAAAAATTCTTACTGTAACAACTTCCCTAATATTCCCTCAGGTCAGATTCCTGCCCGAAGCCAGGGATTGTCCTTGACCAAAGTCAAGTTCTTACCATGAGGTGTGACTACCTAATATGGCTTAAGAATATGGCAATACAACTTAAGAATTAACATTGTAAGAATTGACTTATGTCCTGACTTTAAATTTTATGTCACCTGAACATCATTTATTTAAATCTAAATCAGCTTTCTCAAGATTAAACAGCTTGGGATGTCTGTGAGACTAATTTCTGTAAGGCAAAGGACACTGTCAAAAGGCCAAAACATCAACCAAAAGATTGGAAAAGGATCTTCACCAACCCTAAATCTGTCAGAGGGCTAATATCCAATATATACAAAGAACGCAAGAAGGTAGAACTCAGAGAACCAAAAACCCCATTAAAAAGTGTGGTATGCATCTGGAACAACAAAAAC
Organism: Apodemus sylvaticus; assembly: GCF_947179515.1. Taxonomy (NCBI): domain Eukaryota; kingdom Metazoa; phylum Chordata; class Mammalia; order Rodentia; family Muridae; genus Apodemus; species Apodemus sylvaticus. The sequence continues at coordinate 558,880 of NW_026262995.1, forward strand.
ACAGGATAGCTAAAACTAATCTCAGCAACAAAAGAAAATCTGGGGGAATCAGTATCCCTGACCTCAAGAAATACTACAGAGCAATAGTGTTAAAAACTGCATGGTATTGGTACCGTGACAGGCAGGAGGATCAATGGAACAGGATTGAAGATCCAGAAATGAACCCACACACTTATGGCCAATTGATCCTCGACAAAGAGGCTGAAAACATCCAATGGAAAAAAGATAGCCTTTTCAACAAATGGTGCTGGTTCAACTGGAGGTCAGCATGCAAAAGAAAGTGAATTGATCCATCCTTGTCTCCTTGTACTAAATTCAAATTCAAATGGATCAAGGACCTCCACATAAAACCAGACACTCTGAAGCTAATAGAAAAGAAACTGGGGAAAACCCTTGAGGACATCGGTACAGGGAGAAAGTTTCTGAACAGAACACCAATAGCGTATGCTCTAAGAGCAAGAATTGACAAATGGGACCTCATAAAATTACAAAGTTTCTGTAAGGCAAAGGACACCATCAACAGGACAAATCGGCAACCAACAAATTGGGAAAAGATCTTTACCAATCCTACATCAGATAGAGGGCTAATATCCAATATATATAAAGAACTCAAGAAGTTAGACTCCAGAAAACCGAACAACCCAATTAAATAATGGGGTACAGAGTTAAACAAAGAATTCTCACCTGAAGAACTTCGGATGGCGGAGAAGCATCTTAAAAAACGCTCAACTTCATTAGTCATTAGGGAAATGCAAATCAAAACAACTCTGAGATTTCATCTTACACCAGTCAGAATGGCTAAGATTAAAAATTCAGGAGACAGAAGGTGTTGGACAGGGTGTGGAGAAAGAGGAACTCTCCTCCACTGCTGGTGGGGTTGCAAATTGGTACAACCACTCTGGAAATCAGTCTGGCGGTTCCTTCGAAAACTGGGCACCTCACTTCCAGAAGATCCTGCTATACCACTCCTGGGCATATACCCAGAGTATTCCCCACCATGTTATAAGGATACATGCTCTACTATGTTCATAGCAGCCCTAGTTATAATTGCCAGATGCTGGAAAGAACCCAGGTATCCCTCAGCAGAAGAGTGGATGCAAAAAATGTGGTATATCTACACAATGGAGTACTATTCAGCCATTAGAAACAATGAATTCATGAAATTCTTAGGCAAATGGATGGAGCTAGAGAACATCATACTAAGTGAGGTAACCCAGACTCAAAAGGTGAATCATGGTATGCACTCACTACTAAGTGGATATTAACCTAGAAAACTGGAATACCCAAAACATAATACACACATCAAATGAGGTACAAGAAGAAAGGAGGAGTGACTCCTGGTTCTGGAAAGACTCAGTGAAGCAGTATTCGGCAAAACCAGAACGGGGAAGTGTAAAGGGGTGGTTGGGAGGACAGGGGAAGAGAAGGGGGCTTCCGGGACTTTCGGGGAGTGGGGGACTAGAAAGGGGGAAATCATTTGAAATGTAAATAAATTATATTGAATAAAAAAAAATTAATGCTAAAAAAAAAGTGTGGTATGGAGGTAAACAAAGAATTTTCACATGAAGAATATTGGAGAGCTGGAAAACACCTTAAGAAATGTTCAACATCATTAATCATTAGAGAAATGCAACTCAAAACAACCCTGAGATTTTACCTCACACCAGTCAGAATGGCTAAGGTCAAAAACTCAGGAGACAGCCGGTGCTGGCGAGGATGTGGAGAAAGAGGAGCACTCATCCACTGCTGGTTGATTTTAAGATGGTGTAATCACTTTGGAAATCAGTCTGGAGGTTCCTCAGAAAACTGGGCGTGGCACTTCTGGAGGGCCCTGCTATACCACTCCTGGGCATATACCCAGAGATTCCCCGGCATGCAATAAGGACACATGCTCCAATATGTTCATAGCAGACCTATTTGTAGTAGCCTAAAGCTGGAAAGAAACCAGGTTTCCCTCAACGGAGGAAATGATACAAAAAAAAAATGTGGTATATTTATGCAATGGTGTACTATTCAGCCATTAAAAACAATGAATTCATGAAATTCTTAGGCAAATGAATGGAGCTGGAGAACATCATACTAAGTAAGGTAACCCAGACTCAAAAGATCAGTCATGGTATGCACTCACTAATAAGTGGATATTAGCCTAGAAACTTTGAATACCCAAGACATAATCCACACACTAAATGAGGTCCAAAAGGAATGGAGTAGTGGTCCCTGGTTCTGGAAAGACTCAGTGCAAGAGTAGAGGGGAATAGCAGAACATGGAAGTGGGAAAAAGTAGATAGAGGAACAAGGGGAGTCACGAGGGCTTATGGGACTTGTGGAGAGGGGGACCTAGAAATGGGAAGTCATTTGAAATGTAAATAAAGAATATAGCAAAAAAAGAGTATGAATGAAAAATAAAAGAATTCATTGTTTCCAATAGCTAAGTAATATTCCCTAGTGAAAACTTTCTCTATCCTCTGTTCTATTTTTTTCACAGAATCCTTCCCAGATTTATGACTTTCCTATTATTTTAGATAGGGTGAGTATTACCTGTGTGAGTGTGTTTATGTGTGTGTCTTTGTGTGTGTGTGTGTTTATATGTTTGTGTATGTGTGTGTGTGAATTTGGGTATGTAAATCTTTATGGACACACTGTTAAACTAATATCTTGGTACAAAACTGAAGATACTCTGCCTCTCTCAGATTCAGTAGTCAATATGAAAAAATATAAACACTAATTCAAAATTATAATTCTATATTTTAATCTATTTTAATTCTGTATATAAATATATATGTATATATATATATAATTTACATATATATAAATGTATATTTATGTATATAAATATATATATATATATATTTCAATTGTGTGAAGTTTTTGAAACATGATACTACAAACTTTTCAATACTCTTTAATGTACCATGTAACAGTCAAATTTTAAGCATATTATGTCATATTTATTAAACAATACACATGCACAATCACACACAAACCTACAAACACTTATCTACATCAAATGAAATAATTGTACTTATATCTTCTTTCCACATCTAATTGAAAAAATATATATATGAACCAAAATTCAGAAACACATAAAACTGAAACCTTTAACTTAAATGTCTTATAAGAGATAATAATTCACGTAAGTAGAAATATTGATATAATATCCTATGAGACTAATAATGCTCTTAACATAATATGGATGACAATCTCAAAAGAAATTTTATTTTTATTCATAGACAGAAACACCTGAACAAATATGTGATCATTCTTTTTTTTCTATATTCTTTGTTTACATTCCGAATGCTTTCCCCCTTTCCAGGTGTCCCCCTCCTTATTGGTCTCATAAGCCCTCTTCCCTTCATCTATATCCTAATCACCCCTCACACATTTGCCTGTTCTGGTACTCCCCTACAATAGTGGATCAACTCTTTTCAGAGTCAGGATCCCCTCTTTCCCTCTTCTTGGATATCATTTGATATGCTGTGTCTTGAGAATTCTATTTCTGGGATAATTAATATCCACTTATCAATAATTGCAATCCATGTGTATTCTTTTGCAATTTGGTAACCTCACATAGGATGATGTTTACACAATGGAATACTACTGAGCAATTAAAAACCATGAATTCATGAAATTCTTAGGGAAATGCTTGGAACTAGAAAATATGTGGTCTTTCAAAAAAACCATGCATTTTAATTTCTTTTACTATGAAATATTTAAGTGAATTTCACTTACTTAAACCAACTACAATAAAAGGCATACTCTCAGTATATATACTTTTTTCATTTTCATTCAAATAAGTTGATTACTATATATTAAAACTGTGGAGTCCTGGTGTGATGTGTCCCAAGTCATCCTCTTATCTGGTGGAACCTATCAATCTCTTGCGCAGTCACAGAAGCTAAGATGACAGCCAAGACCCACTCTCTTGTAGTTGTATTTGGGTTGGACCTCTGTGACCCTGATCAACTCTGGATGCAGACTGTGCAGGCAGATCCTCTGCTTTGCAGGGCCAGACTCACCTGTGCAGGCTGCCTCTTCCTAGCTAGCTCTTAGGTGTATAGCTGGCTTCCTGCACTACTTGGAGGAGGTTCGCTGTGGCTGAGACTGTTCCCGATCCAGAGGCAGACACCAGAAGGGTCGTGACAGAGGCTTCCAGACTGGATGATCCATTTGGCAGGCTGGACTCACCAGTACAAGCAGCCTCTTCCTAGCTGACTGCTGGATGTATCATTGGCTTCCTGAATTGGTGGAATCAGTATCTCTGACCTCAAGCAGTACTACAGAGCAATAGTGTTAAAAATTGCATGGTATTGGTACAGTGACAGGCAAATAGATCAATGGAATAGAATGGAAGATCCGAAAAATGAACCCACAGAAAGATCACTTGAACGTTCTTAAAGGAGCAGAAAACATCCAGTGGAAAAAAGATTGCATCTTCAGCAAATGGTGCTGTTTCAACTGGAGGTCAGCATACAAAAAATTAAAAATGGATCCATTTTTATCTCCTTGTATTAAGCTAAAGTCCAAGTGGATCAATAACCTCAACATAAGACCAGACACACTGAAACTAAAAGAAAATAAACTGGGGAAGACCCTTGAGGACATGGGCACAGGGGAAATGTTCCTCAAGAGAACACCAATAGCTTATGCTCTAACATGAAGAATTGAAAAATGGGACCTGATAAAACTACAGAGTTTCTATAAGGCAAGGGACATTGTAAAAGGACAAAACGGCAACCAACAAATTGGGAAAAGATCTTTACCAACACACCATCTGATAGAGGGCTTATATCCAAGGTATACAAAGAAATCAAGAAGGTAGACTCCAGAGAGCCAAATATCCCCCTTAAAAATGGGGTACAGCTGAACAAAGAGTTTTCACCCAAGGATTATTGAATGGCTGAGAAGCACCTAAAGAAATGTTCAACATCCTTAGTCATCAGGGAAATGCAAATCAAAACAACTATGAAATATCACAAGATACCAGTCAGAATGGCTAAGATAAAAAAGTCAGGAGAAAACAAGTGCTGGCTAGGATGTGGAGAAAGTGGAAAATTTCTCCACTGCTGGTGGGGTTTCAAGCTGGTATTACCACTCTAGAAGTCAGTCTGTTGGTTCCACAGAAAACTGGAAATGATACTTCCAGAACACCCTGTTTTACCACTCCTAGTCATATACCCAGAGGATTTTCCAGCATGTAATAAGTACCCAAGATCCACTATGTTCATAGCAGCCCTATTTGTAATATCCAGAAGCTGGAAAGAACCCAGATATCCCTCAACGGGGGAATGGATACAGAAAATGTGGTATATATGCACAATGGAATACTAGTCAGCTATTAGAAACAATGAATTCATGAAATTCTTAGACAAATGAATGGAACTGGAGAACATCATCCTAAGTGAAGTATCCCAGTCTCAAAAGACTAATCATGGTCTGCATTGACTGATAAATGGATATTAGTCTAGAAACCTGGAATACCCAAGACCCAAGAAGAAGAAAGAAGTGGCCCCTGGTCTTGGAAAAGCTCAGTGCAGCAGTGTAGAGGAATACCAGAATGGGGAAGTGGGTAGGGTTGGACCGAGGAACAGGGGAGGGAAAAGGACTATGACACTTTTGGTGAAGGGGGATCCAAGAAAAGAAAAATCATTTGAAATGTAAATAAAGAATATATCAAATAAAAAACCTGAGTATTTCCAAGTGTAGACTACTTGTTAATTGAGTAAAAATGACAAGAATGATGAGAGATTGATAGACAGTCTGGACATTCATATATTTTAAACCTGCGTCAGTCAGACACTAACTACCATTTTGTACTCTGGGAGCTTAAAGTGATTGATCTGGGATGAAAACAAAATTTACCCAATTATTCTTTTGTGAATATTTAATTTTCACACAATTTTTGAAGTGGATCTAAAGAAATATTATGTAAGGATGGCCAGAAATTTATTTCCCAAACTATCCAAAGTATATTATTGATGTCTGTCCTTCAAGCCATACACAGACTTATAAGAACACAGCTTAAATTATTTACTTGATAATGTCAGTATCAACTCCATACCTTCTAGATTAATTTGAAGGCTATGATGCCGGGATGTGGAGATTATATGTATGTGGTCTCAGAAAACATCTCCATGGTCACAACTTACAGTGCAACCTTGTGAATGGTTTCATTTAATCACAGAACTTTTATCTAATATGAGCAGAATCACCAACTAGGAGATATTAGGTGTTAGTTGTTTCCTGTGATTACTAGCTGCTATTAATAGGGATATTAGTTGCGTCTTGATTCTTTATACTGATTTGGAAACGATGAAACCATGAGGCTTGTATAGGCTACCACTTGTGTATGAGGATCATACTCAAGCATTCCACTCTTATTCTACAGTCTATCTGGAAAAAACAGGCAAGAGGACACCTGCTTCTCATATTTTAAATATTTTATTTTGAAAACCTGTCTTACTGTAATCTCCACTTATGCCACAAAGAATCAATACTCATTACTCAGCTTTTACAATGCTAGCATCACTAGAATGTTCTTGCACATCTCCCTCCTTTCAAGTTTGTTGTTATTTTTTCTCCAGATTCAAATAGCAAGCAGCATTGCACTTAATATAATTCATATTTTAAATATGTGTCTAAAACTTATGACAAATTTTTGAGAAATGGGCAGGAGAGTTTCCACCAATCTCGAGCATGGTAGCATAAAAAGAAGTTGTGACCTTGAAGTAATTAAGTAAGTATAACTTTTTTTTTTTTTTTAAATAGAGGCAAAAATTTGTACTTGTACAAAAACGTCTAAGTGAAGTGTAGCCACTAATAATAAGGAATATATGGTGAACATACTCACAGGTTACTAGACCCAAACAAACCATGAAAGAAGGATAGATGTCTTTTAAACTTTTTCCTTCTGCTTTCAAGTTCCATGGGCATTGGAACAGCGAGGTTCGATGTATTCCTCCCGTGTCTTCCTTCACAAGGGTTTTCATAGTGAAAAAAAAAAAAAAGAAACACCTCAAGATAAGAAAGAAGACCAATGATTATACTAAATGTCAAAGGGTACTTGATATGAAAACACTATAAATAAAGTGTAAAGGGAAGAACTTAAGAATATTGTAGCAACATTTATAATGATAAAAATTAATATATACATGTATGAAATTCACAAAAGAACATGTGATATTAAAAGATAGTTGTAACTCTTAATAAAAATGATATGCTAATTGAAAATGTAGTAATTATAATATCAACAATAGTTAAAATATTAGACTATTTTATACATGTGAACATTCAGACTTTTCCTATATTGGTCTATATGTTTATTTCCTTCAGACATTTCTTTGTAATGTGATTATCCTTTTCTCAAATTGCCTTTAGTTGTGAAAACTTTGAAAGAACCACATGGGTTATATTGTCTTCTAAATGTGTAATTATTAATCTAAAAACTCAAGTCTAAGACCACTTTTTCTTGATTCTGATTTCAGCTGAGCTTACAAAAGTTTTATAGAAAGTAGATAATTTTAATACTGGAAAAGAAAACAGACAAACTTACAAAAAAACAAACAAGCAAACAAACAAACCTTCCAGCATTCAAAAGTATGTGTGAAGTTGGTCTAGTCTAGAAAAAGGAGGCATCTCCCTTGATGCTAGCCTGTGGTTCCTATATGGATATCAAAATTGATTCTTGGAAGTAAACATACATCTATGTTTTAAAGTCTCCACCTAGATTCCTATACCTTTCCAAAACTCTCCATCTCATGTACTAAGCTAATGATAGAAGCCCCCCGCATCAATGCAAAAAACACAGGATAGCTAAAACTATTCTCAACAATAAAATAAATTCTGGGGGAATCAGTGTCCCTGACCTCAAGCAATACTACAGAGCAATAGTGTTAAAAATTGCATGGTATTGGTACAGTGACAGGTAGGCGGATCAATGGAACAGGATTGAAGTTCCAGAAATGAACCCATACACCTATGCCCATTTGCTCCTCCTTGACAAAGAGGTGGAAAACATCCAATTGGAAAAAGATAGCCTTTTCAACAAATGGTGCTGGTTCAACTGGAGGTCAGCATGCAGAAGAATGGGAATTGATCCATACTTGTCTCCTTGTACTAAGCTCAACTCAAAATGGATCAAGGATCTCCACATAAAGCCAGACACTCTGAAGCTAATAGAAAAGAAACTGGGGAAGACCCATGAGGACATCGTTACAGGGGGAAAGTTTCTGAACAGAACACCAATAGCTTATGCTCTAAGAACAAGAATTGACAAATGGGACCTCATAAAATTACAAGGTTTCTGTAAGGCAAAGGACACCTTCAAAAGGGCAAATCGGCAACGAACAAATTGGGAACCAACCCTACATCAGATAGAGGGCTAATATATATATATATATATCTCAATAAGTTAGACTCCAGAAAACCAAACAACCCTATTAAAATATGGGGTACAGAGTTAAGCAAAGAATTCTCACCTGAAGTACGTCGGATGGCAGAGAAGCATCTTAAAAAATGCTCAACTTCATTAGTCATAAGGGAAATGCAAATCAAAACAACCCTGAGATTTCACCTTATACCAGTCAGAATGGCTAAGATTAAAAATTCAGAAGACAGCAGATGTTGGTGAGGATGTGGAGAAAGAGGAACACTCCTCCACTGCTGGTGGGGTTGCAAATTGGTACAACCACTCTGGAAATCAGTCTGGCGGTTCCTCCGAACACTGGGCACCTCACTTCCAGAAGATCCTGCTATACCACTCCTGGCCATATACCCAGAAGGTTCCCCAGCATGTAATAATGATACATGTTCCACTATGTTCATAGAAGCCCTATTCATAATTGCCAAAAGCTGGAAAGTACCCAGGTATCCCTCAACAGAAGAGTGGATGCAAAAAATGTGGTATATATACTCAATGGAACACTATTCAGCCATTAGAAACAATGAATTCATGAAATTCTTAGGCAGATGGATGGAGCTGGAGAACATACTAAGTGAGGTAACCTATTCTCAAAAGATCAATCATGGTATGCACTCACTAATAAGTGAGTATTAACCTAGAAAACTGGAATACCAAAAACATAATCCACACATCAAATGAGGCACAAGAACAGAGGAGAGCCCCCTTGTTATGGAAAAACTCATTGAAGCAGTATAGGGCAAAACCAGAACAGGGAAGTGGGAAGGGTTGGAGGGGAAAACAGAGGGAGGGAAGGGGGCTGTTGGGACTTTCGTGGAGTGGGGTTCTAGAAAAGGGGAAATCATTTGAAATGTAAATAAAAAATATATCGAATTAAAAAAAAAAGCAGTCTTCAGGGGTAAACAAATAATATGGAATACTGACATCAGCAATAATTGTAATGGCAGTTGGAAATAGTCACATTCATGATGTTTCAAACAGTAGTAGGATTACTGGTATCAACTGCTGCAGGCCAAAATTCTCATGGACATACAAGAGTGTATTTTTCTATTCTACGAGTTCAACAAATTATATCTCAAAAACTGCAGCTCAACATGACCCAAGTCATCTCCATTGACTTGAACATGACTGTAGATTCTATTGGTCTCAGGGATGCTTGATATTAACAATGTCTTCAGATGTAACACTGAGTGAGGATTTTACTTCCACATCCTCGCCCAAACCTACTGTCTCCTGAGTTTTTAACCTTAGCCATTCTTACTCGTGTAAGGTGAAATCTCAGGGTTGTTTTGATTTGCATTTCTCTAAATGACTACGGTTGTTGAACATTTCTTAAGGCCCTTCTCAGTCATCTGAAGTTCTTCATGGGAAAACTTCTTTATGGGAAAAATTAGCTCCGTACTCTACATTTTAATAGGGTTATTTGGTTTTCTGGGTTCTATCTTCTTGAGTTCTTTTTATTTATTAGATATTAGCCCTCTGTCGGATTTAGGGTTGGTGAACATTCTTTCCCAATCTGTTTGTTGATATTTTGTCCTTTTATCAATGTCTTTTGCCTTACAGAAACTTTGTAACTTTATGAGGTCCCATTTGTCAATTCTTAAAGGCATCAAAGTTCATTATAAAGTCGATATCTGTGACTATATCCGTGCATCAAGAACATCAATTAAATTTTCTCTTCCAGGTATAACTCAGGTATCAATCAGATCTCCATTGCCAGCTCAGAAAATGTACCTCAAAATGAGTGTGGGCATATTTAGAAGCTGGAAGTATTAGATTCTCAAGCAGCCACACAAGTTAAAGCCATAACCAGGTCTCCATCAGCAACAGGAAAAATGGAAGTGCTCATGATTGCTGAACGCAACATTCAGCACTAAAATCATTACAGATTCTTCCTCTTCTTACAGGAATTCAAGGCCCGTACCTAAACATAGTTAAAGCAATATACAGCAAACCTGTAGCCAATATCAAATTAAATGGAGAGAAAGTTGAAAAAATCCGACTAAAATCAGGAACTAGACAAGGCTGGCCTCTCTCTCCACATCTTTTCAATATAGTGGTTGAATTTCTAGCTTGAGCAATTAAACAACATCAGGAGGTCAAAGGGATACATATTGGAAAGCAATACGTAAAATTATCACTATTTGCAGATGACATGATAGTATATTTAAGTGACCCAAAAATTCTACCAGAGAACTCCTAAAGCTGATAAACAACTTCAGCAAATTGGCAGGTTATAAAATAAACTCAAGCAAATCAGTTACTTTCCTATACTCAAAGGATAAACAGGCTGAGAAAGAAGTTAGGATAATGACACCCATCACAATAGCCACAAACAATATAAAGTATATTGGTGTGACTCTAACCAAACCAGTGAAAGATCTATCTGGCAAGAACTTCAAGTCTCTGAAGAAGGACAGTGAAGAAAACCTCAGAAAATGGAAAAATCGTTCATGCTCATGGATTGGCAGGATTAATATAGTTAAAATGGCCATCTTGCCAAAAGCACTCTACAGACTCAATACAAACCCAATCAAAATCCCAACCCAGTTCTTCAGAATTAGCAAAAGCAATTCTCAAATTTATCTGGAATATCAAAAAAACCAGGATAGCAAAAACTATTCTCAACAATAAAATAACTTCTGGGGGAATTAGTATCCCAGACCTCAAGCAATACTACAGAGCAATAGTAAAAACTATTAAAAACTACATGGTAATGGTACAATGACAGGCAAGTGGACGAATGGATTAGAATTGAAGACCCAGAAATGAATCCACGCACCTATGGCAACTGGATTTTTGACAAAGGAGCAGAAAATATCCAGTGAAAAAAAGATAACCTTTTCAACAAATGGTGGTGGCTCAATTGGAGGTAGGCATGCAGGAGAATGGGAATTGATTCTTTCTTATCTCCTTGTATTAAGGTCAACTACAAGTGGATCACGAACATCCACATAAAACCAGACACACTGAAACTAACAGAAAAGAAACTGGGGACAACCCTTGAGGACATAGGCACAAGGGAAAAGTTTCTGAACAGAACACCAATAGTGTATGCTCTAAGATCAAGAATTGACAAATGGAATCTCATAAAATTACAAAGTTTCTGTAAGGCAAAGAACACCATTAAAAGTACAAAACGGTAACCAACAAATTGGGAAAAGATCTTCACCAACCCTACATCTGATGGAGGGCTAATATCCAATATATACAAAGAATGCACGAAGTTAGACCCCAGGGAAACAAATAACCCTATTAAAAATGGACTACAGAGCTAAACAAATAATTTTCACCTGAAGGAATTCGGATGGCTGAGAGGCACTTAAGAAATGCTCATCATCATTAGGCATTAGGGAAATGCAAATCAAAACAACCCTGAGATTTCACGTCGAACCAGTCAGAATGGCTAAGATTAAAAACTCAGGAGACAGCAGGTGTTGGCAAGAATGTGGAGAAAGAGGAACACTCCTCCACTGCTGGTGGGGCTGTAAGATGGTACAACCACTGTGGAAATCAGTCTGGAGGTTCCTCAGAAACCTGGACATGAGTCTTCCAGAGGACCCTGCTATACCTCTCCTGGACATATACCCAGAGGATTTCCCAGCATGAAATAAGGACACATGCTCCACTACGTTCATAGCAGCCTTATTTATAATAGCCAGAAGCTACAAAAAACCCAGATAATCCTCAGTGGAGGAATGGATACAGAAAATGTGTTATATATACACAATGCCGTACTATTCAGCAATTAAAAACAATGACTTCATGATTTTTTTTTTTTTTGCAAATGGATGGAACTGGAAAATTTCATCCTAAGCAAGGTAACACAATCAAAAAAGAATACACATCAAATGCAATCACTGAAAAGTGGATATTAATTAGCCCTGAAGCTCTGAATTCTGAAGAAACAATTAGCTTATCAAATGATTCCCATGAAGAAAGAAGAAGAGGGCCCTAATCCTGGAAAGGCTTGATTCAGCATTGTAAAGGAGTACCAGGACAGACAAAAGGGAAGGGGAAAGATAGGAGAATGGAGGTAGAGAAGAGGACTTATGGGACATACGGGGGGGGGACTGGGAAAGGGTAAACCTTTGAGAATGTAAATAAAGAATATAGAAAATAAATAAATAAATAAAGAGGAGGGAAAGAAAAAATATTTATAAGTAGGTATGGCGTGTGTGAGGCTACCATAGGCAGAAGGGGAGATAGTGAAGCCCTGCTATGAAAGAATGACATTTACAGATCTCTTGGACAGAAGTTGTGGATTTGAGGATAATCACCATGAAAAAATCATTCTGATGTCCCTTTCAGGTGAGGAGTTGAATGTGAGACACTGTTAAATGGAATATTTTGTCCAGACGTGCAGGACTGTCAACAGTGTCCCCATACCACCTAGGAGAGGATGTGAGACTAGAGAATCAAAATATGTACAGCAAGACAGTATTCTGATCAAGCTGTCAAATTTTATTTTTTACATAAGGCAATATAAAGGGAAGCAAGCAAGAGTTATGGAAGAGTAAAGGGGGGGGAGGTAAGTCATTGTGTTGAGGGAACAATCTCACAGGGCTAGTATTGTTTCTGGGGAACACAGAATTGTCTCTCAGAATCTCAGGGAAATACTGGCTATTCCTGCAGGAAATTGACACAATAAATTGATCTCAAGGAGGTAAAGTGGAAAGAAGTTGCTATGGTAACCTAACCATAGGTGAGCTCTACTTTTTCTAGGTCACTCAGGTGAGCTCTACATGTACTGTCCATCTGGATATTTTGCTAATCTTGAAAGCTTGTATTTCTACTTTTAAAAGCAGGCTTGAAGTAGCTGAAAGGAGGGGGTTTAGAGATCTAAGTGAGAATGGATCCTGGCAATATTTCTGTGCTATCCTTTATCAGGAAAAAATGGTGTTTAATCCTTGGACATAGAGGATAATTATTGAGGACATCTTTTATTGGAAGTGGTGTTTTTCTGTTGAGGCAGTTAGAGATGATCTCAGGACATGTCAGTCTTACAAGATAGATATTGGACCTCTAGATACAGAGGGGGCATTTGATATAATGGACAGAAATTGATTGTCTATGTATTGATGTTTAGGAGTAGACAATTAAAGCAGTCTTAAATTGTGCTTAAAGACCCAAACCTCTTTACAGACAATGGAGTATGCTAGCCTACCTTGAGCAGATGGTTAGGACTGCTTCACAGTTTAGAAGATTCCAATCTTCACTTTTGCCCTGGTAGACCTGGCAGCCATCTATGAATTATTTGCCAGTCGAGATTGTTAGTATATATGTCTTCTTGAAGCTTTGAACAAGTTATATGGGTATGCACACAAAGATTGGTATGAAAACAGATCACCTAATTCTATGCTCTGTTAACTCAGAGTAGAATTAATTAAAGTCCTTTGTTCACACTTGTATTTTCTTAGTAACAATTGTTAGAGAGAAATCATCTAAAGCTCACAATTAGATGGTTAAGTTTGAGTCCCATATATAGTTAAGGAATACTCTATGACTCTTAATACTTGGTCCACTTGGGCAAATGGCAATTCAGAAATCTGAATAGTAAAGTTCATTCATTCTTATTAGAGAATGTGGACAGATATGAAAGGTTTGAGGTACTATTTTTAAGAACAGAAATGACTGGTGAAATTCAATCAAATGGTAAGAGTTGGCTGGAAAATAGGTCTAATTTGAGTAACCTGTATTCACAACTGCAAATTCTATGGTCATCCTCATTTTTTTTTGCTTAGAAAGAGCATGGTCACATTTATACAAATAGCAAGATCCAGTTTCCACCCAGTGTAGAAAGGGAAAAACAATCTATGAAATCTCGGGTAGTGGGAGAAAACTATGATACTGGATCATTTGTTTCCATCTGTTACTTTTGCTTCAAAGACCCAGCCATTGTATATACTGTAGAGAAGAATACAAGAAGCAATCAGCATGCTCTTCCAACAGGGTGCATGGTTGTCTTAACTCTGAGTGTCCCTGTAAGTAGTACTGGTCTGTATCCATCCATAACTGAGAGATGGGAACACTGCATTTCTGACAGCCACCTCCAGAAAATAGCATGAATGTTAGTTTTACCTTTGTATTTTCTGACCTCTGTCCTACACCTAGAAATTTGTGAAGTCCACGTTTGAGGAGGCAGTTGTGTTTGGCTGAAAATCTTGCTCAAGATGATTGTCACTAGGCAGTATGAGTTGAAAGTCAACTGTACGTTGTCTTCTGCATGAAACAATGCTCTTGACCATCCCTTAGCGAGAAGGTATATCTGAAGCTCCTATGACTATAGATACAAGGAACAAGACCCTTTTGGCCGTATGAGCCAAAGCTGAGGTCTCTGTCATTGTTCCATAGGACACATACCCTGGGCCAGGAACTAGATGTCTATAGCCCTTGTGTTTGAAGGAGGAAATCATAGCCTCTTTTCTACTACACTGACACCATGTTACTGGATTAGCTTCTATAGATGCAATGACATAAGCCTTACATTTGAGCCTCAAAATCAGAAGAGGAATGGCTTCCAAAATAAACCAAAAGTTTGAGGGTCTTTCCATTAAAAGAGTGCATGTAATCCACCTTGGGCAAATGGGGATGGTCTGTAGTAGTCTTAGATTTAGGATAGAGTTCTGATATTCCCTTCTATGGAGTAAAAGAAATGAGGTAACTTGGAAAGAGAGGAACTATTGGGCCCCTTTGTGAAATAGAAAACTTTGAGATCTTGTTGTGCAAAGGTATGGGTTAGAAATGGTTGAAGAGGGGGTGAGCGACATGCAACATTCTGGTAAACATTAATGTCCTTGTTATTTTGTTCAGTCAAGGAAGCTCCTACCACTGCTCTTCAGCTTCCAACTCTTCCTTAGTTGTAAGCAGTTTCACATCCTGTGTTTAGATAAATCAGAATGCTGAGCTCCTACACTCGTAGCAACTGATTCTTCCTTTATCATACACAATATGTTACAATTGTTGGAATGGCAAGTATCCACATAGAAAATTTTCTGATAAATATCTTAGATTGCTAGAGTTATCTCAAGGGAAGAAAAGAAGATATTTATTATATATTAATCTTGCCAATACAGACAGTAAATTACAAGCAGTGATTAGACATTAATTTTATCGTCATGAGCTTCAAAGTTATATTATACCATTTTACTCTACTGTTCATAGCATTTACATATAACAGCAACAAACATATAGTGAATGATATAATTAAGAAGCTACTACAAATGATTAGAATGTCTGTACCTTTCTTTCAAGTTACTTGGGGTTTAAATTAAATTTTGTTTTTTGAGATCCACATATCTGCAAATATGCATGTATAAAAATTACATGAAAGAAATTTAATCGTGATAAATTTACAAATAATATTTTACAATCTTCTCCTTTTGAAAGTAAAGAAATCTAAAATATAATAATATACTTTAGAGAGACTTTTTTCTTGAATTACTTTTCTCCAATTCCAGAGAAAGGAAACTCACAGCTAATGTTATTGAGTGGACAGAGGAGGTGTATGTGTGAGTGTATGGGTATTGGTGTGTTTCTCTATATATGTGTATATCCCTCTCTATCATCTCCTGTGGGTTTGCATGATATCTCTCTTAGAAACAGAGAGTGCAACTCTTTTTTTTTCACCGTATCAATCAAATGTAGTTTAAAAAGCCATCATGATCACTGTGAGAATACAAATTTATGGGTACTAGGTTGTGTGCTAATGTCAAATCAATGGTCAATATTCCACTGACAGACTGGAGTCTTGGGAGTCATTTTGCAGTAATATTGGTCTTGGCTAGTGTTGATGGCATAATGCAGTTTTTTTTCTTTTATTTTTAGTCTATATATATTTTTATTTACATTTTAAATGATTTTCCCTTTCCTGGCTCCCTACTCCTTGAAAGTCCCATAAGCCTTCTTCCCTCCCGCTGTTCCCACAGCCCTTCCTGCCCAATTCCCTGTTCTGGTATTTGCCTATACTGCTACACTGAGACTTTCAGGAACCAGGGGCCACTCTTACATTCTTCTTGGTTATCACTTGATTGTGGATTATGAGTTGGGTAATCCAAGATTCTAGACTAATATCTGCTTATCTGTAAGTGAATACCATGATTGATCTTTTGAGAATGGGTTACCTCACTTATGTGATATTCTCCAGCTCCATCCACTTGTCTAATAAGTTAATGAATTCATTGTTTCTAATGGCTGAATAGTACTCCATTGTATGTATGAATGTACCCCATTTATTAATAGGGTTATTTGGCTTTCTGGGTCTAACTTCTTGAGTTCTGTGACATATATATATATATGCCACATTTTCTGAATCCATTCTTCCGTTGAGGGACATCTGGGTACTTGTGTACTTTCCAGCTTTCAGCTATTATAAATAGGACTGCTATGAATATAGTGGGCCATGTGACCTTATTACATGCTGGGGAATACTCTGGGTACATACCCAGGAGTAGTATAGCAAGGTGCTCTGGAAGTGACAAGCCCAGATTTCTGAAGAACCACCAGACTGATTTCCAGAGTAGCTGGAGGAGTGTTCCTCTTTCTCCACATCCTCACCAGCATCTGCTTTCTCCTGAGCTTTTGATCTTAGCCATTATGATTGGTGTGAGGTGAAATCTCAGGGTTGTTTTGATTTGAATTTACCTAATGACTAATGATGTTGAGCATTTCTTAAGGTGCTTCTCAAACATCTGAAGTTCTGCAGGTAAAAATTATTTGTTTAGCTCTGTACTCCATTTATTAATAGGGTTATTTGGTTTTTCTGGGGTCTAACTTCTTGAATTCTTTGTATATATTGGATATTAGCCCTCTGCCAGATATAGGGTTGGTGAAGATCTTTTCCCATTTTGTTAGTTGCCAATGTGTGCTTTTGATGGTGTCCTTTGCCTTACAGAAACTTTGTAATTTTATGAGGTCTCATTTGTCAATTCTTGATCTTAGAGCATAAGCTATTGGTGTTCTGTTCAGGAACTTTCCCCCTGTGCCCATGTCCTCAAGGGTCTTCCCCAGTTCCTTTTCTATTAGTTTCAGAGTGTCTGGTTTTATGTGGAGATCCTTGATCCATTTGGAGTTGAGCTTAGTACAAGGAGACAAGGATGGATCAATTCCCATTCTTCTGCATGCTGACCTCCAGTATAACCAGCACCATTTGTTGAAAAGGCTATCTTTTTTCCATTGGATGTTCTCCGCCCCTTTGTCGAGGAGGATCAAGTGGCCATAGGTGTGTGGGTTAATTTCTGGATCTTCATTCCTGTTCCATTGATCCACCTGCCTGTCACTGTACCAATACAGTTAGTATGCACTAACTGAAAACTGGATATTAGCCTAGAAACTTTGAATACCCAAGACATAATCCACATGATAAATAATGTGTAAGAAGAATGAAGGAGTGGCCCTGTCAAAAGCAGGAAGCAAACCCTGGAACCTTTTCCACTTCCTTGACTACAGTCACATGACATGTTGTGTAATCATCACTTTTTCACTTTTGATTGTTCACACTTAACCATGCTGAGGAGAACTACCCAACCTGTATATAAAACAAGGTATCAATACTTTGTCTCTTCCTGATTTAGCTAATGATATGGATACCCAATACACCAAAGAACAGTTAGAAGGTGAGGCAATGCTAGGACATCATGATCTAAGGTAAGCAATTTAATTTTTGCTCAAAATTTAAGAATTTTTATACTTTGATCATCTTTCCTCTTACAAGGATCTCAGCACTTCCTTTCCTCCCAGTCGTACTCACTCTTTCTACCCTTGATTAAGGAGTCATGATATATTCCCTCTAAAGCAAAGGGAGCCTCAGATCATTACAGCTTGTTCAACAATAAATATTGTTAAATATTTATTTAGGTATAGGTATTACACACAACTTCCGGATAAGATGGACTGTGCCTCAGATATTTTTCCTAATGTTCTCAGAATTTTCCTTCAGTCCAAGGTAAACTCTAGGTTCAATACAAAAGCAATGAAGAGTCTTGCAATAAATAATCTGTCAAGGAAGAAGCATATATGCTTTCTTCTTTGAATACTGGAATTCTAGACATCTCCTTAAGTTTGAAGGGAATTTTTAGAAAATTTTCATTAAGGAGCCTGTCTGGAAGTCACTGATGTTCAATTTTTTCTAGGAAAATTTAAATCAACATCTCCTGGCAACGTTTTCCTTAGAGAATCCATTTCTATCCATTGAATCCTCAGTTCTGTTGCTCTTGGAGGTCCTAATGTTTCCCTTCTGACCTGGGTGGCAAGAAATGCCCAAATGATAGAAGATTGGCCGAGCATTCTGAAATAATGTCCTGGGACATGACAGTAAAAATCTGAGCCCTAATCTATCTTCTATCTTTAAGACTCTCACTTGAAATGGATCAGTTCCAATTTTTTTACCCATGCCTTGCTGGCACTGGACAGCTTGTGGAGAACTTAGAGCCAGAGATTACCAACTACTTTGTAAGGAAAATGCTCTGATTGCTGGCAAGATCACTTCAGAATCTCAGAAAATATGATCATTCTGGACCTTGAGGACATTTTTACCTTATTAGGTATTTTCTGCACCATCTTCCAATCCTCAATGTAACCTTTTAGCCTTCTGTGACCTTTCTATGCTTCCGCATCCTCCCAACATATTACCTCTCAAAAATGATGCCCATGACCTTCCCACATATGGTCAAAGTAGGCTTATTTCTAACTTATCAGGCATACTTCCAAAATGACTCCTTCTGTAAACAAGGGATTCTAGTCAACTCTGGTTTGATGTCCCCTAGTACAAGTTTAGAATCAAAGCATAGAACCTGTGCCATGGGCCTTCTAGAAAGTCAATAGAAATGTACAAACAGCAACATTACTGTCTAGATCTGAACAGCTGAACAAACAAGAAGTAACATAGCCGGCAACAGCCATACAAACATTCTGAAAAATAAATAAATTGCGGCCTCCAAACTCTAAGAATGACCACCAATTATAAATTTACAAAACTCTGCATAAAATTTGGAACCTTATTGTCATCATTGAAAATTTTCTTCACTCTTTAAGGTACCAGGGACTTTCATCTTTGACAGAAGTGATATGGCGCCCTCTCTTGGTCTTAAGGTGATTCTAGCCTCCTTTTTTAAAAGGGCCTCAAAGATTTCCTATTACATGGGGCTCATATTTCCCAGTGTTAACTTACTTCTTCATGCTATATTGAACACAATGTCAGAACTCTCCTAGGACTAACATGGCACTAGTCCTCCTTAGCCAAATGAGACCTAAAACTTCTATTTTGCCTTAAATTGTCCTAATATATTCCTATTCCTACCTAGTGACCTTGAGTCTGTTTTTCCTTAAAGGGTTGTCAGATTAAGAAAGACTTATACAAAGACTTAAATAAAGAATATATTAAATAAAAATATGCTTCAAAAAATTAAAAAAAAAAAATAAGACTTATACCACATATTCTACACACACACAGACACACAAAATCATCTAACATTTCCCGTATTCCCAATAGGATGGTGGATCTATTTTCTACTTTTATTCACCAAGTTGGTTTAAGACATTCTGTTTCTTCCCAAGGTGCTCTGGAAATTTAAAGTGTATTGAAAGGAATTTCAAAACTTATTCCTGTGCAAAAGTGGGTATTTCAGACCTTCACTCTCTACACAAGGGGACATCAGGTTTTTCCTGTAAAACTAATTAACAACCAGAGGTTCTTTTCATGCTGTGCCTTTTACTTTTTGTCTGGTGGGTAAACTTTTTGGCTTCCTGTATTACAAATAAATCAGTCTCTAAAATATTAATTAATCTCTTGGGAAATATACCCTTAGTGAAGAGCTACCATGGTATCAAGATAGGTGGTCACAGGTCCTCTCCTGTTCCACTCTGTGGTCCTTTCTAAATATCAGTTGAGGATAATTATTGCCATTTTGTAAAATTTAAACTGTAAGATAGACATAATACATAGTTTATCATCCCTGTCAAGTATACAGAACACTTTCATCTGTATTATCTTAAAAGACTGTCAGAATTAACACTTAAAAGTTAACATTGTAAGAATTGACTCATTCCCTGGTTTTAAATTTTATGTCACATAAAATGTTTGAAATTTGAAACACTTTTCAAAAATTAAAAATAAATTATTTGAATCTATATCAGCTTTCTCAGGATTAAACAGCTTGGGCTGTCTGTTCCTCTAACAATCTTCAACCCCATCAGAAATCTAAGAGTGACCAATATTAACTGAAAATATATAGATAGCTTAACACAGTTTTTAACACTTAAACATCATATTTCATGGATTTTTGACATTTTTGAAAACCAGCTATCTATGTAAATTAATGTGGGCTGTTGTCTGTTAAACTATCTTCAGCTATTTCTGATTAAAACCTTGAAAAAGCCCTTACAATAAACTCAGAGCCTTATATTTCTATTTGGCCCTAAATTCACAGGTTTAAACATCTCAGATCAGTAGTGATAACAACAAAGAACTGGGAGTAAGCTCTGTAATTTCAATTTTTTAGCATTTATACTAATGAAAACCTTGATTTTGGATCAAAATAAAACAACTATCAAATAAAAATTTATGTCTTGAGCTTAACAATTATAAAGATTTAGTATCACAAAGACAGATTTTTTCACTTAATATTTTAGAATCTAGTCTTCTGGAGGGCTCCCTTTTTTGAACGCTCTCCAAGAGGAACAATATAACCACAACGTTTAATAATCACATCGATCAAAATAATTTAAACAATTTAAAATAAAGAAATGAACCATCTGTACCTACTTAAACCCAAAATTCATGCACCTATCAAATTGAGCATCTTGCCAAGACTTATTTTCCCCACCAGGGGGTGTCAGAGTCCAAGTATTTTGTATCTCCTTTTGTTCTAAATTGTTGTGCTTGAGTCATGTGACCTGAGTTTGGTGCCATAGAGAAAGTTGATTTTCAGTCGGTCTAAAGTCTAAATCTAAGAACACCAAACACAGATACAAAACAACACTTCATAGACAGCCTGACCCTGCCACCATCAGGCCTCTAGATTCAAGAACACTGGGCAAGAAAAAATCATACAATTTGCCCCTAGAGGGGCACAGTTTCACACAGCACGTGTCCCTGCACATGCTGCAAGAAGCAGATAAACCAGATTTCAGTAAAACATGGCTTCCTCTTTTAATGACTTACTCTTTACAGATGGAACAGAGCCTTATTCAGCTCTCTCCAGGGTCTAAAGCTTCATCTAGACCCCCGTGGTCTAAACTCTAGCAGCTGCCAGTTGAAATCACCGCAGCAGATAGGCTCTATGAGCCCCAGAAGTTTTCAAGCAAAACCGAAAATTTCAGAAAGGCTTATAGACACAGACTTTGACAAAAGATGAAATAGACAGAAAACAAACGGTGGTACCTATCTAGTGGCCAAACTGTAGAGAAATACACACAAAACTGACAAGAATTCACCTCCACTGACACAGTCAGATCCAGATCAGAAAACCAGATGTCTGGGAGGGAGTATAAGTTCTCCAATTCAGTAGAACTACCATGTTCTCTCCAACACTCAGAAACTTCCAGGGTCCCAGGAGTTCCCCCAAAATTCCCTGCGATTCTCCCAGGGTGGCATCCTGTCATCTACAGAGCACATCTCCTCACCACGGTGCTCTGGTCTTCATGATCCAAGATCACATCTGCCTATCAAATACATGCATCTCCTCAGATTCAGAAAACAGAGTAGGACAGACACTCAGGACACAAACACCAGCCGGCACTCACATATTCCAGAGGGGGAACCCCTATACCTCCAATTGGTTCTCAAGTATGAAGGAAAGTCATACTTCCCAGCCAACACACCAAGAAAATGTAAGACCCCAAAAAACCAAGGGCGCCCCAGTGCCCCATGCCTCAGAAGTCAACAACCATATCGCTCTCAAGAAAATGTGTTGTTGCAATAACCTGAGGATTTCTTCTATTCCAGAGCTCTGGGGTCCACAGCCATACACCACACAGAGGTAGAGGACTGTGGGACCCCATGCAACTAATGTCAGAGTTATTTTAAGGGGGAAAATCTCAAGACAACGGGTGGAAGACACAATTCACAAGGCAAGGGGTGGAGGACAAATTACTCATGGAATGAGAAAGTACAGAATAAGGAAGTCAGAAAATAGTTTATGCCTTAAGGAAGGTTAGAGATTATCTGGAGTAAGCGTCCTTGGAGCATTGGAGATTTAATCATTGGAACTAGAACGAGGTGGGCTATCTTTCTCAAGCTGAATGCAGAAAAACAATTTTCCCCATGCTGGGTTACTTGTTTAGGAGTCTAAAAACATTGAGTTGGAATCTCTCACTTACAATTATTGAGCAGGTTTTATCTTTCTGAATTAGTACCATGCAGAGAAAAAAAAAAAAAAAAAAAAAAAAAAAAAAAAAAAAAAAAAAAAACCTACAATAATGTTTTTTTTGTTGTTTTTTTTGTTTTTTTTTTTTTGGTTTTTTTTTTTGTTGTTGTTGTTGTTTTTTTTTTTTTTTTTTTTAACACAGAAGAAGTTGCTGAGTTGGGATCTGGAAAGACTTCATCAAAGGCTGAATCCTTGCATGGTGTATCCAAGGATCAATAGTTTACAGGCTCTTGAATCAAACCCTTTCCATTTGTAATGGACCAAAGGACATTATCAGCCAGCATAAGGAATTATTGTGAGCATTGGAAGGAACCTTGGTTTCACAAGTTGCAGTATTAATGAGAAACCAAGACTATTATGGCCATATTAGGCCTGGATTCCCTTGGGGATTTTCTCACTCTTCTAACATTTTATCTGGTTCTTGAGGTATCTATTTACCATGGAATTACCATTTACCTTGACCACAGAAAACCTGTAGTACAGTGGACATTGAAAGTGAGCTAGGGTGACTCCATGACAAGCTTCAAATTGGCAGTTCATGAGACTGGGCCTAAATCTTTGTTTTGAAGAACTGTGCAATTCCAGGCAATTCAAAGCCTCAGAAGCAATCGCACCATATGGCCTGATCCAGGGATAATGGGTCAGAAACAATTTCCAAACATCCTCAGCAAATGTTTTCAGACCTCAACAAGTTTCGAGCCCCACTACCCTGGAAACACAATGTCTATAGAGGTGTATCCAACATATTAACATATAAGTCACATGCCCTGGAATGCCCTTATGTGCTTTAAATCAGGCCTGCAACCTCATTAGGCTGCCTCTCTGTCTTAATAATGAGGAAACTCCAACATGAGGGACTTGTGCAGAATACAACACTCTTTCTGATTACTTACTATTTGAGTCCCAAGCTGTCGTTCTTTATGAATCATACAACTGTACAAAATGAACCTATGTTCAAATACTATAATTTTGTGATTCCTGGTAATGGAATCCATTTTTATAAAGTCAAAGTTTCTGGGGTCAGTGGCCACCCACATCCAATCAAGAAATCAATTGGCAGGCTCTCAAAAATCTCTGTTGTACTTTTCTCAGAATATTATGTTATAATCTTAATCCATAATCCAGTAAAGTATCAGTGTTCAGAGTTTTGATGATCTTGACTCCAAAATAACGGTGATACATTATACAGTGAGAGAGGAGGCAAAATCTTTTTTAAATGAAATCAGGTTCTAACTTGTTTACAGTACTGTGGTAGAACAATAAAAAAATCTTGTATTTCTCTCAAAGAATTCCTTATGGACTCTGGGAGATGCAAAGGAAAAATACTGTGTTTTGTATTGTCCCATTTTTTTTCTCCTAGAATGTTAAACAAAACAAGGAAAGTTTTGCCTTTGAAGAGACTTGTAAAGATTCCATCTGACAGACACTCCCTCCTTCTGTCAGCAAAGTGAATTATCAGAAGTAGCACATTGCTCCTCAACAGTGGAATTAGGGAACCTGACAAGAACTTGAGACCAAACATTGAACACTCTGAGGGAGACATACGGCCCCTGCTCATTCCACTTAAGGACCTACTTAAGGACAGTTGGGTTCTTTTCTGCGGGAGTAAAACTAGGTGTCTTGCAGAAATATATGGATCTTGTAGTCATTTTCTGGGGACGCCAGACCCATTTCTAAAATAAGTGACACATTTAAGTGCTACTTTAGGAAGCTGAATTCAATTTGGAGCCAGCTTCTTTTCTAATTCCTCAGATTTCCAGAGAGAAAGAGAGATATACAAACAGAGAGAGAGAGAGAGAGAGAGAGAGAGAGAGAGAGAGAGAGAGAGAGAGAGAGAGAGAGAGAGAGAGAGAGAATTCAGGAAGCACACAATGGTTGGAAGTTAGAAAGGAGTAGAGACAATTTGAACAACTGGACTTTGTGGTGAATAGCTAGTATCAGGAGAAGCAGAAGGAAGAGTTGATGGGTCAGTGTCTGGAGAAGGTGGTCATGTGAGTGTCAGATAAAGACACTGGAGAGGTTGCTGAAGGAAACAAAGTTTGCTGGGAACACACGATGACTACTTGTGCCCTGGGAGACTTCTAGGTGGAGTACCTATGCACAGGGAGAAGAAACTGCAGAAACCCACTGGCAAGGCTACAGAAGTCCACAAGAGACCCAAGCTGTCTGTGGGACTGCCTCCATGGTGGGGTGCAGACTAGAATGAAGATGTAACCAAAGGAAACAAAATTCAACCAAGGACTTTGAGATGTTCCAGTGATATCATGTATGAGCTTTACTCTTCTGCCATGAGAACCAAATGTTCCAGGCCTTTCTCCTCTCCTCGGGATTCCAAGCTACTCTTTCCAGTTATTTGTTCCCTTCATTTAACTTTTAACTCCTCAGGCTTTTTAACTTAAGTACTTACAAAGAAATCCTGGGAAAGATTACAAATATACATGTCAGCAAGTTCACATAATAAAGAGACATACAGAAGCCTACAAGTAAATAAGCCAAGAAATTCAGCTGGTTTTCCTGAAGAAACTTCAGATCACCAGGAGAGGAATCTATAGTTACAAAGTGAAGAAACTCATTAGATGGCCATCACCAAGTGGTGAGAAAAAAATTCAGAGAAAATTAAATGGCCAAACTAATGACTTCTGGGTTTATACATGCTGAAAATAATAAGTTGGGTTTGTAGGAACTTGGGAGACAGAAACAAAATAAAAAAAAAATAATAAACAAATAATACTGGTGATTATGATGATGATTGAGGTTTTCATTTTTTTCATTCAATAAACACATATTGAGTGTCATTTGTGTGCTAGTTTCATGAGTATTGGGTATTACTATCTAATGATCTGGTACTGATTTCTGTTTATAAATTTCTATGGATGAGATAAAACAACATATTAATTAGGCTTCTCCATCAGCCACAGAACTTCCAGAATGAATCACTGTTGTTAAAAGGGGATTCACTGGGATGATTTATAGCCTGCAGTGCTACTAAGCCATGAATAGCTAGCCGTGAAGGGAACGTCCAACAATTTAGCAATTGCTCAACTCTATACACTGGATGTCTCAGCTGGTCTTCAGTATATGATGGATCCTGAAAATATAGGCTCCAATGCCAGTGAAGAATGGGTATGTCAGCATGGAAAGAGCAAGCAGGCAAAGAGGAAAATCTTCCTTCATCCACACCCTTATATAGTCTTCCAGTAGAAAGTGTGGCTCAGATTGAAGATGTGTCTTCCCACATCCAGCTTAGAAGGGGATTTACCTTCTTCAAACCAAGAAGAAAATTGCTCCCAGATATATCCTCCATTTCTGGCATGGTGCTCATTACAGATGGAGTCATACTGACAATCAATAACAGCCATTGCACAAAATGAGCAAAACCAACTTGGGTTGGAAAAGGTTTATTTCATTGCATAGCTTATTGGTAATTCCTGGGTAGATTCAGGGCAGGACGTTAGGGTAAGAATCTGGAGGCAGGAATTGAAGCAGAAGTCATGGAGGGCTGCTGCTTACTGGCCTGCTCTCCACAGTTTACTCAGATGATTTCTTATATAACCCAGGACTTCTTGTCACACTGCGGGCGGGAAACACTCACAATAATCAATTAATAAAAAATAACCCATAATATTCCCCGAAAGCAATGTAATGGAAGTGTTTCAACAATTGATATTTCTCTTCCCAGACACAACAAGTAATCATGGAAGACTAGATACTTCTCTAGCTGCCTATGAGTGTCTTACACCTCTCACATGTGCCCATGGTCCTAAGGTGAGAACATATCTACACAGGCAGCTTTAGTATCTTTCCCTCACTCAGTCGCAACAGTCAAGACGTTTACAAGTACACAAAAACACATTTAGACCTTCCATATCTGAGTAGGATGCCATGGGATGTACCCTATCTGAACAGGGTAATTTATTATTATCTCCATCTTCCCAAGAGAGTTTCATTAACATGCCTTCTCTGGGGGAAAATAGTAGACATTACCCCTCTTCCAAAGTGGTCCACAGATATTCAGGTTCTAGAGAACACAATTTAAGTATTGCTACTTTTGAAAAAGAAGGCTTAGCAACTGTTACAAAAGCAGGGCTTGCAATCATTTCCTGCTGTCAGAGAACCAACAAAATTTACAATCAGGTGAGTATGATACCATCAATATCTGTCCAAAATACTTGGAACATTCCAAAGTTGACCAAGGGAATGAGGAAAGTTTCCAATCTTCCAAAGGGCATGTTAGACATGTTTTATCTTCACAAAAGTCTCTCGGGCCTTCTCTATCTACCTGCAAGACTCTAGTATGTTTACCATATCCCCAGGGCTTTAGGGCATTTATTCATCTCTATCAAGTACTCCAGAACATTTACCCCATGCTCAAGTAAAATGTCACTTTGCAAGTCAAACTTCAGAAATTCAACTTTTCCATATTACGAAGTATCTAAGGAAAATTCCAAGCCTAAAAAATACATAATCTAGAAGTATTGCTGTATCTGAAGTACAACCGTATCTGAAAATTTTCATTTCTTCTAAAGAATCTAAAAGTCCTTCTGCCTCCAGCACTCTTGCGGGAGAACATTTACCATCTACCATAGAATTACTGGCACCATCAAAATCTTAGCAGGAATATATAGAATCTTTATCAACTGTCCAAACGTCTTTTGGAAGTGTAGCATTTTCTCCTGGAGCTCTATGTGACCAAGGAAAAGAAATTTTGCCATCTGCTCAGGGTGTTCAGAAAAGTTTTTCATCTTCATTAAACTATACACAACATTTTTCCTATCTCCCAGGAGATATAAATTTGTCCTTACCAGCATATGGGAGTTTAGGCCATGTCCCCTCCACTCAGATGCCTATGGAGACTTCTCCATCCTCACCTGGGTTTAGAGGACCTTTGATGTCTTTGAAAAGGCCTCTGGATCTTTCCATAAACATCTGCTGCTACTTCAACTACCCAAGGAACTGTTGCACACTTGTTATCTCTCCCATCTAGAATGGGAACCTACCTATCTGCATAAAGATGCTAGCACTTTGTCACTTAGTCGAGAAGCTCTGATAATGTATCATTCAGCCTCTGTGGCTTCCAGACACTTACCTGTGGCTCTCAGGAGATCCCATCAATTATCTGCACATTCCCAGAGGCCTAGATTTATCTCAGTAGGCCTCCACTTCCCCCTAATATAATGCCACATACCCAATGGCAACAGAGAACTCCCTCTTTCTCAGAAGGAAGCATAGTACCCTTTTCTTCTGCCCAATGTGCCACCAAGGTACCAGAGCTGGAAACATCTTTCAGCAGTTAATAACACTGAGGGCTAGTCCAGAGATACTGAATCAATTCCCAGCAAGATCATCAGTAATGGGCATCTAATGCCACCATCTTGTGTGTCTAAAGACAGGGAGAGTATACTCACATAAATGAAATAGAACCAATGTGTCTCATAACTTTCATCAGTAACTCATGGGTATTTCAGATGTATCCCCTCAACATCAGATATATAAGGAACTCCCCATTGTTGAAGGCAAACATTAACATATAATTCCCTTGAGAAACAGAACCCTCAGATATTTTTTAATTGTTCAAAGAACTCTCAGATTTAGCACTTCAGTACAAATGTGTTACATAGGTCCTCAAATCTGAAGAGGCCCTGAGACATATAACATAATAAGTAAAGGACTTCAGACCTTGAAAACATCTTAAGAACGCCACAAATATAATCCTTTTACTATCAGCATGCAAGAGCATTGATGAAGTCACAATGGGGTCTCAGGTGCATCTTTCTAGAACCAGGACAATTTATGCCTCCAACTAATAATGAAACCAAGTCAGAATTAAACAAACACATAACTCCAAGGGGGCTGACACACACTTGGATTATCTTTTGAAGTGAGCCTTAGGCTTATTTCCTGAAACTAATTGCACCTTACATTAAGGGTATGCCAAAGAGTTTGGCTGACCTTAAATAAAAAGACTTGATTCTTTCTTTGTCTGCACTGGAATGGTATGAGACAAGCCCCTGTGATGAAGCATGATTCAGAACTTACATTGTGACTGAGTAGTGTGTCTCAAACATTCAGTCTCTGCTTTAGTGTACTTCAGACTGAATCCTTGTGACCAAGAATGCACAGGAGCTTCTTTCTTTGCTCATGGCTCACCCAGGACTACACTTCAACTAAATGAGAAGAAGGCCTCTCCCTCAGGCCTTGTTTGTTAGGAAATACACCTTTAACACCCCCAAACCAAACACAAACAAAAACAAACTGCACCAAGTCCTCCGAGATCTTGATTACAATTGCCATGGACTATGAATAAAAACATCACCCTGGATCCAAGACCATCTCTCTTTAAGCTGCTCACCAGAAAGCTAACTGTCCTCCACACCCATATATGTGGCTTATTGTAAGTTTAAATAGAGAAAAACATATTCAGGTTCTTTGATCCCACTTGTCAGAAATAGCCACAGATTCCTGTCAAGGCTGTTGTGAATCTTCAGAGTTAAGGACTTTCTAGGGTTCTCTGAAGAGACTGGATCAACCTGCTTTACAGAAATAAAGAGGAGTACATCTGGACTGTCCACCAGGTTTGAGGGCCTCTCTCCTTTCCAATAGATACCATGGATATATGGGTATCTTTGGCTGTGATTGTGGGAAGCCACTTTATCCAGCCCCATTGAAAGATGGCGCTGACAGGAAAATCTTAGTTCTGGTAAACAACTCTGGCGCATGCGCGGTTCGGTTCGACCGCAGAGTGACTCAGTCCTGGTATGCTAATGAGGCGCACCTTAGTTCTCCTATCACGATGCGACACGCCCCTAAGCAAGGGTTGCTGGAATATATAAGGGCGGCAAAAGACAGTTGGTGGCCCCATGTTGGTGAAGAAAAGCAAGGTCCTGAATAAAGCGCTGCAGAGAAGAACCTGGTCGTGTCACATCTTTCCTCACTGCTCGAGTTAGGTGCCAATACTTGGTGGCCCGTAAGGGGAACGGTTCAGAACTCTCAGCATCAGGAGCAGTACCGGTAAGTTCCCTGGTTAAGTAGAGACAATAAAGTTCGCTGGAGGGGTGAAGATAAAGTTCGCCAGCCCGGCGACAAGCTAGAGCATATGGAGCACTACCTGTTGCTCGCAATACTGGCACCCACTGTGGGAGTTGCAGCACTGATATTGTTCCTGCTCTGTGGATGTCACGAGACCCCAGAAGAAAGCGCGTATAAAAGAGCAGCAGTGTGAGACCCCTGTGCTAACGCATTGTCGTGACCACCCTCACCAGCAAGGAATGACACAACACAGGAAGATCTTCTTCAAGCAGTTTACTCAGGATCCCTGTACTTCTTCTTCTGACCCCAGAGAGAATCAGCCCAGCCCTTAAATACTAATAGCCAGCCAATCAGGCTTAGCCACGTGGGCATTGCTGATAGGCTGTATCCATGCGGAAGGCACAAGACTCAACAGGCTCCACCCAAATAAGGACTTGTTTACGACAGGAAGTCCGACAGCAGGAAGGTGGAAATTGGAAACCCACGCCATTTTAAGGGCGTGGGAGCAAGCAGCTCCTTACAGTTCTTCTTTTTTCTTTTTAAACACGCATTCAGGCGAGAGTAGAGGTTTGACCTCTGATATATCATTTGCCCATCAGGTGGACTCATGGACCTTGTTTTGATGCCCTTCTGAGCCATCAGCCCAGTGGATTTCAACAAACCCATCCAGTACCTTTTGTTCAGAGATGGGTTCTGGGGTACCAACCCATGTGCAGTCAAACATGCTCCCCTCAAGGGCTCTCCAATCATGGGCCCCTGAGTGCAGTGCTTAGCCTCACATCCTGAGCATGGAAAGCATCTTATTAGGCCTTCATGGCTGTCAGCCAGGCCTGGGAGGACTGTCAACTTCAATGGCTGTGAATGCCTGTACCATCATTGCAACCTGTCTTTGTTGGATAAACCTCATTCTGCAGATGCACCACAGGCAAACAATTGAAAGTACTATCAAAAGGATGGCAAGGGCATAGTTTTCATTTACACTCCCTCCTCTTTATCTAAAAGTGAATAAGGTATATCAATAGACTTGTTAGAACTAAAAAGACAAGGAAACAGCTTAGCATCATGGTGTATCGGCATGGGTCTCGGGAACACCAACAAGATCGCCCATCTTGGCTCCATATACACCAGCATCAAAGTCTCAATGAGAATCAGTAACAGCAGGAGGTTCTTTATTTTTATTGCAGCATCTGGTCAGCCGCTCAAGCACCCACAGTGGATCTTGTTGAGTCTGAGGAAACACACAAACAGAACCTCTCGCCCACGCCAACACTGGATCAGCACCATGCCATAATCCAGTAATCACATACTTCCATTTAACCTAACCCTTCAAGGTATTATTAGGGCATTAGTGCCGATCAGCTGCAGCCAAACCATCATTATCCAGATTCAAAAAATTTAAAGTAAATAATGCCAATGAAAATCGTTCTTTGGGTGTTCTACCATACCCAATTCCCTCTTTTTGTTTTGTTAAACATTCCTTAAGTGTACGATGAGCACTTTCAACAATGCCTTGGCCCTGAGGATTATAGGGTAGGCCATGATTCAAGATTATATTCATTTGCTTGCAAAAGGATTGAAAAGACCGAGCTGTATAGGCAGGGCCATTGTCTGTCTTAAGCTGTTGAGGTTGCCCCCAAGCCGCCTACCCTTCAAGGCAATGTGTAAGAACGTTATGTGTCTTCTCTCCACTCAAGGCTGTAGCATGAATGATGCCAGAACAAGTATCCATAGAAACATGAACATATTTTAAAGTTCCAAATTCAGAAATATGAGTAAGATCCATTTGCTAAATTTTTAAAGGAAGCAAACCTCTTAGATTAATTCCAAAACTAGAGGGATCATTATAAACAGCACATTGTTGATATTCGAGCACAATTTGTCTGGCATCTGCTCAGATAATCCAAACCTTGATTGCAAGGTCTTTGAAGGAACATGAAATTGCTTATGAAAAATTCGGGCATTTTCCAAAACAGATCTCAAAAAAGGCATATTCCATTCTAGTGCAACGATCAACCAGATAATTTCCTTCACTTAATGGGCCAGGCAAGCCTGTATGAGCTCGAATATTTTGTATAAAAATTTTTGACTCTCTCAGCCAAATGATCTTTTGTAACTCTCTCAGTAATTGACAGACAGTACTGCTTTGTTTTATGGGTCCGTCCACCTCTAGAATTTTTACAGCATTTAACACATATGCCAAATCAGAAAGCAAATTGAAGGGAAAAAGGCATTTTTAAAGACTTCCAAGACAATTTGCAACTCAACCACCTGTGGAGAATTTGGCTGGAATTGATACAGGACTGGTTTCTGATGTTCTACCATATACACCCCACATCCAGTTTTTGATCCATCTGTAAATATATTGGGAGCATCTGGCAAAGGATTTTGTGCAGTTACTTTTGGAAACACAACAGGATGTTCTTTAAAAAAAGAAAAGCAAAGGATGCTTGGGATAATGATTATCTATAATACCATGGAAACTACAGTGCAATATGGCCCACTCATCAATTGCTCCACATATTTTTTGCACTTGAAAAGCAGTATATGGAATAATCAGGGAGGCTGGATATCTTCCAAAAAACTGCATGCACTGTTGTATTACATTAAGGGCCAATTTTGCAACAGCAGTGGGGTAATGCTCTATGGATTTTGCTGGTGAGGCTTTAGGATGAATCCATAATAAGGGTTCTGCCTGCCATAACAGCCCTGTAGGCTGCAAAAAGGTAAGCAGAATGCACAGGATGATATCCAAGTCCTCTGTACAACGATATAGTACTGCATCCTGTAGTCCTTGCTTTACCTTCCTCAAGGCCACACAAGCCTCCTTAGTTAGTTGTCTAGAAGAATCCAGGGCTGAATCACCAGCCAAAAGATTGAATAATGGCCTTAATTCATAATTAGGTATTTTCAAATACCTTCAGTTCCAGTTTATATCACCCAACAACTTCTGAAAGTCATTAAGTGTCTTGAGATTATCCTTTCTAATTTCAATCTTTTGTGGAACTACTGTAAGAGGATCCAATCTTGCTCCCTAATAAGAGACTACACTGGTTTTTTGAACCTTATCAGGGGCAACAAACAATTGCTTTCTTCTCAATAATCTTACTATCTCTTCATAAGCCTGATCCAAAACCTTCTCATCTTTATTACTCAAAAGGATATCATCCATGTAGTGGATGCATCTTACTCTGGAATATTGCTCTCTTAGAGGAGCGATGATAGCACTCACAAATACTTGACACATAGTGGGGCTATAAGTCATGCCCTGGGGTAACACTTTCCATTCATACCTCTTATCAGGTTCCTCGTGATTACAGGAAGGGATGGTAAATGCAAACCACTCCCTGTCTTTAATGCAGATGGGGAATGAAAAGAAGCAGTCTTTTATATCGATTACAATGACTGGCCAATGGCTAGGTAAGGCAGACAACAAGGGAAGGCCTCGCTGCACTGGACCCATCACTTGCATTTGTTGATTAAATGTGCGGAGGTCATGAAGCAGCCTCCATTTTTCTGTTTTCTTTTTTATAACAAAAATGGGTGTGTTCCAAGGAGATACTGAGGTTTGAATGTGCCCGAGGGAGAGCTGTTCACTTACTAAGGAATGAGCGGCTGCAAGCTTTTCAGATGAAAGGGGCCATTGAGAAACCCACACCGCTTCCTCTGTCTTCAATGTGATAGGAATACCCTCCTCAATGGCCCCTAGGAAAAACCCAGACCTTGCCAATCGGGTCTTTGTTGAACAACAACTGGGCTAGTCCTTCCTTGTAAAAATTTCCCAATGCCCCTTCTGGTGTAATGCCCCATCTGCTTCATGAGTTGTTGAGAAACTTCCGAATATTTATTGGTTAATTTATAGCCCATATTCTTCAGCAAATCCATCCCCCATAGGGTGAATGGAAAATCTAGTACATAGGGCTGTATTACGTCAGAGAGTCCTTCCTGATCTTACCACTTGAGCTGTCTTGCACTAATATCCAGGGCCTTTGTGTAACCCAAGCCCTGTAACTTTTGAGAGGAGATCTGGATTGGCCAGCTTACAGGCCAATCCTTTTTAGCTGTTATGATTTGTCAGCTCCAGTGTCCAGTAGTCCCTGAATTTGTCTATTTTCAATTTGCAATTCTACAATGGGGCGCTGGTCTAAATCCAGTGCCAAAATGTAAGGTCATTGCCAGTGGATCCAAACCGTTTTTCCACCTATTTATTTTCTGAGCTGGAAACTGTGCATGCAAACTAGGGAGCACAATGAGCTGAGCTATTCTATCTCCTGGGGAAATAACTGTAATTCCTTTTGCGGACACTTCCATCTTGACTATTCCTTTGAAATCTGGATCAATAATCCCTGGGTGCACTATTAAGTCCCTCAAAGCAGTGGATGATCTACCAAAGAGTAAGCCCACGGTATCAGGGTCAAGGGGTTCTTTAAAATCAGTATCAGTTATTTGGACTCACATTTGAGGAGTTAATACAAGCCTGGAGGTGGAGCAGAGGTCCAATCCTGCAGAACCTGCAGTGGCTCTCCGCGCTCCCTTGGATGGCAAAGGAACGGCCATCTCTCCGATGCGGGACTCGTGGTTTGTTCCTCTATGGCCCCATATACTTGTGGGTCCTGGGGTGGAGGGCCCCGCTGGCCGTTTTTTGGCTGAGCGCCTCCATAGCCAGGTGGAAAGTGCTGTCCATGTATGTCCTTAATGGACCTACACTCATTAGCCCAGTGATTTCCCTTTTTGCATTTGGGACACAACCCAGGTTGTCTAGGGCGTGGAAATCCACCTGTGCCTGTGCTTCCTCTTTCCGGACATTGTTTTTTAAGATGGCCAAGCTTTCCACACCTGAAGCAAGCTCCTGACTGTGACTTCCAGTTCTGTGTTAATTGCACCACAGCCGCAGCAAGACCTGCATTAGACAGTAGCCCTCGTAACTCTCTCCTCACTTTCATCCATTCCTCTATCCCCTTGTTTTTGAACGGGGTTATAGCTGCACGGCATTCCTGTGTGCATTGGTCAAAAGCAAGCTGCTTTATTAGGGGCCCTGCCAAATCCACATTGCTAAAAATTCTTGTGGCAGTCTCGAGGAGTCAAGCAACAAAATCAGAGAAAGGCTCCATGGGCCCTTGAATAACCTTAGTAAGATTTACTGTTACCTACCCTTTATTGGGGAGGGACTTCCAAGCTTGTATGGAAATATCATTGACTTGATTGTATACTTGCACTGGATAACCAGTCTGTTGGTTGGCATACCTTCCTTGACCCAGGAGTATATCCCTATCCAATCGTGGGTTGCCCGCCGCTATATTAGCAGCTTCCTGCTCAGTTGCAAACTCTATAAGGAATGCTCTCCAAAAAAGGTATTGTCCTGGGCTTAGGCAGGCACGAACCAACGAACTCAGATCCCCTGGAGTCATACAGTGCCTAGTGAGAGCCTCAACTTGAGCCACCCAGAGATTTGATAACTTTAAAGTCTAAAGGCTCATGACTCCTTTGCCCTTGTGGATACTGAAACACTGGATAAGCTAAAGAGAGCTTAGTGCAAACCTGTTACCAAACTTGTGGACAAAAGGAACTCCCTGTATACTGGGTAGTCTCTAGAAAAGGTGGAGGAGTGGAAGGTGCTGGCGCGGTGTGGACAGCCACACTCATTGATGGCGCTGCCACCCCTGACTTATATCTAAGTTTTTTCCTCTGTTTTAGGCTTGCTCCCTCCAACTGTTCAACCAGAGCATGTATCTCCTCCTCCTCAAGATCAGAATCTTCCGAACTGAAATCTCCTAACCCTTCTGAGGCAGGGTAGAGAGACTTTGCCCCTTTTTCTTTAACACTCTCTGCCTTTTCTGATCTTTCCTCTTGTAAGATTTCTAAAGCAGTTTGTCCATCCTCTATGGCCTTACAGCATTTTTTATCTTCTAAACAGCCCCTAACAAACTTCCAAATAGATCTTACTCCTCCTTTGAGTGTGCCCTGATCCCAGGCAAAGTCCAGATCCTTCCCTAACCTATCCCAGCAGGTGACCGTTAGGCTGCCATAAACAGCGAACCAGGGTGCCAGAGTATCACATTCATTAAGAAATCTCTCTAAGGTAGAATTCTTGATCTTTAAATTCTTTGATAAAAGCAGCTCCTGAAGATCCAGAAAAATTGGATGAGCCTGTGAGGTCCCCATTTTAAAAATTAAGGCTCTAAGTCCTTTAGTTGCGATCACCATTGGTGCACGTGGGTCAGTAAAATGAACGCAGGCAAAAATGTAGGACACTGCTATCAGAGCAGAGTCCATAAATTGTAACCCTTTAATTTTCACTAGGTCACTAATCTGAGAACTTAAACCTCGGTCCACAAGACTGCGGATTTTACTTTTACTTTCGGTTTGCTTTCCACAAACTTTTCTGCTCCCTCTTTGTCTACAGAGAGGAGCAGGCCTTGTTGCGCAAGTAAGCGGACTTTACTTTTACTTTTGGTTTGCTTTCCGCAAACTTTTCGCTCCCTGTTTGTCTACAGAGAAGAGCAGGCTACCCACATTTAACGGTCCCTTATGTCCCAACTTGCCTTGGGAACTTACCAGTGCACTACCCTGACTGCGAGAAGTTCTGATTTTCGAACTCCCCGAATGAGGAGATTTCCTGGGTTTTGGCACCAGTTGTCGTGACCACCATCGCCAGCAAGGAATGGTGCAACACAGGAAGATCTTCATCAAGCAGTTTACTCAGGATCCCTGTACTTCTTCTTCTGACCCCAGAGAGAATCAGCCCACCCCTTAAATACTAATAGCCAGCCAATCAGGCTTAGCCACGTGGGCATTGCTGATAGGCTGTATCCACGTGGAAGGCACAAGTCTCAACAGGCTCCACCCAAATAAGGACTTGTTTATGACAGGGAGCCCACCAGCGGGAATGTGGAAAGCGGAAACCCACACCATTTTAAGGGCACGGGAGCAAGCAGCTCCCTACAACGTAGGTAAACAGGGCCACAGGATGGGAAATTCTACTAGCCACCCGATATTTGTGGCGCTAAAAGAGTTGTTAAACACCAGGGGGATTAAGCTTAGCCAAAAGAGTCTGCAGTGTTTATAGATTCCTGCGAAGCGGTGGCCCCATGATTCACTGTTTCTGGTAACCTATCTGTTGCCTCATGTGATAAACTTGGTAAAGATCTTGACACGGCATGGGAGAAAAAGAACCTTAAACCAGACATGCAGCCCATTTGGAGGCTGGTTAGAGTGTGTTTAGAGTACAAAAACTGTGAGGAGGCAAAGAAACTAGGGAATAAGGCCTTGCAGGAACATCTACAAAGTCAGTCAGAAAGAGAAAGTGAAACAAACAGATCTAAAAGAAAAGGGAAGCACAAGGGGAGGGAAACCTCCCCGTTTCACTTATATCCCTCCCTGGAAATTTTTAGCTCTGATGATAGGTCAGAACAAGACAGCTTAGACGAAAAAGAAGAACAAGAATTGGAGGAGGAGGCTTTCGAGTACAATAGGTGCCGTCGCCCGTAAGCTAATTTAGTTACAAAAACCAAAAAAAGGCAGCAACAAACCGATACCGTCTGCCCCTCCTCCATATAGAGAGGAAAAGCCTTCCGTTAAATGTTCATTCTGTCCTGATACATGGAGGACCGCATGCGGAGAATTAAATCTAGCCCTCCGGTCATGGAGTGTGAGGACAGGATGTGCTATCACCACCCTTTACAGTCATGGCAAATGGATGTGACATATTATGCAGAATTTGGGAAACTCAATTTTGTCCATGTGTCAGTGGACACTTGCCCTGGTATCATTCATGCCACTCCACTCAGTGGAGAAAAGACTACTAATGTTATTACCCACTGCCTAGAAGCCTGGGCAGCTTGGGGTAAACCAGCCACATTAAAGACTGATAATGGACCTGCCTATACTGCTAGCTCCTTTACCTCATTTTGCAGCCAATTGCAAGTTGCTTTGTCTCATGGTCTACCGTATAATCCACAGAGCCAAGGGACCATTGAATGTGCACATCGCTCCCTAAAAGAGTGTCTTGAAAAACAAAAAGGGGGAATAGGCTATGGTTGCACCCCTAAGGACCGCATAGCACTTGCCCTCTTCACCCTAAATTTTTTAAATCTGGACTCACAAAATCGGTCCGCAGCTGAGCAACATTCGCTTCAGTGCCCTCAATCGACCGAAATGGTAAAATGGAAAGATATATTGTCCAATCAATGGTTTGGCCCAGATTCCGTCATAATGAGATCTAGGGGAGCTGTTTGTGTT
Organism: Apodemus sylvaticus; assembly: GCF_947179515.1. Lineage (NCBI taxonomy): Eukaryota > Metazoa > Chordata > Mammalia > Rodentia > Muridae > Apodemus > Apodemus sylvaticus. The sequence continues at coordinate 596,920 of NW_026262995.1, forward strand.
TTCCTGCAGGACTAGAACGATCCCATTTGGATGCTGGAACAACTGATGCAGAAAGTGAAACTCCAAAAGAGTGGAGAGGATGCTGAGACTTCAGTACTCATGGATGTTGATCTTGATACTTCGTCTCCCCCTAGGGATGACAGAGAAGCTCACACTTTGGACCATAGCAAAAACCTGGCCCATACCACTCCCTGGCCAAAGCCTTTTCCTGGGTCAAGGGGTGGGCAGGGATGTTAGCCATGGCTGCCCTTATGTGCTTAGCAGCCTTTACTTGTTTATGGTGCTTCTGTCGCGTCAGACAAGAACAAATTGCACATAAAGCCACGGTCTACCAAGCGCTCATAGCCATGGACTCTAATGAGGATGTTTCTATCTGGCTTGCCTCACTAATTATTGATAGCCTTCGCCCCAGGGTATGCCTCAAACCAACTAACTTTCAACGACACCCCAAGATGGGCAACTTCTCAACGCTTGGACCAACCTAAGACATAGGGCCTGGTGGGCGATAGGGTAACCCTTTTACAGGTAAGGCCAAGTAGAGACTGAGATGACCTAAGACAGGGTGGTTGGTTACCACCTTCCTGGCAACCCAATTAGTCTGAGCAAGGGACAGCATCAATAAAATAAAACAGGGGGAGATGTGGGAAGCCACTTTATCCAGCGCCATTGCAAGATGGCACTGGCAGGAAAATCTTAGTCCTGGTAAACAACTCCGGCGCATGCACAGTAAGACCACACAATGACTCAGTACTTGAATGCTAATGAGGTGCACCTTAGTTTTCCTATCACAATGCGACACACCCCTAAGTGAGGGCTGCTGGGATATATAAGGGCCGCAAAAGACCATTGGTGGCCCCGTGTTCGTGAAGAAAAGCAAGGTCTTGAGTAAATAGCTGCAGAGAAGAAACTGGTCGTGTCGCGTCTTTCATTGCTGGTCGAGTTAGGCGCTGACATGTGATGAACAGTTAGAGAGTGAGAGAATGCTAGGAATTCAGTAGCTAAGGTAAACAATTTGACCTTTATTCAAAATATTATGGGAAAATGTATATTATATTCTCATCATCTCTCCTATCACAGGGTTCTCAGCATCTCCTTAGTTCCCAGGGGTCCTCAGTTCTTCTGCCATGAGTTAAAGAAGCATCATACCTTACTACTCAAAAGTACCCTCTGATCACACAGCTTCCTGATATAATGGATTGTGCCTCAGATGTTTTCCCAGATTTTATTCTTAAGTTCAAAGTCAACTTGAGGTTCAAAATTGATGCAATGTAGAATCTTTGATGGGGGAAAACAAAGGAACAGGGGAAGGTACAACTGCAGTAAGTCCAGCGTAGGATAATTCTGGCAGTCAAAGCCAGCATGGGAGATAGGGGAGTATCTGCAGGAATGCACATTTCAAAATAGAGTGCTGTTGCTGGGTATATGTTGATCATGATGCGGCCAAGCTGGCAGTGAGGTCTTTGACCAGAGGGCATGACCATTTGTATGGGTCCTGAGTACCTGTTGAAGGGACTGCTTGACTGTGAAGGGGTTTGTTCCTTCCATGGTGGCTAGAAATTCTGAGACCTTCTTTATGGTTTTATGCAGCTGATTTTATTAAGAGACAGTTTACAGTTTTATTATTGAAAGAATAGAAAGAAAAAATGAGAGTGATAAATAAAGAGAAGAAGATAGAGAAATGAGGGAAGAACATGACCACATGGAAAGTGGAGAAAGAATGGAGAGAAGGAGATGAGAGAGAGATGGGAGAGAAGAGAGAGATCAGAAGAAGAGATAAGTGAACAAGGAGGTGTGCGAAGCCTCCTTTTATAGTAAGCTGGGTTACAGGTAACCAAGGAATGGGCAAAGCCTGGCAGTTGCCAGGAGACTAAAGAGGTGTATTCCAGCCATAATATTAGGGGCTTTCAGCCTGGCCATATGTGCCTGATTGCCACAGGATTATGGAGTTGAAGAGTCAGCAGTCTGCAAAGATAGCTCACTGTTTCCGTTCCTGGTAGAAGAATGTTCTACTGTGTCTCTGGAATGCCCTTGTTTCAACTAGGACAGAGACTGTCTCACATCTACCTAAATATTCTGTCCAGGAATAAATATGCATTCTTTCTTCGTTGAAAAAGGGAAATCTAGACACTCTGTTAAATTTGAAGGGTGTTTAATGCAAATTCTTCTGTTTGAGGAGGCAACAGAGAAGCCACTGTAATGAAAACTCACACCCATTTTCATTTTTTTCAAAGGAATTTTAAATCAACATTCCCTGACAATGATTTCCTCTGAGAACCCATTTCTATACATTGAATCCTTATTACTCTTCTTCTTGGAGGTTCTAATGTTCCCTTATGACCTGGGTGGCCAGGCATGACCCAATGAGCAAAGGGATATCAAACCATTCTGAAATGAAGTCCTAAAACATGCCAGTAAAAATCTGAGCCCTAATCTATCTTGTATTTTAAGTCTGTCACTTGAAATGGAGCACTTCCATCTTTAAGGCACTTAGCTATGCTGCTGCAGAACAGCTTGTGGAAAACATAGAGCCAGTGATTACCAACCAATTTACAAGAAAAATGCTGTGATTTCTGGCAAGCTCATCTCAGAGTCTCAGAACCCATGGGTATTCTCTACCGTAAGGACATTTGTACCTGATAAGTTGTTTTCTAAACCTTTTACCAATTCCCAAGGCAACCTTTTGCTTGAGGGATTCAGTAACTTTCCAGAATGGATTAATAATTTAGTCGCAAATCTGAAACGACAGACGAAATATGGAAATGAACAAAATCAGACACTAAAAAAGGAGCAGAACTAGACACACTGAGAAAATCCAAAGAAGCATTAAGCCATAATTTAACATCATATATACACTTGTTATATAACTTTATATAATTTTATAAGTATACACACATATATAATAATTTTTAAAATATATATTATAAATATATATGTATATTTATAGACTTATACTCTATAACTGGAAACCTAAAAGAAACAGGTAACTTCATGGTAGCTCCCACATAATAAAGTTAAATCAAGATGAGACAAAATTTTAAATAATAAATTAGCCCCTAATTAGTTTGAAGAAAAAATTTAGGGACAGATCGTCTTCTACCACATGTTTAAAGAAGAGTTAATAGCAATACTTCTCAATTTTTTTCCAAAACTTAGGAACAGAAGAAAAATACTCAAATTCATTTTATGATGCTATATTAACCCTGCTATTGCAAGCACACAGTCAATACAGAAAGACAATTACAGACCAATTTCAATTATGAATATAAAAACAACTTACACAATAAAATACTTGCAAATTTTTTTCCAGGCAAACATAAAAATGGTCATACATGATGTTTAAGTAGGGTTCATCCTTGAGATAAATGTATGATTTAACACTTGACAATCAGACAATGAGTTTCGCCATATAGCCAATCAAGAAAAAACAAATCATGATCATGTCATTAGTTTTTGAAAAAGCCTTTATAAAAGCCCAAAACCCCACAGGATATAGTCTCAGAGAAAGTAGTGATAAAAAGAGCATGTGAAAACTCTAAAGGCAATATGCAGCATGCCAATAGCCAACATCAAATTAAATAGAGAGAAACTCAAAAAAAAAAAAATCCCACTAAAGTCATAAGTCATGAATAAGACACAATCTCCATAGCAATTCAATAAATTGTTTGAAATTTAGGCTAGAGCAATAAGATGACTGTAGGAGGTCAAAAGGACACAAATCAAAAGGAAAGAAGTCAAAGTTTCATTAGTTTCACAGGGAATATGATTAAATACACAAGGAACCACAAAAATACTGATAGTATAATTTAGCAACCATGATATATATATACTAAGGAAGTCCTACAGGTAAAAACTTCTTCAGCAATGTGCTGGGGAACAAGTATAATTCAAAAAAATTAGTAGTCCTCATATATTCACATGACAAATAGCCTGAAAAAGAAATTTTGGAAACAACACTCTTCACAGTGGCCACAAACCACATAAAATATCTTGGAGTAAGTCTACCCAAACAAATGAAAGACGAGTATTATAAAATGTTAAAGCTTTTATAGAAAGAAATTAAACAGGATACCAGAAGATGATCTTTGGCTATACTCACAGATCACTAATGGCCCAATCATGAGAGAAGCTTCCTATAACAGGTGATGGGAGCAGATACAGAGATCTACAGACAAGCATTAGGTGGAGATCAGGGAATCCTCTGGGATAAGTGGAGGAAAGATTGTAGGAGTCAGTGGGTCAAAGACACCAGGAGAGTACAGTCCACAGAATCAAAGTATTTAAGGCTCATAGGCGTTCATTAACATCTAAGAAACAACTACAGATCCCCAGTTGGTTTGTACTATGACATCTGCAATCACATTGTTTTTGTTAAGCTTGGAGATTATGTTAAGATTTTCTAATTTTGCAGAGTACAGGTTTTGAAAGTAAGACCTAGTTAATCCATGAATTTCTTCAGTGTCAGTTGCTGTGTTTTCCTCTTCATTACAAATTTTGTTGATGTAAATAGTGTGTGTGTGTGTGTATGTGTGTGTGTGTGTGTGTGTGTGTGTGTATGTGTGCCTGTGTATATTTTGAATAGTTGGATAGTTTTTCTATCTTGTTGATTTTCTTAAAGAACTGCCTCCTGGTATCATTGATTCTTTGTATTTTTGTTTGTTTGTTTCTTAGCGGTTAATTTCAACCCTCGTTTTTATTATTTCCTGCCCCTTTGTTGTGCTTACCTATTTTTTTCTAAAGATTTCAGGTTTTCTTTTGAATTCAGGATATGAGAGTTTCCTTATTTTTTTATGGAAAACACTTAGTTTTATAAAAACTCTCCTCTTAGGACTCCACTCACAGTGTCCCATAAATTTGGGTATGCTATGCCTTTATTTCAATTTTAGAAAGTCTTTAAATTCTTTATTTCTTTCCTGAACCATAGGCCATTGATCAGAAAGTGGTTCCAGTTCCCTGAGTTTATAGGCTTTCTAGGTTTCTATTTATTTTCCTTTGTAGGGCTAGATTTGTGCAAATATATTGTGTAAATTTGGTTTGGTCATGGAATATCTTATTTCTCTGACTATGGTAATTGAGAGGTGTGTTGGTTATAGCAACCTGGGCTGCCATTTGTTTTCTTTTAGGGAGTGTGTGACATCTGACCAGGATCTTCTTGCTTTCATAGTCTCCTGTGAGAAGTTTGGTATAATTCAGATAAGTCTATCTTTATATAGTACTTGATTTCTCCCCTTATTGCTTTTAGTATTCTTTCTCTGTTTCGTGCATTTGGTGTTTTGATTATGATTTTTATTTGATATATTCTTATTTATATTTCAAATGATTTCCCCTTTCCTGGCTTCCCACTCCCCGAAGGTCCCCTAAGCCCTCTGTTCCCCCGTCTACCTCTTCCAACTTCCCTGATCTGGTATGGGCCTATACTGCTGCACTGAGACTGTCCAGTCCCAAGGGCTGTCAGGAGCCATCCGCATTTAGATCTCAAAGCCTAAAACTCTCCATACCAAGAGCCATCCCCACCTGGTTATCAATGCCAGGAGACCTCGATATCAGGAGTCATTTTCACTTAGATCCCCATGCCAGGAACTATTCCTACGTAAATCTCAAAACCCCATCATATTGAAGTTCATCTGTAGATAGGTTACTATAGCAACCCCTTTACACTTCACCTCCTCATGACCCCCCTTTATCATGACAATATTCCAGCAGCAATAATTAGCCTTACCCAGAAACTGTTGAGAAACTGTTTCTTAGAAATGATGTCAGCCCCATGGGATTGTTCCCCCTTTACCCCTCCCAAACGTTGTAAGCTTCCCTTTATATTGAATTGTGTAAAAATTAAAGTTTGACAGCTTGATCAGGATTAGACTTGCTGTCCATCCCTCTTTTGTCTTGTCACCCCATCGTGTTTATTCTAGGTAGCTCCGGGACCCTTTGTTTTACCTGCAGGTCGGGACAAAGGGCCACTCCTCCATTCTTGTTCTTCTTGGACATCATTTGATCTGTGAAAGGTTAATAAGGCTATGTAGAAATTATGAAAGCATTAAAATTTGGCCTGCCTACTACATACAAAACTATTATAGATTTAAAGGGTTGTTTTTTACTTCGTGTATACTGATAATTAAAAAAGCATTTACTTCTAACTTTAAAAGAGTATAAGCTAACAACAAAAAAACAATAAAAAATTAATTAAAAAGTTCTTCCTCAAGAAATGACTTGCTCTTAACAATGAGCTTTTAAATATTTTAGTAAATAATTTTCAAAAATGTTAAGATAAATTATTTGGCTAAGACACTGCTTTAAGTTTGCCATAAGATGATTTAATCCTGTGATGTTCTCAAGATATATACAAAATAAATATTGAGAAATATAACTTGGAGACAGCTACCGTAAGTATTTGTTAAGAGTTTATGATATATGTTCACAGCCATCCCTTAACAAAGAGAACATTAATGTAAAATCTCTCCAAATAAGGTTTTGACATCCTCCAATAAAGATTTGGAGTAATAATATATTGTTGCAAAATAAAATTATAGAAATAATTTTAAAAAGAATATTTTAAGAGCATGATAAAATGTTTGTTCCTTATTTCAAACAGCAATCAAATTATTAACTATAGTTAATCTATTACTTGGCAACCCTTTTTAGACAATTTTAATGATTGTTTTTCAAAAGATAAATTGTTAAAAATTTGCCTCCATACATGTTTTTATATTTTTATAGATTTATACATGCATCCTATAAAAATGCATCTACTGGGGCATTAAAGCTTATATAACTAGATCACATGTTTATTCTTTTGAGTTTCCCCTTGCTTCAGCACAGATAATTGAATTGAGTGATGTAGTTGCTTTTTTTAAATGTTAAAAATCAAACTTTTGATTTTTATATTAATAATATACATATATAGCTCATGGCGTACAATTGCTTGAAATTGTTTCTTTTTAATGCTACTAATTCTTAACTTTTACAATTATTTATACAAATATAATTCAAAAAATTAATCAAAAATATAGAGATGAATATTGACAGCTTTTTAAGCTTTATAGCTATAACTATTTTAACATAAGAAAAAAATAAAATAAAATTAGTCATAACATGTTATTTTTCTATACTGAATGTTGTCAATCTGATTAAAACAAATATTATATCTGACAATAACATTTGAAATGCTTCATTAACAATTTAATATCAATAATATTACTGATATTTCTCATACTTCTCAAAGCCAAAATATTAAGGAACATGCCCCAAGAACTTTAAAACAATACCTTTTTATAAATAAAAGAGGGAAAAATCACATCTCTATATCACAAAAATTTAAAAATGTTTATGCCAGGGAACTGTCTGAGTGTAGAGAAGAGGGAATGTTTATGTTTTTTCAGCAGGTTCCCAAAGGAACATGCTAGCTGCTGGAGTATGCTGATGCTGAGACAAAGAATGATGCTGATTATAATCATCGAAAATGCCTAAAGATTAAAGTACACATGCACCTAACAAAATTATTGTGGGCAAGTTCAACATTCCACTCTCTTCAATGGACAGACCAAGAAAACAAACTAAACAGGGACACAGTAAAAGTAACAGAATCATTATAACAATTGGATATATATATAAAACTTTTCATCCTAAAGCAAAAGAATATACCTTTTATTCAACACCTAATGGTACTTTGTCCAAAATAGATCATATAATTGCTTACAAGACTGACCTCAACAAATATAAGAAGATCTAAATAATCCCATGCATCATATTGGATCACTACGAAGTAAGAGTGGTCTTCAATAGCAATGAAAACATCAGAAAGCCCTTATACACATAGATGTTGAACAACACTCTACTCAATGATACCTTGGCCAAAGTAGAAATAATGAAATAAAAAACAAAAAAAAAAACTTTTCAGAACTTAACAAAAATGAAGGGACAACATACCCAAATCTTTGGGATACAATAAAAGCAATGCTAAGACGAAAATTCATAGCCCTGAGTGTTTCCAAAAAGAAAATGGAGAAAGCATACACTAGAAGTTTAAGGGCACAACTGAGAGCCCTAGTATAAAAAGAAAATAATTCATCCAGGAGGAGAAGAAGACAGGAAATCATCAAACTCAGGACTGAAATCAAACAAGTAGAAACAAAGAGAGCCATACAAAGAATCACCAAAACCGTGAGCTGGTTCTTTGAAAAAATCAACAAGATAGATTAACCCTTAACCAGACTAACCAAAGGGCACAGAGACAGTATCAAAATTAAGAAAATTTGAAATGAAAAGTGAGATATAATAACGGAAACTGAGGAAATTCAAAAAATTATCAGATCCTGTTCCAAAAGTCTATACTCAACACAACTGGTAAACCTGGAAATAATGGACAATTTCCTAGACTGGTACCAAATACCAAAATTAAATCACGATCAAATATATCAACTAAACAGTCCCATAAAACATAAAGAAATAAAATGGGTCATAGAAAGCCTTCTCACCAAAAGCAGCATAGGACCAGAAGGCTTTAGTGCAGAATTCTATCAGACCTTCAAAGAAGAACTAACACCAATACTCTTCAAATTATTCCAAAAAATAGAAACAGAAGGAACACTACCAAACTCGTTCTATGAAGCAACAATTACACTGATACCAAAACCACACAAAGATACAACAAAGAAGGATAACTACAGGCCAATTTCCCTTATGAATATCAATGCAAAAACACTCAATAAAAGTCTTGCCAACCGAATCCAAGAACACATCAAAATAATTATTCACCATGATCAAGAAGGCTACAACCCAGGGATACAGGGATGGTTCAATATATGGAAATCTATCAATGCAATCCACTACATAAATAAACTCAAAGAAAAAAAAAACACATGGTCATTTTATTGGATGCTGAAAAAGCTTTTGACAAAGTTCAGCATCCTATCATGCTAAAAGACTTGAAATGAAAAAGGAATTTGAGGCCCATACCTAAACATAGTCAAGGCCATATACAGAAAACTGGTATCCAACATCAAACTAAAGGGAGAGAATCTAGAACCAATCCCACTAAAATCAGGGACTAGACAAGGTTCTCCCCTCCCTCCATATCTTTTTCATCAAGTACTCAAAGTTCTATCTAGAACAATTAGAAAACATAAGGAGGTCAAAGAGATACAAATTGAATAGGAAGAAGTCAATCTATCACTATTTGCAGATCATATGATACTATATTTAAGTGACCCAAAAAACTCCGCAAGAGAACACCTAGAGCTGATAAACAACTTCAGCAAAATGGCTGGCTATAAAATCAACTCAAGCTAATCAGTAGCCTTCCTATTTTCAAAGGATAAGCAGGCTGAGAAAGAATTTAGGGAAATGACACCCTTCACAATAGCCACAAAAATATATATACTATCTGGGGTTGACTCTAACAAAACAAGTGAAATATCTGTTTGAGAATAACTTCAGGTATCTGAAGAAGGAATTGGAAGAAGAATTCAGATAATGAAAAAATCTTCCATGCTCATGGATTGGCAGGATTAATATAGTAAAAATGGCCATCTAGACAAAAGTAATAAACAGATTCAATGCATTCTCCATTAAAATACTAAGTCAGATCTTAATAGAGATTGAAAGAGCAATTCTCAAAATCATCTGGATTAAAAAAAAAATCACAGGATAGCGAAAACTATTGTCAACTTTAAAAGAAATTCCAGGTGAATCAGTCTACTGAACCTCAAGCAATACTACAAAGCAATTGTGTTAAAAAACTGCATGGTATTGGTACAGTGACAGGCAGGTGGATCAATGGAATTGGATTGAAGACCCAGAAATTAACCCACACATCCATGGTCACTTGATCTTTGACAAAGGTTCTTAAACGATCCAGTGGAAAAAAGATAGCCCTTTCAAAAAAAAAAAAAATGGTGCTGGTTCAACTGGAGGTCAGCTTGCAGAAGAATGTGAATTGATCCACTTTTATCTCCTTCTACTAAGATGAACTCCAAGTGGATCAAGAACCTCCCCATAAAGCCAGACACACTGAAAATGAAAGAAAAGAAAGTGGGGAAGTCCGTTGAGAACCTAGGCACAGGGGAAACTTTCTGTGTTTTAAGCGTATGCTCTAAGATAATAGTTTATGCGCTAATATCAAGAATTGACAAAAAGGTACCTCATAAAATTACAAAGTATCAGAAAGGCAAAGGACACTGTCAAGCAGACAAAATGGCAACCAAGAGACTGGAAAAGGATCTGCACCAACTCTATATCTGACAGAGGGCTAATATTCAATATAAAGAAAAAACTTTGAAGATAGAAGCCAGAGAACCAAATAACACTATTAAAAAATGTGGTACAGAGCTAAATAAAGAATTTTCACAGGAAGGACTTCATATGGCTGAGAAGCACCTTAAGAAATCTTCAACAGCATTAGTCATTAGGGAAATGCTAATGAAAATAACCCTGAGATTTCACCTTACACCAGTTAGAATAGCTAAGATAAAAACTCAGGAGACAGCAGGTGTTTGTGAGGATGTGGAGAAAGAGGAACACTCCTCCACTGCTGGTGGGAATGCAGGTTGATACATCCACTCTGGAAATCAGTCTGGCTGTTCCTCAAGAAACTGGGCATAACACTTCTGGAGGTCCCTGCAAAATCACTCCTGGGCATACACCCAGAGGATTCCCCAACATGCATTAAGGACACATGCTCCACTATGTACATAGCAGCCGTATTTATAGTAGCCAGAAGATGGAAAGAACCAAGGTGTCCCTCAATAGAGGAAGGGATACAGAAAATATGGTCTATTTACACAATAGAATACTACTCAGCCATTAAAAACAATGAATTCATGAAATACTTAGGCAAATTGTTGGATCTAGAAAATGTCATGCTAAGTGAGGTAACCCAATCACAAAAGAACACACATAGAATGCAATCTCTGATAAGTGGATATGAACTCAGAAACTCTAAATACCTAAGACAAAATTCACATATCAAATGACTACCAAGAAGAAGGAAGTAGAGGTCCTAGACCCTAAAAAGTCTTGTTCCAGCATTGTAGAGGAGAACAAATAAAGAGAAGTAGGAGTGGGCTGATAGGAGAAAGGGCAGAGGGAAGAAGGATTAGAGAACTTTTGGAGACGGGAGAACCGGGAAAGGGAAATTATTTCGAATGTAAACATAGAATATAGAAAAATAGATAAATAAAGAAATAAAAATGTATTAAAAAAAGATGCTTCTCAGCCATACAAAATTCTTCAGATGAAAATTCTTTGTTTATCTCTCTACCCTATTTTTTAAAGGGGGTATTTTGGTTACATGGGCTCTAACTTCTTGAGTTCTTTGTATATATTGGATATTAGCCCTCTGTCAGATGTAGGGTTGGTGAAGATCTTTTCACAGTTTGTTGTTTGCCAATTTGTCCTTTTGATCGTGTCCTTTGCCTTACAGAAACTTTGCAATTTTATGAGGTCCCATTTGCCAATTTTTGATCTTGGGGCATAAGCTATTGGTGTTCTGCTGAGGAACTTTCACCCTGTTTTAATGTCCTCATGAGTCTTCCCCAGTTTCTGTTCTATTAGTTTCAGTGTGTCTGGCTTTATGTGGAGGTCCTTCATCCATTTGTAGTTGAGCCTAGTATAAAGAGATAAGTATGGATCAATTTGCATTCTTCTGCCTGCTGACCTCAAATTGATCCAGCACCATTTGTTGAAAAGGCTGTCTTTTTTCCACTGGATGTTTTCTGCTCCTTTATCGAAGATTAAGGGACCATAGGTGTGTGGATCCATTTCTGGATCTTCAGTCCTATTCCACTGATCCACCTGCATGTCACTGTACCATGCAGTTTGTAGCACTACTGCTCTGTAGTATTGCTTGAGGTCCAGGATACTGATTTCCCCAGAATTTATTTTGCTGTTGAGAATAATTTTAGCTATCCTGGGTTTATTGTTATTCCAGATGAATTTGAGAATTACTCTTTCTAACTCTATGAAGAACTGAATGGGATTTTGATGGGTATTGTGTTGACTCTGTATATTGTTTTTGGCAAGATGGCCATTTTAACTATATTAATCCTGCCAATCCACGAGCAAGGAAGATTTTTCTATTTTCTGAGGTCTTCTTCCATTTCCTTCTTCAGAGATCTGAGGATCTTGTCATACAGATCTTTCATTTGTTTGGTCAAAGTCAACCCAAGATATTTTATATTGTTTGTGGCTACTGTGAATGGTATCATTCTATAATTTCTTTCTCAGCCTGCTTATCCTTTGAGTATAGGAAGGCTACTAATTTGCTTGATTTGATTTTACAACCAGCCACTTTGTAGAAGTTATTTATTAGTTGTAGGAGTTCTCTGGTGGAGCGTTTTTTGTTTTGTTTTGTTTTGCTTTTTGTGGGGGGTCACTTAAGTATACTGTCATATAACTGCAAATAGTGATAGTTTGACTTCTTCCTTTCCAGTTTGTATCCCTTTGACCTCCTTATGTTGTCTTGTTGCTGTAGCTAGTATCTCAAGTACAATGTTGAAAAGATAAGGAGAGAGGGGGCAGCCTCGTCAAATCCCTGACTTTAGTGGGATTGCCTTAGGTTTCTCTCCATATATTTTGATGTTGGTTACCAGTTTGCTGAATATTAGAGTTCTATGGGTTATTGCATGATCATTGTTTTATCATTCTTTAACTTAGGAAAGTTTACTTCTATAATTTTGTTGAAGATATTTACTTTCCCTTTAATTAGGAATCTTAACTCTTTTCTATACATATTATCCTGAAGTTTGGTCTTCTCATTGTGTCCTCGACTTCCTAGATGTTTTGGGTTAGAAGCTTTTGGAGTTTTACTTTTAGTTGTTTTCTATAGTATCTTCTGCACCTCAGATTATGTTTGCAACATATATGGATGTAGCATTGAGTCCCTACCTGTGTACTCCTTGATTGGTCATTTAGTCTCTGGGAGTACTGGGGTCCAGGAGGGTACATTTTATTTCTCCTCCTATAGGGTTGCACACCTCTTCAGCTCCATGGGTACTTTCTCAATCTCCTCCTTTGTGTTCCATGTGCTCAGTCCAGAGGCTGGCTTAGACTATGCCCCTCTGTATTTATCAGGCACTGGAAGAACATCTCATGAGACAGCTATGTTAGAACACTGTAAGCAAGCATTTGTTGAGATCTGCAATAGTGTCTGGGTTTGGTAACAATTATTGATAATTCCCCAAGTAGGGAAGTCTCTAGATGACATTTCTGTCAGTCTCTGTGAATTCCATATTTGAGGCTTCTCCAATACTGTTTCTACAAATGGGTGTCGGTTTTCTGTCATACAGCTTGAAAATATCGCAGTATATGTGTATATTTCAGATCAAGGTACTCTACCCCTTGAACCAAGTGAATTTTTTCTATAGGGTTTAAGTGTTTGTTCATGAAAACAGCATATTATATATGTATAAGTTACTAATTTTTAAGATAAAATACCATGCTTCAAATTTTGAAAGCACTACACAATACATGTTTTCATCAAACTAATACATCTTTAAAGGTAAAACTTAAAAGGAAAATTACAATCACCACAACAACAAAAACCTGTGTTTCAAAATCGAGAGGACAGTATGCAATCTGAAAGATGCAATTTATGGTATAAATTAGATGAAAATAAACGTTTATGAGCTATAACTCTAAGATAGAAACAGTGCATTTATTGAGGATATCTAAATTAATAGCATATGTTTAGTAGAAATAAATTATTTGTTGTGATGACTTTTCTTAATTTTATAAATTTGACATGAAAAAGATTTGTTTGGGAAGAAAACCTTATTTGAAGAAACTTCCCCTTTCAGATTATATTATAGACAAGTTGTGAACCATTTTCTTGATTGGTGATTGGTGTAGCATTCCCATCCTACCATAGGTAGTGACCCTTCTGGCTTGAATGAGAAAATAGACTGAGCAACCTATGCAAAGCAAGTTTAGACATCCTGTCCTGACTTCCCTTGTGATAATCAACAAACTGAATGGTGAAATAACCCTTGCCTTCCCATCAGGTCATGACTTTTTTATCACAAGAGAAAGGAAACATCTACATAAATATGATTGGCATATTTTATACATATGTATTATTATTTTTCATTAAAATCCCAAGTTTCTGTCTCTCAAAGTGGTACACAATGTATTTTTTTAAACAAAGTAATAAGCTTTTTAGAAAAAGTAGAAAGAAAATAAGTTCACATAGTGCAAATCTTCACAAAAGAAAAGACGTGATATAGAATTGATACGTTTTTTAAGTACAAGCTTAAAAGGCTAAATTTTAAACAGGAATCTAGAGAGACTAGGGAATGATCTCTTCTGCGGTTGTTTAAATGTGACATGTTCTCTGCCATGATGGTTATGGGTTTTAACACTCTGAAAATGTTACCCCAAATAAACTGTTGTGAGGATCTATAATGGGACAAGTTAATATACTAGCAGATGATCATCCTGTAATGCCTGCCTTGCATTATTACATAATCTGTGACAGGTGCACCCCCATTCAGCAAGGCTGTGGGGGACTAATTTTAGGAATGACAACTGCTATTGATATGCTTTTCCGGTAATTATTATACATTTATAATGATCAATATGTAAAAGCACACCGATTTGAAGCAGATCTCTGCAGATCCATGAAGATGTACTGTCTTATAGTGATGCTATATGGACAAATAGATAGCTTTACATTTAATGATGATCCAATAAGAATTCCTAAAATTGCTGGGCTGTGGTCGCGTTTGCCTGCCTTTAATTCCAGCAAACTGGGAGGCAGAGGCAAGCGGATTTCTGAGCTCGAGTTCAGCCTGGTCTAGTTCCAGTACAGTCAGGGCTATACAGAGAAACCCTATCTCAAAAAAATCAAAACCAAAAAAGAAAAAAAATATTCCTAAAATTATATCACTCTCTTTTATAATGGAAGTACCCCTAGGCCCTTATCTATAGTCAAACTGCAATGAGAACATTGCCAGTCTCCAAAGTGTCAAAAGTTAATTGCTCTTACTTAGTAACCCGACTTTCTCCTACTCAGACCACATTTTAAAAGGTTGTGAAACAATTAGCCAAAGGTCCTAAAAAGGGTACTAGGATTTATTATAGGTGCTAGGACAGAAGATAAAATATTGACAGGGTTTATTTATACAAAACTTCACTTATAACTTAGTTATGATTTTAAACGTTCTATGAACTTGTAGAGAAGACAAATGATAGATGTTATTATCTAGATAATTACTACAAATGGATATGCACTCAAACATTCTCTGTTGTAAACTTCTATTTCAATTTATGATTTCTGTGAACGTGTGATGAACTTGTAATATGTGATCATGCATTTTGAAAGATGTAAAAGTACTGAAGTCAAAAGAGATAGGATACTACTACTACTGCTACTACTATTACTACTACTATTACTACTACTATTACTACTACTACTACTACCACGTTTCTCACTCTACCTCCTGCTATCTCTCACTTTTTACCTTTCTACAATTAGAACATTTCCCTCCTCCCTTACCCGCTTAAGATCTTTCTGCTTTTCCCTTTTTGAAAGCTTTACATTAGAAGCATCTTACAACTTAGTAATAAACTAATTAACCACTATTACAAGTGTCCTATTTTTCTCCCTGCAAAGACTTCTGACTAGCAAGCTGAAAGTTAGAGGCCAGCAGTTGCTGTTGAGATAGAACAAAGACCACACTGCTTAATCCTCTGCTGTTAGCCTACAGGTGTTAGTCACATAAGGCAGGAGTCTTTGACCATCAGAAAGAGAAAGACAGTTTCTAGGACATTTTAGAAGTTATCATCAGCATTTTAGTACAGTTAGAAAGCCAGGAGACCCTCAGACTTCAAAGCCATCATCACAGAGTCCTACTCTCTGCCTCCCCAACTACCTTTACCTACAAACACTCATGTCTCCATACACTGAAATACAATCTTAATATTCTGCTATTTACATTGTTAAACAACATCTTTCCACCTCTAATGTTCCCAGTAACCAATTCATGTCATCTTTTATATGTGGTTATTCAGTATGTTGTATTAGTGCTGCCCATGTGAATTTGGATGTGAGTGTATCCACTAGAACAAAGAAAACCTGGTAATTAGTTAAAACAACCCTCCAAAAGCTTCCAAGTGTCACTTCATTTTCCTAAAAGGTTGAGCATGGAGAAAACATGCACATATTTATGTGCATAATTCTGGCTGGCTTATCTTATGGATATCTAGACATATACAATTACTATGAGTTCATAAAAACAGTGCCCATGTTCATGACCATAATCAGCATTTCACAGCACTGATCATTTCATGTCCCTTACAATACTCACTCCTCATTCTCAGAACACTTCACTGAGATGTGAAGAGTATGAAATGTGGCAAGGTGTTTTCATTTAGGGTTTTGCTTTCACTGTCACTTATTCCCTGAACACTGGAATATAGTTGACCTTTCAAATGACTGTTGTCCAGTCAAAGGAAGCTTTATGACTAAGATTGCTAACAATCTATGTGTGTAAACCTATACATAGAAGGCGATTTTACAACATCACCATGAGCAAATTTATAAAAGGTTTTATTCTGTGACCTATAAAATCCCACTCCATATTCCTTTAACTACCCTTTCAGTTTTAAGCATTGCAGTCCCTCCTGTGGATCATGTCTCAAAACCTGTAAACATACATGATTATGTCATAATAGTTGTGCAACCATAGCAACAGTTTGAAGAATTTGACTGTTATAGCATGCTGTTTCCAGCATTGGGTAAGATCATGGCTAACTTTTATCTTCCCAAGAACCCTGAATAGCATGTTCTGACAGTGTAGAAACTGTCCAGAAGACAGATAGATTTCTAGTCACTTTGAGTTGGAGTTTAGTTAAAGGGTTTTATGCTGTTATCATCTTTTTCCTTTCACATCCCATGAATTTTACTCTTCATTCAATTATGATTTAGTTAGTTCATGGGATTGAGGACTTTCATAGAGTTTTCAATGATCCTTTCTCCAATTAACTCCCCCTAACTACCAGTTTAGTTCACATTCCCTTCTTCCTAACTGCATAAGCCTTTTAAAATCCCCAAATTTTTACATTCACATTTTCCTAGAATTCACTCTACCAATTGAATTAAATGTATCCTAAAAGGCCCTTCTTGGCTTCTACAGAGCATGTATCTGTCAAGAATATATCAATGATAAAGCAAGAGATATAATGAAATATAAATATTTCAAAAGTAGTAAGAAACTGAGACATGTGAGTGACACTAATAAGAGTCATCATGAGCTCGTTACTAACAAAAGCAATTGTAATTTAGACTTTGAAATATAGTTTCACTTTCTCACAATTGTAAATTTTCTGATATAGAAGTTATTCTAACACTAAGTATTGCCAATTATGTGGGAGAAAGGATATTATGTCATATTTTTGTGAGTTTAATTACCTTGATTCATTTGGAAAATCATTAGGATTTGCATCACATGCTAAATTTTGAAATATCTTATGATTCCATGATCATTCATCTAGTTGTTTTCAATTGAGAATAGAATAATATTTGAATATTGATCATATACAAGTAGAAAAAATGGAATTATCTTCAATGAATTTGTGACAAAATATTGTTTTTCAACAAGATGAAGGATATTTTAAATTAACTTGTGTGTGTGTATATGTATGTGTAACACATGGATTGATTGTCCTTGGTCTAGAGAGTTGCATTATTAGGAGGTGTGGCCTTTTTCGAATAGATATGGCCTTGTTGGATGAAGTGTGGTACTGTGTAGGTGGGCTTTGAGACATTCCTCCTAGCTTCCTGGAAATCAGTCTTCTGTATGCCTTTGGTAAATATATAGAATTCGCAGCTCCTCCTGACCTATGACTTCCTGAAGGGGGTCAAGTGCACTGGTTGACAATAAGGGACTGTACTTCTGACTTTGTAAATCAGCTCCAGTTAACTGTTCTGTATTGGTGTTGCCTTTGTCAAGATGTCTCTTCATAGCTCCAAAACACAAATGAAGACACTGTGGATGGGAATAACAAAAGATGTTAGAAAAAATGGGCACTTTTTAGACAATGGTATGCTAGATTGTTGTAGTTTTGTGGAATTTATAGGTAAATACAAAAGGTGCCTAATGTGAGATTCATGAATAGAAAATACTTAATGATATAAAATGTATTAGAAATTTGTAAAAGGAAACTGGAATTTAGGAAAGCAGGAGAATCTTGTGATAAAAGATGAAGCCAGCTTTCAAGTGGAACCCATAGTGTTGTAGTTTGAAGATGTATAATTATCAGGACTTATCCGAACTTTGAAAAAGCAGGGTTAGGAGATGAAATATATCATGGTATTTGACAATAAAGGTGAGGCTTTGAGATTTCATGATATTCTCAAGTCTAGGCAGGGTGATAATGATGATCTTTCCAGTGGTCTGAGGAAGGGAGTCTTCTGTCTGCACATGGGTCATGATGTAGGATACTTTGCACTTCCAGCACTATTTCTTCCTGCATGGTGCTGTACACTTCCTCACAAGGTGATAATATAAGGAATCAAATAGATAAGAGAAGGGGTAAGATTCCACCTGGACAAGCTTTTTATTTTGTTTTTGCAGAGAATCCTGATATTTATAATGTTAGGCATTATTATGAGTGTATTATTTTTTTCATGTGAACATAAAGAGACAAAATTGTGTGTCAAATTGACAAGCAATGGATTGGGATGGTTATCCGCAGTGTTCACCTTCATTAAACTTCAAATGAACTACAATTCAGAAATGGAGGGCACACCTATGATCCAGATCTTTATGCTGGAAAATGTAGGATTTTGATACAAAAAAATGAAGTGGGAGGACACCAGTTTAGATCAAGAACTAGAAGCATATTAGCCATGAAAAGCTTGGGAACAGGCATGGTAGTGCATATTCTTAATCACAGGAGAAAGTAGAATGCAGATTTCTGAGTTCCAGTCCATCCTGTTACAGAATAATTTCAAGGTAAACAACCCAGAGAATCATGCCAGAAACACATTAGATACCTGCTAATTAAAGCTGCAATGTGAAAATGAGAACAGCCCTAGGGAAAGAAGTAGATAATAGTTTAGAAAGATGAAAGAATGCAGGATATCAGAAATGTATATATAGACTTGGTGTTTGCTCAGCAAGTTTTTGGTCTTGATTTGGCCTAGAATTTCATCACTGTGAACTTTTGGATGTATATAACCTACTATTTCACCTTCATTTTATAAGGGATTTCAGTTCTAAGAATGCATGAATCTTAAAAGAGACTTTGACTTTAAAACACTGTTGAGGCTGTTTTAGAATACGTGGAGTTGTATTTAATGTATTTTGTGTATGGGTATGCCTTGGTATAGCCCCAATAAAATCATGTGTTAGAATAAGCTATGGGTTCTAGGGAGTGGAGTGTGATTGTTTGAAAATGCTTACCCCTTGAAAAGTGTGGACTAATCAGATGTTTCCATATTGGGGAAGGTGTAACTCTTACATGAAGTATGCAATGCATGTCAAATGTAGTTGGCTCTTGTATATTTATTGAAATTTTCAAGTCTAGGCAATGGGGGTCCTCCTGGATGGCTGTGGGAGAGTCTTCTGTATACCTTAGGGTCATAATGTAGGACACTTGGCTTCTTTATCAATATATCTTTCTGCATAATACAGGACTTCATGCCATGATGAAAAATAAAGGAAGCTCTAAAACTGTAACCCAGTCTTAATGAATGTCTTCCTATATAAGAATTGCCTTAGGGATAGAGATTATATGGCAATGAAATCTTTACTAAAAGTGAAATGGGTGCCAAGGACTTGGATATTATTGGCATAGTTGTGTGCATTATTTTGAAGAATGCAGATTTTGCCACTATGGAAAGCTGTGGGATGGATTAAGTGGAGCTTAATTGGACAAAGTAGTACAGCATCAAAGACAGTTGTGCTGAGAGTGATTTCAACTGTGGTGGCCTGGATCAAGGGATTTTAGAGGAATAGAAATTTAGTATGTGACTTAGAAACAATTTTCATGTAATTTTGTTGAAGGGCTTTTTGCCCTTGTCTGAAGAGAGTCTGCCTGAGCATAAGGTAAAGTGATTTAGAATAGTTATTTTAAGAAAGAAGTTCACAAAGCCAATTCATTTCAACTTTCTCCAGTGGTTCAATCTTACAGTGCAGGTTTTAATCAAGTGCACCAAACTGAGGAAGAAAAACACAAAATGTATGGTGCAGAGATAAATGGAGAACCAGGAAGTGGAATGGAGCTAAATGCTCTGTAGATGAATATTATATATGATTAAGGGAGTCTTAATATTGGGTAAGATGTCACCTAGCTTACTTTTTATGCTTTTGAAATGAACCAAGAGAAAGTTACATCATTTTAGGCATCGTTATTAACTGGCTAATATTCCCTTTTGGACATAAGGAAATATGATCGTGTTTCAAACTAACAGGTCATGGATTGTGATGTCTATTATCAGTGGCCAACTCTGTCAGGCGAAAACTATATCTATAAATGGTGGCCATAACTTCAATTCAGATATTAAGGTATTACACACATGATTTTAATCCAAATCCTGATCTGGAAGAACATAAGATTTATTTCACATCTGGAAGCATATGAAAACCTTATATTCTGGCATGGTGGAATTTATCTTTAATCGCAGGAGTCAAAAATCAAGTTTATTTCTGAGTTCTATACCAGCTTGGTACCGAGCATGTTCCAAGTAGTAAAAGCTTAGGTCCAGGTCTGTTGGCATACAACTTTAATCCAAGCACACAGGTATGAAGACCATCCAGATTTCTGAGTTCAAGCCAGCTTACCGAGCTAGTTCCTTAACAGTGGAACATAGATAGTAGGGAATCTCATTTTACTTAGAAAAATTGTGTAAATGTAATTGACGAGAGGATTTGGGGCAGGGATTGTTCCTGCCAGAGCAACCAATAGGACTTGGTAGCTTCCGCAAGTCACTATGCCTTTAGAATCAAGAGTAGAACAGTTTCTTAGGACAACAGATTCTGGTGTGCTAGATACAAGAAATTGTCAGCAATTTAGAAGAGATTTGTGTCTCTAAGGTGATATATTTGGTGTTACCTGAGAAAACAAGGAAGTAGTATTCCAGAGAAAGACCTCCTGTTGGCATCCAGGTAATGTTTAAGAAACTACCAGGTGATAATGGTTTTGAAGGCATGATCAGGTCCTGGTGAACAATTGAGGCTTGTCAGTGTGAGTGGTCAGAAAATATCATTTGAGGTCGTTCAACCCCAATGGAAGCTGAAATCCCAGTCTTAATTGATTATGTGATGAAATTCAGGATTGCCACCTTAAAGACAGCATATGAGAAGGAATAAGTAAATGTGCTGCCTCTTTGCTGATTAAGACTCCAGTTTATTGGATATGACAGTACCATAGGATGACCAAGAATAGAAGCAGCAGCCGTGGAGTGGAGTATGCAAGAGCCTAGAGTGATACAGAGGATCAAATTGGAGTTGTGTGACACCTGCCCTTTGTCACAGCCCAGAGGATCATGTGTGAACCACCAAGGGATCCCTGCTGAATAAAGCTTCTAACAGAGAGTAGAACCAGTCCAAGGAAAAGAAGTATTGTATACTTAACAAAGCTGAAAAGAAGTGGACACTAGAAATAAAAATGCAGGGTTTGAAGTTTGTTCATCTTGTTTTTATTCTGGGTTTGATCCAATAGTTCCCTTCTATGTTATTTAGTAATGTTACTGTCTAACATGTGATTTTGGATGTATGTGATCAACTCTTTAACTTTGATTTTACAAGGAACTACAGTTAATATAATACCTGATTCTTAGAAGAGGCATGGAACTTTTTAACAAAGTTCATGATGTACCCTACTAAGGAGACTTTTAGAGTTGTACACAATGTATTATGTATTATGCTATCTCTACCATGGTTATAGTGTATAAACACTCAGGATGTGGAATGTGATTGTTTGAATATGTTTGGGCCAAGTGAATTTGGCAATAATCAAACATATGTTCTTATTGGATAATGGAAATTTGTCATTGTATTTTAAAATGATGACAGGACTTTGCGGTCTCATGAAATTCCCACACATGGCCTGTAGAATGCAGGGTATACTTTTGTCTCCCAGGGGTGCATATTCTCCTGGCTGCATTTAGAAAAAGGTGTAGATCTCCTATTATCCTCTAGCACCTTGTCTTTCTCTATGCTGCCATTTTTTCTGCCATGATGAAAATAGAACTCCAAAACTTTAAAAATAGAACTCTAAAACTTTATGATATTAAATATCATCCCTTATAAGAATTGCTTTTGTCATGATGTTTCTTCACAGCAATGAACCTCTAAGTAAGGCACATATTTTTCTCATTTTGACCTGTTGTCAGAGAGCTCTTGATAAGTGATGTTTTGAAATGTACCCACAGACCCACCCAAGGGCATTGTTTCAGAACACCCAAGATATTATCACAATAATTCCCCAGGATAGGGGTTTTCCAGGTCAGGAAAGAAGATTTGGATGTTGGTAAGCAGGGGTAGTGGAGATGTGATAGGGGTTTCTCAGAGAGATGATAAGGAAATGGGATAACATTTGTATTATAAATAAAGTAAGTTATTAAAAAAAGATCCTCCATAATAGACCTTTGAAATATGCATTGCTTTCCTTCCCATTTTAGTTGGCCTAGTCTTATTGTGTTTCAACAATGTTTCATGCTTACCTGTAAAGTATGTTGTGTTCTATATTTGCTAGTCTTATAGGTAGCATCCAAAAT
Source organism: Apodemus sylvaticus (assembly GCF_947179515.1). Classification (NCBI taxonomy): domain Eukaryota; kingdom Metazoa; phylum Chordata; class Mammalia; order Rodentia; family Muridae; genus Apodemus; species Apodemus sylvaticus. The sequence continues at coordinate 619,634 of NW_026262995.1, forward strand.
CTCTAGGAAGCAACAAGAGATTTAAGTTTAATGTGATTTACTCCTTCTATTTTGACATATTGTAGTTATGGGAGATGAAGTATCTAAAGAGTATAGAGGTCACTGGAAATGTTAGGGTGTGGGGTATCTTAAGTTTCATGACATCAACAGAATCTAGTGATTAAGAAACACATAATCGTATAGTGGACATTGTATTAAGATTTGTACAATTTTGCGAGGACTATTACTATAAACTCACTTAGTATTTCCTTGCATCTGGTATCTTATTTGTACACTTTATAACAGTGGTTCTCAATTTTTCCAGTGCTCTATCACTTTAATACAGTTCTTTATGTTGTGAATACCACTAACCCAAGCATGTATTTTTGTTACTTCTTCTTAATTGTAATGTTAAATTTATAAATAAATCTTTCTTGGTAAATTTTTTGAGGCAGTTTGAGTAGAACTATATAAAATACTTGATGGTCAATTGTGTGGTTAAAAGGAAACACTATGCTACTATCTCAGTTTGTTCCCTATCATTCTTGTTATATAATCTTGAAGATAGAAGTTGGTGGAAGTTATGTGAGAATATATTTGTGTGACAAGTACAAGTGCTAAGAGGTTGACTAAAGGGAATGTTATATAAATATTTCAAATATGGTAAAAAAATCATTTACATATATCAATATGCAAAACCACCAATGAGGAAACACCAGTTAATATGCTTTGAAGACAAAAGTCTAGAAGTTTATTGTGATTTTATGTTTGATTGTAAAAAATATTTTGAAGATCCTACTTTCACATGTATATTTATTTGTATGTGTCTCTTTGTGTGTGTGTGAGTCTTTGTGTTTGTGTGTGTATAAATATATTATAGTTGCTTTACTTGACTTCTCACTTTTGTATCTCTCTCCTCTTTTTATCTCTCCCATTGTTTTCTTTTGAACTCATTATTGTTCTTTTTAAAATTTGTTTGTGTGTATTTATGTGTGTGTGTGTGTGTGTGTGTGTGTGTGTGTGTGTGTGTGTTACTAAAAATAGAAATGCATTCTGCTTAGTACTTGAGATTCTGTTTGCATGTATATGATTTTGGGTCTGAGCATTTGGTTCGAAATAGGCCACTGAGGGAACACTTCTGATTTTCTTTCCCAATCTTTGTCTTCCTAGATTCTTCCAGGTCTTTATCTAGTGTCAGGACTCCATGGGAATTTCCTTGATCATAAAGCATGTGTGTTACTATTGTTGTATTTCAGGTCTAGTTTAGGGAGCCATGCTGTTGAGAGTTTGTAGGTTTAGCCTCCCCAAAATATTTAGAAGACATAACCTCATAGCAGATTTCTTATCCAATTGCTCTTATAATATTTCTTCTCCAACTTCTATGATTTTCCCTGGACTTTATATCCCAGGGTGGTTTTACAAGTAAGATTAGGGGCTGAGTAAAATATGATGACGTGTATGTATGACCATAATTTCTTCTGCACTATGAATAAGTGTTTATATCACTCATTTTGCCTAGTTGCAGACAGCATGGTACATACTGCTTTTGGTAAGATTGTTGTCAATGATCCCAGATGTTACCAGTAACTCAAAATCACTAATCCAAAGTACCTGCAGAGATGTGATGTCAATCATCCATGTTTAATCTAGCAGTCATGTTTAAACTCATAGTTATGACAATTCAGAAGACATTGTTAATAACATCTATCTCTGAGTCCAACAGAATCTACAGAGACGTGAAAGGCCAATACGGTTTCCTCATATCATATTGAGTTACATGTTCTGTGATGAGCTACAATGAGTTCACATACATAGTGGCAACAGAAAGCATTGTATGTTCATGATACTTTAGGCCTCCAGAATCAAATATGTCAGTTATTCATGGTTCTCCCTAAACTCTACAGAGTTTACTGCCCTCAGAAACCATCTTGCTCTTAGAGCGGGTATTCTGTAGATGTTTCCACATGTCCTCTGAAAAAGTGTTCAGGTTCCTGGTATTTCCTGGCAACAGATCCAGTGGTATATGCTAGATCTGTGATGGCACAGATAGGTTGGTTTTCAGTGGTCCTGAATGCCACTTTGGACTTGATTAATGACATGTGTGAGCCCAACTGCCTAGGGAAAGGTATTGTAATCATTCACTGATGCTTGCCTTGGTAAAGAAGATTGAGATACACAGTCAATGTTGTCTTTGAAGAGCTCACTGACATCTGAGATCCTTCAGCAAGAAGAGTTCATTGTCAAGCTTATAATCAGTAATGCTACATAAGTTTATAATGAATTAAGTGATGTGTGCTGCTAGTGAAGTTGTCTTCAAGAATTTTGATATTCCCTACATCCTTATGGTATGTTGATATCAGTGCTTCATGCTGTGACCAGCATGTGATGCCATCATAGAGTCTATTACTGCTATTTCTGACAGATACTCTGGTGATGTTTATTTCTTTTGTGGCTGTTTGAGAATCTATGATGATGCCAGTGATACAACAGTCAATAGACTTCCTATTATGTCCAAGATCCCAACTGCCAATAGCAAATATCCTAATAGAAATTTGTGAGAGTGTGCCATCTTCAAGTGGTGCAAGAATACCAAGTGGCATAGAGGACACAACCAGCACCAGTAAGACCTGTCCAGGAGCACAGAGGAACCCCTCAGGATCCCGATGGCAGGAGACGTCCAGTTTCTGTCTCTGACATGAACGGAGGTAGCTAAGCAATCAGGAGTGGAAAAAGGCCTGGCGGCATATAAGGACTACCTCTGTTCCTCAGAGGAAACAGCAGGACACCCTGAAGACACAAGAGCCTAGAAACAACTGAAAGGGGTGTCTCACAATTACTGCATGCACCCAAATTTGATCGGGGCCACAGAGTTACATACCCAAAGACAACTACAGGAAAGCAGTTCTCACAGAAGTACTTACACACCAGTTTACACAGAGAGAATGGGTCTCCCAGGAGCACAGAGATGCCACAGTCAGACACAGCAGCACCTGCTTACAATAGAGATAACAGATGGCAAAAACAAACTCAAAAACATCACCAACAGAAACCAAAGCATCATGGGTATACCAGACCCAAGTTCTCCAACAAAAAGATGTTTTAAATACTTCAGCACACCAGAAAAACAAGACCTGGTTTTAAAATCACACCTCATGATGCAGGTAGAGCATTTCAAGGAAGACATAAATAACACCATTAAAGAAAATAAGAAGAGCATAAGTCAAAAGGTCGAAGCCTTTCTAAATTAAACACAAAAATCATTTAAAGACCTACAGGAGAATATATGTCAAAAGATAGAAGCCCATAAGAAGACATCACAAAAATCCTTGAAGAAATACAGGAAAACATGGGTCATTAGACATAAGTCCTGAAAGAAGAAATGAAAAAATCCCTCAAAAAATTATAGGAAAATAAAACAAAACAAAACAATACAAAACAAAACAAAACAACAACAACAACAACAAAAACAAACAGACAAAAAATTTGAAGAAATTGAGCAAAACCATCCAGGATCTAAAAACAGAAGTAAAAACAACTAAGAATCAAAAAGGGAGACAAATTTAGAGATAGAAAACTTCGGAAAGAAATCAGGAGTCTTAGATGCAAACATCATCAACAGAATACAAGAGATAAAAGAAAGAATCTCAGGTACTGAAAATATCATAGAATGCATTGATTCAACAGACAAAGAAAATGCAAAATGCAAAAAAACTTGTAACCTCAAATATCCAGGAAATCCAGGACACAATGAGAAGACTAAACTTAAGTATTACAGGTACAGAAGAGAGTGAAGATTTACAACTTAAAAGGCTATCAGATAACTTCAACAAAATTCTTGAAGAAAACTTCTCTAACGTAAAACGAATGAGATGCCCATAAACATACAAGGAGTATACAACTTCAAACACATTGGACCAAAACAGAAACACATCCTGACACATAATAATCAAAACTTCAAATGTACTAAACAAAGAAAGATTTTTTTGGGGGGATTTCTATATTCTTTTTTTTTTCGATATATTTTTTATTTACATTTCAAATGATTTCCCCATTCCTAGCCCCCCCCTTCCAGAAAGTTCTGTAAGCCCCCTTCTCTCCCCCTGTCCTCCCACCCACCCCTTCCCACTTCCCCGTTCTGGTTTTGCTGAATACTGCTTCACTGAGTCTTTCCAGAACAAGGGGCCACTCTTCCTTTCTTCTTGTACCTCATTTGATGTGTAGGTTATGTTTTGGTTATTCCAGGTTCCTAGGTTAATATCCACTTATTAGTGAGTGCATACCATGATTCACCTTTTGAATTTGGGTTACCTCACTTAGTATGATGTTCTCTAACTCCATCCATTTGCCTAAGAATTTCATGAATTCATTGTTTCTAATGGCTGAATAGTACTCCATTGTGTAGATGTACCACATATTTGGGATCCACTCTTCTGTTGAGGGATACCTGGGTTCTTTCCTGCATCTGGCAATTATAGATAGGGCTGCTATGAACATAGTAGAGCATGTATCCTTATTATATGCTGGGGAATCCTCTGGGTATATGTCCAGGAGTGGTATAGCAGGATCTTCTGGAAGTGAGGTGCCCAGTTTTCAGAGGAACCGCCAGACTGATTTCCAGAGTGGGTGTACCAATTTGGAACCCCACCAGCAGTGGAGGAGAGTTCCTCTTTCTCCACACCCTCTCCAACACCTGCTATCTCCTGAATTTTTAATCTTAGCCATTCTGACTGGTGTAAGATGAAATCTCAGGGTTGTTTTGATTTGCATTTCCCTAATGACTAATGAAGTTGAGCATTTTTTAAGATGCTTCTCAGACATCCGAAGTTCTTCAGGTGAGAATCCTTTGTTTAACTCTGTACCCCATTTTTTAATAAGGTTGTTTGGTTTTCTGGAGTCTAACTTCTTGAGTTCTTTATATATATTGGATATTAGCCCTCTATCTGATGTAGGATTGTTGAAGATCTTTTCCCAATTTGTCTGTTGCCGATTTGTCCTCTTGATGGTGTCCTTTGCCTTACAGAAACACAAAGAAAGAATATTAAAAGCAGTGATGGAAAAATTCAAGTAACTTATAAAGAAAGACCTATCAGAATTACACCACACTTCTCACCAGAGACGATGAAAGAGAGAATTTCCTGGGCAGATATCATACAGACTAAGAGACCATAAATGCCAACCCAGATGACTATACCCAGAAAAACTGTAAATTACCATAGATAGAGAAACCAAGAAAGTTTCCTGAACAGAAATCCAATTGCCTATACCTTAAAAACAAGAATTGACTAATGGAACCACATAAAATTACAAAGTTTCTATAAGGGAAAGGATACTACCAACAGGACAAAGTGGCTACTTACATACTGGGAAAAGATCTTTACCAACACTACATCTGAAAGAGTGTTAATATCTAAAATATGCAAAGAATTCAAGAAGACAGAGTCCAGAAAACCAAATAACCCTATTAAAAATTATAGAACAGAGATAAAAATGAATTTTCACCTGAGGAATATTGAATGGCTGAGAAGCACCAAAAAAAAGTTCAAAATCCTTTGTCATCATCAGGAAAAGGAAAATCAAAAAAAAAAAAAAAAAAAAAAAAAAAACAACTGTGAGATTTCACCTCATACCTGTCAATAATTGTTAAGATAAATCCTTAGGAGATAGCAGTTGTTGGAGAAGATGAGGAGAAAGAGGATCATTCATACTCTGCTAGTTGGATTGCAAGTTAGAATGACCACTCTGGAAATTGGTATGGCGGTTCCTGAAAAAATAGCGTAATACTATAGGAGGACCCTGTTATACCACTCTTGGGCTTATACCCAGAAGATTATCCAGCTTGTAATGAGGACACTAGGTTTATAGCCTCCTTATTTATAATATCCAGAAACTGGAAAGAATCCAGATGTACTTCAACAGAAGAATGGAAAGTGAAAATGTGGTGCATTTACACCGTAGGGTACAATTCACTCAGTATAAACAATGAATTCATGACATTCTTAAGCAAATGGATGGAACTGGAAAATATCATCTTCAGTGAGATAACACAAAAATAAAAAAAAATAACACTCATGATATGCAGTCACTGATATGTGGATATTAGCCTAGAATCTCGGAATACCCACGGCACAATTCACATATTAAATTATGCTCAAGAAGGAAGAACAATGTATGAATACTTCGGTATTTTGTAGAATGGGAAAAAATATAAACAGAAGTGGAGGCATAGACAAAATATTGAGCACAGACTGAATGAAAGACCATCCAGAGTCTACCCCACCTAGGGATGCATCCTGTATACAGTTACAAAACCCAGACTTTATTGCGGATTCCCACAGGTGCTGGCTGATCAGAGCTGGATAGAACAGTCAACTGGGAGGCTCTGCTAGTGCATGACAAATATAGAGGAGTACACTCTCAGGCAGCCATTGAACTGAGCACAGTGTACCCAATGTAGGAGCTAGAGAAGAGACACAAGGAGCTATGATGATAATAATATTGCCTGCTCTCATAAGAATTCAAGATGGTGGCCACAGAAATTATTGAGAAACTGTTTGTCACAGGAAGCTATGATGATTTCCCCAATGCATACATTGGGCCCTCGATGTAGACCATCTTTTGTACAGGATCCTTATTATCACCATATTCACTGTTGATGTTGATGATCCATCCTGTCAGAGATATGTCCTCTCACCTTTGATATCAACGATCCTTTCTGAATTTGGAAAAAACCTTTATGTGAACAGTCTTTCCTGCTCTGTGTATTTATGCTGATATCACTGAAACAACTGGCAACAAGCACAATGGTATCTGTACAATGTCAAAGCTTTACATCTGCTACATATATAGGAGCAGGGACAGGTTCAGCATATGAGGGCTATTTGGTTGGTGGCCCAGGACCTGAGAGTCCCCTGGGTTCATGTTAGTTGAGGATTTTTGATGCATAGTAGCTATGAATTCCAGATGTTTAAGACAAGGAGATCTCTGAGTTCAAGATCATCTGAGATTAAAGGCATGGAGGGACATGCCTTTTATCTGGGCTACATCCTTTGCTGGATATATATATGGACATGGTAAGAAGGAAGATTTACCCACTCTTCCTGCTTGCCTCATGGGACTGACTGAGCAACTGCTAGATCCTTGGACTTCCATCCACAGCTGCTGCTGCCAATTTTTGTGGAGTTGGACTATAGACTGTAAGTCATCGACAAATTCCCTAACTATATAGAGACTGGCCATACATTCTGTGACTCTAGGGAACCCAAACTAATAAAATACCACAGACAAAATTTTCAATACTCTCTAATGTACCATGTAACAGTCAAATTTTAAGCATATTATGTAACACTTACTAAACAATACACATGCACAATCACACACAAACCTACAAACACTTGTCTACATCAAATCAAATATTTTTCTTATGTCTTCTTTCCACCCTATCTAATTGAATATATATATGAAACAAAATTCAGAAACACATAAAATAGAAACCTTTAATTTAAATGTCTCATAAGAAATAATAATCCACGTAAGTATAATACTGACATCATCCTCTATGACACTAATAATGCTCTTAACATACTATGAACAACAATCTGAAAATAATTTTAATTTTTATTAATAGACAGCAGAATCTGAGCAAATATATGGTCTTTCTTTTTTTCTTTCTTTTTGTTTGTTTATAATATTTTTATTTTCTATATTCTTTGTTTACATTTCAAATGATTTCCCATTTCCCAGATCCCCCCTCCCCATATGTCTAATAAACCTTCTTCTCTCCATCCATTCTCCAATCACCTCCCTCCTTTTACTCTGTCCTTATATTTCCCTCCAATGCTAGGTCAATCCGTTCCAGGATCAGGACCCTCTCCATATTTCTTCATGGGGGTCATTTGTAATGCGATTTGTGCTTTGGGTATTCAGGGCTTCGGCGCTAATTAATATCCACTTATCAGAGATTGCATTCCATGTGTATTCTTATGTGATTGGGTTACCTAACTTAGGATGATATTTTCCAGATCAAATCATTTGCCTAGAAATTTTGTGAATTCATTGTTTTTAATTGCTGAGTTGTATTCCATTGTGTAAATATACCATATTTTCTGTATCCATTCCTACTTTGAGGGGCATCTGGGTTCTTTCCAGGTCCTGGGTATTATAAATCAGGCTGCTATGAACATAATAGAGCATGTGTCTTTATTGCATGCCTGGGAATCCTTTGGGTATATGCCCAGGAGAGGTATAGCAGGGTGCTCCGGAAGTGTCATGTCCTGTTTTCTGAGGAACCGCCAGATTGATTTCCAAAGTGGTTGTAGCATCTTACAGCCCCACCAGCAATGGAGGAGTGTTCCTCTTTCTGCACATCCTTGACAACACCTGCCGTCTCCGGGGTTTTTGACCTTAGCCATTCTGACTTGTGTAAGGTAAAATCTCAGGGTTGTTTTGATTTGCATTTCCAGATGACTAATGATGTTGAGCACTTCTTAAGGTGCCTCTAGGCCATCCGAATTTCTTCAGGTGAAAATTCTTTGTTTAGATCTGTATCCCATTTTTTAATAGGTTTATCTGGTTCCCTGATGTCTAACATCTTCAGTTCTTAGTACATATTGGATATTAGCCCTCTATCAGATGTAGGGTTGGTGAATATCCTTTCCTAATTTGATGGTTGCCATTTTGTCCTTTGAACTGTGCCCTTTGCCTTACAGAAACTTTATAATTTTATGAGGTCCCATTTGTCAATTCTTGATCTTAGAGCATAAGCTATTGGTGATCTGTTCAGGAACTTTTCCCCTGTGCCCTCAAGGGTCTTCCCCAGTTACTTTCATATTAGTTTCAGGGTGTCTGGTTTTACCTGGAGGTCCTTGATCCACTTGGAATGAAGTTTAGTACATGGAGATAAGAATGGATCAATTCGCATTCTTCTGCATGCTGTCCTCCAATTGATCCAGCACCAATTGTTGAAAAGGCTATCTTTTTTCCACTGGATGTTTTTGGCTCCTTTTTCGAAGATCAAGTGACCATAGGTAAGTGGATTCATTTCCGGATCTTCAATTCTATTCCATTGGTCCACTTGTCTGTCACTGTGCCAATACCATGCAGTTTTTAACACTATTACTTTGTAGTATTGCTTTAAGTCAGAGATACTGATTCCCACAGAATTTATTTTGTTGTTGAGAATAGTTTTAGCTATTCTGGGTTTTTTGTTATTCCAGATGAATTTGAGAATTGCTTTTTCTAACTCCGTGAAGAACTGAATTGGGATTTTGATGGGGATTGCATTGAATCTGTAGATCGCTTTTGGCAAGATGGCCATTTTAACTATATTAATCCGGCCAATCCATGAGCATGGCAGATTTTTTTTTCATGAGACCTTCTTCGATTTCCTTCTTCAGAGACCTGAAGTTCTTGTCATATAGATCTTTCACTTATTTGGTTAGAGTCACCCCAAGATACTTTATATAGTTTGTGACTATTGTAAAGGGTGTCACTTCCCTAACTTCTTTCCCAGCAAGCTTATCATTTGAGTATAGGAAGGCAATTGATTTGCTTGAGTTGATTTTATAACCAGCCACTTTACTGAAGTTGTTTATCAGCTGTAGGAGTTCTCTGGTGGAGGTTTTTGGGTCACTTATGTACACAATCATGTCATCTGCAAATAGTGATAATTGGATTTCTTCCTTTACAATTCGTATCCACTTGACCTCCTTATGTTGTCTAATTGCCCTAGCTAGAACTTCAAGTACTATATTGAAAAGATATGGAGAGAGAGGACAGTCTTGTCTAGTCCCTGATTTTAGTTGGATTACTTCAAGTTACTCTCCATTTAGTTTGATGTTCGCTACCGGTTGGCTGTATATTGCTTTAACAATAATTAGGTATGGACCTTGAACTTCTGTTCTTTCCAAGACTTTTAGCATGAAATGATGCTGAATTTTGTAGAATGATTTTTCTGCATCTAATGAGAAGATCATATGATTTTTTTCTTTGAGGTTCTTTATGTAGTGGATAGCATTAATGGATTTCCTTGTACTGAACCATCCCTGAATCCCAGGGATGAAGCCTCCATGGTGGATGATCGTTTTGATGTGTTCTTGGATTCGGTCGGCAAGAATTTTATTAAGTATTTTTGCATCAATATTCATAAGAGAAATTGGCCTGAAGTTCTCTTTCTTTGTTGGATCTTTGTGTGGTTTTGGTATCACCATAATTGTGGCTTCATAGAACGAGTTGGGTAGAGTTCCTTCTGTTTCTATTTTTGTGGAATAGTTTGAAGACTATTGGTGTTAGGTCTTCTATGAAGGTCTGATAGAATTCTGCACTGAAGCCATCTTGTCCCGGGATTTTTGGTTGGGAGATTTTCTATGACCCTTTTTATTTCTTCAGGTGTTATGGGACTGTAGATGATCTATTTGATCCTGATTTAGTTTTGGCATCGGATATCTGTCTCAGAAACTGTCCATTTCCTCGAGATTCTTCATTTGTGTTGAGTATAGGCTTTTGTAGTAGGATCTAAAGATTTTTTGAATTTCCTCAGTATCTGTTGTTATATCTCCCTTTTCATTTCTAAGTTTGTTAATCTGGATACTGTCTTTGTGCCCTTTGGTTAGTCTGGCTAAGTGTTTATCTATCTTGTTGATTTTCTCAAAGAACCAACTCCAGGTTTTGTTGATTCTTTGTATGGTTCTCTTTGTTTCTACATGATTGATTTCAGCCTTGAGTTTGATGATTACTTGCATTCTTCTCCTCCTGGGTGAAATAGGTTCTTTTTGTTCCAGGGTTTTCAGGTGTGTCTATAAGATGTTAGTGTATGCTCTCTCCATTTTCTTTTAGGAGGCGTCAAAGCTATGAGTTTTCCTATTAGAACTCTTGTGTTCCATAGATTTGTGTATGTTGTGTGTTCATTATCATTAAGTTCTAAAATGTCTTTAATTTCTTTCTTTATTTCTTCCTAGACCAAGGTATCATTGAGTAGAATATTGTTCAGTTTTCACGTGTATGTGGGTTTTCTGTTGTTTTTATTGCTATTGAAGACCACCTTTACTCCATAGTGATCTGATAGGTGGCATGGTATTAGTTTGATCTTCTTATATTTGTTGAGATCTGTCTTGTGACCAATTATATGGTTGATTTTGGAGAAGGTGCCATAATGTGCTGAGAAAAAGGTATATCCTTTTGCTTTAGGATAGAATGTTATACACACACACACACACACACACACACACACACATATATATATATATGTTGTTGGATCTTTGTATGTAACATATATATATATATATATATATATTTGTTAAACCTAATTGGTCCAAAGTTTCAATTAGTTTCACTGTGTTCTTGTTCAGTGTCTGTTTTCCTGATCGGTCCATTGAGGTAAGTGCAGTGTTAAAATCACCCACAATTATTGTGTTAGGTGCAATGTGTGCTTTGAGTTTTAATAAAGTTTCTTTTATGAATGAGGGTGCCCTTGTATTTGGAGCATAGATGTTCAGGATTGAGAGTTCATCTTGTTGTATTTTTCCTTTGACCAGCAAGAAGTGTCACTCGGAGTCTCTTTTGATGACTTTGGATTGAAAGTCAATTTTATCGGATATTAGAATGTCTTCTCCAGCTTGTTTCCTGAGACCATTTGCTTGTTTCCTGAGATCCTCCAGCCTTTTGCTCTAAGGTAGTGTTTGTTTTTGACCCTGAGGTATGTTTCCTGTATGCAGCAAAATGTAGGATCCTGTTTAACTATCCAGTCGGTTAGTCTATGACTTTTTATTGGGGCATTGAGCCCATTGATGTTAAGAGAGATTAATAGTGATTTTTACTTCCTGTCATTTTTGATGTCATTTTTAAGTTTCATTGGTTAACTTCTTTTGGGTTTGATGAAAGAAGGTTACTATCTTGTGTCCCGAGCTTCCGTCTCACCAGCAAGAACGACGCGGCAAACTCAGGTTCCTTCTGCAGAAAGCTTTAATGCATCTAGAGAGGGAGAGCATAAGCTTACAGGGCGGAGACCCCGAGGGAGTGCGAACCCAAGTTTTATATAGGCAAGTCCTCCCACCTTGGACGTGGTGTACCCTGGTTGGCTGCGGCTCATCACCCCATATGACACCACGATGTAGGCAGAGACTCAGTGGCGGGAAATTCCGCTCGGGCATTCGCACTCGGCCTGTTTACGGCTCAGCAAGAACAGGATGTAGGCGCCATCTTGTAATGGAGGTCATAGCGTTCGGGTGGCTCCCGACATCCTTCCCTTTTTGATTTACTATGAGGGCCAACAAATAACCTGGTTAAAAGGTGGAGACAGAGATCGTCCCTTCCTGTGGGAAATTAGATCATGTACGGGGATATCCCCTAGACTCCTTGCTACATCCGGGGCATCCTCGACCTGTCCTCTGCCGTTTTTTTGGGGGGGGAGGGGGAGACTTGGGCAGGGAACCCCCATGCTGGGCAATATGCCTCCTGGAGGTGATTTAGCCTCCATGCGATACCTCGTTCAACAACCTTCCCCAGGCGCCTGTCCAACATTCTGCCATGTGCAATGAGCTTAACTCCAGGCGTGCAAGAGCTGTTTGGGCGGCCTTCTATTGCCTCAGGACTGACAGCCATACTTCCGTGGAGGTTCCATTCTCCAGAGCTGCAAGTGCCTGCACAATGACCACTTTGCCTCGTTTACTTTGGGTTCTGAGCCTACAGACCAACCATGACAGTAACACCAGCCCGCAGCAGACAGCCATGCCAAACATTCCCACCCCCATCCATTCCTTGAAGTAGGAAACAGCTGATGAGACCCAGGAGGACAATCCTCTTGTGAAGGATAGATCAAGTCATGTGGAGTTAATCTGGAGCACTGCAGTTCGAAGCTCGCAAAGCGTCTGCTCGAACTCGGAGGTCCAATTCGGCATAGGTAGCAGAAAGGTTGACATGATCCCCCAGCGTGGTTCTCCTTGAGCAAACCTGACTCCGATCGTCAGGATCATCAGCAGAAGGGGCTTGTTCATCTTTATCGACTGGCCGGGTTGTATTTTTTCCTTGGTCCAATATGATTCGAGTAAGCCTTTCGGGGACCCAAAAAGGATTCTCTTCATTCTGTGGAAAAACACAAACAGCTCCCCTGGATCTTATTAGAATAGGATCCGGGCCTTTCCATTCATTGGTTAGCACATCCTTCCACTTTACAAGCTCCTTAGGCCATTGTGGTTCCGAGCAATGTCGATCTGCTGCAGTCTGTTCATGCTCATCCAAATTTAAAAAATTCATAGTAAAGAGTGCTACTGCTATAGCAACCCTTGGTATAGGGGGTAAGTCCTCCGCTATTCCCCCATTTTGTTTTATTAAATAGGATTTGAGCATATGGTGGGCTCGATAATGCCTTGTCCCTGAGGGATATAAGGCAGACCTGTGATATGGATAACCTGCATTTGTAAGCAGAATTGTTTAAATTTTTGAGAGGTGTAAGCAGGTCCATTATCAGTTTTCAAACATTTAGGTTTCCCCCAGGTGCTCCATGCCTCGAGGCAATGGTGAATAACTTGGGAAGTTTTTTTGCCCATCAGAGGTGTGGCATGGAGAATGCCAGAAAATGTGTCTATAGACACATGAACATATTGGAGTCTCCCAAATGAGGGCAGGTGGGTGACATCCATCTGCCAGACATGTAGGGGAGAAATCCCCCTAGGATTCACGCCCGTATGGGGGGCGGGAAGGAACTCACAGCAGTTCTGACATTGAGTAACAATGTCTCAGGCTTCTTTTCTGGTACAAAGCATCGGGGAATTTTTCTGATTCTTGCAATCCCTCTTCATGTGCCCAGGCTTTCGGCAATTAAAGCAGACGCACCTGTCAGGGCCCCGAGGAGGACGTTTCTGAGACTGTAAGATGGCGGCAGTCAGTCCTGCATTAGTTAGTGTGCCACCTAGCTCCCGGCACACTCTGAGCCAATCTTGCAAGCCTTTGTTCTTTCGGGGAGCTATTGCTGTGCGGCATTCCTGCGTGGCCTGCTCAAAGATGAGTTGCTCTATAAAGGGCATGGTGGCCTCAGAGTCCCCAAAGATTTGCCCCACTGCTTCAGTCATTCTAGCCACAAAATCAGAGAAAGGTTCCTGGGTCCCCTTTATGATCTTGGTACGCTGATTACTTCCCTCCCCTCTTTTTGAAAGAGCTTTCCATGCCCTGATTGCTGTACTTGATATCTGTTGGTAGATCCCCCATGGGTAGTTGGTTTGATTGGCGGCATAGTGCCCTTGTCCCATTAGCATGTCAAAAGTCCATTGCTGCTGTTCGGGTGTTAGGGAGGCAGCATTGGCCCTAGCCTGATCTTGGGCTGCCTCGTGCCATAAGGCCTTCCATTCTAGGTACTGCCCCATGCTGAGAAGCGTGGCCTTGGCCACCGTCTGCCAATCGGTGAGTGTTATGGCGTCCCTGCCAGTTGGTCTAACTGGGTCAATGTGAAATTGGCCGAGACCCCATATTTTCTAACGGCCTCAGCCAGTTCTTTAATCCTACCATATTCCACCGGGGCATATGCCCGATCAGTGTTCTCCAGGCTTTCAAAGACGGGAAAGGACATCCAGAGCTTTCTCCTCACCCTCTCTGGTAGGAAAGAGAAGGTTCCGCGGCATGACTCATAAGGAGGGGGTGCCGAGGGTGTCTTAGCAATGGTCATGGCAAAGTGAGGGTTCCGACTCCGCCCAAACCATGAGCTATATATATATATTTATTATTATTAAAAGCTTGATTATTAACATCTCAAAAATAGCTGCTATAGTATTTGTGCTGAAGCAGGGAGAAACTTAAAGGAATAAGCATGTGATCTGAGAATACAAATTCTTTTGGACAACAATTATTAATTTTGCCTAAAAAAGCTGGCCATGTAATAGATCAACCATTAATAATAATTAATTTGATTGCTGCTTGAAGCAAGGAACAAACGTTTTCTTGAAAACAGAGGTTTAAGACCTCCTGTGGCGAGCTTAAAATAAGGTAAATATAAGATAAAGCCAATTAATATATCCTAACAACCTTTGAAAACCATTTACCTAAAAATTGGTAAAAATCCATAGTTAGGAGCAAAGGCCTGTAACAAACATTCCATGAACATTATACACTGAAAAATTTAAGATCCTAACTTCTTTTATTGAAACAGAGACAAAACATTTTTTCCTCACATGAGGTAAGACTGTTATTAGCCATCCTTGAGGCAAAACCTAATGAAACTGCTTTGTTGTTTCTTTAAAGTTAGAAGCAAATGCTTTTATAATTATCAGAATGTAAAGTAAGAAACCAACCCTTTAAATTTACAATAATTTTGCAGGGAGTAGACAGGCCAAATGTTAATGCCTTTATAGCCTCCTTGACCTTTTATAGATTTGAACTGCATTTTAACCCACACCAGGATAAGTCAAAAAAAATTTTTTTTTAAGCCAAACACTCCCTAGGTGGGGCCTGTAAGGCAGAAACAACTTCTCAAGGCTTCCTCACTAGCTTCCCTTGAGGCAGCTCTAAGTTTTGCATTAACTCAAATGTAAAATTTTTTATCTGCCCTAGGATCCACCTTGAGTCCTTGGTGAGGACATTGTATGAGATTCCTCGAATGTAAATATCCTCTAATCTGAGTCTTTTATCTAAGACCAGACCCAAAACTATCTGCAAGGACGTTTTGAGGATTAAACAAAAGAAACCTGTAATTCCATGGTCAAAGGAACCTGCTTGATATCAAATACATTTTCACTGAGATCTCCTTTTTAATCTTGGAGACAACTGTATCACTCTTAAAATTATATTAATTACAAAATATTTTAAGAATTATGAGCCTGCAAATTGAAAACTGCAGCCAGTGACACACTGGCGATTTTTATTGTAACTCAATTGTTCCTTGCATTAGAGCACAACTGCAATGTTGGGAGCAAATTCCAATTTTAAACAATCTATTTTCTTTAAAATCAATGGCAAACACATTTTCATAGCACAAGTTTTGTCTGCCAGTGTAACTTATTAAAGAGACATTATTTTAAATCTTAATCTTTATAAGTCCAATCTCCAGGCCAAGATTCACACAAAACACCATGCCAATTTAGGAGCGTCTTTAAAGGCCTTTATTTCCTGGATTGCATCATGCCACGTGTTGTTTAAAAATGGCGTCTACCCTAAACTACCAGCTTCAACCTAACTTTTTGTTTATAACATAAACCCTTTAAATCATGTCCAATGACTTATAGGCCAATACTCGATGTAGTCAAGACATGCAAAATATACCTTTAAGACCAATTATAAACAAGAACAAACCATGACTTGCATTAGGCCACGTGTAGCTAGTTAAGATGGCTCCAACACTGAAACACCAGTTTTAAACTAACCTTTTCTTAATAACACTATACCTTTTAAATAATAACCAATTTATAACTCTTTAGTCAAGACATGTAACACCTTATACCGTTAAGACCAATTAGAAACAAGTATAAAGCGATTACAAGAATGTCACAAGCTTTTGTATTCTCCTGAATTTCTTTCAATAATTTTTGTGTTTCCCTTGTAAGGGCTTCTAATTTTTGATCCATTTTCTCCTGAATTTCATTAAGAATGTTCTTCATGTGTTCCTGTACCAGCATCATGACCAGTGATTTTAAATCCATATCTCGTTTTACTGGTGTGATGGGGTATCCAGGACATGCTGTTAAAGGAGAATTGGGTTCAGATGTTGTCATATTTGCCTTGATTTCTGTCAGTGACGTTCCTGTGTTTGCCTTTTGCCATCTAGTTCTCACTGGTGTTAGTTGGTCTTGTCAATGCTGGACTCACCAGGGCTAGCTGCCTCTTTCCAGGTGGCCTCTGTTGCATAGCTTACCTCCTGCACTGCCTGGAGACAGGGTGCTGTGGCCCAGGCTGTTCAGATCCTGAAGCAGATACGTGAAGGCTCCCACCAGGGCCTGCTGGAATCACCAGAGCACACTGACTCTTTCCAGCTGGACTCCTGGGTGCCCCTCTGGCCTCTTTCAGGACCTGGAGCTGTGGTGTTGCAGCCTAGGCTGTTCTTGATCCCAAAGTGGAGATCTGAAGGCTCCCACAAGAGGCCTTAGGAATGGAACCTAAGCTTTGTGGTGCTGACCCACTGGAGCAAGCTGTGCACTACCAGTCTGCCTCCGTGTGCACACCAGGCCTCTTGCACTCCCTGGAGACCACGGGCTGTGGCCCAGGCTGTTCAGATCCCAAAGCAGGCACCTGAAGGCTCCTGCTGGGGCCTGCTGGTCTCACCAGAGCACACTGACTCCTCCCAGCCGGCCTCCCGGTTGCCAATCTGGCCTCCTGCAGGACCTGGAGATGTGGTGTTTAGCCCAGGCTGTTCTGGATCCTGAAGAAGAGATATGAAGGCTCCTGCCAGAGGCCTCAGGACTGGAACCTAAGCTCGGTGCTCCTGGAGCAAGCTGTGTGCTCCCATTCTGCCTCCGGGTGCACACCAAGCCTCTTGCACTTCCTCGAGACCAAGTGCTGCGGCCCAGGCTTTTCAGATCCTGAAGCAGACACCTGAAAGCTCTCGCCAGGGCCTGCTGGACTCCTCTTTTTTTCCTATATTCTTTGTTTACATTCTGAATGCTTTCCCTTTTCCTGGTGTTCCCCTCCCCATTGGTCTCTTAAACCCTCTTCTCTTCACCTATACCCTAATCATCCCCCACCCATTTCCCTGTCCTGGTACTCTCCTACAATGGTGAACCATCTTTTCAGAGCCAAGGCCCTCTCTTTCCCTCTTCTTGGTATCATTTGATATGCTGTGTCTTGAGAACTCAGAGCTTCTGGGCTAATAAAAATATACTTATCAATGATTCCATTCCATGCGTGTTCTTTTGTGATTTGGTTACCTCAATTAGGATGATATTTACACAATGGAATACTACTCAGCAAATAAAAACAATTAATTCATGAATTTCTTAGGCAAATGTTTGGAACTGGAAAATATATGGTCTTTCAAAAAAAAACATTCATTTTAGTTTCTTTACTCTCAAATATTTAAGTGAATTTTACTTACTTAAACCAACTACAATAAAAGGCACATTGTCAGTATATATATATATATATATATATATATATATATATATATATATATATATATATATATACACACATTCTTTCATTTTCTTTCAAATATGTTGATTACTATATATTAAAAACTGTGGAGTCCTGGTGTGATATGTTCCTAGTGATCCTCTTCTCTGGTGGAACCTGCCTAGCAATCTCCTTCACAGAAGTTAAATGACAGCCGAGACCCACTCTCTGTATTAGGGTATGTCCCTCTCTGACCCTGATCAAATCTGGATGCAGGCTGGGCAGGTGGCTCCTACACTCTGCAGGGCCGGACTCACCTGTGGAGGCTGCCTCTTCGTAGCTGCTTGTTAAGTCTATAGCTGGCTTCCTGCACTTCTTGGAGGTGGTGCACTATGACTGATTCTGTTCCAGATCCAGAGGCAGAGACCAGAAGGCTCTTGCCAGAGGCCTTCAGATTGGATCATCTGCTCTGCAGGGCCAGACTCACCAGTGCAATCTGCCTCTTCTTAGCTGGCTGCTGGATGCATAGCTGGCTTCCTGTATTGGGGAAATGAGTGTTCTTGACCTCAAGCAGTACTACAGAGAAATAGTGATAAAATTGCATGGTATTGGTATAGTGACAGGCAAGTAGATCAATGGAATAGAATTGAAGATCTGGAAATGAACGCATAGAATTATGGTGACTTAAAATCTTTGATAAAGGAGCAGAATATATCCAGTGGAAAAAAGATTGTATCTTCAGCAAATGGTGTGGTTTCAACTTGAGGTCAGTAGACAAAGAATGAAAATTGATCCATTTTTATCTCCTAGTAATAAGCTCAAGTCCAAGAGGATCAAGAACCTCAACATAAGACAAGACATACTCCAACTAATAGAAAACAATCTGGGGAAGACACCGGAGGACATGGGCACAGGGGAAAATTTCCTCAACAGAACACCAAAAGCTCTTGCTCTAAGATCAAGAAATGACAAATGGGACCTCATAAAACCGCAAAGTTTATGTAACACAAAGGACATTAAAAAGGACAAAACGGCAACCAACACATTGGGAAAAAATCTTTACCAACATCCGACAGAGGGATTTTATCCAAGATATGCAAAGAACTCAAGTAGGTAGATACCAGAGAGTCATATATCCCCTTAAAAAATGGGGTACAGAGCTAAACGAATAATTTTCACCTGGGGAATATTGAATGGCTGAGAAGCACCTAAGGAAATGTTTAACATCCTTAGTCATCAGGAAAATGCAAAACAAAACAACACTGAGAATTCATCACATACCAGTCAGAATGGCTAAGATCAAAATGTCAGTAGAAAACAAGTGCTGGCAAGGATGTGGAGAAAGAAGAACACTTCAGAAATCACCTCAGTGACAAAGACAGAAAGTACCTTATAGTAAAAATCTCAAAGTTAATTTTACAAGCAAACGGTCTCAGGAAACGAGCTAGAGTAGCTATTATAATATCAGATGAAACTGATTTTCAACCTAAAGTCATCAAAAGAGGTACAGAAGGACACTTCTTGCTGGTCAAAGGAAAAATCCACCAAAAACGTACACTCAATTCTGAACATCTATGCTCCAAATGGAAGAACACCCTAACTCATAAAAGAAACTTTACTCTATCTCAAAGCACACATTGCAGCTCACTAGATAATTGTGGGTGACTTCAACACTGCATTTTTCTCAATGTTCCAAGCAGGAAAACAGAAACTGAACAGGGACACAGTTAAACTTATTGAAGCTTTGGACCAATTGTATTTATCATATATATGTTTATGTATGATTTATCATATCACATATATATGTTTATATATCATATATATCATATATATATATATGTGTGTGTGTATATATATATGTGTTTATATATATATATAACATTTTATCCTAAAGCAAAACAATATCCCTTTTCCTCAGTACCTCATGATACCTTCTCCAAAATTGACTATATAATTGGTCACAAGACAGATTGTACTAATCCCATGTCTCATAACAGAAAACTTTGGAGGAACAGTGGCCCTCAATAGCAACAAAAACAACAGAAAGACCACATACACATGGATACTGGAAAATACTCAATGACACCTTGGGCAAGAGGAAATAAAGAAAGAAATCAGATAATTTTTAGAATTTAATGAAAATGAAGGCACAACATAATAAAATCTATGGGACACAATAAAATCAGTGCTAGGAGGAAAATTCATATTCCTGAGTGCCTCCAAAAAGAAACAGGAGAGAGCATACACTAGCAGCTTTTTGGCACTAGTGAAACCTCTGGAAAAAATATGCTAATACACCAAGGAGGAGTAGAAGACAGGGAATCATCAAACTCAGGGCTGAAGTCAATCAAGTGGAAACCCAGAAAACCATAAAAAGAATCAACATAACCAGGAGCTGGTTCTTTGAAAAAATCAATAAGATAGGTAAACCCTTAGACAGACTAACACACAGGGCACAGAGACAGTATAGAAATTAACAAAATTAGAAATGAAAAGGGGATGTATCAGCAGAATCTGAGGAAATTCAAAAAATCGTCAGCTCCTACTAAATAGTCTGTACTCAACACAACTGGAGAATCTGGAGGAAATGGAAGGTTTCCTAGACAGATACCAAATACCAAAATTAAATCAAGATCAAATAGATCATCGAAACATTCCCATAAACCTAAAGATATAGAAGGGGTCATAAAAAGTCTTCCAACCAAAAGAAAGCACATACGTATGGTCACTTGGTCTTCAACATAAAAGCTGAAAACATCCAGTGGAAAAAAAGATAGCCTTTTCAACAAATGGTGCAGGTACAACTGGAGGTCAACATGAAGAAGAATGTGAATTGGTCCATCCTTATCTCATTGTACTAAGCACAACTCCAAGTGGATCAAGGGCCTCCATTTAAACCAGACACTCTGAAACCAATAGAAAAGAAACTGCGGAAGACCCTTGAGGATATGGGCACAAGGGAAATGTTCCTGAACAGAACACAATAACATATGCTCTAAGATCAAGAGTTGACAAATGGGACGTCATAATATTACAAAGTTTCTGTAAGGCAAAGGACACTGTCAAAAGTACAAAACAGCACCCAACAAACTGGGAAAAGATCTTCACCAACCCTAAATCCAACAGAGGGCTAATATCGAATATATACAAGGAACTCAAGAAGTTAGACCCCAGGGAACCAAATAATCCTATTTAAAATGGGGTGCAGGTTTAAACAAAGCATTTTCACTTGAAAAATTTGGGATGGCTGTGAAGCACCTTAAATGCTCAACATCATTAGTCATTAGGGAAATGCAAATCAAAACAAGTCTGAGATTTCACTTCACTCCAGTCAGAATGGCTAAGATTAAAGACTCAGGAGACATCAATGTTGGCGAGGATGTGGAGAAAGAGGAACACTCCTCCACTGCTGGTGGGGTTGCAAATGGGTACAACCACTTTGGAAATCAGTCTGGCGGTTGCTCAAAAAAACTGGGCATGCCAATTCCAGAGGACCCTGCTATACTACTCATGGACATATACCCATAGGATTTCCCAGCATAGAATAAGGACACATGCTCCACTATGTTCATAGCAGCCCTATTTATAATAGCCAGCAACTGGAAAGAACCCAGATGTTACAAAATGGGGGAATGGATAAAAAAAAAATGTGGTACATATATGCAATGGAGTACTATTTGACTATTTCACTATTATATGCAGGAAGACTATTTTTTTTTTTCTGGTCAAATTTATTTTGTATTCTGCAGATTTCTTGTATGTATAACAATCTCTTTAGGTTAGGAGAGTTTTGTCTATGACTTTTTTGAAAATATTTCCTGGTCCTTTGTATTGGGAATCTTCTCTATCTTCTATTCCAATTATTCTTAGATTTGGTCTTTTCATTGTGTCCTGAATTTCCGGGATGTTTTAAGTTATCAACACTTTGCCCTTTGTAATTTCTTTGACTGTTGTGTCAATATTTCCTATTGTTTCCTCTGTAACTGAGGAAAATGTGTCTCTACCTGGACAGGGTTGAAAGGGTATTTTTCACACACAATACCCTTTAAATTGAAAGGCTATACACACACAATACATTTTATCTCTTAATTTCATAAAGGAAAGAAATGGCTCCATTAGTTAGCTCTTGTGAAAATTGCAGGAAAAAAACATGAATTGCAAAAATTGCAGTGTGTCAGTAGTAGGACTAAGGGTCTCCTCGGTATCTATCCAGGACTAATACAGGTAGGCCATATAATAATTCTAAGGACAGGATAAAACCTATGTCCTGGTATAAAGAGTACTGCACCAGTTTTCATACCACCAGGAATATAAATAGGATAGGAAGAACGTAAATGATCCCTATTTGCATAAAATGTAATGCTGTGCTTAAAAATCTGCACATATAGAAAATTCATATAGAAACATTTTCAGTAAAGTGGACTGACAGAAAAACATTTAAAAGTCAACAGCTTTTGGATCAAACCAATTTGGACTTTTGATTCTTTGAAGATTGGAAATAATATTACCTAAGGACCCAGTTATACCACTCCTTGGCATATACCCAGATGAGGTTCCAACTTGTGATAAAATCACATGGTGCCACTATGTTCATAGCAGCCTTACACAACAGAACATATGACCAGCAGAAACCCATGGGACTTTGTATCTCCAGGATTTCTTAGAACGAATAAGCACAAGTTCAGGAGCTCAAAGCCCTATGAGGACCATGGACTCAATAAACATGATGCTCATGTTACAGAAGAGCTACAGAAACTCAAATCTCGTATACAGGGTTCAGCCAATCAGAAGACCTTGAATCCTCCGTGGGATTGGAAACAGAACAAGAAATGGACAGTTTCATTTTCTTTGAGGGTCCCTTTGGGAATGAGCAACTCACTGTTCAGGGACACAAGATCAGCTACTTTACAGCTGGCCACCAGAAAAAGAGTGGCCTCATCTTCTGCACACATACCTGAGAAGGTGAAAAGAGGCAAGCCTATGTCCATTGGGTTTGAAAAGTCTATGGATTTTCCCCAAATGAATTCCAGAGTGCCTGCAACATATACAAAACATGGTATTAGAGATGTCAGTGAAAGGTTCAAACAAGATCCCACTGTGCCTGGGCCATCTTTTGATTATTCTTCTGCTTGACAACATGGAAAGGTAATTCCCCCACATTTTCAAGGTTCTTTACACCCTTCCCTAGCCAAGGGGTTCTTGTTCCACATCTACCCAAGATTCTCAGGGACTGTCCCTAACCACCCATAATTTTCTTGACTTCACCAAAACTATTTAAGGGTTCGTGGAACATTCTTTACCTTCCCAGGCATTGCAAAGATCTCCCACTACTGCTGAAAGGAAAATCTTGATGTCTCCCCTTCTGGAAGGAGTTTCAAAAGTTTATCCCCTAGCCAGCATGTCTCAAATCTTTACTATTCTCCTTCAAAGCTTGTTGGACAAGTACTCTCCATTCAGGGGGACCTACAACAGGCCCCGTTAGACAAAGAAGGCTCCAAACCTTCTTCTCCCAAAGGTAAGTTCGGTGATTTCTCATTTTCCCAAAGTGTGTCAAGTCCTACCACAACTCCCGATATGAGTTTAAAAGGTTTGAGAGCTGCCAAAGTACGGAAGAGAGCTAAGACCACTCACAAAAACAGCCAAACATGTTTCCACTCTCCCCCAAAATGCACTACGCAATCTGTTTCCAGGAAAGTGAGTTTGAGACCTGACCCTGCTGACCATGGGGATATCAGAATTTCTCCAATAAACAAGAATGCTTTAAAAAATGTTCACCGATCCTCTCCTTCAGTCCAAAGAGGAGTAAATGAAACCACATTCCCGCAAGTGAGCCTCACACTACTCATACCTGACCAAGCAGAAACAAAAATGTACACATCTACACCAGAATTTCAAGGAACTAAATGGACTCTTGAGAGTTCCACTCATATGCAAGATGTAGTAGAGACTCATTAGTAGATGCATGGGTCTCTTGTGCCTTCTGCACATACACAAATTGAACTAGCACTCTCATCATGTACCACCGGGCCTCTGATATGTTCCCAATCTGTCATAGAGGCACTAGGATTATCCTACTCCACAGAAGAGACTGAAAGACAAGTTGTCAAAAGTGATATCCCACAGAAAGTGAGATTAAGCCACTTTCTTGCTTTTAAAAATGAATCTGAAGATGTCCATTAAAACAGAAGAAGACTGACAGGTGCTCTCTCTAAAGGAGTCTTCAAAAGGTCCAACAGGGACCCAGATTTATTCAAATATCCCCTACCAGCCAAAAGGGCCCTCTTGACTTGTCATCAGACCCAAAATAGACAAGGTTGTGCCCAATCATTCCCAGAAAGCCATGCAAGCTCTGTACAGTACTCTGAAATGATACAACATTCCTTGCCTCCCAATCGGACTCTAGACATTCGGAATCCATAGGAGAGGATGGAAAAATCCCCACATGTATATCAGAGATGATAGGATTTCCAAAATCAGCATCTGAGTTCCTATTTCATAAAGAGATTGTAGGACAGTATACGTCTACAAAAGGAATTTTAGCCACAGGTCCATCTTTAGAAAAGACTCATAGGTTTACAACATCTTCAGAAGGTGAACTAAGACATATTCCAACCTTTCCCAAGTTTATGGATCCAATTGTATGTGAGCAAGTGGTTAAGACACTTGAAATGTACACACAAGAGTCTGTAGCATCCTGTACATCTAATGAGTGAGATTCCTTGCATTCTCCCTGTACACAAGAATACTTAATATCTCCTCAAACTTCACAGGAGGCTATGTGAACTTCCCTATTTCCTAAAGGAATAAACTGCCAATACCATCTACAGAAGATGCTACAAACACTTATGCATCTATACATAGGGCTGTTCGTCATTCCCCAGATCAACAAATATCTCCAGAACATCTTCCAAATACACCAAAGGCTCTGAATTCTACCTCATTTTCTGAAGGGGCCTTGGAAAATGTTTTGCTCATCAAGCTGGCTATGAAACCTGACACTTCGGAACAAAAGGTGTTATCGCTTTCTCCTACTGGAGAAAGTTTTACTGGAACATCCACAAGGAAGCAGGAGTCTATTAATTCCCTAATTTCCCATTAGACTGTTAGATCTCTCACATATATCCATAGTTCTCAAGGAGAGACCACAACTACACAGGTAGTTTTACTACCTTCCCTTCCAATTGAAACAAAGTTCAATATTTATCCATGTACATTAAACACATTAAGTTCTTCCCCATAAGACCCAGAGGCCATTCTTATCTCCATGTACTAAACTCCACTCCAAGTGGATCAAGGACCTCCACATAAAACCAGACACACTGAAACTAAAAAAAATAAAAAAATAAAAAAAAATAAAAATAAAAAAAATAAAAAAAGATAAAACAAAAAAAGAAAAAAAAAAAAAAAAAAAAAAAAAAAAAGAAACTGGGGAAGTCCCTTGAGGACATGGGCACAGGGGAAAAGTTCCTGAACAGAACAGCAATACCTTATGCTTTAAGATCAAGAACTGACAAATGAGACCTCATAATATTACAAAGTTTCTGTAAGGCAAAAGACACCATGAAAAGGAAAAAACATCAACCAACAAATTGGGAAAGGATTTGACAGAGGGCTAATATATAATGTATATATACATACAAAGAATGTATATATATATACAAAGAACTCAAAAAGTTAGATCCCAGAGAACCAAATAACCCTATTAAAAATGGAGTACAGGTCTAAACAAAGAATTTTCACCTGAAGAAATTCGGATGTCTGAGAGGCCCCTTTAGAAGTGCTCAACATCATATGAGTCATTAGGGAAATGCAAATCAAAACAACCCTGAGATTTCATGTTACACCTGTCAGAATGGCTAAGGTCAAAAACTCAGGAGACAGCAGTTGTTGGCAAGGATGTGGAGAAAGAGGAACACTCCTCCACTGCTGGTGGGGCTGTAAGATGGTACAACCACTGTGGAAATCAGTCTGATGGCTCCTCAGAAAACTGGACATGACACTTCCAGAGGACCCTGCTATACCTCTCCTAGGCATATACCCAAAGGATTCCCCGGCATGCAATAAAGACATATGCTGCTTTATGTTCATAGCAGCCTTATTTATAATAGCAAGAAGCTGGAAAGAACCCAGATGTCCCTCAAAGGAGGAATGGATTCAGAAAATGTGGTATATTTACAAAATGGAATACTACTTAGCAATTAGAAACAATGAATTCACAAAATTTTCAGACAAATGGTTTGATCTGCAAAGTATCATCCTAAGTGAGGTAACCCAATCACAAAAGAATACACATGGAATGCAATCTCTGATAAGTGGATGTTAATTAGCCCAGAAGCTCTGAATACCAAAGGCACAAATCACATAACAAATGACTCCCATGAAGAAATATGGAGAGGGTCCTGATCCTGGAAAGGATTAATCTAGCATTCGAGGGGAATATAAGGACAGAGAAAAAGGAGGGAAGTGATCAGGGAATGGATGGAGAGAAGAACATTTATGGGACATATGGGAAGGGGGGATCTGGAAAGGGGAAATCATTTGGAAAGCAAACAAAGAATATAGAAAATAAAAATATTTTAAAAAATAAAAAGAAATAAAAAGGAAAGAACGAAAGAGTAATGAATAGCAGTTGAGTCTTGCCAGTGTGAGAGGCTAGAAAAGGTCTATGGAGAGCGACAGCCTCATGGTAAGTTGAAGATTTAATACTGAAGAGTTTATGAAATGAAGCTGATGCTTGGGACTGATGATAGCTTAAGAGTGGCCATTGGTGCACGAGCTGAATAGTTAGAACAAAAGATGTCCCTGTATTGGAGATGCCAGTTCTGTGGGACGACCACCATGAACAACAACAACTGTGGAGTGAAATTATCCAGGGCCTAGTGTGATGCAGAAAGAAGAGTTGGAGGAGTGGCTCAAGCCCAGTGTAAAAATCCAGAGAATCATGCCTGAACTCCATTAGATACCTGCTAAGCTGCAATGTGGAAATGAGGTCACTGGAACTGTTAGGATGTGGGGTATCTTTAACTTTTCATGACATCAAAAGAGTCTAGTGAATAAGAAATACATAATCTTATAGAGAAGATTGTATTAAGATCAGTACTCTTTTGAGAGTACTATTACTCTAAACTCACCTAGTATTGCCTTGCATCTGGTTGCTTATTTGTATACTTTATAGCAGTGTTTCTCAATCTTTCTAATACTGCAACTCTTTAATACAATTCCTTATGCCATGGTCAACCCTAATCAAAACCATGTACTTTTGTTACTTCTTCATAATTGTAATGTTAAAATTTTAAATCAGTATTTCTTGGTAAAATGTTTATCCAGTTTGAGTAGAACTATATAAAATGCTTGGTCAATTGTGTGGTAAATCTTAAAATGAATCTTTCTGCTAATATCTCAATTTTGTTCACTGTCATTCTTTTTCTTATGACCTCGAAGAAAGAAGTTGGTGGAAGTTATGTGAGAATGTATTTGTATAACACATACAAGTGCTAAGTGGTTGCTTAAAAGCAATATTTTATAAATATTTCAACTAAGGTAAAGACCTCATTTATAAATATCAATATGTAACGGCACAGAAAACACCAGTTATTATAATTTGAAGACAATAGTCTAGGAGGGTATTGTGATTTTCTGTTTGATTGTAAAAATATTCTCAAGATGCATGCGCCTCTTTCTGTGTGTGTGTTTGTGTGTGTGTGTCTCTGTGTTTGTGTGTATTTTAGTTGCTTTACTTTACTTCTTCCCCTTTCTGCATCTCACTCCTATCCTAAATCCTCCCATTGTTTTCTTTGGAACTCATGAGTGATCTTTCTTTAACTGGTGTGTGTGTGTGTGCTAATGAGTGTGTTTTTGTGTGTATGCTTGTGTGTGTGCTTGTCTGTGTGTGTGTATGCATGTGTGTTGTGTGTGTGTGCTAGTTAGTGTGTCTTTGTGTGTGTGCTTATGTGTGTGTTTGTGTGTGTGTGTGCGTGTGTGTGTTCATAAATATAGTAATACAGGCTGCTCAATAATTGAAATCTTGCTTGAATGTATACAATTTTGGGTCTGCGCATTTAGTACTAAATAGGTCACTGAAAGAACTATTCTGATTTTTTCCCAGTCTCATATATCCTAGTTGCCTGAAGGTCTTCATTTATGGTCACTCCATAATAATTGCATTCTTCATAAAGTATGCTTGTGATTGTTGTTGTTGTTGTTGTTGTTGTTGTTGTTGTGATTTTAATTCAAGTCTTGTTTATGCAGCTATATTTTTGAGAGCTTGTAGGTTTTTTCTCCCCAAAATATCTAAGAAACATGTAATCTCAAAATTGACTTCTTATCCTCTGGCTCTTACAATCTTTCTTCTCCATCTTCTCTGATATTCCCTGGACAGTAGGAGCCAAAGTTGTATTACATGTAGGAATTGTAGCTGAGTAAAATATGGTTGTGTTTTCCCTGAATTTTGATTGGCTATGTTTTTTCTGTAATTGTGTTTCTCTGTTATTAAAGGAAATTTATGTGAAGAGGGATGCGAACTAAACTAATGTGTGTTTAAGACAAATATTTAGAATGTGGCTTATAATGGTGTTGATGTAATGAAGAGGTTGATGTGGGGACTTGCCAACTTCCTGAGACAAGCAAAGCCATAGATCATGGAGAATAATCTACAACCTCGACTTTATTAAGCAAGCATGATTTCTGTGCCTTAAGCATTCACTTAGACCAGCAAGGAGCCATCAGCATATAACAGTCTTTTTATATTTTCTAATGTTTTCCTCTCCAGCAATAGGTGACTATCAGCACAGTCTGGCTACATGATTTGGAACTGGAATTTTATTGTAACACAAATTTGTTCATACTTGTAGTACTTTCTATGGTTCCTTTTCACTAAAATAAAGTTGAACAGGTGTGAGAGTTTACATAGTCCAAAAATGAAATCGTCCTTTCTGCTTTTGATTGTATTTTTTAACTTTTTAACTTGATCTAACCAGCAGTGATGTAGGAATAGATTCTTACTTGAGATATTATCTATATCAGAGTAGCCTATGGTTATGTATATTCAGGACTGTTTATATTGTTAATTGATATGGTAAAGCTGCAATAGACTCACTGTGTGTGGGATCATTTTATATATTGGAGGTCTTCAACTGTATAACTGTTTTGAATATTTAGTGACCTTTAGAGGAAAGAAAACCCATTTGTGTACTGTCTGATAAAATATTACAGTTATATGAATTAGCTTGTACTGTTTTGCATACTGATTAGAAAACATATTGGGAAATCACTCATACTGTGCATGACATAGGATATATTTATATAAATGTATAAAGCACAGATTTTTAAAATTACTAGCTTTTAGCATTGTGTTGGAAGATGAATGATAATCTTACATGCTTTCATATTTTATTGATTCTTCTAATTAAAAAGATCACGTGTTACATATGATATCAGATAAATATGTAGTTTTTGTTTGATTGTTTGTTTTTGTTATTATGTTTCATGTCACTATTTCTCTGTGTAGCTCTGGATGTCCTCGAAATCACTCTGTAGACCAGGCTGACCTCGAACTCAGAGATCTGCCAACTTCTGCCTCCTGAGTGCTGAGGTTAAAGGAGTGCAACATCCATAGTTTTTTTTTTTAATATTTTTATTTTCTATATTCTTTGTTTACATTCCACATAATTTCCCCTTTCCCTGATCCCCCTCCCCATATGTCCCATAAGCCTTCTTTTCTCCATCCCTTCTCCAATCACCTCCCTCCTTTTTCTCTGTCCTTATATTCCCCTCCAATGCTAGATCAATACTTTCCAGGATCAGGATCCTCTCTATACTTCTTCATTGGAGTCATTTGTTATGCAATTTGTACCTTGGGTGTTCAGGGCTTCTGGGCTAATTAATATCCACATATCAGAGACTGCATTCCATGTGTATTCTTTTGTGATTGGGTTACCTCGCTTAGGATGATATTTTCCAGATCAAACCATTTGCCTAAAAATTTTGTAAATTCATTGTTTCTAATTGCTGAGTAGTATTCCATTGTGTAAATATACCACATTTTCTGTATCCATTCCTCCTTTGAGGGGCATCTAGATTCTTTCCAGCTTCTGTCTATTATAAATAAGGCTGCTATGAGCATAATGGAGCATGTGTCTTTATTGCATACCGGGGAATCCTTTGGGTATATGCCCAGGAGAGGTATAGCAGTGTCCTCTGTAAGTCTCATGTCCAGTTTTCTGAGGAACCTCCAGACTGATAGAAGGCTAATATCCAATATATACAAAGAACTCAAAAAGTTAGACCCCAGGGAACCAAATAACCCTATTAAAAATGGGGTGCAGATCTAAACAAAGAATTTTCACCTGAAGAAATTCGGATGGCCGAGAGGCACCTTAAGAAGTGCTCAACATCATTAGTCATTAGGGAATTGCAGATCAAAACAACCCTGAGATTTCACCTCACACCAGTCAGAATAGCTAAGGTCAAAAACTCAGGAGACAGCAGGTGTTGGCAAGGATGTGGAGAAAGAAGAACACTCTTCCACTGCTGGTGGGGCTGCAAGATGATACAACATCTATAGTTTTAAAGAAAGAAATTTTGTAATTCTTTTATCAAAAAATCTATTATTAGCCAACTGATACACTGTTTTATTTTATAGAAAGTTAGTTCTCATTGCTAGATTATAACTTTGCAATGCTTTCATGTAAAGTTACTCAGTAGCAATATTCAGTACCAATTCCCTAAAGAAAGAAAGTTATCAAAGAAGGAGAGCTATGCTTTGGAATTCTAGGAGAATGCTTTCTATAAGTCTTCCAAAAATAACTATCCTGAACACGAGAGAGGAATATTTTCTAGACAATTTGATTGTATCACCCACTATGAATTCAAACTTTTATTGTCAACTGGGTTATTCTTAAACCCAAAACCTATACATGATTTGGTTTTCAGAAAACTGTTACTTTTTTCTAAGTTATGTTATGTTTAAAAAGTTTAAAATTTTTAATGTTCATTTAAATAGAATGGAATCATTTTCAACATATGATAAATCATTTTTAATATCTAATATCATGAAACTGAATTGGTATTATTTTTTCAAAGTTTTTTTTTACATTATTTTTTCAGATATGTGATGATCATCATTGGATGTTGTTGCTCCTGACTCCTCTAACCTTATGTACCATAAATGTTTTCTACATAAAAACTGCCTACTTATTCTTTGGCAGATAAAACATATATATTGAACAGCATGATATTCACTTAGTATATGTTTTAATATTCAAATTGCATGAGCAGTGTAGAGTAAAGAACCACTGAAAGAGTAACTATCAATCTTTAACGATATTCCATCTGTCTCTACGTTATATATCTCACCTATATGACTTTCATATAGCTATTATTTTGTAACATCTTTACATCAGTGTTTGAAGTATGAGATGAGAACCATTGGCTGCTGTTCCTCCTCACTTTGAAACTTTGGGTCTAACATGATTTCTAATTAAGTGCAGGTGACAATCTACATAGTCTATGAATGATATGCCATATGCTTTGACAAGAGATATAGTCACTTAATATATAATTTTAATATTTGTATTGTATGAGCAGGGTATAGTAAAGAAACCAACAAATGTAGCCACTCCATTATTATACTGAAGAAGGTTATTATGGAATAGACAGACATTTTCAGAGGCATCTTACAAATGTTTACAGCTGACTGAAGCTTGATTTTACGAATGTCTAAGAGACAATAGACAATATAAGGGAAGAATATTGGAGATACCTAAAGGAGTGATAGAAACTTTCCTTTCATAAAGAGAATGGAACTTCTATAAGTTTTTGGGAGTTACCTTACTGCAGAATCAGATGGAGATGTTTGTGAAGGAACAGAAATCTAGGTGAAATATATAGAAATTACACTTACTTCCTCTTCAGGTAAAAGTAAGGGCCAGTGTAGCTGTTGACAATCCTAATAGGAGTCTCAAGTCAATGGATTGCCAGTGTCTTTTAACATATGTTTGGGAAATGACCCTGTTCTTAACAAGGTTAATTTTTTATTAATTTTTTATAATGTACTAATTTTGGTTTTGAGCTTTTTATTTGTTTGGTTCTAACCATCAGTAATCCATAAGTACTCTATCTTGAGGTGGTCAAATCTTGGCATTTTAGAATAAATGGACTCTCAGAGAACTAATTGGATTTATTTTTTAGGAAAACCTGGTTATTTCCTTGAACTCAACATATATTAGCTACATAAACTGTATTGAATCCTTTTAAGTTAGTGTCTTCTTCAATAGGTTTCAAAGATTCCTGTGATTTTCCATTTATCAACTCTAAAATTCACAATGTTGATGAAGTCTACATTCTGTCTTTTTCTTTTTCACTCTGAATAGGTTTAAAAAATAGAAATTGAGAACCTTTGGAGATGTATTTACATCATAATATTTTACACAAATATATCTCCTATCGTTGCGGAAATATTATTGTGGTTATGTGCCTACCTAACTTCCTACCTTCCTTCCTTCCTACCTACCTACCTACCTACCTACCTACCTACCTACCTACCTACCTACCTACCTACCTACCTACCTAGCTATCTGTCTATCTATCTGTCTATCTATCTATCTATCTATCTATCTATCTATCTATCTATCTATCTATCTATCTATCTATCTATCTATCATCTATCTATCTATCTGTCTGTACGTCTGTCCGTCTGTCCATCCGTCCGTCCGTCCGTCTGTCTGTCTGTCTGTCTGTCTGTCTGTCTACCTATCTATCATTCCTTCTCTTTGTAAAATATTCCTTATTGTTATTCCTTACAATTTTTCTAACAACTATAAAAAATAATTTGAAGTCATTAAGTATAAAGAAGGCATGATTTTGTAACTGTGTCAGAAGACATGAGTCTTAGACTATTGATATCACAATTGTCTAACAACATAACTACTAAAGGTACTTCAGACCTCAGTACTTTGTCTACAAACTGTACTCACCAGTTGGGGTTCAAGCAGAGGAAGGCAAAATAAAATTTCATTTCCAGTGAAGGAAATGAAATTTCCCTTCCAGCCTCCACAGAAATGATATTTTTATATATAATTTGAATCTCATATTAGACTTATCGTATCAGAAATTGTTTTCTATTTATTTGTCTACAAAATTGATTTTGTATTATTTTTATTATATCTTTATATTATTGTTTGAAGTAGGTGATGACAACACAAGACTGCTGTCTCTCATTGACACGTTGATTCACAATGATCATAAATGCTTTTTAAGTAAAAGATATCATGACTCTGTTCATTTTCTTTGAGAAAAGAAATTCTTTTTGGACAAAATTATATTCTGTTAAGGAAAAATATATCTCAAATATTCCACTTATATGAGTGTATCACAGTAGGGGAAGTAAAGGAAGTGAAGGAAGTAAAACAAAGATTTTCCACTCTATTATTACATGGAAGAATTTCATTATGGGTTAGAAAGAAAACATATTCAGAGGCAGCTGGAAGAGTTAAAGGAGAAAAAACTGAGTTGATATTGCCAAGGCTGGGCAATAAAGAATGAAGTATATCCAGGAGAGGAAAATGAGGATAATTTGAATTAGCGAATCTCTGAATTGATAAAGATGCAGAAGGAGTTCTATCATTAGCATAGTTTAGGAAGTGGAGAGCTTTGGAAGTGTGCAGTAATCTAAATGCTGACTTTAAAATGTACATGTGTTTTAACTTCCAGCTGTCCAAACCATATACGAGCCACAGGCAAGCAGCAAGGGAAATGTCTCCATTTCTGGACTAGACAAACTTACCAAATATTTTTTTTTTTCTGAAGGGTGAAGTGTTTTTTTTGTTTGAATGTTTGTTTTCTGATTTGACAGTCATCAAGTTAATTATAGCAGTTTTTACAGTTCAACTAAACATCAAAATCACACAATCTAATTAATTTAAACTGTGACTTGAGTTTAGATTAATACAATTTAACTTTGAGAATATAATATACACCAGCTGCTCATTTCTATGTTTTCACATTTCAATACAGTTTGAGGAAGGAACAATCACTTTACAAAGAAATTTCTGAAGACATACAGACTAATATAGTAAAGGCCTGGGAGTTCACCTATAAAAAATGCCATTTGAAAATTTTTACTTAGGTTAATTTTTTAATTTCTTATTATCATTCTCACTGGCATATCATTTATGTTGAGAATTGCAATTTTCTTTTAAGATCACATATTTATTTGCTAGTTGCATAAATTATAAATATTGCGATTATCTCAATGTTCCCTTTAAACTTTATTTACTGTGTTTCCATATCATGAAATTAAAATTCAGTGTGACCATTTTTCTAATCAATTGAATATTTTTTTCTGTTAATTGGTGATCTATACAAGGAGTACCATATTTTTTTTTCTATATAGAAGACTTTGTGAAGGAAGACATAGTAGAGATATATCAAAAATTGCATTGCCAAGGTCCCTTGTAACACACAAGGCGCACAAAAATGAATAAAATTCATCTATCATTATTTAATGATGTTTTGCTTATGTGGAGTAACATGGGAATATGTACAACACACATTCATTACTATGAGAGATTACACTTAATTAGAAATTTTATTAATATAAAAATGTTTCCTTTTCTTCTTTGAAAAAAGAAAAGATTATACTTACTTCATTATTTCATGACCACATCTTTTTATTTTACTGTGTTTGAGTTTTGGTGGACAGTCACCTACATATTACTCAATTTGTTTTATCACAAATCTTAGACACATTTTTAAAACAAGTGAATTATTAAGGTGGTATCCTGCTATTTGAATCTGGGGAAAGATTAACAGCAAGCTTGATAAGAAGAAAGATGTGCAAGCACATGCCAGGAATTGTAGCATCTTTAAAGCTGAATTATGAGTGTTGATACTTCATGGGGTATGTGAAATATACAGTGAGGCCTGTTCTCAAAATAAAATGCTTAAAATATGAGAAGAACGTGTCCTCCTGCTTGTTGTTTCCATGTAGACTGTAGAAAACAGAGAGGGGAATCCCTGATTATGATCCTTGTACACAAAAAGCAACCAGTGTAAGTCTCTTGACTTCATTGCTTCAAAATTAGTTTGAAGAATCAAGAAACAGCTATGATCCCTACTAATAGCAGCTACAAATCAGGGAAAGCTACATGCACTGAGTACTTCCTAGTTGGTGACTGTGCTCATACTACAGAAAAGTGCTCAGATTAAATGAATTAGTATACAAGGTTGTGCTCTACCTTATGACAATAAAGGTGTTTTCTGCGACTACATCACATATAACCTCCATTGCCCATGATCATAGCCTTCATATTATTCTAGAAGGTATGAAATTGATACTGATATTGCCATGTTAATAATTTAAGGTATGTTCTCATTAGCTCATGAGAAGTCTGGAGAACAGACATCAATAACATATCTTATTCAGCGTGGGAGGTAAATTTTCTGGCCATTGTTATATAATATTCCTGAAGAGCCATTGGAAAAATTGTGAGAAAATGAGATGTTCAGATGAAAATAATGGGGGTAACTTTGGCTTTCATTTTATTTTTTCTTTTGGATTTTTTGTTTGTTTTTTGTTTTGCTTTGCTTTGCTTTGTTTTTTACAGAAACAGAAATTGGCTTTTTTTCTATATTCTTTGTCTACATTCCAAATGATTTCCCCTTCCTCGTTCCCCCCACCCCATAAGTACAAAAAGTCCTCTTCCCTGCCCCCCATCCCCAATTAACCCCCTCCCACTTCTTTGACCTCACAATTCCCTTCAATGCTGCGTCAAGCCTTTCCAGGTATTGGGCCCTCTTCTTCCTTCCTTCTTATGAATGATTTGATATGTGAGTTGTGTCTAGTGTATTCAGAGCTTTGGGGCTAATATCCACTTATCAGTGACAGCATTCCATGTGTCTTCTTTTGTGAATGAGTTACCTCACTTAGGATAATATATTTTAGTTCTACCTACTTGCCTAAAAATTTCATGAATACATTGTTTTTAATTACCGAATAGTATTCCATTGTGTAAATATACCATATTTTCTGTATCCATTCTTCTATTGAGGGACATCTGGGTTCTTTCCAGCTTCTGGCTATTATAAAAATGGCTGTTATGGACATAGTGGAGCATGTGTCCTTATTGCCTGCCAGGTAATCCTCTGGGTATATGCCCAGGAGTGGTATTGCAAGGTCCTCCAGAATTGTAATTCCCAGTTTTCTGAGTGACAATCAGACTGATAACCGGAGTGGTAATACTATCTTGAAATCCCACCAGCAATGGAGGAGAGTTTCAATTTCTCCACATCCTCACCTGCACCTGCAGTTTCCTAAGATTATGATCTTAGCCATTCTGACTGCTGTGTGGTGAAATCTTAGCGTTATTTTGATTTGAAATTCCCAGATGACTAAGGATGTTGTACATGTCTTAAGGTGCTTTTCAGCCATTCAGTATTCCTCAGATGAAAACTCTTTGTTTTGCTCAGTACCCCATTTTTAAAGGGGATATATGGCTCTCTGGAGTCTACCTTCTTGAGTTCTTTGTATATCTTAGATATTAGGCCTCTATCTGATGTAGGATTGTAAAGATCTTTTCTCAGTTTGTTGGTTGCCTTTTTGTACTTTTGACAATGTCCTTTGCCTTTGTCTCTGTAGTTTTATAAGATCCCATTTTCAATTCTTGATGTTAGAGCAAAAGCTATCGGTGTTCTGTTGAGGAAATTTTCTCCTGTGCCCATATCCTCAAGGGTCTTTCCTAGTTTCTTTTCTATTAGTTTCATTGTGTCTGGCTTTATGTGGTGGTTCTAGATACACTACGTTTGGAGCTTACAAGGAGATATGAATTGGCCAATTTGCATTCTTTTTCATGTTGACCTCTATTTGATCCAGCTGTTGAAAAGGCTATCTTTTTTCCTCTGGATGGTTGTAACTCCTTTGTCAAAGATCAAGGGACCTTGATTCTGTGGGTTCAATTCCAGTTCTTCAATTCTATTCCATTGATCTACTTTCCTGTCACTGTACCAATACAATGTGTTTTTAACACAATTGCTCTGCAATACTGCTTGAGGTCAGGGATACTGATTCCCCCAGAAGTTTTATTACCATTGAGGATAGTTTTAGATCTCTTGGGGTATTTCTTATTCCAGATGAATTTGGAATTGCTCTTTCTAAATCTATGAAGAATTGAGTTGGGATTTTGATGGGGATTGCATTGAATCTGTAGACTGCTTTTGCAAAGATGGACATTTTTCTATATTAACACTGCCAATACAAAAGCATGGAAGATTTTTTTTTCTACTTCTGAGGTCTACTTCGATTTCTTTTTTCAAAGACTTGAAGTTGTTATCATACAGATCTTTCATTTGTTTGGTTAGAGTCACACCAAGTTACCCTATATGGTTTGTGGCAATTGTGAAAACTGTCATTTCCCTTATTTCTTTCTCAGCCTGTTTTCCATTGTGTTAACATACCACATTTTCTGTATTCATTCCTCCACTGAGGGACGTCTGGGTCTTTACAGCTTCTGGCTATTACAAATAAGGCTGAATATTTCTTAAGGTTCTTCTAAGCTACTCGATATTCTTCAGATGATAATTCTTTATTTAGCTCTGTACTTCATTTTTAAATGGGGTCATTTGTCTCTCTGGAGTCTAACTTCTTGAGTACATTGTATATATTGGATACACATCCTCTGTTGGATGTAGGGTTGGGGAATATCTTTTTCCAATTTGTTAGTTAACATTTTGTCACTTTGACAGTGTCCTTTGCCTTACAGAATCTTTGCAGTTTTTTGAGGTTGATTTGTCAATTCTTGATCTTAGAACGTAAGCTATTGGTGTTCTGTTCAGGATCTTTTCCCCTGTGCAGATGTCTTCAAGGGTTTTTCCCAGCTTCTTTTCTATTAGTTTCAGTGTGTCTGTTTTTATGTGGAGGTCCTTGATCCACTTGGAATTGAACTTAGCACAAGAAGATAAGAATAATCAATTTGTATTCTTCTGCCTGGTGACCTCCAGTTTGTTTACAATTTCTTTCTCAGCCTCCTTATACTTTGAATATCGGAAGGCTGCTGATTTGCTTGAGTTGATTTTATGACCAGAACCTTGCCTGGAGATGTTTTTCAGCTGTATGAGTTCTCTGGTGGAGTTATGTTGGTCACTTAAGCATACAATCTTATCATCTGAAAATAGTGATAGTTTGATTTCTTCCTTTCCAATATGTTTTCCTTTGACCTCTTTATATTGTCTAATTGCACTAGCTAGAGATTCAAGTACTATATTGAAAAAATAGGGAGAGAGGTCAGCCTTTTCTAGTTCTTGATCTTCAAGATTCTCTCCAATTAGTTTGATGATGGCTACTGGTTTGATGTACATTGATTTTATTTTGTTTAGATATGAGACTTGAATTCCTATTCTTTCCAAGACCTTTAGCATGAAAGAATGCCAAATTTTATCAAATGTTTTTTTAGCATCTAATGAAATGACCATCTTTTTTTAGCTTGTTTTGTAGTGCATTGATATATTTCCATATATTGACCCATCCCTTCATCTCTGGGATGAAACCTACTTGATAATGGTGAATGATCATTTGGATATGTTCTTGGATTCAGGTTAGAAAGAATTTTATTGAGTATTTTTGCATTGATATTCATAAGGGAAACTGGCCTGAAGTTCTCTTTCTTTTTTGGATCTTAGTGTTGTATTGCTTTCAGCATTATTGTGGCTTTGTAGAATGAGATGAGTAGTGTTCCTTCTATTTCTCTTTTGTGGGAAAGTTTGAAGAGTATTGGTCTTAGGTTTTCTTTAAAGGTCAGAAAGAATTCTGCACTAAAACCATCTGGTCCTGTATTTTTTTGGTTGGCAAATTTTCTATGACCACTTCTATTTCTTTAGGGGTTATGGGACTGTTTAGATGGTATATCTGACTCTGATAAAATTTTGGTAGTTGGTAGCTGTCTATAAAATTGCACATTTCATTCAGATTTTCCAGTAGTTTTGAGTATAGGCTTTTGTAGTAGTTACTGATAATATTTTGAATTTTCTTAGTTTCTTTTGTTATATTCCCCTTGTCCTTTCTAATTTTGTTAATTAGGATACTGTCTCTGTGCCCTTTGGTTTGTCTTGCTAAGGGTTTACCTATCTTGTTGATTTTTTCAAAGAACCAGCCCCTAGTTTTGTTGATCCTTTGTATGGTTCTCTTTGTTTCTATTTGATTGATATCGGTACTGTGTTGATGATTTCCTCCCTTATATTCCTCATGTGTGAATTAGTGTTATTTTGTTGCAAGGTTTTCAGATGTGCAATTATGCTGTTAATGTATACTCTCTCCATTTTCTTTTTGGAGGCACTCATGGCTATGAGATTTTGTCCTAGCACTGCCTTCCTTGTGTCCCATAAATTTGTGTGTTGTGTCTTCTTTTTCATTAAATTCTAAAATGTCTTTGATTTATTTATTTATTTATTTATTTATTTATTCAAGGTATCATTGAGTATTGTTCAACTTTCATGTATATGTGGGATTTCTGTTGTGTTTGTTGCTATTGAAGATCACTCTTTCTCCATAGTGATGTGACAGGAGTCATGGGATTAGGTCAAACTTCTTATATTTGTTAGGACTCTGTCTTTTATTACTATGTTTTATTTATTTGTTTTATAAAGCTTTATCTATTTACTCATTAATTTTTTCCATATAAGTACACTGTAGCTGTCTTCACACACTCCAGAGGAGGGTGTCGGATCTCATTGAGGATGGTTGTGAGCCACCATGTGGTGGCTGGCATTTGAATTCAGGACCTTTTGAAGAGCAGTGCTCTTAACTGCAGAACCATCTCTCTAGACCCTGTTATTTTGTTTTATGGGCAGGATTCTGAGGTTATTTTTTAAGTCTGTAAAACACATGCTGTCAAAAAGAATTCAGTTTTCTTGAGGGCCATTCTGAAATAACAATTTTTAGTGTTATTGGTCTATTAGTAGGCATTTACTCTTAGATAGTAACATCTTTATTTTCACTTTAAAAAAAACAAATTTGATGTAGTAAAACATGTTTAAATTTAGCAAACTTGTGAACTCTCAAAAAATAACAAAAATCAAATCCACAAACAACAAAACAATAAATTCCCTTGCATTTTTCCCCTCTTCGTGTTGAGTGTTATTTTCCATATATCACTTCCCTTAAACAGTAGTTTTCTATTTATTTTCTTTCATTTAAACCAGAGAAAGATCTGAATGTACTTTATTTGTCTTCCACAAGAAGCTCTCTTTCTTCATTCTGAAAAGAGGTCCATTTTAGCTGAGAAAGGACCTTCTCTTCTTAGGAGATCTTCAAAAGAAGGAAAATTCTTCCTTCAACAATTGCCTCCAGGGCATACCCCCAGAGGCAAATGGGCCACAATATCTTTACACTGCTTGTCAGTTCTACACAGCAGTTACATTTGGTCCTTCCAAATAAGGCATAGCATCAGCTACATCAGGAGATCATCAACAATGCCAGCATGATTTCTAACAGCCTAAATGCTTCATAGTCTATAACAGCCAAAGGCCTGTTGTAGTTACGTCTTGTGGTCGCTGTTTTCAGGTTTCTGTAAGCAAACCTTGAAGTCCAGTACACTGCATTTTGAGATATTAGGAAGTTGAAGGCTCAATT
Organism: Apodemus sylvaticus; assembly: GCF_947179515.1. NCBI lineage: Eukaryota > Metazoa > Chordata > Mammalia > Rodentia > Muridae > Apodemus > Apodemus sylvaticus. The sequence continues at coordinate 660,252 of NW_026262995.1, forward strand.
CATCTTAAGGGTTTGTCTCACTGTAACACTATGTTCCTACAGTAGCTTTTACTTAAAGTGACCTACTTTCATTTAGATTTATTAACGTAGAGTAGGAGCTAGCCCTTCTTACTTTTTTTTTTTACCTTAAGGTGGGATGTTCTTGGTCTGTTTCATATCACACAATTATTATAACAACAGATAATGTCTTGAAATACTCCCATGTAAAGTAATTGTGTTTATTAAAAATAGCAAAGAAACAAAAAAAAATAGTTGTGGCGATCCATTTAAATCTGAAAATTGCATTCCTTTCAACTGCTAGTTTACCATTTGTATAATGATTCCCTTTACTATTCTCTGACATAAGCTACTGCAAGCAGGAGAAGTAGTACTTGGTCGGTCATGCCAAATATTAGTGTTGGAGTGATATTTGCAGATCTTCCCTAATCAGTTTAAAGAGGAATCAGAATGATAAGTGCATTATAAGAAAGTGCCAACTCAAGTCATACCATAGGCAGACCTCAGATTTCTTGACTATGAGATTTAACTTATTTAGTCAGAATGTCAGTACTTGAGTTGGTGCATGCCTGTATTCCTGACAGTCAAGAGGGTGGGGCAGAATTGTGAATTCCTGAGTAGTTTAGGCTATGTAACAACTATCAAACTGGACTATTTATATAATGAGGTCTTGCCTCAAGGAACCAGTCAACACAAACCAAACCAAACTTCCTTTTGAATTTAGCTTAAGTGTCACAACAGACTTGATAATTTTGACTGACACTTGTCCTTACTACTTTACTAACCTACCCAGTCACCTAATTTACAAATCCAAGGTCACTTTTTAGTCTATACATTCCTAACAAACAAATCCTGCTGTGTGGACTCAATCAACTTTACCTTCTAAGCATTTTCTCCATTTCCCCATTGTAAAAACCCTTATTTGAGACGTCATTACTATTTTTATTTATTGTTTATTGAAACAAGAAATACAATCATTTTATGATAAAATTCAAGACTTACATGGAAAATATTTCTGATAAAATAGAAGAGATATATAGAAAAACATTGAAATTGATAGTATTTATGGAAAAATGAAGAGTCAATTGGTATACATGAAAATATTGCTAAAGTAATTGAAAAATGGAATAGAACATTGTATGATAGATTTACATGAAAAATATTTATGATGAAATTGTGGAATTATGTACAAAAACATGTTAAAATTTTGGTAGAAAATTATATAGATATAAAATTGATTTACTTAAAAGTATTTTAAGTTGAGTGAAAGTGGAATTATAAACATTTTCTGATAAGCTTGATTATTTACATGGAAAATATTTATGATAAAATTTCATAAATATATACAAAAACATGGTAAAATTCAAGATTATTATGCCAGTTATACAGATAAAATAATAGTCATAAAATTCTAAGGTAATTGAAGGTGGAATTATAAATATTTACTGATAAACTTGTAGATTTACAGGGAAAATACTTCTGATAATATTGAAGAAATACATAGAAAAACGTGTTAAAAATGAAGATTTCATTGAAAGTATTAAGATAAAATCATAGGTATAAAAATAATTCTAAGTTGATTGAAAGTGGAAATATAAAAATTTTCAATTAAAATTGAAGATTTACATGCAAAATATTTCTATTAGTCTGTGTCTTTTTATTGTGAAATTGAGTCCATTGGTGTTAAGAGATATTAAGGAATAGTGATTGTTGCTTCCTGTAACTTTTGAAGTTATTTTTATGTCTTTGTGGTTATCTTCTTTTGAGTTTGTTGAAGAAGATAGCTTTCTTGCTTTTTCTCGGCTGTATTATCCCTCCTCATGTTGGTATTTTCCATATATTGTCATTTCAAATGCCTTCTGTTCCTTCATAAAGACTTCACTCTAGCGTAATACTCATAAATTCCCGGATATTTTCAGTGCTCTAGGATTCCACACTTTGCCTCCTCGAATTTAATTTCAGCTATCTCTTCCCACACTGATCCCCCAAACTTATCTCTTCTACTCCAGTCTTCACTTGCTCCCTTCTTACCCATAGACTCTATTCTACTTCCCTTTCCCAGAGATATCCATGCTTGCCACCTACATCCTTCATACTTACCTAACTAGCTTCCCTGGGTCAATGGATTTTAGCTTGATTATAATTTACTTAAAACCTAATATGTTGCTGCCTGCAGCTACAGGTGAACTGGAGAGCTGAAAGAGAATTCTGGGAATATATGGGGAGGCAACGAAGGAGAACTGAGTCAGTATGACATTATGACCAATCACGACCAAAGCTTTAATAATATTTAGTCAATATATAGCCTTCGAAATAAATCCCTGCCCCCAGGCTTCAAGGAGAGATCCGAGAAATCGTTGGCTCCAATCTCAGCATGTTGCCTTCTAAGATCCGAGCACTTCATGTCTAACAGGTCCAGGATGCTTCCAGGTGAGACTGGCCTGATGCAGCCTTGACTTCCAAGTGAAAGCAGCTGTATTTTTCTCTGAAAAACAAAGCCCAGGAATAACACAAGTGGAAATCTGGGGGTTGGGGGGAGACCAGGAATTTCGCAGGTTGACCAAAGAGGCTAAAAAGCCTAGCTCATTGCTGGAGGGAGAAGAAAGAATTTCCACCTTAATTATTATTTTGAAGAAAAACCAGTGGATAAATATATTTGTCAAAAGACAATGGGCTTTGATCTGTGAAAGAAAGCAGTGGCCTCGACTCCCTTAAATATTAATTGACATGTTTTTCAGGGGAGGGAAAATAGAGTGCCTAAATATTTTAAGGACAGTCTTTCAAAGTCAACCCCTACACAGTCAGGCATACTTTTTAGGGAAAGTCAGAAGCAGAACATTTCTTTTTCCCTTGTAGTGCCTTGCCTCACACCTCAGAAATGATTCCCATGTTTGTTTAATTAAAAAAAAAACTTGCATAGATCTGAGTTCTATGCAGCCCCATCTTTGGGGATCCACTGGTAAAGTAAATGTCCTGTGGGTGTGGCCTGGAAGGCCTGCACAGCCATCCATCGAGCCCTGGAAGCCATTGCTGTAGCAGTCCACCTTCAAATGCTGTATCTTAGAGTTATCTCCTAGAAACACAAAAGAAGAGATTAAAAGAATAAACCTACTTGGCTGTATCTGGAAGGCCCAAGGCATTTAATTTGATTGCAAATTTGTGACTCTGGCAAGAGGCCTGGCTTGCAAATCAACTGCAAGAACACAAAGGAACGTATCTTCCCAAATAAGTGAGAAGTGGCTTAAAGAATAACTTTGTGGATTATACTTACCAACTGCATTAGTGTCTGAGTTTATCTGTCATACCAAACTTTCTGGCAGCCATAGGGCTCCATTTTCTTTTTGAGAAAAAAATACAAACCGACCCCCTGCCCCAGATTAAATTAGAGACTGGTTTGTTCCATGTATTAGATAAAGGGTCTCGCCATTTAACTATGGCATAATAATTAGAAGTAACAGGGTGCCAGTGATGATCCCCTGCAGACTGACCTTTAGCATCAATTTTCAGGAAATTTAAAATGAGTAAAACAAAAGCAAGGTGTGCTTTGGGTGACCTGGAAGGGTATAGTTTCCCCTTCTTTGTTCTAAAAAAAGCCATTTTTAAGAGTGTGATGTGCCCGCTCAACAATTCCTTGACCCATTGGGTTATTAGGAATTCCAGGTTTATGTTTAATACCAATTTTTTTACAAAACGAGATAAAGTTATTGACTGAATAGGCTGGTCCATTGCCTGTTTTAATGATTTTGGGTAATCCCATGGTAGTAAAGACTTGTAAACAATTATCAAATATATTTTTAGAGGCATCTCCCGAATGTAGAGAAGTGAATAGAAATCCTGAACAAGTATCAATGCAAACATGAATAAATTTTAATTTTCCACATGCTGTATAGTGAGTTACATCAATTTGCCAGATTTGATTAGGTATAAGGCCTCGTGGATTAACCCCTTAGTGAGGAACTGGTGATAATGTAAGGCAATTAGGGCATTGTTTTACAATCATTCTTCTGTGTTCCTTTGTGATCTTATGACGGAATCGTAATATATGGCTAGAAAGATGGAATTTATTTTGATCCCACAGGTTCTAAAACTAAAGCCTCTCCTATTAGAGCTCTGTCAATGCAATTATTGCCTATTCACTTAATGCTCTAGAAAGACCAGAGTAAGTTCATATATGGCCAATGTAAATGGGATTTTACCTAGCAAGTATGATATTTTGCAATTGTGAAAACAATTGCATATTAATATTACATGCACTGAAGGTCTCTTATTGTGGTACAGAAAATGCAACGTAAGCCCTGTCAGTAAAGAGATTAAAGGTACTATTTACAGATTGAAAGACACATAATGCCTCTGTCAATTCTGAAAACTGAGCAGAAAGCCCAGTTGTCTCTATAACCACCTATTAGTAATTAATAAGATATCCATCTCTTCCTTTGGAAGAGCCATTGTGAAAATTAAAAGAGCATTATGTAATGGCTGTAAAGATGTCATTTTAGGAAATATAACCTTATGCATATTTAAAAAACTTTATCAATTTATCTTGAAGATAATGGTTATCTATAGTTAGATAGTTCCTATCTATAGTTCATTCAAAGCCTTTTTGAGCAAGCAAACAATCTGTAGTTTGTTGTTTTAACTAAGCATCTTGATCTACATTAAAAGGGTGAATAATAATATCAGGTTCTTTGCCAAAATAAGTTAGTACCTGCTTTCTTCCAAGCACAATTACTTGGGCTACTGCTGCATAATATGCCAAGATATTGTGCCTTGAAGACACCCTCAAATGAATCCAGATCAGAGGAGTCTTTTGCCATAATAAACTTGTAGGCAAATGAGTCATATTAAATATTAGCAGATGTAAAGGTAAACAATAATCTATATAGGTAAAAAAAAAAATGTTTTCAATAGCTTTCTCCACTTGCTGTAAGGCCAAAAGTCCTTCTGGAGTTAATAATCTAGGGGATGTAGAGTCAGCATCCCCCTTTAGAATATCAAATAAAGGTCGTAGTTCCCCTGTAGTAAGCTTTAAGTATAGGAGAAGCCAGTTAATATCGCCCAACATCCTTCGAAAATCATTTAAAGTTTTTAAATTATCCCTGCAAATAATTATATTCTAGGATATTATCTTGGGATAATATCTTCTAGGATAATTGATCTGTAAGTTTGAAACCCAGATAATTATACGGATCTTGGGTTTGTACTTTCTCTGGAGCTATTTGTAATTCTTTAGTGGCTAAAGTCTGCTGCAAATCTTTAAAACATAAAAGTAAAGTTTGAGGTCCCCCCTGCAGAATCAAAAGATCATCTGTGTATTAGAAAAGGCAAATATCTGGACACTGTTGTCTTACAGATGGAATGTCCTGTGCCACAAACTTGAGATATAAGGCAGGACTGTTAGCCATGCCCTGAAGAAGAACTAGCCATTGGTGTCTTTTCATAGGTTCCATGAAGTTAATAGAAGGAAAATTGAAAGCAAACCTTTTACAATCCTCAGGATGCAATGGAATAGTAAAGAAACAATCTTTCAAATCTGTAACTATTTTATACTATCCTCTAGGAATAGCCACGAAAGATGGAAGACCAGTTTGCAAAGCTCCCATGGGTACCATTGTTTCATTAAGCTTTCTTAGATCTTGTAGCAATCTCCATTTACCAAATTTTTTTCTTGATAACAAATACTGGGATTTTCCATGGAGATTGAATTTCTCTTAAATGTCCTGCCTCTAGATGCTCCAGCATTAGTGAAAAGGTGGCTTCTGATTTTCTTTAGATAAAGATCACTGATCAACCCACACAGGATTATCATTAAGCCTGGGATTTTTATCAGCATGGAATGCAGGCAAGATAGTGGTCATTGCTGAAAATGCCCCAAATCTTTGGTGTTAGGGTGAGATTTTGGACTTTCAAACCTTTCAATGCCTTGCCGTTCTTTCCCAAGCCCCTGACCAGGCAAAAATCCTTGCTGTAGTAACATTTGCCTAGTAACAATTTCATTAGGACTACAAACAATCAGATGCATTCGTGATAAAAGGTCTCTCCTCCAAAGGGTAGTAAGCAATTTGTGCATAACATAAGGCTGGATTTGTCCAGAATTTCCCTCTTCATCCTTCCAAGTTAGAAGATTTGCACTCTGTTTTGGATTACTAGCATGTCTGATACCTTGTTGATGGGTGAGTGCTTCTGTCAAAGACCAGCTGGATGGCCAGTCTTGTCCTTTAACATTTGTTAAATCAGTTCCCATATCTATTAATCCTTCAAAACCCTTTCCTTCAATAGTTTATTTAAGGTTAGGTCTTTTATAAGTAATAGATTGAACCAAATACACTTCATAGGAGCCGAAGTCCTCTCTTACCCTTAATGAATTTGGAAGGCAGTGGATGTAAAGGAACTAAAACAAGTTGACCAACTCTTTGGTTAGCAGGTACAGTTATAACACCATAAGTGGAAGAAGCCGTAATTTTTATTTCTCCCTTATAGTTATTGTCTATTACACCTGGATACATCTGAAGCCCCTTTACAGTAGAACTACCTCGTTCTAGAAGCAGTCCCCAAGTTCCCGCAGCTGAAGGTCCAAATACACCTGGAAGAATCTGGACACCCTTTTCTGGAGTTAATATGACATGGAAGCTGCTGCACACATCCAGTCCTGCACTTCCTGGTGTTGCTCTGATAAGTTCAGAGATGGATTTTCCTGGCCTGGCAGCAGCTGTGTGGCCCCGTACACTGTCTGCCCTGGTTGAGTAGAGACCTGAGGCAGACCCCTCCTCCCATTACCTGACATAGGTTAGCTCTGAATATCTGTCTAGATTTACCTTCTCTAGCCCAGCGATTTCCTTTTGTACATCTAGGACAGATTCTTGGTGTGCAATTTGATTGCCAGCTTATAGCACCCCTTTTGCTAGGACAATCATTTCTAAAATAACCCAGACTACCACATTTAAATCACTTTTTATTCCCTTGTCTCTGTGAAAGTATTCCCTGTATGGTGGTACCCTGCAAAGATGCAGCCATGGCTAGACCCTGATTATATGAGGGACCTATTTCGAAACAGAGGCGAATATAACCAGCGAAGTCTGTCTTCCCCCTCCGGGGTCTGATGTCCTCACAACAGGTTGCATTAGTGTACTCATAAGCCTATGAATGACCAACAGATTTCCTACCTGAGAATTTCCAAAAATACTGTTACCTGTTTTCAAAAGTCTGTCCAAAAATCCTGAGAAAGCTCATCAGGAGCCTGTCTAATGCCTGTTAAGCTTCCACTAAGATCTCCCTTAGGTGGTAATTGATTGCATACAAAGCGGGGAGCCATCACAACCTGTGCATACACTGCAATAGGAATCCCAATCTGATTAGTATTCCCTTCATACACCTTCTCCCAGTAACATTTCAGCATTCCAATCTGGATGGCCTGCCTGAGAATTTACTGTCGCAGACCTTTTGCTAGCTTCACGCCACTCAGAAATCCAAAGCAAAAAATCTGCTCCTGACAAAGTCGCCTTACACAGAGTTTCTCCAATCCTGTGGAGATAAATTTGACTCCATCACAGTATCCAATAAAGCTTGTGTAAAAGGAGACATAGGGCTGTATTGCACCACAGTTACCTTTAATTCTTTTATCACTTTGAATTCCAATGTCTGATATTGTCTAATCCTATTCTCCTGGTCTCCTATCTCAAGGACAGGGAAGGCTAACAGGTCTGACGTATCCTCTTCTTCTCAACGAGCCTGACTTACAGCTCTTTCTAGAGGTGATTAGCACCTTTCAAGATCATTGTTTTCTCTAGTATTTGATATCCTTTTTAGCGCTTGTAACTCATTATTCAATTTCTGTAACTTAATCTCAAACTCCAAGTTTTGTAACTGCATATCTCTCTGGATCTCTTCTCCTACAACAAGGACATAGAGCAGAAGGCTTGGTAGGAGACCATTCTTCTCTATGAAATTCAGCTGTTCTCTTTTTGGGATGAGCTTCCTTCTCTATTATTAGCTAATTAGCACTATCTCTAAGTTTTTTTTTTTTTTTTTTTTTTTAATTTAGAGTTGCCAGATCCCTTTCTTGAGGAAGTTCTCTCTGGCAGGTTTTTTCTTGAGATTCCTAAAGTTTTTCTTGCAGGATACCGGATTCCTCTAAGGTTCCTTAATTTGTAACATCCTTTATAAGTGTCCAGAGGGAGAGGGTAATACTATCTGCATTGGTGGCCTTTAGTGAATACCAATTCTTTCCCAGGCTCTCTCATTTAATGTTCTTTTTTCTCAGAACCATGGGCAACAAGAATCTATCTGATCTAAGAAGTCTTCTAACCTTTGTTCTTCAAACCCAATCTGTTTTGCCTGAAGCAGCTCCTAGAGGTTGCGGACAAAATTTTGCCTAGAATGTTCCTGCCACATCTTCCATTATCTAATCCTAAACAGATACCGTGCATGGCCAATACTATTCTACTTAGCCATATCCTTCTGTACCCACAACAACAGTTTCAAAACATGAAATTTTACACTAGTGCTAGTATTTAACTCCTAGAGTTGTTTACGTGCAGGATACCATCCTCTTTCCATTTATCTGTGAAGGTTTACCAAGATAGTGTCACCTCCGGAAATACTCCTGTATCATGTCCTTCCCTTTTCAGTCACCAGTCTGGTGCTGCCTGCAACTACAGGTAAACCGGAGACCTGAAAGATAATTCTGGGGATATACAGGGAGGAGACAAAAGAGAACTGAGTCAGGACAACATTAGCCGATCATGTGACCCATCCAGTAGGTCCAGTTATTCAGGGTTCCAAAGGGGTGCTACCTGAGATTCAAAGGGGGGGAGAAAAAAGGGGATCAGGAAAGGAGGGGTTTAATTGTTGAGGTCTCGATTAATTTTCTGGGGTATACAGGTTTTAAGCTTTCAGAGGAAGAGCTCACCTTGAGGCAAGAACAAAGGAGGGAAGGGCATTCTTGGCAGTTTCAGCAGGAAGAGATAAGGGCAGTCCGGTGGAGATATCTGATGTTTGCACAGTCTGGAGCATCCCACTGTTATCTCAGAATATCCCTTCAATTGGCAGTTCATGGGGAGAGGCTCTTCATTGTTTTACTCAGGACCTTTGCTCTGACAGCCCTCCGGGCTGTTAGTGAGGGTCCATTATGGCTTCCCACAATCATGACCAAAGCTTTAATAATATTTTGTCAATATATAGCTTTTGAAATAAATCCCGGCCCCCAGACTTCAAGGAAAGATCTGAGACTAATGACCATTAGAAGTGAATGTATAGAATGTCACCTCAGCTTAATTTAGCCTTCCCTAATTCAATAGTAGGTGTCAGCTGCTTCTGCACTTGGTATAAATTCAAATATCTGCATCTGACTCCTTCAGTTGACTGTTGGGTTGTCTGGAATGCTGTTATGCTAGGTTCCATTTTGGGAGAATTCAGTAACATAGTCAGTCCTTTGGATCTCTTGCACTGGATCCCACTTTGACCCTGTCATTGTATCTTCTATTGCTCTAGCACCTGTGCATTTACATCCTTGTAATTCTTTAAGACAGAAACAATTTTGAGTCAGAGGTATGACTGTGGGGTGACCCCCCCCCCCCAGGCCCTCATTTGTAACACTTACTTCCTGCTGGAGGTAAGCTCTTTAATTTCCCTCTCCCTACTGTCAAGCATTTCATCTAAGGTTCATACATTTTATTCCGGTCTCTCATGTCCCAGGCTTCTGTTGCATTGTAGAATATTCCCACAACCTCCAATCTCCCTAGGTTTCCTGTTTCCATTCTTTCTGCTGGACCCCAGGGCTTCAGTCATTTTCCCTCACCCAGTGTCAGATCAGGTTACCTGCCCCCCCTTCTGATGCCCTGTACTCACCCCTGTGTACTTTTCCATCCCAAGTTTCTCCCCTCCTCCTCACTTGTGATTGATTTCTTCTCCCTGCCAAGTGGGACTGAGGTGTCCTCACATCATTCATTCATTTTGCTAGTCATATTTGCTTCTACATTAGGTTTCTGAGCTAACCTGCCCCTGGATCCTAGAAATCTAAACAGTGTTAGACATGATTTTCCTCTTGTGTCATTGACCTTAAGTTGGACTAGATCCAAATGTCTGGGCCTCCATCATTTGAACACATTTTGTAGGCAGGAAAATTTGTAGGAAAAAGGTTTTGTGACTGGGACTATTTCCCTTAAATAAACTACTAGGAACCTTGCTTAGTTACAGAAAAAAGGCAATTCAGGATCCAAATCTGCAATTACAAAAAGATGTTGCTAGTGTCATTTTCATAGTTTCCAGAGAGTTTTACTTAAGCTCCTTGGGGCTATGTACTGAAGCACAATTGCCCTTTACTAAACAGCTAATGTCTGCTTCTATGTGAGTACATGCAATGTTTGTTTTTCAATATCTAAACTAAGTCACTCAATATACTCTTCCTAAGTTCCGCCATTTGCCTACATTGGATTTATCAAGTGAATAATTATTTTATTGTGTAATTGTACCACATTTTCCTAATCCATTTTTCAGTTGACAGGCATCTATGTTGTTTAGAGTTTCTGATTATTATGAATGAAGATGCAATCAAGATGGTTGAGCAAGTGTCTCTGTGGTAGCATAGTAGAAATTTTGGGGCATATGCTAAAAAGTAATAAAGCGGTGCCATAATGTAGAATAATTTACAGTTTTCTAGGAACCATTATATTGCTTTTTATCATGTCTGTACTAGTTTGTAATTCTACCAACAAAGGAAATCTTATCCCCATGTTTCAAATCCTTGCTACCATGTACCTTACCTTGGGATTTGATATTAGACATTCTGATAGGTATTAAAAAACAATTATAAAATAGTTCTAAATTGTGTCTCCCTGATAGCTAAAGATAATGAAAAATTTTAAGTGTATTTATATATTTGAAATTGTCTGTAGAGAATTCGATCTTCTATCTTGTCTCTGCAGTCATTACAGAGTTTATCTATGTTTTGTGACTTTGTATTCTTTCAGACATTTCTATTGTTTAAATTAACTTTTAGTTTGTGGTGGTTTGAGAGGACACAGGGGATTATTTAAATTTTCTTGCCTCTATTTTTTTTTTTCGATATAATTTATTTACATTTCAAATGATTTCCCCTTTCTAGCTCCCCCACTCCCCGAAAGTCCCGTAAGCCCCCTTCTCTTCCCCTGTCCTCCCATACACCCCTTCCCACTTCCCCGTTCTGGTTTTGCTGAATACTGTTTCACTGAGTCTTTCCAGAACCAGGGGCCACTCCTCCTTCGTTCTTGTACCTCATTTGATGTGTGGATTATATTTTGGGTATTCCAGTTTACTAGGTTAATAACCACTTATTAGTGAGTGCATACCATGATTCACCTTTTGAGTCTGGGTTACCTCACTTAGTATGATATTCTCTAGCTCCATCCATTTGCCTAAGAATTTCATGAATTCATTGTTTCTAATGACTGAATAGTACTCCATTGTGTAGATATAACACATTTTTTGCATCCACTCTTCTGTTGAGGGATACCTGGGTTCTTTCCAGCATCTGGCAATTATAAATAGGGCTGCTATGAACATAGTAGAACATGTATCCTTATTACATGGTGGGGAATCATCTGGGTATATGCCCAGGAGTGGTATAGCAGGATCTTCTGGAAGTGAGGTGCCCAGTTTTCGAAGGAACCGCCAGACTGATTTCCAGAGTGGTTGTACCAATTCGCAACCCCACCAGCAGTGGAGGAGTGTTCCTCTTTCTCCACACCCTCTCCAACACCTGCTTTCTCCTGAATTTTTAATCTTAGCCATTCTGACTGGTGTAAGATGAAATCTTAGGGTTGTTTTGATTTGCATTTCCCTAATGACTAATGAAGTTGAGCATTTTTTAAGATGCTTCTCTGCCATCCGATGTTCTTCAGGTGAGAATTCTTTGTTTAACTCTGTACCCCATTTTTAATAGGGTTGTTTGGTTTTCTGGAGTCTAACTTCTTGAGTTCTTTATATATATTGGATATTAGCCCTCTATCTGATGTAGGATTGGTGAAGATCTTTTCCCAATTTGTTGGTTGCCGATTTGTCCTCTTGATGGTGTCCTTTGCCTTACAGAAACTTTGTAATTTTATGAGGTCCCATTTGTCAATTCTTGCTCTTAGAGCATACGCTATTGGTGTTCTGTTCAGAAACTTTCTCCCTGTACCGATGTCCTCAAGGGTCTTCCCAAGTTTCTTTTCTATTAGCTTCAGAGTGTCTGGATTTATGTGGAGGTCCTTGATGCATTTGGATTTGAGCTTAGTACAAGGAGACAAGGATGGATCAATTCGCATTCTTCTGCATGCTGACCTCCAGTTGAACCAGCACCATTTGTTGAAAAGGCTATCGTTTTTCCATTGGATGTTTTCAGCCTCTTTGTCGAGGATCAATTGGCCATAGGTGTGTGGGTTCATTTCTGGATCTTCAATCCTGTTCCATTGATCCTCCTGTCTGTCACTGTACTAATACCATGCAGTTTTTAACACTATTGCTCTGTAGTATTGCTTGAGGTCAGGGATACTGATTCCCCCAGATTTTCTTTTGTTGCTGAGAATAGTTTTAGCTATCCTGGGTTTTTTGTTGTTCCAGATGAATTTGATAATTGCTCTTTCTAACTCTGTGAAGAATTGAGTTGGGATTTTGATGGGTATTGCATTGAATCTGTATAGTGCTTTAGGCAGAATGGCCATTTTAACTATATTGATTCTACCGATCCATGAGCATGGGGGGTTTTCCCATTTTTTGAGGTCTTCTTCCATTTCCTTCTTCAGAGTCTTGAAGTTCTTGTCATACAGATCTTTCACATGTTTGGTAAGAGTCACCCCAAGATACTTTATACTGTTTGAGGCTATTGTGAAGGGGGACATTTCCCTAATTTCTTTCTCAGCCTGCTTATCCTTTGAGTATAGGAAGGCCACTGATTTGCTTGAGTTGATTTTATAACCTGCCACTTTGCTGAAGTTGTTTATCAGCTGTAGGAGCTCTCTAGTCGAGTTCTTTGGGTCACTTAGGTAGACGATCATGTCGTCTGCAAATAATGATAGTTTGACTTCTTCCTTTCCAATTTGTATCCCTTTGACCTCCTTATGTTGTCGAATTGCCCGAGCTAGTACCTCAAGTACAATATTGAAAAGATAAGGAGAAAGGGGGCAGCCATGTCTGGTCCCTGATTTCAGTGGGATTGCTTCAAGTTTCTCTCCATTTAGTTTGATGCTGGCTACCGGTTTGCTGTATATTGCTTTTACTATGTTTAGGTATGGGCCTTGAATTCCTGTTCTCTCCAAGACTTTAAGCATGAAGGGATGCTGAATTTTGTCAAATGCTTTTTCAGCATCCAATGAAATGACCAGGTGGTTTTGTTCTTTGAGTTTGTTTATGTAGTGGAATGTATTGATGGATTTCCGTATATTGAACCAACCCTGCATTCCCAGGATAAAGCCTACTTGATCATGGTGGATGATCGTTTTGATGTGTTCTTGGATTCGGATGGCAAGAATTTTATTGAGTATTTTTGCATCGATGTTCATAAGGGAAATTGGTCTGAAGTTCTCTTTCTTTGTTGGATCTTTTTGTGGCTTTGGTATCAGCGTAATTGTGGCTTCGTAGAAGGAATTGAGTAGTGTTCCTTTTGTTTCTATTTTGTGAAAAAGTTTGAAGAGTATTGGTGTTAACTCTTCTTTGAAGGTCTGGTAGAATTCTGCACTGAAGCCATCTGGTCCTGTGCTTTTTTTGGTTGGAAGACTTTCTATGACTCCTTCTATTTCTTTAGGCATTATGGGACTGTTTAGATGGTCTAGTTGGTCCTGATTTAATTTTGGTATTTGGTATCAGTCAAGGAAATTGTCCATTTTCTCCAGATTCTCCAGGTGTGTTGAGTACAGGCTCTTGTAGCAGGATCTGATGGTTTTTTGGATTTCCTCAGTTTCCGTTGTTATATCTCCCTTTTCATTTCTAAGTTTGTTAATTTGGATACTTTCTCTGTGCCCTTTGGTCAGTCTGGCTAAGGGTTTATTTATCTTGTTGATTTTCTGAAAGAACCAGCTTCTGGTTTTGTTGATTTTTTGTATGGTTCTCTTTGTTTCTACTTGATTGATTTCGGCCCTGAGTTTGATGATTTCCTGCCTTCTACTCCTCCTGGGCGAAATAGCTTCTTTTTGTTCTAGGGCTTTCAGGTGTGTCATTAAGCTGGTAATGTATGCTCTCTCCATTTTCTTTTTGGAGGCACTCAGGGCTATGAGTTTTCCTCTTAGCACTGCTTTCATTGTGTCCCATAGATTTGGGTATGTTGTGTTTTCATTTTCATTGTGTTCTAAAAAGTCTTTAATTTCTTTCTTTATTTCTTCCTTGACCAAGGTATCATTGAGTAGAGTGTTGTTCAGTTTCCACGTGTATGTGGGTTTTCTGTTGTTTCTGTTGCTATTGAAGACCACTTTTACTCCATAGTGATCAGATAGGAGGCATGGGATTAGTTCTATCTTCTTATATTTGTTGAGGTCTGTCTTGTGACCAATTATATGGTCGATTTTGGAGAAGGTACCATGAGGTGCTGAGAAAAAGGTATATTCTTTTGTTTTAGGATAGAATGTTCTATATATATATCTGTTAAATCTAATTGGTCCAAAGCTTCAATTAGTTTCATTGTGTCCCTGTTTAGTTTCTGTTTTCCTGATTGGTCCATTGAGGAAAGTGCAGTGTTGAAGTCACCCACAATTATTGTGTTAGGTGCAATGTGTGCTTTTAGTTTTAATAAAGTTTCTTTTACGAAAGAGGGTGCCCTTGCATTTGGGGCATAGATGTTCAGGATTGACAGTTCTTCTTGTTGTATTTTTCCTTTGACCAGCAAGAAGTGTCCCTCAGGGTCTCTTTTGATGACTTTGGGTTGAAAGTCAATTTTATCTGATATTAAAATGGCTACTCCAGCTTGTTTCCTGAGACCATTTGCTTGTAAAATTGTCTTCCAGCCTTTTACTCTAAGGTAGTGTTTGTCTTTGACCCTGAGGTGTGTTTCCTGTAAGCAGCAAAATGTAGGGTCCTGTTTACGTATCCATTCAGTTAGTCTGTGTCTTTTTATTGGGGCATTAAGTCCATTGATGTTAAGAGATATTAAGGAATAGTGATTGTTACTTCCTATCATTTTTGACGTTATTTTTTAAATTTGAATGCTTGACTTCTTTTGGGTTTGATGAAAGGTTACTATCACCCAGGGTGAAGTTTCCCTCTTTGTATTGATGTTGTCCTCCTATTATCCTTTTTAGGGCCGGGTTTGTGGATAGATATTGGGTAAACTTGGTTTTGTCATGAAATATCTTAGTTTCTCCATCTATGGTGATTGAGAGTTTTGCTGGATATAGTAGTTTTGGTTGGCATTTGTGTTCTCTTAGAGTCTGCATGAGATCTGCCCAGGACCTTCTAGCCTTCATAGTCTCCGGTGAAAAGTCTGCTGTGATTCTGATAGGTCTTCCTTTATATGTTACTTGGCCTTTTTCTCTTACTGCCTTTAGTATTCTTTCTTTGTTTAGAACATTTTGTGTTTTCATTATTATGTGACGGGAACTATTTCTGTTATGGTCCAGTCTGTTTGGAGTTCTGTAGGCTTCTTGTATATTCATGGGCATCTCTCTCTTTAGGTTAGGGAAGTTTTCTTCCATAATTTTATTGAAGATATTTGCTGGCCCTTTAAGTTGTAAATCTTCACTCTCATCTATGCCTATGATCCTTAGGTTTGGTCTTCTCATTGTGTCCTGGATTTCCTGGATATTTTGGGTTACAAGCTTTTTGCATTTTGCATTTTCTTTAACTGTTGAGCCCATGGTTTTTATGGAGTCTTCAGCATCTGAGATTCTTTCTTCTATCTCTTGTATTCTGTTGTTGATATTTGCATCTCTGTCCCCTGATTTCTTCCCAAGGCTTTCTATCTCCAAAGTTGTCTCCCTTTGAGTTCTCTTAGCTGTTTCTACTTCTGATTTTAGATCCTGGATGGTTTTGCTTAGCTCCTTCACTTGCATGTTTGTGTTTTCCTGTAATTCTTTAAGAGATTTTTGTGTTCATGAGCTCAGCCTGTTGACCAAAGTTCTCCTGTATTTCTTTAAGAGATTTTTGTGTTTCGTCTTTCATGACCTCAGCCTGTTGACCAAAGTTCTCCTGTATTTCTTTAAGTGTTTTCTGCATTTCCTCCTTGTTGGCTTTTGTATTCTCCTGGATTTCTTTCAATGATTTTTGTGTTTCCCTTGCAAGGGCTTCTAACTTTTGATCCATTTTCTCCTGAATTTCTTTAAGTATGTCCTTCATGTGCTCCTGTACCAGCATCATGACCAGTGATTTTAAATCCAAATCTTGTTTTACTGGTGTGATGGGGTATCCAGGACATGTTGGAAGAGGAAAATTGGGTTCAGATGTTGCCATATTGCCTTGATTTCTGATAGTGACGTTCCTGCGTTTGCCTTTTGCCATCTAGTTCTCACTGGTGTTAGTTTGTCTTGTCAGTGCTGGACTCACCAGTGCAAGCTGCCCCTTCCCAGTTGGCCTCTGGTGCACAGCTTACCTCCTGCACTGCTTGTAGACAGGGTGCGGCTGCCCAGGCTGTTCAGATCCCAAAGCAGGCACCCGAAGGCTCCTGTTGGGGCCTGCTGGATTCACTGGAGCACAATGACTTCTCCCAGCTGGCCGCCCAGAAACCCAGCTAGCCACTTGCAGGACTTGGAGATGTGGTGCTGCCGCCCAGGCTGATCTGGGCAGCAGAACTCCCAACTAGGTTGGTGCACACAAGGCTAGCCTAGCTGCTCAGGCCCTGAGTCTAGGCAAAAGCCTGGCAGGCCAATGTCGGTGCAAAGTTCCCCTCAGCTGTTGGTGTTAATTGGGTGTGTCAGGTGGCTAGGATGGTGGCGTGCACGAGTTCCCTGAGAGTGCTGGGAGAGTCTGCTGGGCTAACAACCTCCTGACTGGGTCAGCACACAGATGGCCCAACGAGCAGTCCAGGGCCTGGGGGCAGTCCAGGGCCTGACCATCTGAGGCCCCTGCTATGTCCGCCTCGGGCTATGCCTGTTAGCTGGTTTGGTTTTGCCTGCTAGGTCTCTCTGGCTTCCCGTAGGCAAAATGGCGGTGGTGCACAAACTGGCCCGGATAAACAACCTCCTGGCCGGGTCTGCACACAGATAGCCCACCGAGCAGCCCAGGGCCTGGGGGCAGTCCAGGGCCTGACCATCTGAGATCCCTGCTATGTCCACCTCGGTCTATGGCTGTTAGCCGGTTTGGTTTTGCCTGCTAGGTCTCTCTGGCTTCCCGTAGGCAAAATGGTGGTGGTGCGCAAATGGCCTTGATAAACAACCTCCTGGCTGGGTCGGCACACAGATGGCCCACCGAGCAGTCCTGGGCCTGAGGGCAGTCCAGGGCCTGACCGTCTGAGACCCCTGCTATGTCCGCCTTGGGCTATGCCTGTTAGCTGGTTTGGTTTTGTCTGCTAGGTCTCCCTGGCTTCCCTTAGGCAAAATGGTGGTGGTGTGCGTGTTGGCCCGGTAGGAAAAAAACCTCCTGGCCGGGTTTGGACCCCGGTGGACCCCAATCAGCCCAGGGCCTCGGTGCAGGCCAACGCCCCTCGGGCTTAGACCCCTGCGATGTTGGTCTCGGGTTATATTTGCGTACCTCAGTCTGATTTCTCTGGCGACCGGGTACCAATATGGAGCCCTCGTAACTGTCTGGCGGGAGGCAGAGTTCTGATGTGGCTTCTGTGTGGTGAAAGGCACCGTAAATCTGCCACTGCTTGCAGCCTGGCTGGCCAGCGATGGCCAGTGGTCGTGGGCACCGGGTCTGCCTGGACCCTGTCCACTTGGTTCTACTGCTGATGGCCCTTCCTCTGGACCAGCCGCTGCTGCTGCTGCTGCTGCTGCTACCACCGCCCTTTTCTTGCCTCTATTAAGATTTAATTTATTAGTAACTGATAAATTTTGATGAAAATTTCATGAGCTTCTGAAAAGAAATTGTATTATTTTGTGTTTTGGTGACATGTTCAGTAGATGTTTGTTAGTACTACTTGGTTCTTTAATATATGTTAGCTCCCATATTTCTGTTGAGATTTTGTGTACATGTCCTCTCCTTTGTTGCAAGTATGGTATTGAAGTGACCCACCATCAGATCCTGGTCGTGCATGATCAACTATAATATTTGTTCAAGTTGTTTTCTTTCTAAATGTGGATACCTTTTCATTCAGGACTGTAATTCTAATAAATGAAAAATCACCTTGTTGTATTTCATTTTTGATATTTATGAAGTGTCTTTCCTTGTCCCTTATACTTACTTTTGGTTTATAATATTTACATATATATGTATACTAGAATGGCTAAACCATCTTGCTTCTTTGGCCCATTTGTTTGTACAGGATAGATCAGAATATTGAGTGCTCACATCCTGAACTGAAAGCAGAAGCAGAGAAAATTAATTGGAGGTAATGCGATGATACCAGCTGTGAGTTTTTGTCTGTGATGATGACATACGTTGTCCTCACACCGATCCCAGCATTGCAAGCAGCACTAATCATTTGGGATGACTTGCTTAATATTCTCAATATTAAAAATGGAATTACTCACTTAAACCACAGCAATACACCCTCCTCTCAAGAGTCAGAGGTTACCCTGGAAGAGGAAGTAGAAAGATTCTAAGAATCAAAGATACTGAATGACTCTAGAGAAAGTCTGCTTTCAAGACAAAAGAAGCCATTTTTACAAATGAATAGATAGTGGATATAGCTATATTCATGAGACCAGTTCAAGAACATGCAAGACAAATCCCAGGATATAGGGAAGAGTTCTCTAAAAATCCCAGTTTGAGCAAAGAAAACTAATCACTTCCTCTGCTCACTATGGGGAAATGGAAAAGTACATCTTTAAGGATATGGACCATGAATAAAATAATAACAGTAACTGCATATGATGGTAAAGTGAGAAATTTCTCCTTTAAGATTAGATATTAGAATACATTTTTTTCTTCATGTCTGATGTTTGTGAAGGTATAGTAGGTTATGTAGATGGTAGAAGTATGGTATGGGAGGCAGGCTTTGAGAATTTGCACATCACTTGAATTCCACTTTATTTCCCTTTTTAGTGCTTATGACAGATGAGAATTTTCAGCTTCCTACTTGTTTTACTATTCCTGACACTTGTTGCCATACAATCCACCATTAAAGAGCCTTTTCTATCTGAAAACATATGCCAAAATAAACTATACATTGTGTGAGAGGATTTTGAAAGAAGCATGAATAATTGTACACTGGATTTTATAGGTAAATTAGAAGCAAAAAAATCCAAATACTATCTATATTCATTTACTTATAACTTACATCTAGTATAGTTATTTATGTAGATACTTAATAGTGTGAGTTCTTTTGACATTTTCTGACACCCTGAGTTCATCTAACCCTCTTCCCTCCTTCTGTATGTTTATTTCTCCCGAATTAGAAACCTAACTGATTATTCTATGTCCTCCACCAGTTTTCTTGCAACTTCCTTTTGCTCCATATACTGCTCCCTGACTTCAAAGCCTGCAATGGCTCCTACTTACTGGTTATTGATTTTTCTGCAAGTTATGCATTCAGGTCAGCAGATTTTGATGTAGGAGACACTGATGAGAAATAATTTACAACGTTTCTGATTTATTGTCTTCATTAACTCACTCAATACCATTGTTTAAAATTGTATTCATGTACTTGGAAATGTCCTTACTGCATCATTTGATAGATGAATACTACTCTATGCATACTGTATATTGACCACATATCCAGTCATCATTTAGAACATTTATGTTACTTCTATTTCCTTGTTATTGTGAATATATCAATAATGAATATGACTGAGAAATATTTACAGAAGAATGTTGTGTTTGGATAAATAGCAATGGGTAGTAAGTTTCAGCACATCTAAATAAAAAAAAAAACAAATTCTTATAATGAACTTGAGCAGGAGACAAATGTTTTAGCTTCTTTCCCTACTGATGTAATAAAATGTTCTGACAAAAGCGAATTTTATGTTTCTGAGGAGAGTGTTTATTTAGCTCCCAACTTGAGGTTGCTCTTTTCATGACAGTGCAGTCACAGCAATGAGACCTTGAGAAAATTTATTATGCCAGCATAGATTCATAGATAAGAAAGAATTAATGCATTTTTAACTTGCTACCTCAATTATTTGCAGTCCAGAATGTCTGGACGAGGCCATGATTCTTAATATAATTCGGATAGGCTTCTCTGTAACAAGTAATGTAATCAAGTTATATCTGCACAGGCAATATCTGAGATTATTCTTAATTTAGACTAAGATTATTTTTAATTTTTTTCATGAATCCAATACATGCTCAGTACCTTGATTCCTAAATGATAATTAAATAATTAATTAATAAAAACTACAATATTAGCTATTATAAAACATCTTATAAATAAAAGTTTACATTTTATTTAATTTTCAGAACAACTATAAATGGTATGTATAGTACTTCTATTTTATAAAAAATATGAGGATAACAAATTTTTATGGTTTTTAAAAAATAATCAAATAATTAGAATTCCACTGATATGAGACCAATTAACATATACATAAAAAAGTTTCTATCAGCAGTTTGAATATTTTCAATAGCCATTTTGTTTAAACTTGTTAAGTATTAAAATATTTATCATGTTAAATATTTGTCTTAGTACCCACAATGAAATGAAATAATAATGTGTAAATGTTTGAAATATAAAGAATACAGTATACTTTCATAAAAGTATGATTGCAAGTATTGATAATGTAACAAAAACAGGTTATTTGACTTCTGACATATTTCTACTATGAAATAACAACAACAAAAACACCCTTGATTTATATTTCTCATTGTGCTATGAAGTTTCATGACATGGTATTAAAAAGCAGTTTATTGTTAAAATTTTTGATGGGCTGGAAATAGTTACATGAATAATTCTTCAAATCTGAACTGAAATTTACCATAAGAGAAAGATCTTGTCAGAGAAAATGTTGTAATTTCTCATTGTAACTCATTGTCAAGATTATGAATTCCTTGGCCTTTCTTTACAAGAACTCTCACCTATTACCTTCTTTCCTAGTCTTTTTCAACATACACTTAAATAGATGAATAAAGGCAAAGATTTTGATGCAGTACAGTGTACCATTTGAGACATGATAAATAGATAAAAATTGGAAAACTGCCAGAAATGAACTGAAAAGGCTATAACATAATATGAAACAAAAGGGAAAGGAAATCATGAAGAATGTTTATATGTGAGTGAGGGAACAGCTAAGAAGTATAAGTCGAACACAATCAGAAATATATAGGCTAGTCCAAGTGTAACACCTCTGGGGACACAGACAACCAAGCTGCGAGCTGTTGCCTGCACCCAGGAACTGGGAGAACAGCGGTTTCTCCATGGCCCAGCCAGGCGCGGGTACTCAGTCTGGTGGAGAAGGCTGAGTCTCCATCTTCGTCCCCAGCCAGACGAGACAGGTGAACAGGCGAACCCAGGTACTGAGCTAGCACGAGTGTAAGACCTCTGGGGACTCTGACAACCAAGCTGCTGGCTGTGCCCAGGACCTGGGAGAGTATTGGTTCATCCATGTGCCAGCCAGGCATGGGGCCAGTGTCCTGCGGTATCCCCGCTGCCATTTTTGCCCTCTGACAGAGCAGATGGGCAGTGCAAGGTTCATACCAAAGAGATAACCCAAGCATAACATTGCTTGGGGCAAGACACACTAGTGCTGCAACAGCAACCAAGAGGAGGATTGCACATCAGAAATCTGTGCCAGAGGGAACCCAGTCATCCAGTCTTGTGGAAATAGTCTTCTAGGTTCAAAAGAGGTTGAAGTGCCAGCCAGTGACTAGACCAACTAACACCAGTGAAAACTAGATGACAAAAGGCAAATGTAGGAACGTTACTAACACAAATTAAGGGAATGTGACATCACCTGAACACAATTCTCCATTAACAGCAAGACCTGGATACCCCAACACACCCAGATAAAAAAGATTTGGATTTAAAAGCACTGGTCATGAAGCTGTTACAGGAAAACATGAAGGACATAAATAAATAACTTAAAGAAATTCAGGAGGAAATGGATGAAAAGATAAAAGCCCTTACAGGGAAACACAAAAATCATAAAAAGAAGTCCAGGAGAATATGGATCTAAAGATAGAAACCAATAAGGAGGAAACACAAAAATCATTTAAAGAAATCCAGGAGAAGTGTGGTCATCAGGCTGATATCATGTAAGAGGAAACACAAAAATCTCTTAAAGAATTACAGGAAACACAAACAAGCAAGTGAAAGACCTGAGCAAAACCATCCAGGATCTAAAAACAGAAGTAGAATCAACTAAGAAATCACAAAGGGAGACAATTTTGGAGATAGAATACCTTGGGAAGAAATCAGAGGCCATAGAGCAAATATTAACAACAGAATACAAGAGATAGAAGAGTCTCAGATGCCGAAGATACCATTGAAACCATGGACTCAACAGTCAAAGAAAATGCAAAATGTAAAAACTTATAACCCAAAACATCCAAGAAATCCAGGACACAATGAGAAGCCCAAACCTAAAGATCATAGGCATAGATGAGAGTGAAGATTTAAAACTTATTGGGCCGGCAAATATCTTCAATAAAATTATGGATGAAAACTTCCCTAATCTAAAAAGAGAGAATATACAAGAAGCCTACAGAACTCCAAGCCTATAGGACAATGAACAGAAATATCTCCCAATGCATAATAATCAAAACGCAAAATATACTAAACAAAGAAAGAATATTAAAAGCAGTAAGAGAAAAAGGCCAAGTAACATATAAAGGAAACCTATCAGAATCACAGCAGACTTCTCACCTGAGACTATGAAGGCTAGAAGATCCTGGGCAGATCTCATGCAGACACTAAGAGAACACAAATGCCATCAAAAATACTATTCCCAGCAAAACTCTCAATCACCATAGATGCAGAAACCAAGATATTCCATGATAAAACAAAGTTTAACCAATATCTTTCCACAAACCCAGCCCTACAAAGGACAGTATGAGAAATCCACCAACACAAGGAGGGAAATTTCACCCAGGAAAAAGCAAGATTTTAGCCTTCTTTCATCAAATCCAAAAGAAGATTACAAAAAAATATTTAAAAAAGTATAAAAAATATTAGGAATTAATAATCACTATTCCTTAATATCACTTAACATCAATGGACTCAATTCCCCAATAAAAAGACAGACTAACCGACTGGATACATAAACAAGACCCTACATTTTGCTGCATACAGGAAACATGCCGTAGAGTCAAAGACAGACACTATCTTAGAGTAAAAGGCTGGAAGACAATTTTACAAGCAAATGGTCTCAGGAAACAAGCCGGAGTAGCCACTCTAATTTCAGATAAAATTGGCTTTCAACCTAAAGTCATCAAAAGAAACCCTGAGGGACACTTTTGCTGGTCAGAGGAGAAATACAACAAGAAGAGCTCTCAATCCTGAACATCAATCTCCAAATGCAAGGGGATCCACAGTCATAAAAGAAATTTTATTAAAGCTCAAAGCACACATTGCACCAAACACAATAATTGTGGGTGACTTCAACACTGCACTTTCCTCAATGGACTAATCAGGAAAACAGAAACTGAACAGGGACACAGTGAAACTAATTGAAGCTTTGGACCAATTAGAGTTTATATATCTATATATCTATATATCTATATCTATATCTATATCTATATCTATATCTATCTCTATCTCTATCTCTATCTCTATCTATATCTATATCTATATCTATATCTATATCTATATCTATATCTATATCTATATCTATATCTATATCTATATCTATATCTATATCTATATCTATATCTATATCTATATCTATATCTATATCTATATCTATATCTATATCTATATCTATCTATATCTATATCTATATCTATATCTATATCTATATCTATATCTATATCATCTATCTATCTATCTATCTATCTATCTATCTATATCTATATCTATATCTATATCTATATCTATATCTATATATATATATATATGTATATATATATATATATCTCATATCATTTCATCCTAAAACGAAAGAATATAACTTTTTTCAGCACCTCATGGGTTATTCTCTAAAATCGATCATATAATTGGTCTCAAGACAGACCTCAACAAATATAAGAAGATTGAAGTAATCCCATGCCTCCTATCAGATAATTATGGTGTAAAAGTGGTCTTCAATAGCAAGAAAATCAACAGAAAACCCACATACACATGGAAACTGACCAATACTCTACTCAATGATAACTTGGTCAAGCTAGAAATACAGAAAGAAATCAAAGACTTTCTAGAATTTAATGAAAATAAAGACACAACATACCCAAATCTTTGGGACACAATGAAAGCAGTGCTAAGAGGAAAACTCATAGTTCTGAGTGCTGCCAAAAAGAAAATGAAGAGAACATACACTAGCAGCTTAACAACACATATGACAGCCCTGGAACAAAAAGAAGCTAATTCACCCAGGAGGAGTGGAAGAAAAGAAATCATCAAACTCAGGGCTGAAATCAATCATGCAGAAACAAAGAGAACCATACAAAGAATCAACAAAACCAGGAGCTGGTTCTTTGAAAAAATCAACAATAGATAAACACTTAGCCAGACTAACCAAGGGACACAGAGACAGTACCCAGATTAACAAAATTAAAACGAAAGAGGAGATTTAACAACAGAAATGGAGGAAATTAAAAAAAAATCATCAGATCTTATTACAAAACCCTATACTAAACACAACTGGAGTATCTGGAGGAAATGGATAGTTTCCTGGACAGATATCAAACACCAAAATTAAATCAGGATCAAATAGATCCTCTAAACAGTTCCATAAACCCTAAAAGAAATAAAAGGGGTCATAGAAAGTCACCCAACCAAAAAAAGCACGGGACCAGATGGTTTTAGTGCAGAATTCTATCAGACCTTCAAAGAAGGCCTAACACCAATACTCAGCAAACTATTCCACAAAATAGAAATAGAAGGAACACTACCCAACTCGTTCTATGAAGCCACAATTATGCTGGTAGCAAAATCACACAAAGATCCAACAAAAAATAGAGAGCTTCAGACCAATTTCCCTTTTGAATATCGATGCATAAATACTAAATAAAATTCTTGCCAACCGAATTCAAGAGCATCATAAAAATGATCATCCACCATGATCAAGTAGGCTTCATCCCAGGGATGCAGGGATTTTGCAATATAAGGAAATCCATCAATGCAATTCACTACATAAACAAACTCAAAGAAAAAAAAAAGCACATGATCATTTCATTAGATGCTGAAAAAGCACTTGACAAAATTCATCATCCTTTCATGCTAAAAGTCTTGGAAAGTGCAGGAAATCAAGGCCCATACCGAAACATCATTAAAGAAATATACAGCAAACCTGTAGCCAACATCAAACTAAATGGAGAGAAAATTGAAGCAATCCCACTAAAATCACGGACTAGACAAGACTGCTCTCTCTCTCCATATCCTTTCAGTATAGTACTTGAAGTTCTTGCTAGAGCAACTAGACAACATAAGAAGGTCAAAGAGATACAATTTGGAAAGGAAGAAATCAAATTATCACTATTTGCAGATATGAAACTATACTTAAGTGACCCAAAACTCCACCAGACAACTTCTACAGCTGATAAAAAAAAAAAAAAAAAAAAAAAAAAAAAAAAAAAAACTTCAGCAAAGTGACTGTTTATAAATTCAACTCAAGCAAACCAGTAGCCTTCATACATTCAAAGGATAAACAGGCTGAGAAAGAAGTTAGGGGAATGACACCCTTCCCAATAGCCACAAACAATATAAAGTATCTTGGTGTGACTCTAGCCAAACATATAAATGTTCTCTATGAGAAGAACGTTAGGTCGCTGAAGAAGGAAATTGAAGAAGACCTCAGAAAATGGAAAAATTTGTCATCTTGCCAAAATCTTTGTACAGATTCAACTCAATCGCCATTAAAATCCCAACTCTTCTTAGAGAAGAACTTAGAGAAACTGCTTAGAAAGAGCAATTCTCAAATTCACCTGGAATAACAAAAAACCTTGGATAGCTAAAATTATTCTCAATTTAAAAGAGCATCTGGGGGAATCACATTCCAGACCTCAAGCAATTCTACAGGACAATAGTGGTAAAAAACTGCATGATATTGGCACAGCAAAAAATAAGTGGACCAATGGAATAGAATTGGAGACCCAGAAATGAATCCACCCACCTAGGATCACTTGATCTTTGACAAAGGAGCAGAAAACATCCAGTGGAAAAAAGATAGCCTTTTCAACAAATGGTGCTGTTTCAACTGGAGGTCAGCATGGAGAAGATTATGAATTGATCCATTCTTATCTCCTTGAACTAAGCACAACTCCAAGTGGATCAAGGACCTCCACGTAAAACCAGACAGCTGAAATCAATAGAAAAGAAACTGGGGAAGACACTTGAGGACCTGGGCACAGGGAAGAAGTTCCTGAACAGAACACCAATAGCTGATGCTCTAAGATCAAGAGTTGACAAATGGGACCTCAGAAAATTACTACGTTTCTGTAAGGGAAAGGACACTGTCAAAAGTACAAAACAGCAACCAACAAACTGGGAAAAGATCTTCATCAACTCTACATCCAATAGAGTGCTAATATCCAATATATACAAGAAACTCAAGAAATTAGACTCCAGGGAACCAAATAACCCTATTAAAATATGGGGTGCAGATCTAAACAAAGAATTTTCACCTGAAAAATTTTGGATGGCTGTGAAGCACCTTAAGAAATGCTCAACATCCAGGCCTCCTGAGAGGCATTAGTCATTAGAGAAATGCAAATCGAAAGAACCTTGAGATTTCACCTCACATCAGTCAGAATGGCTAAGGTTAAAAACTCAGGAGACAGGAGGTGTTGGCAAGAATGTGGAGAAAAACGAACACTCCTCCACTGCTAGTGGAACTGCAAGATGGTACAATCACTCTGGCAATCAGTCTGGAGGTTCCTTAGAAACCTGGACATGACACTATCAGAGGAACCTGCTATACCATTCCTGGGCATATACCCAGAGGATTCCCCAGCATGTAATAAGGACCCATGCCCCACTTTGTTCATAGCAGCCTTATTTATAATAGCCAGAAGCTGGAAAGATCCCAAATGTCCCTCAATGGAGGAATGGATACAGAAAATGTGATATATTTACACAATGGAATACTACTCAGCAATTAAAAACAATGAATTCATGAAATATGTAGGCAAATGATTTGAACTAGAATATATCATCCTAAATGAGGTAACCCAATCACAAAAGAATATACATGGAATGCAATCACTGATAGGTGGATATTAACTAGCCCAGAAACTCTGAATACCCAAGACAAAAATAGCATATCAAATGACTCCCATGAAGAAGGAGAGGGCCCTGATCCCGGAAAGGCCTAATCCAGCATGGTAGTGGAGTAACAGGACAGAGAAAAAGGAAGGAGGTGTTTGGAGTATGGGTGTAGAGAAGGCTTATTGGACATATCTGGATAGGATAACTGGGAAAAGGGAATCAGTTTGGAATGTAAACGAATAATTTAGAAAATAAAAAAAAGTCACATAAATAAAATTGAGTAATTAAATCAAAATTCATAAAAAAAGGAAATATATAACAAATTACCCAAATAAAAGGAAAGTTAGCACCTAAAGCCAGCAAGCGATAGAATTTTAAGCATATTTCAACTTAATATATTTAAGAAAACTAAATACTAAATAAATAATATATAAAATTTAATATTTTATTCCTATTAATTTTAACACTTGGACATATTTGTTTCTACATTCTAAGAATATCAAATCTGATAATTAAAAAATAACTTTACATATTATTTATTTAATTAATTTTTAATTTATAAGAAGAGAAATAGACAAAAATCATTGAAAAAGGCCAATACATTTCCCTGTAGCCTTGTGGTATTTACTGGTTTCCAACACTATGTAGACTATGCATAAGTAAACACTTTTGCTTTATAAACAATTATTATCATTACTGGATAATGAATTGTCTTAAAACAGACTTACATATCCTCATAATATTTCTATTTAAAATTACAATTTAAGGGTCCTCAATATCAATATCAATTTTAAGTAAAAATGGGCAGTTATATTTATTGAATTTAATAGGCAAATATATTTTTTAATTGTCTCCAATAATGAATGCTATATTTTGCTGTTATATTTTATCTTTTAAAAAGTATTAACTGTCAGCAACAATTATAAAATATACCTAAAACTGAAGTAACATGTGTGTTAGACTTTATGAAATATGGACATGATTCCTGGCTCTGGCAACTATGTTGATATCACTGATCTCTTCTGCCTTCAGTAAATATGCTGACAAGTATAATACCACAGCCACTACATTATGACCTAGTAAAATTGATGGTTGGTCCCTGGGCAATGTTCTAGGCGGCTCATAGGAAATGCTCTATAGAAAATTTTGATGGGTATTGCATTGAATCTGTAGATTGCTTTTGGCAAAATGGCCATTTTAACTATATTGATTCTACCGATCCATGAACATGGGAGTTTTTCCCATTTTTTGAGGTCTTCTTCCACTTCCTTCTTCAGAGTCTTGAAGTTCTTGTCATACAGATCTTTCACATGTTTGGTAAGAATCACCCCAAGATACTTTATACTGTTTGTGGCTGTTGTGAAGGGGATCATTTCTCTAATTTCTTTCTCAGCCTGCTTATCCTTTGAGTATAGGAAGGCCACTGATTTGCTTGTGTTGATTTTATAACCTGCCATTTTGCTGAAGTTGTCTATCAGCTGTAGGAGCTCTCTAGTGGAGTTCTTTGGGTCACATAGGTAGACTATCATGTTGTCTGCAAGTAATGATAGTTTGACTTCTTCCTTTCCAATTTCTATCCCTTTGACCTTCTTATGTTGTCAAATTGCCCGAGCTAGTAACTCAAGTACAATACTGAAAAGATAAGGAGAAAGAGGGCAGCCTTGTCTGGTCCCTGATTTCAGTGGGATTGCTTCAAGTTTCTCTCCATTTAGTTTGATGCTGGCTACCGGTTTGCTGTGTATTGCTTTTACTATGTTTAGGTATGGGCCTTGAATTCCTGTTTTCTCCAGGACTTTAAGCATGAAAAGATGCTGAATTTTGTCAAATGCTTTTTCAGCATCCAATGAAATGACCATGTGGTTTTGTTCTTTGAGTTTGTTTATGTAGTGGATTGCATTGATGGATTTCCGAATATTGAACCAACCCTGCATTCCCGGGATAAAGCCTACTTGATCATGGTGGATGATCGTTTTGATGTGTTCTTGGATTCGTTTGGCAAGATTTTTTTGAGTATTTTTGCATCGATGTTCATAAGGGAAATTGGTCTGAAGTTCACTTTTTCATTGGATCTTTGTGTGGATTTGGTATCAGCGTAATTGTGGCTTCGTAGAAGGAATTGGGTAGTGTTCCTTCTGTTTCTATTTTGTGTAATAATTTGAGGAGTATTGGTGTTAACTCTTCTTTGAAGGTCTGATAGAATTCTGCACTGAAACCATCTGGTCCTGTGCTTTTTTTGGTTGGAAGACTTTCTATTACTCCTTCTATTTCTTTAGGCATTATGGGACTGTTTAGATGGTCTAGTTGGTCCTGATTTAATTTTGGTATTTGGTATCTGTCAAGGAAATTGTCCATTTCCTCCAGATTCTCCAGTTGTGTTGAGTACAGGCTCTTGTAGTAGGATCTGATGATTTTTTTTGGATTTCCTCAGTTTCCGTTGTTTTATCTCCCTTTTCATTTCTAAGTTTGTTAATTTGGATACTTTCTCTGTGCCCTTTGGTCAGTCTGGCTAAGGGTTTATCTATCTTGTTGATTTTCTCAAGGAACCAGCTCCTGGTGTTGGTGATTTTTTGCATGGTTCTGTTTGTTTCTACTTGATTGATTTCGGCCCTGAGGTTGATGATTTCCTGCCTTCTACTCCTGCTGGGTGAAATAGTTTCTTTTTGTTCCAGGGCTTTCAGGTGTGTCATTAAGCTGGTAATGTATGCTCCCTCCAATTTCTTTTTGGAGGCACTCAGGGCTATGAGTTTTCCTCTTAGCACTGCTTTCATTGTGTCCCATAGATTTGGGTATGTTGTGTCTTCATTTTCATTGTGTTCTAAAAAGACTTTAATTTCTTTATTTCTTCTTTGAACAAGGTATCATTGAGTAGAATATTGTTCAGTTTCCACGTGTATGTGGGTTTTCTGTTGTTTTTGTTGGTATTGAAGACCACTTTTACTCCATAGTGATCTGATAGGAGGCATGGGATTAGTTCGCTCTTTTTATACTTGTTGAGGTCTGCCTTGTGACCAATTATATGGTCGATTTTGGAGAAGGTACCACGAGGTGCTGAGAAAAAGGTATATTCTTTTGTTTTCGGATAGAATGTTCTTTATATATCTGTTAAATCTAATTGGTCCAAAGGTTCAATTAGTTTCATTGTATCCCTGTTTAGTTTCTGTTTTCCTGATCGGTCAATTGAGGAAATTGCAGTGTTGAAGTCACCCACAATTATTGTGTTAGGTGCAATGTGTTCTTTGTGTTTTAATAAAGTTTCTTTTACGAAAGAGGGTGCCCTTGCATTCGGAGCATAGATGTTCAGGATTGAGAGTTCTTCTTGTTGTATTTTTCCTTTGACCAGCAAGAAGTGTCCCTCAGAATCTCTTTTGATGATGTTGGGTTGAAAGTCAATTTTATCTGTTATTAAAATGGCTACTCCAGCTTGTTTCCTGTGACCATTTGCTTGTAAAACTGTCTTCCAGCCTTTTACTCTAAGGTAGTGTTTGTCTTTAACCTTGAGGTGTGTTTCCTGTAAGCAGCAAAATGTAGGGTTCTGTTTGCGTATCCAGTCAGTTAGTCTGTGTCTTTTTATTGGGGCATTAGGTCCATTGATGTTAAGAGATATAAAGGAATAGTGATTGTTACTTCCTATCATTTTTAATGTTATTTTTTAAATTTGATTGCTTAACTTCTTTTCGGTTTGATGAAACGTTACTATCTTCCTTTTTCCAGGGTGAAGTTTCCCTCCTTGTATTGGTGTTTTCCTCCTATTATCCTTTGTAGGGCTGAGTTTGTGGATAGATATTGGGTAAACTTGGTTTTGTCATGAAATATCTTAGTTTCTCCATCTAAGGTGATTGAGGATTTTGCTGGATGTAGTAGTTTTGGTTGGCATTATTGTTCTCGTAGAGTCTGCATGAAAACTGCCCAGGACCTTCTAGCCTTCATAGTCTCAGGTGAAAAGTCTGCTGTGACTCTGATAGGTCTTCCTTCATATGTTTCTTGGCCTTTTTCTCTTACTGCCTTTAATATTCTTTCTTTGTTTAGAACATTTGGTGTTTTCATTATTATGTGACGGGAACTATTTCTGTTATGGTCCAGTCTGTTTGGAGTTCTGTAGGCTTCTTGTATATTCATGGGCATCTCTCTCTTTAGGTTAGGGAAGTTTTCTTCCATAATTTTATTGAAGATACTTGCTGGCCCTTTAAATTGTTAATCTTCACTCTCATCTATGCCTATAATCCTTAGGTTTGGTTTTCTCATTGTGTCCTGGATTTCCTGGATATTTTGGGTTAAAAGCATTTTGCATTTTCTTTAACTCTTGAGTCCATGGTTTCTATGGAATCTTTAGCATCTGAGATTCTTTCTTCTATCTCTTGTATTCTGTTGTTGATATTTGCATCTCTGTCCCCTGATTTCTTCCCAAGGCTCTCTATCTCCAAACCTGTCTCCCTTTGAGTTTTCTTAGTTGTTTCTACTTCTGATTTTAGATCCTGGATGGTTTTGCTTAGCTCCTTCACTTGCTTGTTTGTGCTTTCCTGTAATTCTTTAAGAGATTTTTGTCTTTCCTCTTTCATGACCTCAGCCTGTTGACCAAAGTTCTCCTGTATTTCTTTAAGTGTTTTTTGCGTTTACCCATTGCTGGCTTTTGTATTCTCCTGGATTTCTTTCAGTGATTTTTGTGTTTCCCTTGCAAGGGCTTCTAACTTTTCATCCATTTTCTCCTGAATTTCTTTAAGTATGTCCTTCATGTGTTCCTGTACCAGCATCATGACCAGTGATTTTAAATCCAAATCTTGTTTTACTGGTGTGATTGGGTATCCAGGACATGTTGGTAGAGGAGAATTGGGTTCAGATGTTGCCATATTGCCTTGATTTCTGTTAGTGACATTCCTGCATTTGCCTTTTGCCATCTAGTTCTCACTGGTGTTAGTTTGTCTTGTCAGTGCTGGACTCACCAGTGCAAGCTGCCCCTTCCCAGTTGGACTGTGGTGCACAGGTTACCTCCTGCACTGCCTGTAGACAGGGTGCTGCTGCCCAGGCTGTTCAGATCCTGAAGCAGGCACCCAAAGACTCCCACTGGGGCCGGCTGGATTCACTAGAGCACACCGACTTCTCCCAGCTGGCCGCCCGGAAGCCCCTCTAGCCTCTTGCAGGACCTGCAGATGTGGTCCTGCCGCCCAGCCTAATCTGGATCCAGAAGAGGAGAGAGTGGAGCTGAGGGCTCCGGCCTGAGGCCTTGCCCCAGATTGTGTCTGTGGACCAGATGGAGCCCATGTGCACCCCCAGGGAGAACTGACTGTGTATGCTGCCGGGACCTCCCCTGTGTTCTGATCACTCCGCTGGGCAGTCAATCCCCCAATTGGGCTGGCGCACACAAAGTTAGCATGGCTATCCAGGCCCTGAGTCCAGGCAAAAGCCTGGGAGACTAAGGTCCGAGCAAAGTACCCCTAGGGCTATGGCTGTTAATTGGGTCTACCAGGTGACCAGGATGGCGGGCGGGCATGCGTGCTCGCGTTCCGCAAAAGCACTGGGAGAGACTGCTGTGCTAACAACATCCTGGACAGGTTGACACACAGATGGCCCACCAAGCCGCCCAGTTCTTGGGGTCAGTCCTGGGCTTTTTGGGGCCTAGACCCCCGCTTTGTTAGCCTCAGGTTATGTCTGTTACAGCTTTGCCCGCCAGAGCTCTCTGTTGTCCTGTAGGCAAAATGGCGGCGCACGCGCAGGCCAGGACAAAAAACCTCCTGGCTGGGTTGGCACCCTGATGGCCTCCCGAACAGCCCAGGGCCTGGGTGCAGGCCAACGCCCATAGGGCTCAGACCCCTGCGATGTTGGCCTCAGGTTATGTTTGTTTACCTCAGTCTATCTGATCTCTCTGGAGTCCGAAACCAAGATGGAGTTGAGCCTCTCCTGACTGGTGGGAGGCCGAGTTCTGAAGTGGCTTCCGTGCAGCGAAAGGCGGCGGCAAAACCGCAGCTGCTTGCAGCCTGGCTGGTCAGAGAAGCTCAGTGGTCGTGGGCGCAGGGGCTAACTGGACCCTGTGTTGCCTTGGTTCCACTGCTGATGGCCCTTCAGCTGGATCAGCCACTGCTGCACTGCCGCCGCCGCCGCCGCCTACACCGCTGCTGCTGCCTTGTCCTGAACTTCGCAGTTTTTTGAGGTTGATTTGTCAATTCTTGATCGTAGAATGTAAGATATTGGTGTATTGTTCAGGAACTTTTCCCCTGTGCCCATGTCTTCAAGGGTTTTCCCCAGTTTATTTTCTTTTTCAGTGTGTCTGATTTTATGTGGAGTTCCTTGATCCACTTTGACTTGAGCTTAGTACAAGTAGATAAGAATGAATCAATTTGCATTGTTTTGCATGCTGACTTCCCATTTCTTCTCATCCTTCTTATACTTTGAATATAGGAAGGCTACTGATTTGCTTGAATTGATTTTATAACCAGACCCTTTACTGAAGTTGTTTCTCAACTGCATGAGTTCTCTGGTGGAGTTATGTTGGTCACCTAAGTATACTATCTTATCATCTGCAAATAGTTATAGTTTGTCTTCCTTTCCAATTTCTATCACGTTGATGTCCTTATGTAGTCTAATGGCTCTAGCTAGAAATTCAAGCACAATATTAAATAAATATGGAGGTCAGTCTTTTCTAGTTCCTGATCTTCAGCTTTATCTCCAATTAGTTTGATGTTGGCTACTGTCTTGATGTATATTGATTTTATTAAGTTTATAACACGGACTAGATGAATTTCAGTTTAATTTTTGATAACCTGGTGCTACATAAGATTTAATCCATGGTTTCAATGTGCAATTCTTTGTATTTTGAAGTTTGGAATTCAAACTTAACTTTGAGACCCCAGGTCCTGCCTCTTGTCTTCATAAGATGCTGCCTAATACCACAGCACTCTTTAGCCCCTCTTGCCCTCATCCTCGGTTATTCTATAAAAATCCAGTGTAAGTCTCTTTCTTTTGACATCGTTTTTATTTAGAATGAATATAGTCTAGTCCTGGCGGTTCATGTGTATAATTTTAGCTACTCAAAAATTTGAGTTTCAAAAATCACAAGTTAAAGGCTTCCTCCTCTAAGGAGTGGGTCCAATCTAGGCGCTCAAGTGGTACCATCTCAAAATCAAAGTTAGAAAGAAATCTGGAGGTATAGAGTTCACTGTAGATTGTTTCCCAAGTAGGCAAAACGCAATGAAGTAAATAACCTCAAAGAAATAGTAGTAACAAGAATAATATATCCAAATTAAGTAGAGGTTTTCCTTAGAAATAACAAAGGAGAATAAAAGAAGTAAAAAAAAAAAAATTAGATACTTCTTTCAGTTTAAAAGGTGCAAGCTTATCAAGTAAAGGCAAAAGCTTCTCTTCATAATGAAGAGGCTGGTACACATTCTGACTCTCTTCAGGTAATGGGAATGAGACATCTCCTTTGGACATTGCTTGTTTCTTACTGAAGCCTGGGAGAAATTTTCTGTCTCTTATCTGCGACCTTTATATATAAAGGCATTAAAGTAAAATCCTAAACTAGACACAAATAATCTAGTAAGCAACATTCATGTCCACCATCCCTTTTAGTAGGTAGATATCCAAAGCTTTTAAATATGGCCTTGTGTGAGTGGACTTACTAAATATGTTTAATTAGGCCTGAGATCCTTCTGTTTTGACCAAAGAGTGTCTGATCTACTGCCTCTGATTTATCAGGGTGCTTGAGATTTTATTTTCTGTTTTTTAATATGCCTTTCTGGGCCAGGAGGCTTTGTTCATTCCTGTGTTCATCAATATAACATTCCTTCCCTTAGGTTTGAGGTCTCCAGTTCATCAAGGAGATCCAGAAGTAGCACTCATCATCTTCATGGCATCTATTTTCAGTGAAGTGGTCCCAAATTAATATCCAGATATGGAGAGTTAAAGACAAAGCGACAAGGCTGGCAAGTACTAAACACCCAGCCACATTCTTGGAACAATGTTCAGATTGCTGCACATCCTCCTGAAGATGCCATAGATGAAATGTTTACTCTTGATTTTTGTTGTTCTCTTCTTCTTGTTCTTATTGTTGTTTTAAGTTTAGAAGAAGAGAAATTTTTATTTTGTTGTTATGGATGTCATATTGTGGTGTTCAAAACAGCTTAATGTTGCACTGCTTAAACATTTCACAATTTCTACTCTCGTTGGAAGCCACAATATATGCATAATTTTTCCCATTGTTTCAAAGACACAGACACTATGAAATTCTATTAAACTAATGTCATTATTTTAGTCAATATTCTCATGAATATATATTTTGCTTGCAAAACAGATTAATTTGTGTTGTTGTTTTCTACCTGATTACTGTTTCATTCAATGTCATTTTGAAGATAATCTCTTACTGATGTGGCTTAAAAAGATATGTCTTGGAGCTGAGGGTGTATGACTGAATATCTCCTATACAAGAAGTAGCTTCTTTAGATTTGCTGTCCAGTGGATTTTAGTATCAGTAACTATGCAATAATAACTGAAGCAATGAGCAAGTATTAAAGAGTTTTTATTTTGTAATCCTTAAAATTAGCCAGAAGTTGTCAGCAAGTAAGTTAATTTTGTCACCGGTTTTCTTATTGGCATGGCACCCTTTGCAATTATAATTAATGATTAATTATTATTTATGTCAAAAAGAAATCTTATAAAAATCTTAAAATAATCTCAGAACAAACCATTTATATATAAAAACAATCAGTCATTTCTACCTTAAATAACCAGGGTGCACTTCTATTCATTAACCATGTTTTTATTAAATCATATCAGAAAAATGAGGGGAAAGATGGGTACAAAGAATTAATCATCACCCGATCACCAGCCCAACTTTTACAAGAAAGGCATTGTGATTGTTTGTATATGATTGGCCCAGGAAGTGACAATTAGGAGCTGTGGCCTTGTTGGAGTTGGTGTGTCACTGTGGATGTGGGCTTAAGACCCTTATTCTAGTTGCCTGAAAGTCATTCTTCTACTAGCAACCTTCACATTAAGATGTAGAATTCTCAGTTCCTTCTGCACCATATCTGCATGGATGCTGCCATGTTTCTGCACTGATACAGTGGACTGAACATCTGAGACTGTAAGCCAGCCACAATTAAATGTTGTCTTTTATAAACCTTGCATTGTTATTGTTGTCTGTTCACAGCAGTGAATCCCTAATTAAGACAGAAGTTGATACCAAGAATTGAGGTATTGCTGTAATAGGCATGACCATGCTTATGTTTGGAAGAACGTGGGTTTTGGGAATTTGGATTTTGAAAGCATTGAAATGCTTTATGTGAAGCTAAATGAGCCAACACAGTAGGAGTATAGAATGCAGTAGTGCTGAGGGTCATTTTACCTGTGTAGATATGATGACCTAAGAGATTTTATTGGAGAAGAACTTTAATATGTGGCTGAGAGTCTGTTTTTGTGATATTTTGGTAAAGAAATGGCTGCTTTTTGTCATTATCTGAAGAGACTGACTAGGGTTAAGGTAAAAGATTTATGTTAATTGCATCAGCAAAGGAAGCCTCAAAAAAAAAAAAAAAAAACAACAAAGACTTTGTTCTCTAGTAAAGTCTGATGAAGATAATTTTGAACAAACCTAACAAGTTGAGAAAGAAAAAGTACAAAATATATGGTTTGAGTTTTATTCCAGATATCTATAGTTCAAATGATACTCAGAACCACTGTATTACATAGTCCTACTGTGTTGGCCCATTAAGCCCCACATAAAGCATTTCATGGTTTTCAAAATCCAAAGTCCCAAAGCCCACATTCTTGCAAACATAAGCATGGTTATACCTATTACAGCAATTCCAGGAAGTGAAATTGAGCTGAATTCAAGTATACTAAATTGAATTAAGGGAGTGCTGACCTTGGGGTAAGATTCCACGCAGTTAAATTTAGGTCCAGCCATGGTAGTACAAGCCTTTAATCCCAAGAGGAAAAAGCAATATACAGATTAAATGCAATACCCATCAAAATCCCAACTCAATTCTTCATAGAGTTAGAAAGTGCAATTCTCAAATTCATCTGGATTAACAAAAAACCCAGGATAGCTAAAACAATTCTCAACAACAAAAGAAATTCTGGGGGAATCATTATCCCTGACCTCAAGCAATAGTGTTAAAAACTTCATGGTATTGGTACAGTGACTGGCAGGCAGATCAATGGAACAGGATTGAAGATCGAGAAATGAACTCACACACCTATGGCCACTTGATCCTCGACAAAGGGGCTGAAAACATCCAATGGAAAAACGATAGCCTTTTCAACAAATGGTGCTGGTTCAACTGGAGGTCAGCATGCAGAAGAATGCGAATTGATCCATCCTTGTCTCCTTGTACTAAGCTCAAATCCAAATGCATCAAGGACCTCCACATAAAGCCAGACACTCTGAAGCTAATAGAAAAGAAACTGGGGAAGACCCTTGAGGACATCGGTACAGGGAGAAAGTTTCTGAACAGAACACCAATAGCTTATGCTCTAAGATCAAGAGTTGACAAATGGGACCTCGTAAAACTACAAAGTTTCTGTAAGGCGAAGGACACCATCAAAAGTACAAATCGGCAACCAACAAATTGGGAAAAGATCTTCACCAATCCTACATCAGATAGAGGGCTAATATCCAATATATATATATATATATATATATATATAAAAAGAACTCAAGAAGTTAGACTCCAGAAAACCAAGCAACCCTATTAAAAAATGGGGTACAGAGTTAAAAGAAGAATTCTCCCCTGAAGAACTTCGGATGGTGGAGACACATCTTTAAAAATGCTCAACTTCATTAGCCATTAGGAAAATGAAAATAAAAACAACCCTGAGATTTCACCTTACACCAGTCAGAATGGCTAAGATTAAAAATTCAAGACACAGCAGGTGTTGGCGTGTATGTGGAGAAAGAGGAACACTCCTCCATTGCTGGTGGGGTTGCAAATTGGTACTACCACTCTGGAAATCAATCTGGCAGTTCCTCCAAAAACTGGGCACCTCACTTCCAGAAGATCCTGTTATACCACTGCTGGGCATATATCCAGAGGATTCCCCACCATGTAATAAGGATACATGTTCTACTATGTTCATAGCAGCCCTATTTATAATTGCCAGAAGTTGGAAAGAACCCAGGTATCCCTCAACAGAAGAGAAGATGCAAAAAATGTTGTATAGATACACAATGGAGTACTATTCAGCCATTAGAAACAATGAATTCATGAAATTCTTAGGCAAATGGATGGAGCTGGAAAACATCATACTAAGTGTGGTAACCCAGACTCAAAAGATGAATAATGGTATGTATTCACTAATAAGTAGATATTAAACTAGAAAACTGGAATACCCAAAACATAATCCACACATCAAATGAGGTACACGAAAAAGGAGGAGTGGCTCCTTGTTTTAGAAAGACTCAGTGAAGCAATATAGAGCAAAATCAGAACAGGAAGTGGGAAGGGTTGGGTGGGAGAACAGGGGGAGAGAAGGGGACTGATTGGACTTTCATGGAGTGGGGGTCCAGAAAAGGGGAAATCATTTGAAATGTAAATAAATATATCAATAATAATAATAAACTCCACTAGAGAACTCCTACAGCTGATAAACAACTTCAGCAAAGTGGCAGGATGAAAAATCAACTCAAACAAATCAGTGGCCATTCTATACTCAAAGGATAAGCAGGCTGAAAAAGAAATTAGGGAAATGACCCCCTTCACAATAGCCACAAACAGTATAAAGTATCTTGGGGTGACTCTTACCAAACATGTGAAAGATCTGTATGAAAAGAATTTCAAGACTCTGAAGAAGGAAATGGAAGAAGACATCAGAAAATAGGAAAAACTCCCATGCTCATGGATCGGTAGAATCAATATATTTAAAATGACTGATCCTTTGAGTAATAAAAATGAAGACACAATATACCCAAATCTATGGGACACATTGAAAGCACTGCTAAGAGGTTAACTCATAACCCTGAATGCCTCCAAAAAAGAAAATGGAAAGAGCATGCACTAACAGCTTAATTACACAGCAGAGAGCCCTGGAACAAAAAGAATGTCTTTCACCTAGGAGGCGTAGAAGGCAGGAAATCATCAAACTCAGGGCCGAAATCAATCAAGTAGAAACAAAGGGAACCATACAACGAATCAACAAAACCAGGAGCTGGTTCTTTGAGAAAATCAACAAGATAGATAAACCCTTTGCAAGACTAACCAAGGGGCACAGAGACAGTATCCAAATTAACAAACTTAGATATGAAAAGGGAGACATAATAACAGAAACTGAGGAAATTCAATCAATCATTAGATCCTACTACAAAAGCCTATACTCAACTGGAGAATCTGGAGGAAATGGACAGTTTCCTAGACAGATATCCGACACCAAAATTAATCAGGATCAAATAGATCAAGTAAAGAGTCCCATAACACCTGAAGAAATAAAAAGGGTCATAGAAAGTCTCCCAACCAAAAAAGGCACAGGACCAGATGGTTTCAGTGCAGAATTCTAGCAGACCTTCATAGAAGACCTAACACCAATACTCTTCAAACTATTCCACAAAATAGAAACAGAAGGAACTCTACCCAACTCGTTCTATAAAACCCCAATTACGCTGATACCAAAACCACACAAAGATCCAAAAAAGAAAGAGAACTTCAGACCAATTTCCCTTATGAACATCGATGCAAAAAAATACTCAATAAAATTCTTTCCAACCGAATCCAAGAACACATCAAAACGATCATCCACCATGATCAAGTAGGCTTTATCCCAGGAATGCAGGGTTGATTCAATATACGGAAATCCACCAATGTAATCCACTACATAAACAAACTCAAAGGAAAAAAAAAACACGTGGTCATTTCATTGGATGCTAAAAAAGCATTTGACAAAATTCAGCATTCTTTCATGCTTAAAGT
The DNA here is from genome assembly GCF_947179515.1 of Apodemus sylvaticus. Taxonomy (NCBI): domain Eukaryota; kingdom Metazoa; phylum Chordata; class Mammalia; order Rodentia; family Muridae; genus Apodemus; species Apodemus sylvaticus. Next base: position 700,467 of record NW_026262995.1, read on the forward strand.
CTTGGAAAGAACAGGAATTCAAGGCCCATACCTAAACATAGTAAAAGCAATATACAGCAAACCGGTAGCCAGCATCAAACTAAATGGAGAGAAACTTGAAGCAATCCCACTAAAATCAGGGACTATTCAGGGCTGCCCCCTTTCTCCATATCTTTTCAAGATTATACTTGAGGTACTAGCTCACTAAAATCAGGGACTAGACAAGGCTGTCCTCTCTCTCCATATCTTTTCAATATAGTACTTGAAGTTCTAGCTAGAGCAATTAGACAACAGAAGGAGGTAAAGGGGATACAAATTGGAAAGGAAGAAGTCAAATTATCACTATTTGCAGATGACATGATAGTCTACTTAAGTGACCCAAAAACCTCCATCAGAGAACTCCTACAGCTGATAAACAACTTCAGCAAAGTGGCTGGTTATAAAATCAACTCAAGCAAATCAGTTGCCTTCCTATATTCAAAGGAAATCCGTCTTCAATAAAAGAAAAAATAAGTTTCCTCATATCAAATCAAATCAAAACTTTACTCTTTTACATGCAGAATCATCTTCCTAGAATTTTGTTCAGAGATCAACATAATTATTGAATTATGATCTTCAATAACAAAAGAAGGAATTCAGGTTTGTAATGGTATTTTTATTCAGGTAAACTATATATAATATATTAATTTCAATTCCATAATCATTAAAAGGATGTTGCATAGTTTTATTCAGTAAATAATATTGTTGGAAAATCCTCACTATCATCAATTTCTAGACCTCTTTCTTGTTCCTTGGCAGAAATAAACAAAGTAATGTCTAATCTACCAACAATGACATTTCCCACATTCCATAATCTTCTTCCTAGAAATCACCATGTCTACACTCTTTATGAGAATGTGGTACATACTTCATGCAAAGGAATCACAATGTTTCTCATTTTGTGGTTTGCATATTTCCCTTACCATAACATCTCCCAGGTTCAGCTATTGAACATATTGAGGCATTCTGGATAATCGTTTCAACCTTTGTCAAGTTACATTTAGTAATAATCTAAGATGTGAGTTCTCATAAATTAATTTTCATACATCCAAAGATTGTTTAAATTAACACACTATTCCCTCTTATCCCTCATATCCTTGACAACATTATTAATCTTTAAACTATATTATACATCCTCTTATATTATGTCCCATGAATTTTACATTTTTGTTTTTGTTGGTTACTTGGATTCAAGGCTTTGATACTGATTTCAATAATCCTTGCTCCATTTATCTCCCCCTAACTCCCAGTTTAGTTTATGTTTCTTGGACCCACATGAATAATCCTTTCAAACACCAAACTCCAATATTCAGATTTTTTCTAAAATGCCATGTACCTATTGACTTAAGTGCATCCTCCTAAAAGCCCCTTCTTGATTCTACAGAGCAGAACCATAACTATGTATCTGTAAATAATATATGAATGATCGAACAGGAAATGAAATGAATATAAGTATTGCAATGGTAGGAAGAAACTGAGAAATATGAGTGACCCTCATCAGAGAATACTTATCAATAGCTCATTACTAACAAAACAAATTGGAATTTAGACTATGAAATATAGTTTCACTTTATCTAAATTGGCAAATTTCTGATATAGATGTTATTCTAACACTAAATTCTGCCAATTATGCTAAAAGAAAGGATAATCATTTATATTTTTGTGAGTTTAATTACTTCAATTAGTTTTGAAAATAATTAGGATTTGCATCATGTACTAAAATCTGAAATACGCTTTGATGACATGACTATTCATCTAGTTGTTTTCAATTGAGAATAGATTTATGTTTGTATTTTAATAATATACAAATAAAAACTAGGAACATCAAGGAAATTACAACAAAAATTGTTTTTCAACAGTATTTTGTTGAAGGATGATGAAGGATACTTGTAATGTATTTTGGAAAAAATTACAAAACACTGAAAACAAAGGAAAAATGTAAGCTTAATATGAATATATATATGAAATAAAATTTGAGCACTAAATAGGGCTGTGGTTTGAAGATGCGTAATTACCAGGATTTACCAGAATATTGAAAAAGCAGGGTAAGGAGATGAAATATATCATGTTTTATCAAAATAAAGGACAGGCTTTGATATTTCATGAAATTCTCATCTCTAGGCAGCTTGATCCTGACAATTCTTCCAGTGGCCTGTGGGAGGGAGTCTCCTGTCTGCATTTGAGTCAAGATGTAGGACACTTGGCTCTTCCAAAACCATGTCTTCTTGCACGGTGCTATACACTTCCTGACAAGGTGATAATAGAAGGAATCAAATAGATAATAGAATGATTAAGATCCCACTTAGATAAGCTTGCTATATATGTTTTTGCAGTAAACTATGGTATATATCATGCTAGGCATTATTATTACTGGGGTATTTTTTTCAAGTAGACATAAAGAGACATGATTATGTGTCAAATTGAAAAGCTATGGATTGGGATGGCTACTCTCAGTGTTCAACTCTATTTCATTTCAAATGAACTACAATCCAGAAATGGATCCAACAACTGTGATCCAGTTATTGAAGCTGGAAAACAAAGGATTTTGATAAAAATCATGAAGTGGGAGGACATTGGTTTTGATCAGACCTAGAAGAATAATAGCCATAAAAAGCTTTGGTACTGGTATGGTGGTGCATATCTTTACTCACAGGAGAAAATAGAATGCTGATTTCTGATTCCAGTCCCTCCAGTTACAGAATAATGTCCTGGTAAACAAAAGCTTAGGTCCCATAATAGTTATGTACGATTTTTATGCCAGCACTCAGATGTAGGAGCTATACAAATCTGAGTACAAGATCTATCAAGTTCAAGAACTACAGAGCTAGTTCAATGGCATCCATCCTTACAACGTGAGGAAACCAATGAAAACAGGAACCTTGTGTAAATGTAATTGAACAAGGCGGGAAAGATCCAGCTCCAACATCCAATAGGATTTGTTAAATTTTGGAATGCCCCTATGGGTTTAAAATGAAGGCTATAACATTGTACAGGTACAACATATGCTGCTTATCTTGAGCTCAGAAAATGCCAGTGCTTAAGACTAGCATCACTGCGGTGAAATCTTTGGGAACTGTTACCAGAGATCATAAAGAAGCTGCATTTCAGAAAAAGACATCCAGCTGTCAGCTAGGTAATATATAAGAATCTCCCATGTTTTAATGGTTCTGAAACAATGAAAGGGTAAAGATTAGCAGTTGAGTCTTGCAAGTATGGGAGGTGAGAAAAGATCAATGGAGAAGGCAGAGCCTCAGGGGCAGTAGAACATTCAATACTGAAAGGTTTCTGAAATGAAGTTGAGGTTTGGGACTTTGATGATAGCTTACAAGAGGCTATTGGTGGAAATGCTACCTAGTTACATCAGAAGATGTCACTGTATTGGAGATGACAGTTCCATGGGATGACCACCAGGAACAGCAGCAACCATGGAGGAAATTTATCCAGAGCATAGTGTGATACAGAGAGAAGAGTTGGTGGAGTGGCTCAAGCCCATTGTAAGAACCCAAAGAATCATACTTGTAACTCCATTAGATACCTGCTAAGTAAAGCTGTAATGTGGAAATGAACCCTAATGAAAGAAGTAGATAATAGTTTAGAATGCTGAAAGAATATTTAATATCAGACATGTCGATATAGAGTTTGGTGTTTGTCCAGTAAGTTCTTTGTCTTGATTTGGTCCATTATTTCCTCACTCTGAAGTATTGGAAATATATGACATACCATTTCATTTTCATTTTTAAGAGATTACAGTTATGAGAATGCATGTATCTTAAAAGAGACTTTGACTTTAAAACAGTGTTGAGTATGTGCTAGTCTATGCTGAGTTGTATTTAATATATTTTGTATAAGGGTATCCCTAAGTACATCACGAATATACTTATTGTTTGTACAAGCTTATCAGTTCCAGGGAGTGGAATGTGGTTGATTGAATATGCTTACCCGATGAGAAGTATGGCATAATCAGACATATCCATATTGGGAATGTTGTAGCATTCTTATAGGAAGTATGCCATTGCATGTAACAGTGGAAATGTGGCATCTTGGATATTTCTTGAAATTCTCAAGTCTGAACAGTGAGGTCTACAGTGTCCTCCTGGCTTGTTTTATTCCTTCCTTTGGGTCATAATGTAGCACACTTGGTTCCTATATCAACATATCATCCTGAATAATGCTGTACTTCATGCCATGATGAAAACAGAAGCTCTAAAACTGCAAGTCAGCCTGGATTATATGTCTTCTTATATAAGAATTGTCTTAGGGGTAGAGATTATAAGAAAATGAATCCTTTTCTAAAATAGAAATGGTGCCAAAGACTGGTATTTTATTGACAAAAGTGTGAGAATGATTTGATTTGAGAAATGGAGATTTTGAGACTATGGAAAGCAGTGGGATGCATTAAGTGGGGTTCAATTGGCCAAAGTAGTAGAGCATGGAAGATTGTTGTGTTGAGATTGATTTCAACTGTGGAGAATGTTCAAGGGATTTCAGAGCATGAGAATTTTAGTATGTGGCTTAGAAACTATTTTCATGTATTTTTGGTAAAGGACTTTTTGCCCTTGTCTGAAGATTCCACCTGAGTGTAATGTAAAGTGACATAGAATAGTTACTTAAAGAAAGAAGTTATCAAAACCAACTCATTTCAATTTTCTCTAGTGTTTCAATGTTATAGGGCAGGTTGTAGTCATGTGCACCAAACAGAGAAAGAAAATAATACAAAATGTATGTTTCAGAGATAAATGCAGAACCAGGAATTAGAATGGCACTAAATCCTTTGTTGATGAATATTAAAAAGGATTAAGGGGGTGTTAATATTGGGTATGATCCCACCTAGTCTACTATTTATGCTTTTGCAGTGAACTGAGAGAAAGTTACATCATTTTAGGCATTATTATGACCTAGCTGTTATTCCCAGTTGGACATAAGGAACCATGATCATGTTTAAAATTGACATGGGAATGGTTGTGATGGCTATTCTCAGTGGTCCACTCTGTTGGAAGTGAACTATATAAAAAAATGGAGGCAAATACTGTGATTCAGATCTTGAGGCTTGAAAACACATGATTTTGATCCAAATCCTGACCTGGAAAAATATTGGATTTATTTCAGATCTAGAAGCATATTATCCATATTAGTTTCAGCCATGGTGGAACCTATGTTTAATCCCTGGCAACAAAAGCAAGTTTATAGCTGATGCTATACCAGCTTGTTACACAGCATGTTCCAGGTAAATAAAAGCTTAGTTCCAGAAATGTTTGCATTGAATTTTAATCCCAGCACCCTAGTGTGAAAGTCAGATTTCTGAGTTTAAGTCATTTTACTGAGCATGTTCTTTCACATCCAAACATAGATAGTGGGTAATTTCATTGAAAACAGGAAAGTTGTGTAAATGTAATTGAGCTGGGCATGGGAGAATGTTCAGTCCACAGCAAGCAATTGAATTTGACAGCCTCAGGAACAAACTTTGTCTTTAGAATCAAGAATAGAACAGGTTCCTAGGACAACTGATTCTGGTTAGCTAGAGATAAGAAATTGTAATTTAGAAGAGACTAATGTCTCTGAGGTGATTTCTTCTGGTAAGTATTACCTAAGAGGACAAACAACCTGTATTCCAGAAAAAGACCTTCTGCTCTCATCCAGGTAATGTTTAAGAAACTGCCAGATAATAATGGTTTTGATGGAATGAGCAAGTCATGGAAAACAGTTGAGGCTTGTCAGTGTGAGTGGTCAGAAAAGATCATTTGAGATGGGACAACCCATGTGGCATTTGATGTCCTAGGCATTATTGATTTTGTGATGAAACTGAGACTTGCCACTTTTAACACAGCATATGAGAAGGAATTGGCAAATGTGCTGCCTATTTTTAGATGAAGACACCAGTATATTGAAGATGGTAGTATCATACGATGACCAAGAATAGCGGCAGTAGTTTAGTGGAGTAAGCTAGAGTAAATAGTAAAACAGAGAGCAAAACTGGAGAGCTGTGACCCATGCCCTTTGTCAGATACCAGAAGATCACATGTGAACACCCATAGAATCCCTGCTGAATAAAGAAGCTAACAGAGAGTAGAACCAGGCTAAGGCAAAGAAGTCGGTATAGTTAACAAAGCTGAAATGAGGTGGACACTAGAAATATAGATGCAGTTTGGATTTTGTCCATCTCATTTTTAATCTTGAGTTCATCCAATCGTTCCTTTCTATCTTGTAATATTATTGTCTAACTTGTCTATTTGTGACTTGGAAGTATATAATATAACTTTGATTTTATGATGGATAATAGGTAAGATAACACCTGATTCTTAGAAGAGATGTGGAACTTTTTAACATTGTTCAGACTGGACTCTACTATGGAGAATATTACAGTTGTATACAATGTATTGTATATTATGCTGTGTCTAGAATGGTTATAGTGCATAAATACTCATTTCTTTGTATAAGCCAGAATACCAGGGTGTGAAAAGTGATTGCTTAAATATATTTGGACCATGTGAAAACGGCAATAATCAGTCACATGGTCTTATTTGTTAACCGAAGTTTGTCACTGTGTATAATGCTGGATACAAGACTTTGTGGTCTCAAGAATTTCCCACACCTGGTCTACAGAATTCAGAGCATACTTTTGTCTCGCAGTAGTGCACATTCTCCTGGCTGCATTTAGATCAAAGTGTAGATCTCCTATTATCCTCTGGCACCCTGTCTTACTTCATGCTGCCATTGTTTCTGCCATGCTGAAAACAGAACCCCAATACTTTATACCAGCTTCAATTAAAGGTCTACAAAATTGTTCTTGGACATATTCCACCTGACCCAACAGAGTTGTGAGCCTTCCTTTTTTCCAAAATGTTGGAACACAAATTTTGGTATTTTTCTTCCTCTGATGATTGAGGATTTAAAAGTTGACCCAATAGGCCTTCCTAAAAATCCAGTCTTCTCGGGAGTCCATGGAATGTTTGATCACTGACCAATAAGCATTGCTCCCTCTGGACAAAGTGCACAGAAATAAGAAGTAGGAAGCCAGTCCTGGAACATTATGCCACCTGTGTCAATATAGTCATATGAAATGTGAGTTCTTCAGTCAGGCTCAGTTCTGGTTGGTTGAACATATTTTCTTAGGAGGCATTCATGCCATATTATTTTGTAATATTACTGTCTAACTCATGATTTTGGAAGTATTTGATCTACTCTTTAGCTTTTATTTTATAAGGGATTACATTTAAAATAATGCCTGAATCTTAGAATAGATGTGAGCCTTTTAATATTGTTCAGGCTGTGCTCTACCATGGAGACTTTTAGAGTTGTATAGATTGTATTATGCTATGACTGGCATGGTTATAACGCATATTTACTCACATCTTGTATAAGCCCATGGGGACCAGGGTGCGAAATGTGAATGTTTGAATATGCCATGTGAAGTTGGCAATAATCAGACATTTGGTCTTATTGGATAATGGAAGTTTGTCACTGTGTATTACAATGGAGACAGGTCTTTGTGGTCTCTTGAAATTCCCACACTTGGCCTACAGAATTCAGAGCATACTTCTGTCTCACAGCAGTGTACATTCTCCTGGCTGCATTTAGATCAAAGTGTAGATGTCCTATTATCTTGTAGCACAGTGTCTTACTTCATACTGCTATTCTTTCTGCCATGCTGAAAATAGAACTCTTAAAAATTATGCCAGCCTCAATTTAATGTCTTCTGTTCTAAGAATTGTATTTGTCATGATGTTTCTTCATAGCCATGAACCTCTAAATCAGGCACATATTCTTCTTATATTTGACGTGTTATCAGAGAGAACTTGATTAGTGATGGTTTGAAAGGTTCCCACAAATCCCCAAAGGGCATAATTTCTGACATTATTAAACTTGACAATAATTTCCCAGTATAGGGAAGGGTGTTGTGGGAGTTTGCAAGCAGGGGGATTGGTAATGGGATAGCGGGTTTTCAGAGGGGTAATGAGGAAAGGGGATAATATTTGGATAGTAAATAATGTAAATAATTTTCAGAACCAGGGGACCTCTCTTTCTTCATTCTTGAGAGTCCTTTGGTATGTGAATTGTGTCTTGGATATTCAGAGTTTCTGAGTTAATATCCATTTATCTGGGACTGTATTCCATGTGTGTTCTTTTGTAATGGGTTACCTCACTTAGGATGATATTTTCCATATCGAAACATTTGCCTAAGAATTTCATGAATTCATAGTTTTAAGTTGCTGAGTAGTCACTGTGTAAATATACCACACCATTGTGTAAATATACCACATTTTCTGTAACCATTACTCCATTGAAGGACATCTGGGTTCTTTCCAGCTTCTGGGTAGTTTAAATAGGGTTTGTATGAACATAGTGGTGCATGTGTACTTATTGCATGCCAGGGAATCCTTTGGGTATATGCCCAGAAGTGGTATTTCAGAGTCCTCCAGAATTGTCATGCCCAGTTTTTGCAGGAACAGCCAGACTGATTTCCAGAGTGGTTGTACCAATTTGCATTCAAACCAGCAGTGGAGGAGTGTTCCTCTTTCTCCACATCCTCACTATCATCTACTGTCTTCTGAGTTTTTAATCTTAGCCATTCTGACAGGTGTGATGTGAAATATCAGGGTTGTTTTGATTAGCATTTCCCTAATGACTAATGATGTTGAATATTTATATATATATATATATATATTTTATTTTCTATATTCTTTGTTTACATTCCAAAATGATTTCCCCTTTCCCAGATTCCCCCTCCCCATATGTCCCATAAACCTTCTCTCCATCCGTTCTCCAATCACCTCCCTCCTTTTTCTCTGTCCTTATATTCCCTTCCAATGTTAGATCAATCCTTTCCAGGATCAGGACCTTCTCCATACTTCATCATTGGAGTCTTTTTTTTTGTTTTAATTTTTTTTATTCGATATAATTTATTTATATTTCAAATGATTTCCCCTTTTCTAACCCCCCCCCACTCCCCGAAAGTCCCGTATTAAGGTACTTCTCAGCCTTTCGAAGTTCTTCGCGTAAAAATTCTTTGTTTAGCTCTGTACCCTATTGCTTAATAGGGATATTTGGCTCTCTGTAGTCTAAATTCTTGAGTTCTTTTTATATATTGTATGTTAGCCCTGTTTCGGCTGTAGGGTTGGGGAAGATACTTTCCCAATTTGTTGGTTACCATTTTGTCCGTTTGACAGTGTCCTTTGTCTTACAAAAACTTTGTATTTTTATGAGATCTCATTTGTCAATTTTTTTTAATTTATTGATATATTTATTTACATTTCAAATGATTTCCCCTTTTCTGGACCCCCACTTCCCGAAAGTCCCATCAGTCCCCTTCTCTCCCCGTTTTCCCACCCAACCCTTCCCACTTCACTGTTCTGCTTTTGCTCTGCACTGCTTCACTGAGTCTTTTCAGAACAAGGGGCCACTCCTCCGTTCTTCTTGTACTTCATTTGATGTGTGGATTATGTTTTAGTTTTCTAGGTTAATATCCACTTATTAGTGAGTGCATACCATGATTCATCTTTTGAGTCTTGGTTACCTCACTTAGTATGATGTTCTCTAGCTCCATCCATTTGCCTAAGAATTTCATGAATTCATTGTTTCTAATGGCTAAATAGTACTCCATTGTGTACATATACCACATTTTTTGCATCCACGCTTCTGTTGAAGGATAGCTGGGTTCTTTCCAGCATCTGACAATTATAACTAGGGCTGCTATGAACATAATGGAGCATGTATCCTTATTACATGGTGGGGAATCCTCTGGGTATATGCCCAGGAGTGCTATAGCAGGATCTTCTGGAAGTGAGGTGCCCAGTTTTCAGAGGAACCACCAGACTGCTTTCCAGAGTGATTGTACCAATTTGCATCCCCACCAGCAGTGGAGGAGTGTTCCTTTTTCTCCACATCCTCGCCAAAACCTGCTGTCTCCTGAATTTTTAATCTTAGCCATTCTGACTGGTGTAAGGTGAAATCTCAGGGTTGTTTTGATTTGCATTTCCCTAATGACTAATGAAGTTGAGCATAGTTTAACGCGTTTCTCTGCCATCCGAAGTTCTTCAGGTGAAAATTCTTTGTTTAACTCTCTACCCCATTTTTTTAATAGGGTTGTTTGGTTTTCTGGAGTCTAACTTCTTGAGTTCTTTATATATATTGGATATTAGCCCTCTATCTGATGTAGGATTGGTGAAGATCTTTTCCCAATTTGTTGGTTGCTGATTTGTCCTTTTGATGGTGTCCATTGCCATACAGAAACTTTGTAATTTTATGAGGTCCCATTTGTCAATTCTTACTCTTAGAGCATATACTATTGGTGTTCTGTTCAGAAACTTTCTCCCTATACCAATGTCCTCAAGAGTCTCTTTTCTATTAGCTTCAGAGTGTCTGGCTTTATGTGGAGGTCCTTGATCCATTTGGGTTTGAGCTTAGTACAAGGAGACAAGGATGGATCAATTCCCATTCTTCTGCATGCTGACCTCCAGTTGAACCAGCACCATTTGTTGAAAAGGCTATCTTTTTTCCGTTGGATGTTTCAACCCCTTTGTTGAAGATCAAGTGGCCATAGGTGTGTGGGTTCAATTCTGGATCTTCAATCCTGTTCCATTGATCCTCCTGCCTGTCACTGTACCAATACGATGCAGTTTTTAACACTATTGCTCTGTAGTATTGCTTGAGGTCAGGGATACTGATTCCCCCAGAATTTCTTTTGTTGCTGAGAATAGTTTTAGCTATCCTGGTTTTTTTTTGTTATTCCAGATGAATTTGAGAATTGCTCTTTCTAACTCTGTGAAGAATTGAGTTGGGATTTTGATGGGTATTGCATTGAATCTGTATATTGCTTTTGGCAAAATGGTCATTTTAACTATATTGATCCTGCTGATCCATGAGCATGGGAGGTTTTCCCATTTTTTGAGGTCTTCTTCCATTTCCTTCTTCAGAGTCTTGAAATTCTTGTCATACAAATCCTTCACATGTTTGGTAAGAGTCACCCCAAGATACTTTATACTGTTTGTGGCTATTGTGAAGGGGGTCATTTCTCTAATTTCTTTCTCAGCCTGCGTATCCTTTGAGTATAGAAAGGCCACTGATTTGCTTGAGTTGATTTTAAGACCTGCTACTTTGCTGAAGTGGTTTATCAGCTGTAGGTGTTCTCTAGTGGGGTTTTTTGGGTCTCTTAGGTACACTATCATGTCATCTGCAAATAATGATAGTTTGATTTCTTCCTTTTCACTTTGTATCCCTTTGACCTCCTTATGTTGTTGAATTGCCCAAGCTAGTACCTCAAGTACAATATTGAAAAGATAAGGAGAAAGGGGGCAGCCCTGTCTAGTCCCTGAATTTAGTGGGATTGCTTCAAGTTTCTCTCCATTTAGTTTGATGCTGGCTACCGGTTTGCTGTATATTGCTTTAACGATGTTTAGATATGAGCCTTGAATTCGAGGAATTCATTTGTCAATTCTTGACCTTAGAGCATAAGCTATTGGTGTTCTATTCAGGAGCTTTTCCCCTGTGCCCATGTCCTCAATGATCTTCTCCAGTTTCTTTTATATTAGTTTCAGTGTGTCTGGTTTTATTGGAAGTCCTTGATCCACTTGGAGTTGAGCTTATTACAGGAGATAACAAAGGATCAATTCGTATTCTTCTGCAAGCTGATATCCAGTTTAGCTAGCAACATTTGTTGAAAAGGTTATCTTTTTTCCACTGGATGCTTTCCACTCCTTTGTCAAAGATCAAGTGACCATAGGTGTGTGGGTCCATTTTTGAGTCTTCAGTTCTATTCCACTGATCTACCTGCCTACCACTGTACCAATACCTTGCAGTTTTTAGCACTATTGCTCTGTAGTATTGCTTGATTTTCCCAGGTTCTTTTACTGTTGAGAATGGTTTTAAAACTTGTGGGTCATTTTGTTATTCCAGATAAATTTTAGAATTGCTCTTTATGAAGACCTGAATTGGGGTTTTGATGGGTATTGCATTGAATCTGTAGATTGCTTCCAGTAGGGTGGTCATTATTACTTTATTAATCACGCCAATCTAATAGCATGGAAAAATACTCCATTATCTGAGGTCTTCTTCAATTTCCTTCTTCAGAGACCTGAACTTCTTGTCCTACAGATCTTTCACTTGTTTGGTTAGAGTCACACCAAAATACTTTATATTGTTTGTGGCTATTTTAAGGGTGTCATTTCCCTAATTTTTTTCTCAGCTTGCTTATCCTTTGCATATAGGAAGGTTACTGATTAGCTCTAGTTGATTTTATAACCAACCACATTGCTGAAGTTGTTTATCAGCTGCAAGAGTTCTCTGGTGTATTTTTGGGTTGTTTAAGTATACAGTCATGTCATCTGCAAATAGTCATAGTTTGACTTCTTCCTTTCCAACTTGTATCCCTTTGATCTACTTATGTTGTCTAATTGCGCTAGCCAGAACTTCAATTACTATATCAAAAAGATTTGGAGAGAGGCGGCAGCCTTCTCTAGTCCCTGATTTCAGTGGGGTTGTTTCCAGTTTACCTCCATTTAATTTGATGTTGGCTACTGGTTTGCTGCATATTGCTTTTACTATGTTTATTTATGGGCCTTCAATTTCTTTTGTTTCCAAAACTTTTTGCATGAAAGGTTGGAAAATTTTTTCAAAGACTATTTTAGCATCAAATTATATGGTCATGTGGGTTTTGTCTTTGAGTTTGTTTATGTAGTGGATTTCATTGATGGATTTCTGTATATTGAACCATCCCTCCATCCCTGAAATGAAGCTTATTTGATTGTGGTGAATAATCATTTTGATGTGTTTTCGGATTTGATTGGTAATAATTTTATGGAGTATTTTTTGGTCGATATTCATAAGTGATATTGGCCTGTAGGCGTTCTATTTTTTTTTTTTTTTTTGATCTTTGTTTGGTTTTGGTATCAGCGTAATTGAGGCATGGGATTAAAGTGTGTGCTAACACCACCCAGCAATATCTCACTATTCATTTCTAATTTTGTTAATTCTGATACTTTCTCTGTGCCCTTTGGTTAGTCTAGCTAAGGCTTTATCTATCTTTCTGATTTTCTCAAAGAACCAGCTCCTGGTTTGCAGATTCTTTGTATGGTTCTAAACCTTTTGTACAATTTATTTCCTTTATAAATGTGGATAAATTTCCATTCAGAATTATAATTCTAAGAAATGAAAACCCACCGTGTTGTACCTTTTTTTGATATTTTTGTAGTTTCCTTTTTTCACTTTCACTTGGTTTTTGTTTGAAATCTTTCTATATATGTGTAATATATATAATATATACACATTAGAATGGCTAAACCAGCTTGCTTCTTTGGTCTGTTTGTACAGGATAGATCAGGATACTTAGTGCTTACATCATGAACTGAAAGCAGGAAGCAGACAGAATTCATTGGAAGTAATGAGATGATACTAGCTGTGAGATTCTGTCTGTAAAGATATACTTTTTCCTCACACCAAACCCATGAATCCCTAAGTCAGGCACATATTCTTCTGATATTTGACCTGTTATCAGAGAGAACTTGATGAGTGATGGTGCAAAATATTCCCACAGATCCGCAAAGGGCATAAGTTCTGACATTATTAAACTTCCTGATATTATACGGTGATGTATGTGATGACCACTATTTGCTTCTGTATTTCTTTGACACTTTGATTCACAGGTTTCTTAAATGTTTTATAAGTAAAAGATATTGTGCCTATGCTCATAAATATTGAAAAAATAACATGATATGTGCAAAGTCATATTTTCTTAAAGAAATATACATCATAAGTTTTCCATTTGTATGAGCACATCACAGTAAAGAAACCAACAGAAACATTGCCACTCCATAATTACAGGAAGAATTACTTTGAGATAAGAGAGGAAACATGCTCAGAGACAGCTGGAAGTATTCAGAGAAGAGAGAGAGAGAGAGAGAGAGAGAGAGAGAGAGAGAGAGAACAAAACAAAACAAAACAAAACAAAAAAACCAAAACAGTAATTGTTTTGCCAAGCCTGGGAAATATAGAAGTGGGAATATCCAGGAAAGACAAATGGGGATTATTTGACTTGGAGAAACTCTGTATTGATAAAGATGCAGAGGAGGTTCGATCATTAGCTTAGTACAGGAGATGGAGTGTTTTGGAAAGGTATAGGAATCTAGGTGGAGACTTTAAAATATACATGAATTTTTACTTCCAAGAATCAATGTTGATATCCATATAGGAGCAACAGGCAAGCATCAAAGGAAATGCCTCCTTTATTCTAGACAAGACCAACTTCACAAATACTTTGTAATGCTGAAGGATTTGTTTGTTTGTATGTTTGCTTGTTTTCTTCTTTGTTTTCCAATTTTACAATGATCTAATTTATTATAAAAGTTTTCTAAACTAAGCTGAAATCAGAATCAAGAAAAAAAGTGGTCTTAGACTTGAGTTTTTAGATGAATACAATTACACCTTTAGAAAACAATATACCCCATCTACTTCTTTTAAAGTTTTCATAATTCAATACAATTTGAGAAAAAGACAATCGCATTTCAAAGAAGTTTCTGAAAGAAACAGACATATAGACCAATATAGGAAAAGCTAGAGTTTTCATATGTATAAAATACAGTCTAATATTTTAACTATTGCTGATATTTTAATTGCTATGTTTTCCATTAGCATATAATTTATATTAAGAGTTACTACTATCTTTTAATATTACATGCTTATTTGTGAATTTCATACATGTATATATTAATTTTTATCATTATAATTGTTGCTATAATATTCTTAAGATCTTCCCATTACACTTTATTTACTGTGTTTTCATATCATATACCCTTTTACATTTGGTATGATCATTGGTCTTATTTCTTATCTACTGAATACTTGTTCTATTATGTGGCGACCTGTACAAGGAGTATCTTATTTTTTTACTATAAACACCCCTGTGAAGGAAGACATGGGAGGAATACATCAAACCTTACTATTCCAATGCCCATGGAACATACAAGCAGAAGGAAAAAGATTAAAAGAAATCTATCATTCTTTCATGATGTTTTGTTTTGTCAAGTAATCTGTATGTACACCATATAGTCCTTACTATTAGTGGCCACACTTTAATTAAACCTTTTTTGTACAAATATAAAATGTCCTTTACTTCTTTTTTAAAAAGATTATACTTTCTTAATTACTTCATGATCACAACTTTTTTTACTCTAACATTCCTGAGGTTGGTGGAGACTCTCCTGATCATTTCTCAATTTTTTGACACAAATTTTAGACACATTTTTTAAAAATGTATTTTATATAGTGTAATCGTGCTATTTGAATCTGGAGAAAGAATAACAAGAAACTTGAAAGGAAGCAGATGTGCAATTACATTCTAGAGATGCATGTATTGTTAAAGCTGACTAATGTGTATTAAAACTTTGTGGAATAAGTGTACTATACAGTGAGACATGCTCTCAAAATAAAATATTTAAAATATGGAAGCAGGTGTCCTCCTGTCTGTTAATTCCTGATAGACTGTAGAATCAAGAGTGAAATGC
The DNA here is from genome assembly GCF_947179515.1 of Apodemus sylvaticus. NCBI lineage: Eukaryota > Metazoa > Chordata > Mammalia > Rodentia > Muridae > Apodemus > Apodemus sylvaticus. The sequence goes on from NW_026262995.1 coordinate 715,976, forward strand.
CTGAGTATGAACATCATACACAAATTGCAGTCCATATAAGCCTCATGACTTCATAGTTTCCAAATCAGTATAAAGAATCAAGACGCAGCTAATATCCCTATTAATAGCAGCTACTATCCACAGGAAAGTGCTGACACCTAATATGTCCTTGTCTGTGATTCTTCTTATACTAGAGATAAGAACTGTGATTAAATGAAGCCATATACAAGGTTGCACTGTAACTTGTGACCATAGAGGTGTTTTCTGAGTCCACATAACATATAATCTCCATTGCTCAGCATCATAGCCTTTATATTAATCTAGAAGTTATGAAGTTCATACTGACATTATCAAGTAAATACTTTAAGCTGTGTTCTCATAATTTTGTGTATGGCTTGGAGAACAGACATCAGTAATATACTTTGGTTATCTCGGGAAATAAACTTCTGGCCATCCTTACAACATATTTCTTTAGATCCACTTTAAAAATTGTGTGAAAATGAAATGTTCACAAGAGAATAATTGGGTAAATTTTGTTTTCATCGCTGATCAGTCACTTTAAGCTCCCATGATAGAAAATTGTAGTTAGAGTCTGACTGATGCAGATTCAAAATATATGAATATCAAGACTGTCTATCAACCTGTCATCATTCTTTTCATTTCTACTCAACTCACCAGTACTCCACACTTGGAAATACTCAGGTTTTTTTTTTTATTTGATATATTCTTTATTTACATTGCAAATTATTTTCCCTTTCCTGGATCACCCCTCCCCAGAAGTATCATAAGTCCTCATCCCTCCCCCTGTTCCCCAGTCCAACCACTCCCACCTCCCTGTTCTGGTATTCCCCTACACTGCCTCATTGAGCTTTTTCAGGACTGGGGGCCACTCTTTTCTTAATCTTGGGCACCATTTGATATGTGCATTGTGTCTTGGGTATTCCAAGCTTCTATACTAATACCCATTTATCAGTGAGTGGATACCATGAGTGTTCTTTTGAGACTGGGTTACCTTACTTAGGGTGATGTTCTCCAGTTCCATCCATTTGTCTAAGAATTTCATGAATTCATCATTTCTAATGGCTGAATAGCATTCCATTGTGTATAAGTATGATACATTCTGTATCCATTCGTCCTTGAGGGACATCTGGGTTCTTTCCAGCTTCTGGCTATTATAAATAGGGTTGCTATGAACATAGTGGAGGGGAAATCATTTGAAATGTAAATAAAAATATATCGAATAAGAAAAATAATTAAAAAACCAAGTGCACTAAACAGAAAAGAATGTTAAAAGCAATATGGGGAAAAGTCAAGTAATATATAAAGATAGAGTTATCACAATAACACCAGACTTCTCAGATGAGAATAGGAAAGCTATAATATCCTGGTCAGATTTCACACAGACCATAAGAGAACACAATTGCCAGTCCAGGCTTCTATCATCAACAAACCTCACAATTACCATAGGCAGAGAAAACCAGGTATTCCACGACCAAACCAAATTTCCAAAATATCTTTGCACAAATCTAGCCCTACAAAGTATAATCAGCAGAAAGCTAGAAAGCCTATAAACTCAGGTAACATGAACCACTATCTCACCAATGGCTTATGGAAGAAATAAAGCAAGAATTTCTAGAATTGAAATGAAGGCATAACATACCCAAATTTATTGGACAATATGAGTGGAATCCGAAGGGGATAGTTTTCATAAAACTAAGCGTTCTCCATAAAAAAAAAAAAAAAAAAAAAAAAAAAAAATTAGGAAGCACTCTTATCATGAATTCAAAAGAACAGCTGATATCTTTAGAAAAAAAGAGGAAAGAGCAATAAAGTGACAGGACATAATAAAAATAAGGGTTAAAACCAACGAGTAAGAAACAGAGAAATACAAAGAATCAATGACAGGAGACAGTTCTTTGAGAAAATTAACAGGATAGTAAAACTATCCAACTATTCAAAACCTACACAGGCACGTGCGTGCGCACACATACACACACACACACACACACACACACACACTATTCACATCAGCAAAATGTGTAATAAAAAAAAGGAAACACAACAACTAACACTGAGGAAATTCGAGGAATCACTAGCTCTTACTTTCAAATCCTGTACTCGGCAAAATTTGAAATTCTTAAACTCCAAGCTTAACAAAAACAATGTGATTGCAGATGGCATACTACAGACCATTCTGGGCTCTGTAATTGTTGCTTCCTTGTTAATGAATACCTATAAGCCTTGAATACTTACTCCTGTGGACTCTACTCTCCTGGTGACTTTGACCCACTTACTGCTACAATCTTTCCTCCACTTATCCCAGGGGATTCCCTGATCACCACCCAATGATTGTCTGTAGATCTCTGTATCTGCTCCCATCACCTGCTTTAGGAATCTTCTCTAATGACTGGACAATTTATTGATATGTCCAATGACTATCTTCTGGTATACTGTTTAATTTCTTTCTATAAACACAATAAATTTTCTAATACTCATCTTTCGTTTGTTTGTGTAGATTTACTCCAAGATGTTTTATGTGGTTTGTGGCCACTGTGAAGAGTGTTGTTTCGAAAATTTCTTTCTCAGGCTACTTGTCATTTGTATATATGAGGACTACTAATTTTTTTGAGTTATACTTGTTCCCCACCACATTGCTGAAGGTGTTATCACCTATAGGATTTCCCTAATAAAGATTTCATGGTTGCTAAATTTTACTATCAGTATTTTTGGTTCCTTGTGTATTTAATCATATCCCCTGTGAAAACTGATGAAACTTTCACTTCTTCCCTTCTGATTTGTATCCTGTTGAATTCCTACAGTCATCTTATTGCTCTAGACTAAATTTCAAGCAATGCTATGGAGACTGTCTTGTTCATGACTTATGACTTTAGTGGGATAGCTTTGAGTTTCTCTCCATTTAAATTGATGTTGGCTATTGGCATGCTTTATATTGACTTTACTGTGTTAATGCATGTTCTTTTTATCTCTAAAGTGCTCTAAGGAAAGTTTAACTTCATTGTTCCTCCAGGTCTAGGAATTCCTGAATTAAGCAGGTGACCCACCCAGCTGCCAGAGCAATCAAGACGAGGACCTCCAAGAGAAGCTAGACAACTTCCACAGGAACTCAGCCTAGAGTCTGGGGGGAAGGGTTTGCCCAAACTGTTAAAAGTTCTGGCGCCTTTAACGTTTCCGGCTTTGAGCAGTGAATATTGTCTTAGCCATACTTCTTTTCGCCCCTTTCCTATTTATCCCTCAGCTCCTGTTCCAGAAACCTACTTCATCATAGCTGCAGGCAGCTATGGAACCCAACACATCTCTAGGATGGACCCTACATAAACATCATGTATGGCCTTTTTTATATATGCCTGGATGAAATTTGCAGTATTGTATTGAGTATGTTTGTGTGTATATTCATAACTGAAATTGGTCTGTAATTGTTTTCTGTATTGACTGTGTGCTTGGAATATCTGGGTTAATATAGCATCATAAAATGAATTTGACTATGTTCCTTTGACTATGTTTTGGAAAACAATTTGGAGTATTGGTAGTAACTCTTCTTTGTATATCGGATAGAAGATCATCTGGCCCTGAACTTTTTCTTCAAACTAAATAGGGGTTAATAACTGTTTAAAGTCTTTATCTCATCTTGATTTAGATTTATTTTGTGGTATCTACCTTGAAGTCACACATTTCTTTTAGGTTCTCCAGTTTTATAGAGTATATGTATATATATATATATATATATATATATATATATATATACACACACTCACACACATATAATTTTATAGAGCATTATATAACAAGTATATATAAGGTTAAATTATGGCCTAATGATTCTCTGGATTCTGTCAGTGTGTCTAGTTCTTTTCCATTTTTGGTTTCTGATTTTGTACATTTCCATATTTACTCTGTTGTTTTGGATTTGGGACCAAATTATGAATCCATGTTATAAAGTTACAGAATCCCTCAAGCAAAAGGTTGCATTGGGAATTGGTAAAAGGTGTAGAAAATATCTTATCAGGTACAAATGTCCTCACAGTAGAGAATGCCCATGGGTTCTGAGACTCTGAGATGAAGTTTCCAGAAATCAAACCAATTTTCTTATAAATTAGTTGGTAATAACTGGCTCTATGTTTTCCGCAAGCTGTTCTGCAGCAGCACATCTAAGGGCCTTAAAGATGGAAGTGCTCCATTTCAAGTGACAGACTTAAAGACAGAAGATAAATTAGGGCTCAAAATTTTACTTGCATGTCTTAGGACAACGTTTCAGAATGGTCTGGTATCCCTTTGCTCATTGGGGCAAGCCTGGCCAAACAGATCAGAAGGGAAACATTAGAACCTCCAAGAGTAAGTGTAATAAGGATTCAGTGGATAGAAATGAATTCTCTGAGGAAATCATTTTCAGGGAATGTTGGTTAAAGTTCCTTTGAGAAAAATGATCGTGGGTGTGAGTTTTCATGTCAGTGGCTTCTCTGTTCCCTCCTCAAATAGAAGAATTTGAATTAAACATCCTTCAAATTTGGTGGAGTGTCTAGATTTACCTTTTTCAAAGAAGATAGAATGTGTATTTCTTTCTTGACAGAATATTTAGGTCGAAGCGTGGGTCCATGATGTGAAGCATTCTATAGCCTGGTTGAAACAAGGGCATTCCAGAGACCCAGTAGAACATTCTTCTACCAGGAATGGAAACAATTAGCTATCATCCCAGACTGCTGACTCTTCAACTCCATAATCCTGTGACCATCAGTCACATATGACCATGCTACACTTTCCTAATATTCTGGCTGGAATCCACCTCTTTACTGACCTGACTACTGCAGGGCTTTAGCCACCATTTGGCTAGCTATGACCCACTTACTATAGGAGGCTTCTCACCCATCCTAGCCCTCTTATCTCTTCTTCTGATCACTCTCTTCTCTCCCATCTCTCTCTTTTCCTCCTCTCCATCCTTTCTCCCCTTTCCATGTGGTCATGGCCTTCCCTAGTCTCTCTATCTTCTCCTCTTTATTGCTCTATCTCTTTTCCCTTTCTATTATTTTAATAATAAAACTGTAAACTGGCTCTTAATAAAATCAGCTGCATAAAAGCACAAAGCAGGTTTCAGAATTTCTAGCCACTAAGGAAGGGTCAAAACCCTTCATAGCCAAGTAGTCTCTTCAACAGCTACTCAGGGGCCATACAAGTGGCCCTGCCCTCTTGTCAAAGACTTCTCTGCTAGTTTGTCAGCATCATGTTCCACATATACCCAGTATCAGCACTCTATTTTGAAATGTGCATTCCAGTAGGTACTCCCTATAACCCATGCTGTTTCTGCCAGGCAAAGTTATCCTGTGCTGTACCTGCTGTAGTTGCATTCTCCCCAGTTCCTTTCTTTTCCTCCATCAAAGATTCTATGTTGCAGCATTTTTGAACCTAAAGTATACTTTTAACTGAAGAAACAATCTGTGAAACATTACCAAAAATATCTGAGGCTCAATCCATTATATTAGGAAGCTGTATGATCATAGGCTACCTTTGCTTGAGTGGGAAGATATGATGCCTATTTAAACGATGGTAGAAGGATTAAGTACCCCTGGAAACTAAGGAGGTCTGAAATCCTTATGATAGGAGAGATGATTAGAGTATAAATGTTCCCATAATATTTTGAATAAAAGTCAAATTGCTTACCTTAGCTACTGAATACCTAGCATTCTCTCACTGAGTAACTGTTTTTCACAGCCAAGGATATCCATATATTTAGCTGAATCAGCAGGAGGCCAAATATAGATACCATGATTCATGAAAACATGCTTGGATATATCTCCTTAGCATGGTTTATCCCCTAATATTTATGCTTAACCAACAAGAACTTAGCCAGACTGATGAATTCATATGATTATAATCAACAACATTCATGTTTACAACATTCCATATGACTATACTCAAGCAAGTGGCATAAGGTTCTAGGATTGTCTTCCTACTCTTGATTTCTGTGAAGTTTGTCCAGAGGGAGCAATGCTTCTTGGTCACAAATAAAACATCCCATGTGCTCCTGGGAAGGCTGGATAGGAGGGCCCATTGGGTCAAAGGGGTAACTTTTAAATCCGTACACATCAGATGAATGAAAAAAAAAATTTGGAAAGAGAAAGGCTTCAAACCTGGTGAACAGTACAGTAGTAGTCCTCTTTACTTCTATAGAGCAGATTGATCCAGGCACTTAAGAGAACTCTAGAAAGTCCTTAACTTTGAAGATCCACAGCAGCCTTGACAGCAATCTGTGGGTACTTCTAACAAGTGGGGTCAAAGAATCTCAATCTGCTTTCATTATTCAAACTTATAATAAGCCACATAGTTGTGGGTACGGAAGACAGTTAGCTTTCTGGTGAGCAGCTTAAAAAGAGATGGTCTTGGATCCAGGCTTAATTTTTTATTCATTGTCCATGGCACTTGTAATCCAGATCTCTGAGGACGTTGAATTGTTTTGTTTTTGTTTAGTTTGGTTTAGTTTGGGGGGATTGAAGGTGTATTTCCTCAACAACAAATCGCGAGGGAGAGGCTTTCTTCTCTCTTAGTGGAAATGTAGTCCTGAGTCAGCCATGAGCACAGAGAGAAGCTCCTGGGCATTCTTGGTCACAAAGATTCAGTCTGAATCACACTAGAGATGAAACTGAAAGTTTGAGACTTACTGCTCAGTCACAATGTCAGTTCTGCAGCATGCTTCATCACAGGCGCATGTCTCATACCACTCCAGTGCAGACAGAGGAAGAATCAAGTCTTTATATTTATGGTCATCCAAACTCTCTGGCATACTCTTAATGAAAGGGGCAATTATGGTTTCAGGAAATAAGCCTAGGCCCTCTTGTCAGCCCCCTTGAAGTTATGGGTTCATTTAATTGTGACTTGATTTCATTATTAGCTGGAGGAATACATTGTTCTGGTTCTAGAAGGATGCATCTGAGTCTCCATTGTGACTTCATCAATGCTCTTGCATGTTGAGAGTAAAAAGGCTATATTTGTAGGATTCTTAAGATGTTGTCAAGTGAAGTCCTTTGCTTATTATGTTACATGTCTGAGGGCCTCTTCAGACACTGAGGACCTATGTAACAACTTTGTTCTGCAGTGGTTACTCTGAGAGCTCGTTGAACAATTAAAAAATATCTGAGGTTTCAGATTCTCATGGGACTTACATGTTAATTGCTGCTTTCATCACTGGGGAGTTTATGACACATTTGATGTTGAGGGTCTATATCTGAAACACCCATGAGTTATAATCCAAACTTATGAGGCACATTGTTTATATTTCATGTATGTGGGTATACTATACCTGTTTTTAGACACACAATAAGTTGGAATTAGTTGCCTATTACTGATGGCCTTGTTGAGAATTAGTGTCATTACCTCTGGACTAGCCCTCAGTGCTCTTAAGTGTTGAAACATGTTTCCAGCCTTGGAACATTGGTGGCACATTGGACAGAAGAAAAGGGTACTGCACTTCCTTCTGAGAAAGAGGGAGTTCCCTGTTGCCATTATTTTGTTGGCATTACATTAAAGGGGCAGAGCAATAGTGAGATAAATCTAGACCTTTAGTAATGTACAGCATATTTGTTGGAGTCTACAGAGCTGATGGAAAAAGGCCCTAACTCTGGAGCCACTGGAAAGTGTCTGGGAGCCACATTGACTGAATGAGACATTATCAGAGCTTCTGGTCTAAGTTACAAAGGTGCTAGCATCTTTTGTGCAGATTGGTAGGCTACAATTTTAGATAGGAGAGATAACAAGGGTGCAACAGTTCCTTTGGCAGTTGAAGTAACAGAAGTACTCTGGATGTTTCTGCAAAGATCCAGAGGCCTTTGAAAAGACATAAAAGGCCCTTTAAACCCAGATGAGGATGAAGAAGCTTCCTTAGGCAGCTGAGCTGGGTGGACATGTTCTAAATCACGTTGTGCTGGTGAGGACCAATTTATATCTTCTGGGAGGTATGACAAATGTCCTGTAAATGAGGATTCTGAACACCTTTGGCAGATGACAAACTTTCTTTTGTTTCTTGGGCACACAGACCTCCAGGGGAAGATGTTAAATATCCTAACGTCATTTGGGCAGTTGATAATGATTCTAGATATTCCTGCTTAAACTTTGATTGTACCAGAAATTCTAGGGCAGAAGGTAAATGTTCTCCAGCAAAATTGCTAGAGGCAAAAGGACTTTTAGATTCTTTATAAGAAATGGAATTTTTCAGGTAAGTTTGGACTAATGCAATACTTCTAGATGATTCTTTTCTAGGCTTGGACTTTCCCTTAGATACTTTGTAATATAGAGAAGGTTGTGTAGTTCTGAAGTTTGATTTGCAAAGTAGCAATTTACATTGAGCATGGGGTAAATGTTCTGGAGCTCTTGAGAGAGATGAATAAATGCCCTGAAGCCTTAGGAAGATGGTGAACATAATAGAGCCTTGTGGGTAGACAAAGAAGGCCCGTGAGACTTTTGTGAAGATAAGAAATGTCTTACATTCCCTTAGGAAGATTGGCAACCTTCCGCAGTCCCTTGTTCATCTGTAGAATATTCCAGGTATTTGGGACAGATATTGAAGGTATGATACTTACCTGAGGAGTAATTGTAAATTTTTTTGGTTTTTGGCAGCAGGAGTTGATGCACGCCCCACATTTGCAGCAGTTCAGAAGCCTGCTTTGGAGGAAGTATTAATACTTAAATTGTGTTTTCTAAAAACTGAATGTCTGGGGACCACTTTGGTAGAGGGGAAAATGTCTACTATTTCCCACCAGAGAAGAATTGTTAATGAAAATTTCTTGGGTCGAGGGAGATAATTGTAAAGTACCCTGTTCAGATATGGTAGTACCCATGGCCTCTTGCTCAGATGGGGAAGGTCTTAATGTGTCGTTTGTTCCTGTAAAAGTCTTAACTATTGCTCAGAATAAGATGAAGGTACCAAAGCTACCTGTGTAAATATGGTCTATCCTTGAGCACCATGGGCATATGTCAGACATGTAAGAGCCTCATGGAGAGTTAGGCAAGTTTCTAGGCCTCCTTGATTACTTGTGGGATTTCCAAGAAAAGGAGTGTCAGATTTCACAGTCAGCATGATCGGCAAAAAATGATGGGGTAGAATTCAGAGCATACAGGGTATTCGGAAGTTCTTCTGGAGGCATTTGTGTAACTGGAGAATGGCCAACAGCCCAATGTGTAGATGGATAAGAGTCTGTAATATCTTGTACAGATATTGAAGATGGCTTACTTTCTTTAGGAGAAAGGGAAGTTCCCATTGCCTCCTGTGAAGTTTCGGGAGGTTCTATGGATTCTTGTGCACAGGAAGAATCCAAGGAATCCCATGCTTTAGATGTACAGGATGCTACAGACAGTTGTGTGTGCATTTTACCATGCCAAGCCCCTTGTTCACATAGTATTGGATCCACAACTTTTGGACAGGTGGAATTTGTCCCCGAACACCTGTAGATATGTCACATCCATGAGTCACATCACAAGTCAAAAAGAAGATCCTGTGACATTTTGCAGAGTTTACCAAATTGAAATCAATAGAAAATAAAATTGCAATTGAAAAGGAAATTACCAGTTACTCTGAGCAGATATGAACCTGTGAAATTAAGTCTGTGACTGAAATGCAGACTCTACATTCTTTGCAACTTTCATACATATTGCAGCGAATGGGGGAAGTACTCAAGCAAAGTAACAGTTCAGAACTGATTTGCTGCCAGGTTAACTATGAGTAAATTCTATTAATAATGTCAAAAGTCTCTTGAATTGGTGATTTGTTCCAGGGTTGTGGGGCAGTGGTGGATTTTAATTCTGATGGTTTGAATCGGATGCTTATCTAATTGCAGACATCAAAATATGTGATACCATATTTGTGACACCTTTTGGGTATTTTTTGTAACTTGGTTTCCCTGGAAGAAGTGTATCCTTGATTACAATTTAAGGTTACAGAAATCAGGTGTCATACTCAGTGTACTCTTCTGTTCTTTGTTTTGCTGCCTAAGATGTGAGCCACCAGGTCTCTGCTTCCTGTTTGGTTGTCCTACCTTCCTGCAACAATGCTCCTCTGTCAGGTCTCTAAAGGAAGATAGTCTCTCTACATCTCTATATCCCAAATAATAATTTATTTTTATCAGTTGCTTAAGTCCTGGTGTATCACTAAAGAAAGAAAAGACTAATAGAAGAAGTTGGTGAGAAGAAGAATCTTATTTGAAAAACTGCAACACAAAATTGAACTACTGTGTGGGGAAGTCTATGGGATATTGTCTTGATTAACAATGGAGTTTGTAGACCCCAGATCACTAGGATGATGTCACCCATGACCTGTTAGTGAGGCATAGAGAGGTATGTCTTTATATATAAGATACAGCGTAGGAGGGAGCACTCCTACACAGCCTCTGCTTCACTTCTGGTCTACAGGTTACTGCCCTGCTTCTGTTTGGGCCCTGACATTTCAGTAGTTAACTGATAACTAGAAGTGTATCATGAAGTATAACCTATCCTCCATAAGTTACTTTTCAGCAGTGTTTTATCATAGCAACAATAGCAATTTAAGACACTATCAAACTTGAACAAGTCATTCTTTTGGCTTTCCTACTTCATTGTGAGTAACACCACAGTGATTTCCTCCCTGTGAACCTAATTTCTGGAAAGAACTTAGTAAAAAGTACCCTTGCTTTCTTTTCTTTTTTGTTTTTGATTTGGTTTGCTTTCTCTCTGTTATCTTTTTCAAAATGAATGATTTCTGTTGATTCTCTGGGAGTTTCTCATCATGCCACCTAGGAACACTCATTTTCCAGTTTATCAATATCTACCCACTTCTCTGGAAAATTCCCCAAAATTTAATAAACAAAATAAATACAGTTTTAAATTAAAATTAAAGTGAATGAGGAACAAATTGTGAGGGTTGGACTTTCAGCAGGGTTCTACAATCAGAATATAAATGAAATACTTATTAAAGTGATGAAAAATATTAATACACATAGCATTTTAGTAAAATTAAGAGCCACAGAAAACAAAAGATTGGCATACAAAGCAATGCACATGAAGTAAGGCATACATACAGACACTATTCTTTTCATATATTTGGGAGTAAGTTCTAGCATATCAGAATGTATATTATATAACATACACTACATTTGTATTATTACTCTTTACATCATGATGTTTTATGTATATATGTGTGTGTGTGTGTGTGTGTGTGTGTGTATGATAAACACATATTTATACATATATAATTGCATGCAATATACTTTTATATGACCAGAAGTCCAGATGGGGTTACTAATTCTCAATTGTAATTGTTTCACAACTATGAAGCACAATTCTCATGTACTTCAAAATACAGGTACAATAGAACACGAACAGAAAGTCTGTACCTACAAGACATGAGGAGCTTTGTGAACCGACAAAATGTAGGACTCTATGTGATTCTTGGTAGATGTTTTAATTTTTAATAACACACAATGATCTGTTTAAGGAGAATGAAGTTTGCTTCTGGCATTTTCAGTAGAATCCTAAATATAGAAAAAGGAGAATTTTATCATTGATTGTCTAACAAGCCATGTTACATATAAAAGTGTGAATAAAAATAAATATTGGATTAAATGTTTTGTAGACCAGCTCATAGCATAATCAGAATATAAAAAAATAGAGAGAGAGCTAAAGTACTATCTAAAATAGTATCTGTATATCAATATTCCCTTTAGAATTGTGGGAAATTTTGTAACATTATATATGAATTTCCCTGTACTACATGTGTTACTGCTACCCACAGAAATCAAAGGAAATTTCATGTTCCCTGGAAGTAGAATGAATGAAACTTTTTGGATGTCATGCATGTTATTTATATAAAACACAGTGTGGTTAAAGAATGAACCATCTTTCCAGTCACCCAGAGGACTCATTTACTGTCTAATGCAATGTGAATGTATGTAACACTTGTGACAGTCTGGAACACAAGAAACAGAAAGTACACCAGTGACCCTATGCAATGCAGTTAAAAAATTTTTGCTATAATTGAGGCACAATTGCTGGATTCCTGGGTAGAAAATGGAGCTGAAAGCTACTGTTACCAAAGAAATCATGCCATGGAATATTATACAGGAAAATAATTGTAAGAAGTCAAAGTAATAGCTGACTCAGACTTCTCTAGGTTACTTATAGTTGCAAAAGACCAGCTCAGAAATACTATCATGATCTAGTCAGTGACAAATATTTAACATGTGCAATGTTCACAATACCATGGTAATTGTATTATAATACAAATAACCCATAGGTATTACACATATATCCTTCTTTTGATTTGTCTCACACAACTATTCAAAACAATATTCTAGTCAGATGAGTACACAACTGTGTAGCCTAGGCTCTCTTCCAAACCATGACAGTTATAATGTAGGAGACCCTCAAGTGGCAGGATTACAGAAATGGTAAAACACTATTGCTTGTGTAATGCACATGTTTATATACTTGCTATACATGTCTGAGAAAAGGACACTTCTTCTCATGGAAAATCAATGTATTTTATAATCCTGTAATGCAAAACTATGCACCTGAAAACTGAATTCATTATATCTTTGTGCACTAAGTATTTTCTGTATCCTCTACCTCTGTATAGCAGAAAATTTTTCAAGCAGAGATTCTTCATCAAGGACACTAAAATATTTTTCATATAAATCTGAGAAAAGCAAGCATCCTTATATATTTCTAATAAAATTATTTTATAATGTAAAAACACAAGAAAATTAATGGCCAATATACATTTTAGAAACTATTTCAGAATATATTTGTCCCTCTGAACAAAAACAGTTTTTCAATACTCTCGTTAAGGACATGGCCCTGGAAGAATGTGTCCTAATATTGAGGCAAGCTGAAGTTGTATCCAATAGAATAGTTTTCTCAACATATTGTATAATTCATAATCTGAAGATAAAAACAGGGTCACCAGGGGAAAATGTACAATCACAAACCTGGATGAGATGAAACATGTTTCTCCATAATGTCATATGAACAATAACTGTTGAAGTAACCCCTTTTCTACCTGCTACACCTAGGAAGGGCACCAAAACACATTCAATGATCAATTCAGTGTCTTTAAGGAAACTGAAGTCTCAAGAGTTTTTTGTTTTTCTTTTTTTGTTTTTCTTTTTTTTTTTTTTTATGTGTGTGAAGATTTCTGACAAGCAGTAACCATAATTCCTTTCTCACAAAAATGTTTTTAGATTGTTTTGACAAAGAGTGACACTGGGCCAGAACTACAAACACAAAATTAGAATTAATTCCAGGTGCTTGATGTACTCTCCCTGTTTTAAGATATTATTTCCTAAAGAAACCTTAGAGAGTATGTGCTGTGTTGTGGATGTGGTTTTCTAGGAAGTATGTAACCATAGCTTTAACTCTTTCTGTTGAGTCACCAATATGATGAAAGTCTTGATTTGCCTTTGTTTCTGACACAGATAGAATGTCAGAGCTACAATTAGAGCAAGACTGATTTACAGCCACAATGAGATAAAAGGACTCCAGATTATTGCATGTGATCAATTTAAAAACATCTGCACATGAGTAATACATACTTACCTATGGCCTGTGTGTTGAAATGTACATTCAAAATGATGCTGGGAAATTAACAAGAGAATTAATATCTTGCCATTTCTAAAGTATTCATGATATACAACACTCTTTCGAACTTTAATATTAAATTATAATCTAGTTAACACACTTCACTCAATAAATTTATTTCAGAATGTGCCACTCCACATTTGTCTTTTCACTGAGTACTACTATTATTATGTTGACCTTATAAAAAGAGAATAGACCAGATGATTTTGGTACATGAATATAATTTCAGTACACATTTAACTTATATAGAAAGGGTTGAGAGTTCCCTACCTGCCTATACTCAATTTCTTTTGCATAGAGGAAAATGAAGTCAAATGTGTGCATTGAGATGGCCTTGTTTGTTATCTAGTGTATTAAAACTCTGGGTATAAGTATTGAAGAAAAATAAAAGTAGTCAAGTTTTTGTTTACTTTAAATAATCAAGGATGTAACCACAGATTCATCTCATAATACATGAGTAATTTTTAAATGACCATGTTCTCTGATATCCAAAGGTCATGGGTACTGTTACTTGTCTGAAGGTCACATTATGCATTAGAATTTCACCCTTTTACTAGCTTTAAAAGATCACCTTTGCAAGCATAAATGATGATCAAGACATTTAAAATTTTATCCAAATGCTACTGACCATTTCATTACTATTATATATTTGCCAATAATTTAATTAGAGAGAAACAAAAAAGACAAGAGAAGGAGTAGCAGATGACTAAGTCAGGAATTCAGCAATAAGCTGAATATAATTTCTCATTCAATGGGGGAATTACTGATCATAAAGAGATGTCAACTTCCCATTTCATATGTACTTAGAATAAGGGAACATTTACAGTTTTCATTAGATAATAGAATCTACATAATTTGGAATAAGCAGAATACTTTTTAATGCTGACATATTTCTTACTACTATAGAGAAATCTTTACACACACACAAAAGAAAAATAAATCTTGTAACCATAGTTTATTTTATTTTTTGTTTTAATATTTTATTAAATAAAATTTTTATTATCAATTAAAATGTTGTTCTCTCTCCAGATTGCCCCCAATCCAAAAATCCTCTAAACTATTCCTGCTCCCTCTGCTCACCAATCCACCCACTCCTGCATCCTTGTCCTTGCATTTCCCTATTTTGAGGCATTTAGCCTTTCCAGGACCAAGGGCCTGGGGGCATTTGCTCTCCCCTGAGTTTTTGTTCTTGGCCATTCTGACTGGTGTGAGGTAGATTCTCAGGGTTGTTTTGATTCACATTTTCTCAGGATTAAGGATGTTGAACAATTCTTTAGGGGTCTCCCAGCCATCTCATATTACTCATTTGAAAATTCTTTGTTTAGCTTTGTACCCGGTTTTAGTATCTTTACTTGGTTCTCTGGAGTTGAACTTCTCTTGTTCTTACAATATATTGGATATTAGCCCTCTCTCAGATGGAGGGTTGGTAAAGATCATTTCCCAATCTGTTGGTTGCCAGTTTTGTTCTATTGACAATGTCCTTTGCCTTACAGAAGATTTGTAATTTTTTGAGGTCCCATTTGTCAATTATTTATCTTAGAGCATAAGCTATTGATGTTCTAGTCAGGAAAATTTCCCCTGTGCCCATGTGCTCTAGGGTCTTCTCTAATTTCTTTTCCATTAGTTTTAGTGTAAGTGGTTTAATGTGGAGGTCCTCAATCCACTTGAACTTCAGCTTTGTACAAGGAGATAAGAATGGATTGATTTGCTTTCTTCTGCCAGAAATATTTGTGGAAAATACTTTCTTCACCTTCCCCCCCCCCCGGATGGTTTTAGCTCCCTTGTAAAAGATCAAGTGGACAGAGTTCTGTGGGTTTATTTCTGGGTCTTCCATTCTATTCCATTGATCTGCCTGCCTGTAACTTTACCTATGTCATGTATTTTTTATACAGTACAGCTTTCAGTCAGGGATGGTGCTTCCCCTAGAAGTTCTTATATTGTTGATTATAGCTTTTGCTATCCTGGGTTTTACTTATTCCAGATAAATTTGAAAGTGGATCTTTCTAACTCTATGAAGAAGTGAGCTTTGTACATGGGCTTAGGTATGGATCAATTTGCATTCTTCAACATGCTAACCACTAGTTGAACCAGCAACATTTTTTTCAAAATGCTGTATTTTTCCACAGAATGGCTTTAACTCCTTTGTCAAAAATCAAATGATCACAGGTGTGTGAGTTCATTTCTGGGTTTTCATTTCTATCCCATTGATCTACATGCCTATAACAGTACCAATACCATACAATTTTTAATCCCAATGGTCTGTAGAAGTTCTTGAGTTCTGGGAATCAGATTCCATCAGAAGTTCTTTTATGGTTGAGTATAGTTTTAGATATCTTGGGTTTTTTCATCCTGTTATTCCAGATGAACTTGAGAATTGCTCTATCAAACTCTATGACAAGTGAGTAGGAATTTTGATGGGGATTGCACTGAATCTTTATATTGCTTTTGGGAAGATGGCTATTTTCACTATATCAATCCTGCCAATCCATGAACATGGGAGAACTTTCCTTCCTCTGATGTCTTCTTGGATTTCTTTCTTCAGATATTTGACAATCCTTTCGTTCAAATCTTTCACTTGTTTGGTTAGAGGCACACCAAGATGCTTTATAGTGTTTGACCCTATTGTGAAGAATGGCCTTTCCCTAATTTCATTCTTAGTCTGCTGATACTTTGAGTATAGAAAGTCTACTAATTTGTTTGAATTAATTTTATGTTTGGCCACTTTGCTGAAGCTTATAACCTGTAGTAGTTCTCTTGTGGAGTTTTGGGGCTTGGTTAATTATTCCATCAATTCTTCTGCACATAGTGATAGTCTAACTTCTATCCAAACCTCTAAGACACTGAGCCACCAACCAGGCAGCATAAACTAGCTAATATGAGGCATTCAGTACTTATATAGCAGAGGACTACTTTGTCTAGACTAAGAGAAGATGCACCTAACCTTCAAGAGACATGAGGCCACAGGGAATGAGGAGGTCTGGTATGGTGTGGGTTGGGGTATCTTACTCTTAGAGGTTGGGAAGTCAGGGCAGAGTCGTGGGAGATGGAACAGACAAAGGGTGGACCAGCAGAGAGATAAAGTGTGGATTGTAAAACAAAGTTTTAATAATAATAATAATAATAATGATGATGATAATAATAATAATAATAATAATAAATAATGGCCAGAACCAACTAAGACTAAAACACTACAGAAAAGAATCAAAACACAACCACTCACTAAACTCATCAATACACCACAAATTAATAGATGGAAACACATAGCTTCATGGCAGATTGCTGTTTTCAAGCAGAATATCTTCATTGTTTTCTAAGCATACCATAAATTTGTAATTTTATGCTTCATTTTTTGAAAATTTTTGCATATAAACATAGACATTTGGCAACTTTAGATGGTCACAAAATAAATTCTGGGAAACAAACAAAAATGAGTATTATGTATATATAGTCATTCAACATTAAGCAGTTACAATGATATGTGCTAATTTGATGTAAATTGTTAATTTCTCTTTTTGTGCCTCTGTGCATGTGTTTTGTGTGTGTGTGTGTGTGTGTGTGTGTGTGTGTATGTGTGTGTGTGTATGTGTGTTCATGCATGTGCTTCTACTTGGTAGTATTTGATTTTTCCTTCGATGTACAAGGACTCAGTAGATTATTGGGCATCACATTCATCAGAAAATGCTTTTATGTTCAGAGCCACCAATCTAAGTCAAGACTTGGAGCTTTTTGTTGCTGTTGTTGTTGTTGGATTTTTTCTTTTGAGACAGGGTTTCTCTGTATAGCTCTTGCTCTCCTGGAACTCACTCTATTGGCCATGATGGCCTATAACTCAGAAATTCACCTGCCTCTACCTCCCAGAATGATGGGATTACCCTTGTGCACTAGCACTGCCATGCTGACTTGGTGTTTTTTGTTTTGTTTTGTTTTGTTTTTTTGCATTTTTACAATCATTTTTATTTTTAATTACATTTCTCTTAATGTCTAAAACATTTTGGCATTTCCAGGTTGGCTCTGGTGATTTTTGCTATGTGAGAAGAAGTAAGTAAATGAAAGTAATACAATAACAGGCCATGGAAACTCTGAAATATTCACCTGTGGAATGTCAGTTACATTGCCTGTAGGTTAGATCCAACTGTGACTTAGTTATATAAGCCTCAACCAGGAGGGATTTACCAAAACTAAACTACTCTTCTTTATGTCATTATATAAATATACAAATATGCACATGAATAACATTCTCATTAACAAAATATCCAGTTCTTTGGTTAGTTGCAACAAGCATAAAGAGATGATATCTTAGACAAGGAGGATTCTTCCACTCATAATTTCATTCCTAAAGAAGTTTCTTGGGTTTTGAACACTGACAAAAATAATGTAAAGGAGTGGCACAACAACCCAGCAACATGTTGTCCTACAATAATTGAAGCTGTGAATTTAATCAACAACAGTGCATGAAACATATAATAATGGCACTCAGAAATCTTAACTATATAACTCAGATCAGATTCCCTTACAAAACTGAATGATTTAGCAAATAATGTAGGAGTTAAAATTCTAAAGTCATCACACGATATTCTGTTTCCTATTTTGACATCTGGGTAAGAAGCCAGTGTGACAATTGTAAAATTAAACCTTTTAATATGATTTAGAGTTTTAAAAACACATTTGATGTTCATAAATGGAGCAAGGTCTCACATAAGAACACTAGTGCACACCTATTATAATTACACCACTTGGGTGGTGGAGAAAAGAGTATTTATAATTTCATGACAGTTTTTTTTGTACGTAGCAAAACTCTGTCTTAAAACAAGAAAAAACAAATCATAACTGCCCATCATTGTGGGTTACATCTGAGAAGTAAGTACTTAATGTGGTCGGACACGAGGAATACTACGAATTTCACACATCCTGAGGCACCCAATTAATGTATAACATAATAGTTCCCTTCTCAAATGGAGCCAGACCACTCTTTTTTACTGTTTCTTACACTTAAACAATGACCATACACTTGATTGGGACGGGAAAAAAAAACAAAAAACAAAAAACAAAAAACAAAAAACAAAAAACAAAAAACAAAAAACAAAAAACAAAAAACAAAAAAACAAAAAACAAAAAACAAAAAAACAAAAAACAATGAGTAGACTCTGCCAAATATCTCAGCCTATTTGTCAACTCTGCACAAGCAGCCTGCTGATACATGAAGTCAAGCCTGCTACTAACCTTGTCAACATTGTCAACATTACTAAGAAACTCTTTAGAAGATGTCCCCCACCATCCTGAGGAGGATCTCATGGCTTCTCACAAAGGTGTAATGCCAAGTGTGATTACCTCAGAAAGTAATAATTCATGAACTTTATCATATCCATTTAAAAGAATAGAATCAACAGGACCCTGCTGATCTTTACAGAGATAATTAAAAATAGAGAATTCTCTCAGCAGATAGGATCTCCTCTCCCAACTGCGCATTTCATCAACAAGACAAAAACAAGACATGTAGGCTATAGGTACCTTATTGCTGTTCTGTGAAGTTCTACTGTACAAATGGCTCCCCAGGTGGATACACAGAAAGAAATATCAGAATCATGGAGACAGTGAGGGAAATAATAATGTGGTTTGGAGAACATTTTGAGACTGTTTCTTTTTATAACTCATATGGATTAGGGGGAGAATAAATGGAACATGTAGTGCTATTGTCTTTTCATATTCCATTACTGGCTGGATCCTGAGAAATCTATAGGACTCCCTCACTTTTATTTTCTTTGGTCTTTCTTCCAGCATTTGCAAAACACAGTACAGATTACAGAACCTATGCTTAGGAGAGAGGAAGTTAATAAAAAAGTGTGGTTTAATGACAAATGATACTTTAGCTTGACAAATCTCAGGTTCCTACTTCCACTCACTCTCCATCCTCCAGTCAATTAGTCAATATTGACTAATAATATCCATTCCCAGTGTGCTGTTCCTCCTGCCAAAGCCCATCTCTTCTTACTTCAATAAGCTTCTTGGGAAATACATCTCTTCCAAAACAAAGGCACAAAAATCATGCAACAAAGGAATATTATATCTGCATATTTACTGCCATCTGATCACTGGACAAAATCAGACACAAGTGAAACAAGGACTTCAAAGACCCTTCCTTCTTGGTAGCACCACCTCAGGCCATGGCCATAGAACATCAAGACTCCTGTTGCACAGATGTGACTTTGGCAGGGGAAGACAAACTGATGCCTATGTAGAGGCTGTCTCAACCTGAATACAAGACACACTGTTGAGGTCACTTTTCTCAGAGTTGGTGTTTTCTCCCACTGCAGACATCACTCTGCACCCCTGAGGTGGTCACTTGTGTGGAACAAAGTATTTTTTGCATAGTCATGTGAATCAGAATAAGAGGAAGTGGGAGTCACAGGAACAGAACCACTGCTGTTACATGAGTAAGCTTTTGACTTCTGTTTAGGTTTTCATTCCCTGGTTTGAATTGCTTTATTTTCACAGCAATAGTAGTGGCAGCCCATGGAGTTTCCTATAGGACATTTCCTATGAGCCCCCTAGAGCATTGCACAGGGACTAACTCTCAATATTTCTAGGCCATAAAGTAGTGGTTGTAGTGTTACATTTGGCACAGAAAGTCCGAGCTGCAGTGATGAAGGCATAGGTTTCTACGGCTAATGAGGGGCCTGCTGAGGTCATTCATCTTGCTGTAGAGACCACATTCTTGGTGCAGGTGCCATGTCCTCTCCACTGTGACATATGGATGGAACTGCAATCCAAACACTGTTCTCTGACATGTCCTCCAACAGGTCACCTCAGGGGCCTCTTGTTACCTGGAGCAGAGCTCCAGTGCTGCCATGCATTCTCCCATGCAGCTCTAGCATTTCACCATGTCCTCTGGGCCAGGCAGGACTCACCAGTGCACACATGTAGGTCGGGTATGTCGGGTTATGATGATGATGGTAGAGGTACTTTCTGATCAGAGATTGTGCTGAGGGCACAGAGCTGTACTGTTGTTCCTCTCCACCCATGGACTCCAGACTGCTGCCACTGACACTCATGCTACCTACACCCTTGCCCATTATATAGATTCTTGGTTGCAAAGTAGAACACCTCCCTAAATGTGGTTTCAGGACGCAGTACTGACTATGGAATTCAGCAGGGTCTCAGTTGACAATAGGGATCATGGGTATTACACGGTCTCCATTTGGACATCAGCATCGTTGATCGGTTGGTGTGAATAGTCATCAGTTATTTCAACAGTTTGTAATTTCAGTTCAGGTCATAGATTTCCAACTGGAGTACTCTAGAAGTACATAAAACTTTCTTCAATATTATCTTGAGCAGCAAAATAGACCAAGGTTTTCAACATGTCTCTCTTGTGCCAAGATCAAGATGTCCTGGTACTACATGGATGATGTCTATCAACAAGATTTCTGTAGAAAACATGGAGTATTGCTGTTCAGCACTATTACTGAATGCAGAAGAGATCGGTGATATCAATATTGTTGCCAGAGGCAGCAGAACTCATGCCCATATTTCGTATATGTAACTTCAACATGAAGTAACACACATGTTACTTCAATTTTAGGTATATTTTATAATTGTTACTGACAATTAATACATTTTAAAGAATAAAATATAACAACAAAATTTAACATGAGCCAATAATTATACGTTTTTATTATTACAAACATATTAAACAATTCAATCATTTGAAAACTTTTTCTGACACCCAAAACTCTAGGATTTTAAGTAACTTCCCCTTTTAAGCCATATATCTAAATATTTGTTTTTCTACCCTTTTATAAATCTGCATAATCCACACATGAATACTCCAACTTTCATTCCTTGAGATTAAAAACAATTGGGACTATATCCTTGGGGTTAATTTCTGCATTAACCATGGATTTCAATAACTCCAGAGTTTCTCCATCTATGGTGATTGAGAGGTTTTCTGAATATAGTAGTTTTGACTGGCATTTGTGTTCTGTTAGAGTCTGCATGAGATCTGCCCAGCATCTTCTAGCCTTCATAGTCTCAGGTGAAATGTCTGCTGTGATTCTGATAGGTCTTCCTTTATGTGTTACTTGGCCTTTTTCTCTTACTGCCTTTAATATTCTTTCTTTGATTAGTACATTTGGTGTTTTGATTATTATGTGACAGGAAGTATTTCTGTTCTGGTCCAGTCTGTTTGGAGTTCTGAAGGCTTCTAGTATATTCATGGGCATCTCTCTCTTTAGGTTAGGGAAGTTTTCTTCCATAATTTTATTGAAGATAATTGCTGGTCCTTTAAGTTGTAAATCTTCACTCTCATCTATGCCTATAATCCTTAGGTTTGGTCTTCTCATTGTGTGCTGGATTTCCTGGATATTTTGGGTTACAAGCTTTTTGAATTTTGCATTTTCTCTAACTGTTGAGTCCATGGTTTCTATGGTATCTTCAGCATCTGAGATTCTTTCTTCTATCTCTTGTGTTCTGGTGTTGATATTTGCATCTCTGTCCCCTGATTTCTTCCCAAGGCTTTCTATCTCCAAAGTTGTCTCCCTTTGAGTTTTCTTAGTTGTTTCTACTTCTGATTTTAGATCCTGGATGGTTTTGCTTAGCTCCTTCACTTGCTTGTTTGTGCTTTCCTGTAATTCTTTAAGAGATTTTTTTATTTCCTCTTTCATGACCTCAGCCTGTTGAACAACGTTCTCCTATATTTCTTTAAGTGTTTTTTGCGTTTCCTCATTATTGGCTTTTGTATTCTCCTGGATGTTTTTCAATGATTTTTGTGTTTCCCTTGCAAGGGCTTCTAACTTTTGATCCCTTTTCTCCTGAATTTCTTTCACTATGTTCTTCATGTGTTCCTGTACCAGCATCAGGACCAGTGATTTTAAATCCAAATCTTGTCTTACTGTTGGATGGGATATCCAGGACATGCTGGTAAAGGAGAATTGGGTTCAGATGTTGCCATATTGCCTTGATTTCTGTTAGTGATGTTCCTGCGCTTGCCTTTTGTCATCTAGTTCTCACTGTTGTTAGTTGGTCTTTGTCGCAACCATCCTGACCATCCTCACCGGCAAGGAATGACGCAACACAGGAAGATCTTCTTCAAGCAGTTTACTCAGGACCCTTGTACTTATTCTTCTCCCCTGTACTTCTTCTTCTGACCCCGAAAGAATCAACCCAGCCCTTAAATACTAATAGCCAGCCAATCAGGCTTAGCCACGTGGGCATTGCTGATAGGTTGTATCCATGCGGAAGGCACAAGACTCAACAGGCTCCACCAAAATAAGGACTTGTTAACTGTTAACGACAGTTACCGACAGTTAATGGGCAAGCAGCTCCCTATAGGTCTTGTCAATGCTGGACTCACCAGTGCAAGCTGCCCCTTCCTCTGTGGCCTCTGGTGCACAGCTTACCTCCTGCCCTTCCTGGAGACATGGTGCTGTTGCCCAGGCTATTCAGATCCTGAAGCAGACACCTGAAGGCTCCCACTGGTGCCTGCTGGATTCACCAGAGCACACTGACTCCTCCCAGTCGGTCTCCCGGAAGCCCCTCTTGCCTCTTGCAGGACCTGGAGATGTGGTGTTGCTGCCCAGGCTGATCTGGCTCCGGAAGCTGAGAGATCTGAGGGCTCCCGCCAGAGGCCTCAGGACTGGAACCTAAGCTCCTTGCCACTGGAGCAAGCTGTGCTGTGAGCTCCCAGACTGCCTCTGGGTGCACACCAGATCTCCTGCAATTCCTAGAAACCGAGTGTTGTGACCCAGGCTGTTCAGATCCCAAAGCAGATACCTGAAGGCTCTTGCAGGGGCCCGCTCGGTTCACCAGAGCACACTGACTTCTCCCAGCTGGCCGCCCGGGAGCCACTCTTGCCTCTTACAGGACCTGGAGATGTGGTGTTGCCGCCCAGGCTGATCTGGATCTGGAAGAGGAGAGATCTGAGGGCTCACGCCATAGGTCTCAGGAGTGGAACCTAAGTTCCGTGTCACCTGAGCAAGCTGTGTGCTCCCAGACTGCCTCTGGGTGCACACCAGGTCTCCCACACTTCGTGGACACCGAGTGCGGTGGCCCAGGCTGTTCAGATCCCAAAGCAGACACATGAAGGCTCCTGCCTCGGCCTGCTGGATTCACCAGAGCACACTGACTTTTCCCCGCTGGCCGCCTGGAAGGCCCTCTTGCCTCTTGCAGGACCTTGAGATGTGGTTTGGAGCTTAGGTTCCTCAGGTCTGGAACCTAAGCTCTGTGCCACCCGAGCAAGCTGTGTGGCCTCTTATGAACTTCTATGCAAAAATACTCAATAAAATTCTTGCCAACCGAACCCAAGAACACATAAAAATGATCATTCACCATGATCAAATAGGCTTTATACCAAGGATGCATGGTTGGTTCAATATACAGAAATTCATCAATGCTATCTACTACATAAACAAACTCAAAAAAAAAAAAAAAAAAAAGCACATGGTCATTTTATTGGATACTGAAAAAGCATTTTACAAAATTCAGCATCCTTTCATGCTAAAAGTCTTGGAAATAACAGGAATTCAAGACACATTCTTAACATAGAAAAAGCAATATACAGCAAACCCATAGCCAGCATCAAACTAAATGGAGAGAAACTTGAAGCAATCCCACTAAAATCAGGGACTAGACAGGGCTACCTTTTTTCTCCTTATCTTTTCAATATTGTACTTGAGGTACTAGCTCAGGCAATTAGACAACATAAGGAGGTCAAAGGGATACAAATTTGAAAGGAAGAAGTCAAACTATCATTATTTGCAAATGATATGATAGCCTTCCTAAGTGACCCAAAAAACTCTACTAAAGAACTCCTACAGCTGATAAACAACTTCAGCAAAGTGGCTGGTTATAAAATCAACTCAAACAAATCAGTAGCCTTCCTATAGTCAAAGGCAATCAGTCTGAGAAAGGAATTAGGGAAATAACACCCTTCACAATAGCCACACACATTATAGCGTAAATTTGGGTGACTCTTACCAAACATGTGAAAGATCTGTATGACAAGAACTTCTTGACTTGGAAGAAGGAAATAGAAGAAGACCTCCAAAAATAGAAAAACCTCCCATGCTCATGGATTGGCAGAATTAATATAGTTAAAATATACATTTTGACAAATGCAATATACAGATTCAATGCAATACCCATCAAAATCCCAACTCAATTCTTCATAGAATTAGAAAAATCAATTCTCAAATTAATCTTGAATAACAAAAAAAACATAATAGCTAAAACTATGCTCAACAACAAAAGAAATTCTGGGGAAATCAGTATCCCTGACCTCATAAATTACTACGGAGTAATAGTGTTAAAAACTGTATGGTTTTGCTACAGTGACAGGCAGGCAGATCAATGGAATAGGATTGAAGATCCAGAAATGAACCCACACACCTATGGCCACTTGATTCTCGACTAAAGGGCTGAAAACATCCAATGGAAAAAAAGATAGCCTTTTCAACAAATGGTGCTGGTTCAACTGGCGGTCAGCATGCAGAAGAATGTGAATTGATCCATCCTTATCTCCTTGTACTAAGCTCAACTCCAAATGGACCAAGGACCTCCACATAAAGCCAGACACTCTGAAGCTAATAGAAAAGAAACTGGAGAAGACACTTGAGGATATTGGTATTGGGGGAAAGTTTCTGAGGAGAACACCAATAGAGTATGCTCTAAGATCAAGAATTGACAAATGGGACCTCATAAAATTACAAAGTTTTGTAAAGCAAAGGAAAGCATCAAAAGGACAACCAACAAATTAGTAGAAGATCTTCACCAAACCTATATTGGATAGTGGGCTAATATCCAATATATACAAAGAACTCAAGAAGTTAGATCCCAGAAAACCAAATAACACTATTAATAAACGGGGTACAGAGCTAAACACAGAATTCGCACCTGAAGAACTTTGGATGGTGGAGAAACATCTTTAAAAATGCTCAACTTAACTAGTCATCAGGGAAATGCAAATGAAAACAACCCTGAGATTTCACCTTACACAAGTCAGAATGACTGAGATTAAAAACTGAGGAGACAGCAGGTGTTGGCCAGGATGTGGAGAAAGAGGATCACTCCTCCACTGGTGGGGTGTTGCAAATTGGCACAACCACTCTGGAAATCAGTCTGGCATTTAATCAGAAAACTGGGCATGTCTCTCCCAAAAGATCCTGCTGTGCAACTCCTGGGCATATACTCGGGGAATTCCCCAGCATGTAATAAGGATATATGTTCCACTATGTTCATAGTCACCCTATTTATAATTGCCAGAAGCTGGAAAGAATCCAGGTTTCCCGCAACAGAAAAATGGATGTAAAAAATGGATATATATATATATATATATCCACAGTAGTACTATTCACTATTCAGCCATTAGAAACAATGAATTCATGAAATTCTTAGGCGAATGGATGGAGCTGAAGAACATCATACTAAGGGAGGTAACCCAGCCACAAAAGATCAATCATGGTATGCACTCACTAATAAGTAGATATTAGCCTGGAAAACTGGAATATCAAAATCAAAATCCACACATCAAATGAGGTACAAAAAAATGGAGGAGTGTCCCCTAGTTCTGGAAAGACTCAGTGTAGCAGTATAAGGCAAAACCAGAGCAGGGAAGTGGGAAGGGGTAGGTGGTAGAACAGGGGGAGGGAAGGGGGCTTATGTGACTTTAAGGGAGTAGGGTAACAGAAAAGAGGAAATCATTTGAAATGTAAATAAAAAATATATGGAATAATATATATATATATATATATATATATATATATATATATATATATATATATATATATATATATTTGTAATATAATGTCTCCAAATACTATAACCCAATGAGAAATATAAATCAAGATTTTTTTCTTTATTAATAGAAACATATCAGAAGTCAAATAACATGTTTTTCTTACCTTATAATATTTGCAAGAATATTTTTTATGAAAGAATATTGTATTTTTTATAGTTCAATCATTTTATCCATTATTATTTCCATTCATTGTGGGTACTATGACAAATATTTTGCATAATACATCTTTTAATACTTAAGTTTAAAAAAAAAGACTGCTGTAAATATTCGAACTGCTGAAAGGAAATTTTTTCACGTATATAGTGATTGGTCTCATATCAGTGAATTTCTAATTCTTTGATTATTTTTTCAAAGCCATAAAAATTTGTTATCCTCATCTACTGTTTTATAAAATAGAAGCATCATACTTACCATTCTGAGTTGTTCTGAAAGTTATCTAAAAGGTAAATATTCATTTATAAGATTTTTTATAATAGCTAATGTGATAGTTTGTTTTAATTAATTAATTATCATTAAGGAACCAAGGTACTGAGCATATATATGATACATGAAGAAAAATTAACAAGATACGAAGTCTAATTTAAGAATAATGTCAAATATTGTCTGTGCAGAAATAACTTGATTATGTTACTTGATTTGATAACCCCATATGAATTATACTAAGCATCATGTCCTGGTCCAGACATCCTGGACTACACATAATGGAGGTAGCAAATTAAAAATGTATTAATTAATTCTTATCTACTTTTGACTCTATGTTTGGTTTAATAAATTTTCTCAAGGTCTCTGTCATGAAGAGAGCAACCTCAAGTTGGGTGCCAAATAAACATTTGCACTCTCAGAAATATTAAAGCCACTTTTGTCAGAACATTTTACTACATCATATAAGGAAAGAAGCTAAAACATCTAGCTCCTGCTCAAGCTCATTATAAGGATTTTTTTCTTTTACATGTGTTGAATCTTACTAACCATTGTTATTTACCCAAACACTAAACATTCTCCTGTAAATATTTTTCAGTCTTACTCATTATTGGTGTAGTCACATTAACTAGGAAATAGAAGTAACATAACAGCCCTAACTGATGAGAGATGTATGGTCCCTATACTGTATGGAACAGTATTCATCTGTCAAAAGATGCAGTAAGGACTTTGCCAAGTACATGAATAAAATTTAAAAAACGGTACTGAGTGAGTTAATCTAGACAATAAATCAGAAATGTTGTGTGTTCTTTCTCATCAGTGTCCCGTATGTCAAATTCTGCTGATCTGAGTGCATAACATGAAGAAAATTCAGAATCCAGTAAATAGGAACCATCATAGGCTTTGGAGTCAGAAAGCAGTAGATGTGGCAAAAGGAAGTTACAAATGAACTAATGAAGATATAGAATACTCAGTCAGGTTCTAATTAGGGACAGATAAACATACAGAAAGGAGGAGGAGGGTTAGATGAACTCAGCATGTCAGAACATGTCGAAAGAATTCACACTATTAAGTAGCTACATAAATACTTATACTACATGTAAGTTATAAGTAAATGAACACACATAGTTCATGGTATTTTTTACTTCTAATTTATCTTTCAAAAATCATGTATACACTTATTCATGCCTCTTCTTTCAAAATATATAACATTTTCTGTCTATTTTGCTTCGAATGAAAGAATTATTATTACAACTGAATATTACCCAAATATATATGATATGTTTACATGTGTGGCTTGATTGATACTGTATCCACCCAGCTAAAAGGAATCATAGTAGGTTCTCATCTATGGCAAATGAACTCCTGAGCTGTGGGAACTGATCAAATTTGCCCTATGAACCACATAGGTCCTCATCTGTATAGTGGGCCTTGAATCCAATCAGAACCCAAACTTCTACAGAATAAAGTTACCTAGTTTCCTCATTCTAAGCTGATGATTGTTTAGGTTAAAAAATAAAAATCCATTCTGCATTTCATCTCTTCTAGTTCCTTCATTCCTTTTATCCCTCTACCACTAACTTCCCCATTCATATTTTCTGTGTTTTTGATAAACTTACAAAGTTTATTGTATTCACTTACAGTTGGGATGATGAATTTCCATGACCAGGACTTCTCACAAAACTATAGTTTACATTCTCATGTTTTAAGATAGAAAAGGCTCTTTCATGATGGGTTTTATGGCAGCAAGTTTCAGGAATAGTAAAACTAGTAGGAAGCTGAGAATTCTCATCTCTTATAAGAACTAAAATGGGAAATAAGGTGAAAGTCAAGTGATGTGCAAATTTTCAAAGCCTGCATCCTATAAGATACTTCTTCCACCATCTACATATGCTGCTCTACCTACCCAAACATCAGACATTAAGAGAATAATATATTCTAATATCTAATCTTAAAGGAGACATTTCTCACTTAAACCATCATATGCAGTTACTGTTGTTATTATGTTCATGGTCCATATCCCTAAAAATATAAATTTCCATTTCACAATAGTGACCAGAAGGAAGTGACTAGAGGTCATACCTCACACTGGGATTTTCTAGAGAACCCTTCCCTATATCCAGGGATTTGTCTGGATTGAACTGGACTCGTGCATATACTTATAGACACTATCAAATCATTCGTAAAAATGTTTTCTCTGGAGACATTCACTATCTCTGATTTTTAAA